>NC_047629.2:26362500-27036259 GCF_009650485.2 Drosophila albomicans | reverse complement strand
TTTTCGTACAACAATTATGACTACTGACTTTATGACTTCTGAACATGTGGTTGCAATCGGATAAAAACTTAAAAGTTATTGAAGAAATAATTGTCAATGAAGCCCTTAATTAAGTTGGTTGAAAATCTGCCATGCCGGCTCAGAACTGGTCACACTGCCTTAACCCACGAGCACCTACTAAAAGGAAAATCTAAGCCCAGATGCCCCAAGTGCGGGGGAGAATTATCAATGCAACACATATTAGATACCTGTCCGCAACTTATTAACACGAGGATCCGCCTATTTCGGCAAATGCAACCCACCTCTCTTCTTACCTTACCTACTCACAATAATGTTAAACTACTAATTAAATTCCTAGACATCACCAAATTATTAAACAACATATAAATTAACTGTCGAGTCGATGGCCTTAGTTGCTAGCACTCCCTTTCTTTTAGTTATTATATTATTCTGTATAATAATTAACATATAAATAAATAAATAAATATATTAAACATGAAGTACGCCGTATTCAGGTACTCGTATGATTGTAGAAATGTTTATCAAGGATTAATGGATTTTATAAGCTTGTCGAAATTGATCATTTTTTTTAGATTTGCTGACGGCACTTCGGCCCACGCTAAAACAGAGAATAGAAAAGATATTTTTGGCACAACAATTATGACTTCTGAAAATGTGGATGCAATCGGATAAAAACTTAAAAGTTATTGAAGAAATAATTGCCAATGAAGCCATTAATTAAGTTGGTTGAAAATCTGGTATATTAGAACATCTATGGTAAAGTTTTGTATATTTTTGGAAGACCAATTCTGTATATTTCAAAGATAATATAACCTTTGCACTATTAAAATTTAATTGAATATTGAATATAACGGATATCTCATGGTCAGCTCATTTGCCTGTTGCTTATAATTAAGATCGCACTTCTGGTAAACTAAGTTTTATATTCACATGTACTCTTAAAAGACTCCTCCAATGATGTAATATATTTATCGGCAGATAGTCATAATATTATGTAGATCGGTATAGCAATTGATTAAAAACAACAATAATTATGCTTGCATTATTAGTATATTTTATTAATATAATTTCATCTATATTGACTGCCCTTACTGAATCCCTCATCCACGGCGATTGCCGCAGCATTGCGCCTTCTTCAGATCGCGGCTGCACGAGCTCTTGATTTGCGTCATGCGGCGACGCTGAGCTTTCAGACGAGTATTTCCCTTAGGCGAAGTCTTTCGACTTCCGCTAAATCGTTTGTGGTACTGGAACTTTTTTTTTTTTTAGTTTTTCAAATAATTAGCTTCATTATTGAGTATCGAACCAGTACAGCAGGAAGAAAATAATACTATAACAACACAGATAAAAAATGTATTTATTTGGGCCAAACCTCATATTAGTTTAAGGAGTTTATGTGAAGTTTACGATTGGGTGCACTATGGAATGTACGTATACTGTTCTCTTTGCTCGAAGAGACATTTTGCTTCTTTTGATGAGTAGCCAGCGCAATTTCTGTAGCCTTTGGCCACAGTTCTTGGTGACAGTTTTTAAGTGTGGCGTAAAAGTGAGTCTCTTGTCTAGAACGATACCAAGATATTTGACAGAAGTAGGTTGTTCCAGTGTCACGCCTTCGAAGCGAATAGCTGGAGTGGTGGAGATTAATCTTTTCAGAGTAAAACATGGGTTTACTGTTTTTGTGGAATTGACCTTCAGATTCCACCTTCTGCACCAAGCTGCCAAGCTATCCAGGTATCCTTGGAGTCCGTTTGCAGCTTCTACTCGGCTTGGAGAGTTGTATAATACAGCAATGTCGTCCGCATAAGTTGCAATGAGAGCCTTGGAGGGATCTTCCATATATGCACCCATTGGGATGGGTAGGTCATAGGTGTATAAGGAGTACAGCAATGGTCCTAGAACACTACCCTGCGGGACTCCAGCTCTCATGTGGCATGTTGTAGAAAATGAGTCTCTAACTCTGACCTTGAATTCGCGTCTATCCATATACGATTTTAAAATTCCATAGAATGGAGAAGGTAGCAGCATTTTTATTTTACACAGAAGGCCATCGTGCCATACTCTGTCGAAGGCTTGTTGCATATAAAGACTGCGTTGCAGTACTCTAGGTCGTCAAACGCTTGTAGGATATGTTTTGACAGCCTGTGAATTTGTTCCACTGTACTGTGCCCTTCGCGAAAACCAAACTGGTGCTCCGGCCAGATGTGACGCTCTCTCATGACATCATAGAGTCTATTGGCAATAAGTCGTTGAAATACCTTCGATAACGATGGGAGTAGGCTTATTGACCGATAGGATTCTGTTTCAGCTTCAGGTTTGCGTGGTTTATGAATCATCACAATCGTAGCCATCTTCCACTGCTTTGGAAACACCTGCACTCTTAGCATGGCATTGAAAATGTTTGCAATAGAGAGGATAGCCTTCATTGGCAAAACCTTCAACGTGCGATGGCATATCCTATCTATGCCAGGTGCTTATTTGGTATTTAACGATTTGATGGCGTCACATATCTCTTCAGTTCTCAATGGCTTAATGGGAAGTGACAGAGCCGTCTGTAGATGGTGTTGCGTAATCCTGACCTGTTCCGTTGAAGCTGCATGAAGCTGTTTGGCTTCCCTTGTGAGGCTAACTCAAGGTGATCTGAATTATGGTCCCAGCTATGTTTTATATTTATCAGCAAATCAGGAATTCCATGATATAATGCAAAGTCAATGCAGGTAGGCGTGTGGTTGTCAACATATGGGCACCTTGTGGGCGATCCTGTAGCAAGAACTTTGGCTCCGCAGGCAGCAACGGCTTCTGAAAGTTTGCGTCCTTTGGGTGAGTTGTATGTGTCACCCCACATCCAGTGTCTAGCATTCCAGTCTCCGCCAATTAGATATCGTTGACCGCTAGCACGAAGTATGTCAATGAAGTCTCTAGCACTAACCTCCATATCTCCTAGTAGCAACTATAATTGTTGATATTTGAGTAGTATGTTAAGTGTCTCGATGGCTTGTAGGCGGGATAGAAAGCATATCCAAAGATTTTAACTGTCTGTCCTCGGTTGAGCTTAATTTCAGACAACAGACTAATGTCAACGTTATTGCTGTGCGCAGAGAGTTCAACCTCTTTGGCTTTTCCAGCTATGCCGTTGACATTCCAAATAAGAATCTTTAGTGGATTCATTGTGATTCTGGAACGTTAAACTGGAGCTGGGAGTTAAATTTACTTCCAGACCATTGACAAATCATGTTGGCCATGTCAAGCACCATTTTTTCCAGTCTTTCCAGGCGATCGTTGTCTTGTTTGCGTTGCTGTTCTTGCTCCTGTTTCTGCTGCTGTAGCCATAGAAAGAATTGCTGCTGTTGCTGTTGTTGCTGCCAATTTTGAAATTGTAGCTGCTGCTGCTGTAACAGTGTCTGAACAGTGTCAGCTGGCTCGCTCATAGCTTGTTGTTGCAGTATTTGTTTCGTTTGGAGATTATGGAGTCGACGCTGAGCAGGTCCGTCATTACTTCTAGTAACTACAGCATAAGAGAGACCACCGCTGGAAGTGCCAGGCTGTGATTGGCGTATGGTTGGGTGATGTTGTTGCGTCGCTTGACGCTTAGATCTTGTGCTAGGGCGAGCCTGTTGCAGCTTGGGATAATGCTCGAGAGGCCTAACGTTCGTCCGACACGTCGGCTTTGCATTATTCTGGCCCTTAGCAGGGGCCGAAATTTCTGGAATCATTGACAGCCTTTGTAGCTGGCCATATGACTTCCTGAGCAGTGATAGCAAGTAGGTAAAGCATCTTGGGGAGCGCGTACATTTTGCGCCACATCTGGCGCAGTTTAGATGACGGTGACAGTATTTGGCACAAGGGTTAACATTAATGAAGAAACTATTGAGTTTGCCGTCAGTATTTGTCGTTGATTTTGGGTTGTGGATTTGTAGCACTTCGTAGCCAAGAGTTTTGAAGTTCTCCGTAATGTCGCTGTTTAACGTGCTATGGTGCAGGCTTTTTACAACGATTCTATACGGCTTGTCTGTTTTCATTTGGTAGATATGAAATTCCAAGCCAACGTTATCCATATGGTCCACAATGGCTCTGTAGGTATCACTGTCTTTGGGAGATATTCTTATCGTTTCGCCTTGATTGACCTTAACGATAACTTTGTCTCTATTAGCAACCTCATCTATGAGTTCAAATAGGTCACTAAGGCTATTTGTGTGCACTACTATTTGTGGTGGCTTTGAATGACCTCTACGTCCAGGAGCAGCCTCATCATTATCATTATTGCTAACTCCTGCGTTGTTCACTGTGACATTAGTATCACCTACAATTGTTTCATCATCATCATCAGTTTCCTCATCCATGTCCAACAGAGGGAACATGTTGCTTGCATGAGATCGATTGCTCGATGAACTTGATGCCGAAGTGCTTGAAGAACTGGATGTAGAGGTGCTCGATGAGGAGGCGATGCCATCCGTTGTGGCGCTTCTAGCAACAATTAGGCTACTAATGTAGCAATGCAAATATAATAATTTGTTTGCTATTTAAGTGCTAAAGTGCTAAAATGGCGGAAATCTATTGTGTTTTTGTATTTGTATTGAAGTGTTAATTTTTTTGTGCGTAGCTTAAATATTTTTAGAATGCAAATATGTATTTTAATTCATCTGTTGCACATGTTGCGAATATTCCTCAATTAAAAGAAGGCTAATTTTAAAGTAGGTGCTGAGTTAATTATACACTAAGAGTGAAACTTGAAGCATCTCCTTATTTAGGTATACTAATAAGACCCTTTACATTATTAGAATTGTCAAAATCGATACGATAAGACATCTCGGATCACATAAAGCATATGTATCCATTATCATTAGCTAAGTCAATGTAGTTGTCTTTTATGCTCACCAACCAAAGGATAAAAGGGTGCGAACAGGAAATGTATGTACATATGTATGTATCAGGCATAAGACGCCAACTCCGTCCCTAAAAAATATATGCATATATTCTACATCAGAGTCAACAGTCGAGACAATATAGCCATGGCCGTATGAACACCTACTTACTAAAAGACTGATAATTAAATAAGATCCATGATTACATCAGTTAATAAACAACATACAATTATTATGCTTGCATTATTTATATTTTATTAATTTAAAATTAAGTTTATTGAGTGGTTTCACTGGATCCTTCAACCACGGCGATTGGCCCTATTGGCCCTTGCGCGTTGGCGTTGACGCCTATTAGCCGCAGCGTTGCGCCTTCTTCGGAGCGCGGCTGCACGAGCTCTAGATCTACGAAGCTCTTTTCTCATGTGGCGACGATCAGCTCTCAGGCGTTTAAGCAATTTACGAAGTCTTTTCTCTTCCTCTGCGACAGTTGAGGTGCTAGAAGAAGAAGAAGAAGAAGAAGTACTGGCTGCGGTGGTGGCAGTAGTGGGGGCCGCAGTAGTGGTAGTAGTGGTCGTATCACTACTGGAAGAAGTGGATGACGGTGAGGTTGATGAAGTGGATGGCGTAGAGGTTGAAGAGCTGGATGCCGGAGTGCTTGAAGAACTGGCTGCCGGGGTGGTTGAAGAACTGGCTGCCGGGGTGGTTGAAGAACTGGATGTCGGAGTAGTTGAAGAGGATGCCGGAGCTGTGGTGCATCTAGCAACGATCGGGCCGCTGATGAGAGCAAAAACTAAAACGAAGGTAAAACGCATTGTGATGTTTCTGTATGATTAGACTACGAAAGTTGGCAGACTTATATACCAAAATTCAATGCTCATCAACAAGAAAGATGTCACTATAACCAGTTGTTTCAATACTGAGTTGTTGATCTTCTTACAAAATCGCCTTGACAGAATACAATAATTTATGTGCTATTTACTCAGAGGAGAAGTGCTAAAATGGCGGAAATCTATTGTGTTTCTATGTTTGTGTTAAAGTATGGATTTGCTTTGCGTGGCTTCATTATTTTTAGAAAGCAAATATTTGAAAACATATGTTGCGAATGCTATGAAAATTCCGCAATTAAAAGAGGACTATTTTAAAAGTAGGTGCTGAGTAAATAATAAATTATACACTTTGAAAAAAATACACGATTATTGTGCCTGAAAAATTTATATTTTATTAATTTAAAACTATCTACATATATTGAATACATATATATTCACTGAATCCTTCAACCGCGGCGATTGATCCTACCTCTGCGTTGGCCTTGGCGCCTATTAGCCGCAGCATTGCGTCTTCTTCGGATCGCGGCTGCACGAGCTTTTGATTTGCGAAGCTCGTTTCTCATGCGGCGACGTTGGGCTTTCAGACGATTAAGTATTTCCAATAGGCGAAGTCTTTCGACTTCCGCTGAATCGTTTGTGGTACTGGAACTGGTATCGGAAGAAGAAGTATTTGTGGATGGGGTGGTAGAAGGACTAGAGGAAGTACTGGTGGAAGAACTAGCTGCTGGGGTGCTTGACGATGCTGAGCTTCCTGTTGAGCTGCCGGTAGTACCCGTTGAGCTTCCTGTTGAGCTACCAGTAGTACCCGTTGAGCTGCCTGTTGAGCTACCGGTGGTACCTGTCGAGCTGCCAGTAGTACCCGTTGAGCTTCCTGTTGAACTACCGGTGGTACCCGTTGAGCTACCGGTAGTACCAGTCGAGCTGCCGGTAGTACCTGTTGAGCTGCCGGTAGTACCTGTTGTGCTGCCGGTAGAACCCGTTGAGCCTGTTGAGTCGCCGGTGGTATCAGTTGAGCCCCCGGTAGTATCTGTTGAGGCGCATCTAACGAAGATCGGGCCGCTGATAAGCGCAAAAACGAAAACGAAGGCAAAACGCATTGTTAATCTGTTTAATAATTAGATTGAGAAAGTTGGCAGGCTTATATAGCAAAATTCGATGCTCACCAAAAGAAAAGATGTCTCTCTAACCAGTTGTTTCAATAGAGATTTGTTGATCTATCGAAAAAATCACAGAGATTTAATACAATAGGATTGGTTTCGCGTGTCTTCAATTTATTTACAAAGTAAATATTTGGAAACATATGTTTCGCATTCAGGAATATTTTGTAATTAAAATAAGACCAAATTTTCAAGTAAGTGTTGAGTTATTAGTATTCAGATACTCGTAAGCTCCCGTCAATATACATACGTATACGTAGATTAGATGCGACTCTAATCGAAGGCAGGTGATCGTTTTTTGGGTTCATAACATATATAATATATATATATTTACGCTAGTTATCCCAGGACGACCTGTGAAATCCATGATCACAACATCCTTACAGGGATGCCCACATGTTTAATATACGGTCAATCAAATCAATAGGCACAATAGGTATATAGATTTGGGAAGATCAAAAGTCAAGGGTCTAAAAATGCAGTAGTATTTTCGGTATATTTTAGTCACAGCACCACCTCTTCACTATTTTGCTTTTATTGAAATTGGCAATCAGCTAAGACCCGATGGCAGTAGACGTAATTTACCATACAGAAGTATTTGTTTGCTCTTTCGATTTTTATCGATTTTCGACTGCGGAAGTGGGCATGGTAAAAATTAGAAACAAACTTGATCTGCATTCAAAAATAACAAGGAACTTTCGAAATAAATTATAGCTCTATATCTTATACAGGTTTGCACGAGTTTTGAGTTATCGGTTTGGTATCGGAACGTTTCATTTCTCATCATTTCTTGCCGCTGAAACAGCTGATTTGTGTTTTGGTCAGAAGCAAACAACGCAAAAAAATGCCCTTTTTCTCTTCTTCTACCATGGTGGTTTGTGCTCCATATGCTGGAGCACCAGCTCCCTCGACCATCTTAAAAAGCCCGCTCGCCACGTCCTCCTCCATGGCTGTCACCGATTGCTAGGAGTAAGGACCACCGCTCGTAGCCCTGACCTCTGCCTTATTTTGGGCAATTTTCTTGCGAATATTGGCCTTCCAATCGCAACAAACCTGGAATATATTATTACAATATATTAGTTTGACATAATTCTGAGGATATTCATACCTTTTTCCATCCCGCAACATCTTTAATTGGAGGACCAATTGCGTTTAAGGCACCGGCAAGCTCGCTCCACTTAGCTTCTGCAGCCACACGATCGCCTTTGGCGAATCCACGCGCCAGACTTTCGTTAGCCTGCATAAAATTAAGAATAATTTCATCCTGCAATGTTGATTTGTGTTGTCCCCTGCAAACAATATATTAGTAATTTTGTTTTTTATAAAAATAAACTTTTTTACTCACATTTTTAAAAAGCAGTTGAACCGAAATCAGAGTTGAACGGGAATCAGATGTTTCCCATAAAAAAAGGGGATGCCACCTTTTTAATGGATTTCATTCCGGTGAATTTAAAAATTTTTCTTTTTTATAATATTTTAGAACTTAAGTAATTAAATTAAAAAAAAATAATTTTTATAAAACATATTTTACTGAACTTCAACAAATTTAATGCCATCCGTTTCATTACAAGTATTTATACGCGCTACCCATAGGGTAGAAGGGTATTATAACTATAAAGTATATATATTCTATAAGAGATAGAGCTATAATTTTTCTTCGTCAGCATTTCTTATATTTGCACGCAGATCAAGTTTGTTTCAAATTTTTACACGCCCACTTCCGCCCCCGCAAATCAAAAAAATCGAATAACAAGCGTAATTTAAAAGCTAGAGTTGCGAATTTTGATATATACAATAATAACTATAGTAGTTATGATTCCTGAGAATTTGGTTGCGATCAGATAAAAATTGTGGAAGTTATTAAAGAAATACTTTTGTATGGGCAAAAACGCCTACTTACTAGGGGTCTTAGTTGCTTTGGCTGACAATCTGGTATATTGTGCCGTCTAAGGTATATTTTGAATGCGGTACTACACCGATATACCACATATACCATTTGGTATATTTTTAGTATTTTTGCAGTATATTTGGTATATTTTGAGAATAATACCGCAAAATATATTTCTTTTATTTAAAATGGGTAGCGGGTATCTCACAGTCGAGTACACTCGACTGTAGCTTTCTTACTTATTGCTTACTTGCTTTTTCATTCCATCGAAAATATGGCAAGTATGAAAGTGAAAACGGGAGCACCAATTTTTTCGTTTTCGTTTTCAAAACGAAAACCAAAAGTGAATACCGGAACATGCCTGATAGTCTCCGTTTTTATACGGACTTACATGGCATTATTGACTTAGGGGTCTCCTTCTGCCTGTTACAACATTTCCCGCTGGCACAAAGTTATAATACTTTTGTATGCTAATAGCCAGTATATAACTATGATTATTATGTTTGCAATATTTATATTTTATTAATTTGAAATTATCTAAATTGAGACTCTTCACTGGATACTTCAACCACGGCGATTTATCCTGTTCGCGCGTTGGCGTAGACGCCTATTAACTGCAGCGTTGCGTCTTCTTCGGATCGCGGCTGTACGAGCTCTTGATCTACGAAGCTCATTTCTCAATCGGCGACGTTCGGTTCTCAAGCGCCTAATTCTTTCGCGAAGTTTTTCGGCTTCCTCCGAATCGGTAGTGGTGCTGGAGCTGGTGTCGGAAGGAGTACTTGTGGAAGTAGTAGATGATGGGCTGCTGGAAGGACTAGTCGAAGAGGTTGTTGATGGACTGGTGGAAGAACTTGTTGCCGGGGTGCCTGACGACGTGGATGTTGAGCTGCCGGTAGTACTTGTTGTGCTGCCTGTTGAGCTGCCAGTAGTACCCGTTGTGCTGCCTGTTGAGCTGCCAGTAGTACCCGTTGTGCTGCCGGTAGTACCCGTTGTGCTGCCGGTAGTACCCGTTGTGCTGCCGGTAGTACCCGTTGTGCTGCCGGTAGTACCCGTTGTGCTGCCGGTAGTACCCGTTGTGCCGCCAGTAGTACCAGTTGTGCTGCCGGTAGTACCCGTTGTGCCGGTAGTACCCGTTGTGCCGGTAGTATCCGCTGCGGCGCATCTAGCAACGATTGGGCCGCTGATGAGAGCAAAAACTAAAACGAAGGCAAAGCGCATTGTTAAGCTTCTTAATAATTGAATTGAAGAAGTTGGCAGACTTATATAGCAAAATTTGGCGCTCTTGAAAAAGAAAGATGTCACGATAACCAGCTGTTTCAATAGAGATTTACTGATCTATTGAAAAATCAAAGGGAAATATAACAATAACTTGTGTTCTATATAATGAAAATGTTTACTCAGTGGAGATGAGTTCAACCTGCGGAAGCCTTCAGTGCTTTTGTTTTTGGTTGAATTATAAATTTGCTTTGAGTGTTCCCAATTTATTTGCAAAGTAAATAATTCGAAACATACATACGTTTCGCATGTTAGGAATATTCCGTAATTAAAATAAAACAACATTTTTGGATACATGGGTGCTGAGTTAGTAATTAATTCAAATTTACTTTTAATTATACTCGTAAGCTCCCAACAATGATTAGTAAGGAGGAAAGTCCGCAATACATACATCATATGTATACGTAGAGTACATGCAATACCAATCTTACGGTAGACGAATGATTTTTAGGTCAAACAGTACCCTTGGCGTAAGATATCCAAGCCTCTTCAACCCGCATCTAGGATTTTAAGATTCAAGACGACAACACCCCCAAAGAAACGGCAAGGTGCAGGTGGCCGAGGACATCAGTCTTCATTAAACGTTCAATCCATAATAGACACTTCTCCAATCTTTTGAAGAGCGAAGGTCTTAGACAGGATCGGAATATTGGAGTAGTTTGGATAGTAGATAGATTTAGATAGATTAAAAAGTTAAGCGTCTAGTACACTCGAAATGACAGCAGCTTTCTACTTTACGGCCCTTATATTATTAAATATTTTCACACATTAGATCGCCATTACATTGGACCCCCATGAGAGTCTAGTCTCCCTTGTTTTTTTATGACGTATGTATGGCTACGTATGTATATATAGTATATAACATAATACTACAAAGTATTATTAGCATTTTATTCAAATCAAATCTCCAAAGTTTTTTTTTCGCACATGTACTTCTAGGCACATTCTTTATGATTCATGAAAATTAGGTGGCGCTCAGATAAAAAACTTCAAAGTTATTAAAGAAAAAATGTAAAATTACCAAATCTATTAATTTCTTTGGTTGACTATTTAGTTTTCAATGCAGTAGTATGTAGTATTATATAGTTATTTCACCTTATCTTCTAGAACATTTTTAGTATATATTTGGCATATCGATATAAAAACTTCGATTATTATGCTTGCATTATTTATTTTTTATTAATTTAAAATTATCTATATTAAGCGCCTTCACTGGATCCTTCAACCACGGCGATTGGCCCTATTTGCGCGTTGGCGTTGACGCCTATTAGCCGCAGCATTGCGCCTTCTTCGGATCGCGGCTGTACGAGCTCTTGATCTACGAAGCTCTTTTCTCAATCGGCGACGTTCGGCTCTCAAGCGCTGAATTGTTTCGCGAAGTATTTCGGCTTCTGTTGAATCGCTTGTGCTGCTAGAAGAAGAAGTACTTGTGGATGGGCTGCTGGTTGCAGTACTTGTTGATGGACTGGTGGAAGGACTGGTAGAAGTAGTGGTGGAAGAACTAGATGACGGGGTGCCTGAAGACGTGGATGATGAGGTGTCTGCTGGGGTGGATGTTGAGCTGCCTGTTGAGCTACCGCTAGTATCAGTTGAACTGCCTGTTGAGCTACCGCTAGTATCTGTTGAACTGCCTGTTGAGCTGCCAGTTGAGCTGCCAGTAGAGCTGCCAGTAGAGCTGCCTGTTGAGCTGCCGGTCGTGTCCGTTGAGCTGCCTGTTGAGCTACCGGTAGTATCCGTTGAGCTCCCAGTAGTATCAGTTGAGGCGCATCTAGCAACGATTGGGCCGCTGATGAGAGCAAAAACTAAAACGAAGGCAAATCGCATTGTTAAGCTGTTTAATAATTGAATTGAGAAAGTTGGCAGACTTATATAGCAAAATTCGATGCTCAATAAGAGAACGATCCTACTATAGCCAGCTGTTTCAATAGAGATTTGTTGATTTATTAAAAAAATCACAGGGACATCGAATAATAACGTGTGTTCTATATAGTGAAATTGTTTACTTAGTGCCTACTTAGTGAAGTGCTTAAATGGCAAATGGAAATCTTTTGTGTGATGATATGTTTTGTCTGTGTTGAAACGTGGATTTGTTTTGGGTGGTTTTAATTTTTGTAGAAAGCAAATATTTGAAATCATATGTTGCGCGTGCTAGGAATATTCCATACTTAAGAGAAGACTACATTTTAAAGTAGATACTGAGCTTTTATTAGCTATAAACTTTATATGAAACATGAAGCACGCCGTATTCAGGTCCTCGTATGATCGTAGAAATGTTGAGCAAAGATTAAAAGATTTTATAAGCTTGGCAAAATTGATCATGTTTGATTTAGATTTATTTAGATTTTTTAGAGAATGGAAAACATATTTTTGGCACAACAATTATGACTATGTTACTAACCTTATAATTTCTGAAAATGAGGTTGCAATCGGATAAAAACTTAGAAGTTATTGAAGAAATAATTGACAATGAAGCCATTAATTAAGTTGGTTGAAAATTTGGTATATTTGAACATCTATGGTAAATTTTTGTATATTTTTTGTTATACCAATTTGGTATATTTAAAAGATAATATAACCTATGCACTATTAAAATTTAATTGAATATTGATAGCGGATATCTCATGGTTAGCTCATTTGCCTGTTGCTTACTTAGTCAGCCAATTTTTATTAACATAGCAACAACATTATAATTAAAATCGCACTTCAGGTTAACTAAGTTTTACATTTATATGTACTCTTAAAATATGGAAGAGTCAAATATATTGCATATTAATCGGCAGATTGCCATAATATTATGTAGATCGGTATAGCAATTGATTAAAAACAACAATAATTATGCATGCATTATTGATATATTTTATTAATATAATATTATCTATATTCAGCGCCCTTACTGAATCCCTTATCCACGGCGATTGATCCTACCTCTGCGTTGGCGTTGGCGCCTATTAGCCGCAGCATTGCGTCTTCTTCGGATCGCGGCTGCACGAGCTCTTGATTTGCGGAGCTCGTTTCTCATGCGGCGACGCTGAGCTTTCAGACGATTAAGTATTTCCAATAGGCGAAGTCTTTCGACTTCCGCTGAATCGTTTGTGGTACTGGAACTGGTATCGGAAGAAGAAGTATTTGTGGATGGGGTGGTAGAAGGACTAGAGGAAGTACTGGAGGAAGAACTAGCTGCTGGGGTGCTTGATGATGTGGATGTTGAGCTGCCTGCTGGGGTCGATGTTGAGCTACCGGTAGTGCCCGTTGAGCTTCCAGTAGTACCCGTTGAGCTGCCTGTTGAGCTACCGGTAGTACCCGTTGAGCTGCCTGTTGAGCTGCCGGTAGTACCCGTTGAGCTTCCAGTAGTACCAGTTGAGCTGCCTGTTGAGCTACCGGTAGTGCCCGTAGAGCTGCCGGTAGTACCCGTTGTGCTGCCGGTAGAGCCCGTTGAGCCTGTTGTGCCCCCAGTAGTATCCGTTGAGGCGCATCTAACAAAGATTGGGCCGCTGATAAGCGCAAAAACGAAAACGAAGGCAAAACGCATTGTTACGCTGTTTAATAATTGTATAGTATTGAGGAAGTTGGCAGACTTATATAGCAAAATTCGCTGATCATCAAAAAGAAAGATGTCTCTATAACCAGCTGTTTCAATAGAGATTTGTTGATCTATTAAAAAAATCACAGGGACATAATACAATAGGATTGGTTTCGCGTGTCTTCAATTTATTTACATTTTAAAACATATGTTAGGAATATTCCGTAATTGAAATAATACTATAATTTTAGGTAAGAGCTTAGATAATTACAGAGCTTTGATAATTACACACTTTTAATGAAACGTGAAGCAACGCCATGTTCTGGTACTCGTAAGCTTATACAATGCTTATCGTGTGCGTTGAATTCATACAACGTGTACGTTGAATTCATACAACTCCAATCTTTTGGCAGACGAGCGTTGTTTCATCTCGAGTAGTACCCTCGGCGCAAAATGTCCAAGCCCATTTAACCTGCTGCAAGGTTGCGCGATTCATGACGACAAAACCCCCAAAAGAACGTCAAGAATCAGGATGCCGAGGCCAACAGTCTTTATAAAACGGTCAATCCAAGCATAGGTACTTCTTCCAATCTGTTGAGCTCTTGAATATGATCGAAATATTGGAGTATTAAATATGAACAGATTTAGAAAAACTTATGTAAATGTAAAGGATCTAATACACTTGCAATGACAGCGTTCTTCTTGTTTTAATTTAACAGAACATACATAGAAAGCAATAATGTACACTGTTAGAAGTATCACCATTAAATTTCATATCAATCATATTCTGAGTTTTCATCACGTATATGTACTACGTATAAAGCAATATAACACCTCAGACCAATGTAGACAGCTATTGAAGAAAAGAATGCAGATCTGTATAGATGCATAGATTACATATTAGTATAAATTCATAGTTAACATTTTATTCAAAAATTTGTTTATTTTGGCTCTGTGTGCTACTGCAACTAACGATCCTCTTCAGGAAGTTGCTGAACCCTTCAATATATACGCAGGACTACGAACGTATGTATTTGAACATTTTAGAAGGCGGTTGGTATAGGGCCTTTGAATAAATTATGGTGATTCTGTTAGAGGAACTACTACAGAAAGGTACTTTTGATTTAGCAATAGGCTAGAAGTGAATTTTAAATTTGTGCCTTTAGAAAATATGTAACAGTCAGAATGAGGCATCTTCGGCCGAATAAAGTATATACATTTTAGATCAGCACCAACAGACGATATAACAAGTAAGAAAGTTACAGTCGAGTGTGCTCGACTGTGAGATACCCGCTACCCATTTTTAATAAAGGCAAAATATTGCGGTATCATTTTCAAAATATACCGAAAATACTAAAAAATACTAAAAAATTTACCAAATGGTATGTTTGGTATATCGATATAGTACACCATTCAAAATATACCATAGACGGCACAATGTGCCAGATTGTCAGCCAAAGCAACTCAGACCCCTAGTCAGTAGGCGTTTTTGCCAAACAAAAGTATTTCTTTAATAACTTCTAAAATTTTTATCTGATCGCAACCAAATTTTCAGGAATCATAACTACTATAGTAATTATCGTATATACCAAAACTCGCAAAACTCTAGCTTGAAAATTACGCTTGTTATTCGATTTTTTTGATTTGCGGGGGCGGAAGTAGGCGTGGCAAAAATTTGAAACAAACTTGATCTGCGTGCAAACATAACAAATAGTGTCGAATTAGAGCTCTATCTCTTGTAGTCTCTGAGATCCAGTGTTTCATACGGACGGACGGACAGACGGACAGACGGACATGGCTATATCGTCTCGGCTGTTGACGCTGATCAAGAATATATATACTTTATAGGGTCGGAGATGCCTCCTTCTACCTGTTACATACATTTCCTGTTGGCGCAAAGTTATAATACCCTTCTACCCTATGGGTAGCGGGTATAAAAAGCCAAGTCCGTCTGTCCATTTCTCCGTATCTATTCTTATGAAAACAAGATCTCATAGACTAATAGATAAAACAATCATTTTTCGACAGCACTTGTTTTTGCTGACCGCAGTTAAAGTTTGTTTTTAGATTTTGGGCAAGTGAAAAAGATCGCAATAAAATACAAACAAATATAAGTATATCGATATATCAAATATAGTCTTCTATTTAATTAATTCTTCGGTATTTTAATTATTTATATTATAATAATACCTCACTGTTTTACCTTTATTGACAATAGTAAGCGGGCATCGTGCAGTCAAGCACGAGTGTATCTTTCTTACTTGTTATTCGTTGCTTTGCTGTCAGGAATTGGTTACTCATCTGTAGCGTTCTTAAAAACATATGAAATTGTCGAAAATCTAACAAATGAATATAATTTACCTTACAAACCTCAGGAGATATACCGATTCTTTATGGATTTATAGTAAAACCATGTAGTAATTACTATTAACATCATTTTATTGAACTCAATTTACATATCTTGACTCTTAAACAAAGAGATTCTAGCTTAAAGTCTAGGCCAATAAACCGCGATTAAGACGATTGTTCACAACCACGCCAATGTGAAAGCGCCCGGCGAGTAAACGACGTTTTTATGCATGGCGTTCTTTCACGAGGATTTTTAACAGCTGAAGTCTTTCAGCTTCTGTTATTTCAGTGGTGTCTGGGGAGCTGCTGTCAGAGGAACTGGTGTCGGAAGGAACAGAGTCCGAGGAAGTGGAGTCCGAAGTAGTAGAGTCTGAAGAAGTTGTGTCTGTCTGTCTAAAGACATATCCCAACAATATTTATGAAAGAATTCTGAAAGATATATTTGCAATTCATAGTGAAAACATGTTTCGATTAGGGTGATCTATAAATCAAATAATTTAATGACATTATCATATTATGCTTTTGCTATTAGTCTTTTATTTAAATCAAAATAAAAAAGATTTTGCATTTTTAGTCCTTAAATAATTGCCCAGGTCAATCAACCGCGACGTGCGAACCTCTCTCTGCCAAATCGTCGACGCCTGAAGCCACCTTCTAAGCGGCCACTCCTGAAGCCACCTGCAAAGCGGCCACGCCTGAAGCCACCTTCAAAGCGGCGACGCCTGAAGCCACCTTCAAAGCGGCGACGCCTGAAGCCGCCTTCTTCACGTTCACGCCTAAGAGCACGTCTCTCTCTCAGGATTTCGAGAATTTCTAGGAGTCTTTGTTCCTCGGTTGTTTCGGCTGTGGTGCTGGTGTTTGGTGAGGTACTGGTGGAAGGACTTGTGGATGGGGTTGAGGAAGGACTTGTTGAAGAGCTGGTGGAAGGACTTGTAGATGGACTGGTAGAGCTGCTTGTAGACGGGCTGGTGGAAGAGCTTGTTGCTGGACTGGTGGAAGAGCTTGCTGCTGGAGTTGTGGAAGAGCTTGCTGCTGGAGTCGTGGAACTGCTTGCCGCTGGAGTTGTGGAAGAACCGGTTGAAGGCGAGGTTGACGAGCCAGGGGTGCTAGTGTCAGCGCATCTAGCAACGACCAGGCAGCTGACGAGAGCGATCACTAAAGCCAATATAAAACGCATGGTTAAATTTCTTAATGATTAGATTGCGAAAGTTAAAAGGCTTTTATAGCTCACGGTTTGATCGATTGAGTCAAACATTAGGCAGCTCATCTTTAAACAGTTGTTTATTATTTTTCGAATTATGGAATACTTAAGTACATTATTTATTTTATTAGAAACAAATTGTATATCTTTATTTTATTTATTGAATAATTAAGGTGTAGCAATGGAAAGCTACTATTTTTGAGTTAAAGATTCCCTTATTTGTATTTCCTCTATTCATAACATTCTGCAATTAATGTGAAACATATGAGTACACATAAAAAAATTGCTCGGTTAGCGGGTATCTCTAATGCGTATCTTCTTTAGAAACTCACAAAAGTTTGTGTGGGCTGAGCTTTTTATAAGACCCATACATGGAAGAAATCTAAATTCCTATGAGCTCCAAACGCAATGATCATATTCTGGTAATTTTCGTAACGCTATCACTAAAGAAACTATAGTGCGAAAAGAAAAGAAACTATAGTGGTATCGCATGTAACAACGAGTAAAAAGGCAGCTGACAAGACGAAAACCTGTGGTAAAAGTAAGGTCTTCTAAAAAATTAGGAAAAATCCGCTAATATCATTATATTCAGTTTGTAGATTTCTATAGATATATAGCTCCTATAAGAGATTATAAAAACAAATAATTATCATTTTAATAATTTTATTGAATTCAATTTGTATATTTTGACTCTTAGAAAGAGATCCCAGACTAAACTTTAGGCCTATTAACCACGATTAAGACGATTGTTTACAACCACGCCAATGTGAAGGCGGCCGGCGAGTAAACGACGTTTTTCTGCATTGCGTTCTTTCACGAGCTCGAGGATTTTCAAAAGCTGAAGTCTTTCAGCTTCTGTAGATTCAGTGGTGTTTGGGGAGCTGCTGTCAGAGGAACTAGTGTCAGAGGAACTGGTATCTGAGGAACTGGTGTCGGAAGATGTGGAGTCCGAAGGAGTAGAGTCTGAAGAAGAGGTGTCTGAAGAAGTCGAGCCAGTGCTCGGATCTGCTGATGAGGTCGCGGAAGTATCTGAAGAGGCGGTGTCAGCGCTTTTAACAACAACCAGGCAGCTGACAAGAGCGATCACTAAAGTCAATGTCAAACGCATTGTTAAGCTTCTTAATGATTTGATTGCGAAAGTTACAAGCCTTTTATAGCAAAATAGTGTTGTCTTGTATGTACATAAAAAAGTTGAATTGTTGGTAAATAAAATCAGTTGTATCAATAAGACGTTATATTTGAATTTATGTAATACTACATGCCTGTACAAAATTTGTACGAAATTAAAAGCAAAGTGTTTTTAGCTAGTGGAAAATTTCTATTATTGTGCAAGCGATTATCTTATTTGCATACATGAATTTATTTTGAAAACAGCAGAAAACGTTCAATTGTATTACTAATTGAAATTAAGAAGATATCATAGAATCTGAGAGAAAGGATTTACTTTAGATGTTGGTGTTCAAAATCCTTGAGGCGCATCTAACAACGATCGGCTCGCTGGCGAGAGTAAAGACTAAATCGAAGGCAAAACGCATTGCGAAATTTCTTAATGATTAGACTGAGAGAGTTGTCCGTCTCTTATAGCAATTTCAATGATTGTCTAAATTTCTAGCAATTTCATTAATTGTCTAAATTTTCCACGTCACAAGTGTTATGTATTAAAATCAGTTGTTTCAATATATTTTCTGTTCGGTTCTGACGTTTTTGCATTGCTTTATTGTCAGATATTGTTTACTCATTTAACGCGAGCTTAGCAGACTTGAATATATTTGTTCTGCAATTATTATTTAAAGACATATAGTATGCCAAAAATATTTATGAAAGAATTCCGAAAGATATATTTGCAAATCATAATGAAAACGTGCTTCCATTAGAGTGATCTACAAATCAAATAAATTAATTACATAACTATATTATGCTTTTGTTAGTAGTTTTTTATTTAAATCAAAATGAAAATAGATTCTGCAATTTTGGCCCTTAGCTTGTTGCAAAGGTCAATCAACCGCGACGTGCGAACCTCTCTCGGCCAAATCGTCGACGCCTTAAGCCACCTTCTAAGCGGCCACGCCTGAAGCCGCCTTCTTCACGTTCACGCCTGAGGGCTGCTTGGCGAGCACGTCTCTCTCTCAGGATTTCGAGAATTTCTAGGAGTTGAAGTCTTTCTTCCTCGGTTGTTTCGGCTGTGGTGCTGGTGCTTGTTGAGGTACTGGTGGAAGGACTTGTGGATGAGGTCGAGGAAGGACTTGTTGAGGAGCTGGTGGAAGGACTTGTGGAGGAACTAGTGGAAGGACTTGTGGAGCTTGTGGAGGGACTTGTAGATGGACTGGTGGAGCTGCTTGTAGACGGGCTGGTTGAAGAGCTTGCTGCTGGAGTCGTGGAAGAGCTTGCTGCTGGAGTCGTGGAAGAGCTTGCTGCTGGAGTCGTGGAACTGCTTGCCGCTGGAGTTGTGGAAGAACCGGTTGTAGGCGTGGTTGATGAGCCAGTGGTGGTAGCGCATCTAGCAACGGCCAGGCAGCTGACAAGAGCGATCACTAATGCCAATGTAAAACGCATGATTGACTTTCTTAATGATTAGATTTCGAAAGTTACAAGGCTTTTATAGCACTCGGTTTGATCGTTGGAGGCAAAAATTAGGCAGCTCATCTTGAAACAGTTGTTTAAATAGAGATATTTTTTGAATTCTGTAATACTTAAGCACAGTTTTCACATTTCTTTTACTAGAAACAAATTGTAAATATACTGTTTATTTTATTTATTGAAGAATTAAGGTGTAGTAATGGAAAGTTACTATTTTTGAGTTAAAGATTCCCTTATTTGTGTTTGGTCTATTCATAACATATTGCAATTATTGTAAAGCATGTGAAACATATGAGTACACATAAAACAATTGCTCGGTTTTTAAATAAATTTTGGTTTGGGCTAATGCGTATCTTCGTAAGAAACTCAAAGGTTTGTGTGGGCTGAGCATTTTAAAGACCTATACATTGAAGGAATCCAAATTCCTCTGAGCTCCAAACGCTATGATCATATTCTGGTAATTTTCGTAACGCTTTCACCAAAGAAACTATAGTGCGATCTACAAAACTACCGCTTTGTTGTCAGATATTATTTACTCATTTGAAGCGTGCTTAGCAAACTTGAATATATTTGTTTTGCAATTATTATTTAAAGACATATGCCAACAATATTTATGAAAGAATATTTTTTTGGCAATTCCAAAACAGATATTTGCAAAGACATACCGAAAACGTCTCTCGATTAGGATGATTTATAAATAAAATATACAATAATTTAATGACATTATTATGCTTTTGTAAGTAATCTTTTATTTAAATCATTTTTTTTTTGTGAATTTTTAATCTTACATTGCTGCCCAGGTCAATCAACCACGACGTGCGAACCTCTCTCTGCCAAATCGTCGACGCCTGAAGCCACCTTCTAAGCGGCCACGCCTGAAGCCGCCTTCTTCACGTTCACGCCTGAGGGCTGCTTGGCGAGCACGTCTCTCTCTCAGGATTTCGAGAATTTCTAGGAGTTGAAGTCTTTGTTCCTCGGTTGTTTCGGCTGTGGTGCTGGTGCTTGTTGAGGTACTGGTGGAAGGACTTGTGGATGAGGTGGAGGAAGGACTTGTTGAGGAGCTGGTGGAAGGACTTGTGGAGCTTGTGGAGGGACTTGTAGATGGACTGGTGGAGCTGCTTGTAGACGGGCTGGTGGAAGAGCTTGCTGCTGGAGTCGTGGAAGAGCTTGCTGCTGGAGTCGTGGAAGAGCTTGCTGCTGGAGTCGTGGAAGAGCTTGCTGCTGGAGTCGTGGAACTGCTTGCCGCTGGAGTTGTGGAAGAACCGGTTGTAGGCGTGGTTGATGAGCCAGCGGTGGTAGCGCATCTAGCAAAGGCCAGGCAGCTGACGAGAGCGATCACTAAAGCCAAAGTAAAACGCATGGTTGAGTTTCTTAATGATTAGATTGCGAAAATTACAAGGCTTTTATAGCACTCGGTTTGATCGTTGGAGGCAAAAATTAGACAGCCCATCTTGAAACAGTTGTTTAAATAGATATTTTATTTTACAAATTTTTGTAACACTTAAGCACAGACACCACATTCTTTTGTGTTAAACACAAAAGGTAAATAGGCTGTTTATGTTATGTTATTTATTGAATCAAGGTATAGTAATGGAAAGTTACTGTTTTAATTATTTGGTTTAAAATTGCTCTATTTGTGTTTATTTTATTTATATTTACTCTATTAAAGCATTCATTGTAAGGCACTTGAGAACTCCAAGCTGGGAGTGTGCCACAAAGAAACGCTGTTAATGGCCAAGTTCTTGTTTTAAGACATTGGCTGTTGAGACAGGACATAGCGAAAAGGGTTTGTCGCTTGGCCATTTCGATTGAGGAAGACATTGGCGACATATTTCCAACTGACTTGGCTGGACAAGCAAAAGGGTCGACAATTGAGAGATGATGGGAATGGGAATGGTCATGGAGAGGGGAGAGGGGAATGCGAATTGAAAAGGCAATGACAGTGGCAATGGCAATGTCAATGGCAATGAAGGAGCTGATGATGACGATGAGGAAGCGTTGATGTTGATGTTGATGCTGATGACAAAAAAGGGCAATTGAGAAGCAGTATGTAGTATAGCAGCAGCGTGGCAGGCTTTGAATTGATTTTACTTCCACACACACACACATACACACACACATGGACGAAACGAGACGGAAGCGGAAGTCATGTTGTGCTGCAATGGCTGTCGCTTGGACTGAAGGTAGACACTTTTTTCTTGCTCTGTCTGTGACGTGGCTCGCCTTGACTTGGTTTGGCTCTGCACGGCACGTCTGCGCAATTTCAAAGCAATTGCAAACGTTTACCAAAGCGCAGCCAGCACTAAAGTAGAAGAAAGGATTGCAAAAGTAAGGCGGAAGTGTTTTTCAAGTCTTTTAACCTCCGTTTTTGCACAACGGGTGAAAGTCTTTTTAATTGAAGTGGACATACAGACACATACACAAAAACAAGTGGAATTGTGTAGTGTAATGTAGTTAGTCTGTTAGTGTGTTTTATATTCAATGATGCAGCAAGCGGTCAACGTCTTTTGACTTCTTTTGCAAAAAGGAGTTGCCTTTTGAAAGTGTCTCCGCACAGCAAAAGAAATGAAAAGCAAAATGAAAAGCAAAAAAAAAACTAGTAGCCGGAAAAGCCACTTGTGCTGATGGTCCGTGTATATCATTAAAATTTACAATCTATTTTGCTTGTTAATTGGCACTTGGCAATTGCTTTCGCTTTGTGCAACAGAATAGAAGCAGCCTGGCAGCCAGATCCTGGCCATAATAATCATTACTTGCAACGTGTGTCGACTTCTGGCCCCCAGGCAATTAGTGGACAAGCCAAGAAGTGGCAAAGCAAATGTTGCGTGAGCTTTTAATTATGGCCAAGTGTTGATTATGGCGACAGTTAAGCGACTGTCTAATGCTGATGATGCACTTAAAAGCCACCGAGAGATAGATAGAGAGAGAGAAAGCGCATCGCACAGTGGCTGCAATTATTTGTTGCCTACTTAAAAAGCTGGCATTTAAGCACTGCTCGAATGGCTTCCAATTTGTAATGTGTGCGATCAATTACAAAGCTGCAAAAAGGCTGGGTCGCTATACAAAATCTAAAATGGGCTATGAAATGCACAGTTACAAGCAATAACGAGTTGGCAGCACCCCCGCTGGCACTGGCAGTCCCCTCTTACTTTCTGGCAGCCTCTCTTTCGTTCCCACAGGCCAACCGAACTCAGCCACAAAAGTCAAGCCCCATGCACACTGTGAAGGTTTGGGGGCCATGACTCTACATATATGTAAGTGTGTTTGGGTGTGTGGGTGTATGTGCTTGTGTTGGTGTATGTGTGTGTGTGCATGGATGATTTCCACTCTGCCCAGCAGAGTCAGTCAGGCAGGCAGCCACAATCCTTCATTGTTGTTGCAGGCAGCAACAGCAGCAGCAGCAGCAACGCTGGCGATAAAATAAATTTGCATATGAATTGAGAATTAAGAACATTTTGCACATCGTCCTGCGCTTTGCAGCACCCTCCACACTCAACCCTCCATCTCCACAGCTAACCCTCACCTATCCACTTCCCCGAAAAAAAACTCCTCCTCTCCCTGCACCTGCCAACCAGTTGCCATTTTTTGATTGGGTTGCCTTGGACGGGGCCGACGTGTTGCCATTGTGGCTGCTGTTTGGCCTTTGAATTAGAATTCACACCCACACACACACACACATACACTTGCACACATACTCAAACACACACACACGGGCAGTCAGTCAGTCGACCCATTTGAAAGTGTGAATGGCTTATTTCGTTGCTGTTGTTGTTGTTGTTTCACTTGCTGCTGCTCTTTTGGCCGCTTTTCGGCATTTTCCATTTGCATTTGGCCTTTTTGGCGAGCAACATTTTTAGACGCTTTGCTCTTTTGCTGATAGAAACGAAAGAAGCATAAAAAAAACAACTCGTTAGCCTATTGAAATTGAAAATGTTTTTGGCTGATGCGATAAGAATGTGCAGGGGATTATGGTGTGCTAGTGTGCAATTTTCAACATGTGAGTGTGTGTGCGTGTGTGTGTGTGCGTGTGTGTGTGTGCGTGTTGCATGTGTGTGTGTGTGTTTGGGTGTGTGGCATAACTTTGTTATGGCTTGCAAAAGTTATGGGTCAAATAATTGCGACTATGTAGGTTCCTATAATTGGATTTTGATGTGCAGCTTTCACTTGATAAACGGCGCATCGAATTTAAGAAAATCCTTGAAAAATCATTTTTCAACAGTATGTAGTTTTGTACGCAGTGAAGCAATATATTCTTATTTGTAGTTTTGTAAAGTAAATATTGCATTATTCTAGCTAGGACTATTCAATTTATTACAATGATTTATTTATTTATTAAATGCAATGATTCAAAGTTTATATATTTTGACTTTTTCAAGAACTCTATATATGATTTTTTTTAATTGTGTTGAATTGTATCCAGTGAGGTCATAAATTCTTTTCTGTTCATAATTTTGCAGAATAAAATTTGAAATACTTTTAGTATAAATAATACATTTCGTACAATGACCTTTTTTTATTACAAATGTATTTATTAAATACAGTTATGTACTCTTAAGTATTCAAGAACTCTATACTCTATACATAATTAATATTTTATTTAACAAAAGTATGAATAAAGTAACTTTTGTTAAATAAAATATTAATTATGTTTGGTATTACATTTCTTACAATGATTTTTCTTCATTAAAAAATGTGATAATTTACTAAAATATTATATATAGTATATGTTCTGACTATTTCAACTACTCTACATAAAATTAAAAAAATACAATATAAAATTGGCAACTACTAATAATCTAATTATTGAAAAGTTTTAAATATATAAGTTTTGAATATATGTAAATCAATCTTAATAGGTGTGCATCAATTAATTAAATAAATCTCAATAGTAGTGTAAGAGTGATTGACAACTACATAATTGTATGTTGGAATTTGTTGTAAGATTTGCAATTTGTAAACTATCGACAAATACTTGTCAGGCAACCGCAATGAAATTTACGAAAACTTTGCAACCAAACTTTTTCTAGAGAGAGAGAGAGAGAGTGACAGGTAAAATAAGATATTTCCAATGAAATAGAATGCTAGAGAGAGTCAGGGAATGAGTTCGAGATAGATGCAAATTCATTGATTTCACATGCGACTCTTTCCTCAGAAACTGCTCTCTGGCTAAACAAACTGCATTTACAAACAATTAGACAAGTAAAACTCACGTACAAATTCGAGTCGAGGGTTGCTTGGCCCGCGGGCTAACAAAAGGTAATCGTAGCTGGCAAAGTGGCAAGTGGCAAGTGGCAAATGGGTAACGGGTAACGGTAACGGGTAGCTGTGTAACTGGTAACGAGTCGGAGCATCCCACACAATTGGTTGCCTTGTTTTATTGTGGGGCATTTGTGAAACTTTCGACATGCTCATAAAATTGCTCGTTTAACTCATTTAACTTTTTGTTGCAATTGGGGTGGTGCGTTTTTTATTTTTTGTATGTTTTTCTTTTTCATTTTTTCCTTCTTTTTTTTTTTTTAGAAAGTTTGCATAAATTGTAGCAACAAGAAAAAGTTAATAATGCCAGAAGGCAGTGGAGCTGGGGACAGAAGTAGTAGTAGGATTTCGGTTGGGGCGACAATGAAAATAATTCAATTAAAACACTTTTCCAGTTTGCGCCCTCGCATGCCAAGTTACAATTACGTCCAACCAAATTAACACATAGAGCGTGTCGCTCCCCTCCATTCTCTTCTCCCCCCTCTCGAGTCTAGATTCATGTGTGTGCATTGCCCGCGGGCATTTTGCATAAAGTTTCGCCGGGTCGCCGTAGCCGTAGCCGTCGCCTTTTATGTGGTCAAACTTTGGCCGCCTCTCCTCACTGGCCCCTCGCACCCTTGGCGACATCTATGCCATGTTTACTTTGGTACTTAGCCGTTGTTGTTATTGTTGTTGTTGCTGTTTAAAGCCACAAAGTAGCTTTTGGTTGGCAGAAATTTAAATGTTACCCTAAGCTTAGAGATACCTCTTCAATTGCAGACTGTGGTTTGCCTGGTGTTTTGTGTATTATTTCAAGATCTAGACTCGATTGGTTGGCAGTCATGTTGATTTTGGTCTGCTTGTCTGTTTAGTCAGACAGCCGACACTGATTAGCATTTGGAAATGTAATAGCCGACGAATCAATTGACCATTTAAATGATAATCCATATGGCAATTGCCTTGCGTTTAAAGTCATTGGCACAAATCCCAGGGCCAACTCAAAAATAAACAAGTAAGGAAGCTACTGTTAAGTGGGCTCGACTATAAGATACCCGCTACCCATTTTCAATATAACCATGTTCTATAAATACATAAAAAATATACCACAAAATGCCAAAATATACCGAGGGCTATATTTGGTATATAAATATTGCATTACATTCAAAATATATCATAGAATACAAAATAGTAATATACTAAATTGTATATTTGGTATATTGAATATAGTGCAAAATATACCAGATTGTCAGCTAATCAACTAAGATCCTAATTAAGTAGCCCTTTCTACCACACAAAAGTATTTCTTAAATGAAAAGTTTAGCTTTATCTTTCATAGGTTCTTAGATCCAGTGTTTCATTCGGACAGACGGATATAAAACTTGTTTATATCGCTTGGGCTGTTCATGTTGATCAAGAATACGTATACTTTCCCTACTCTATGGGTAGCGGGTATAAAAATTGCGTTGCTCGTTTAATTGGCCACTTGAAAGCCAAAAGTCCGTGCAGCAATTTAAACAAAATACTCGCACTCGTATTTCCATCATTTTTATGCACTTTTAACCCTTTAATGCAGACACATGGCGACCAATTGCAGCAGTTTATGTCCATTAAAAATTGTTTTTCTATAATTTTTTATACAAGATTCAAGCGGGCAAAACATTCATTGCGCTTCAATGGTTTCACTAGCGTCCAACGTCACGTTGTCGCTCGTTAAAAATCAATCCCCAAGCGTCCCATAGGCGCTCCCTTTACTCCCCCCCCTTTAGCCATAGTCACGAGGATTGGGCATCGGGCATTGCAGGGATTGACATTGGAGGATTGGGGAATTGTGAGAGGCATCAGCGTGGGTTCAGCGTGTTGTAGCGAAGGTGTCGCTGACTCTGCCCCATCGCGGTCAATATGCGAGACTATAAGTCCATATAAGCGCCGTTGCTGTAGCATCAATATATCCCGATATCTTTCGGTTTCGGTATCGCTGTCCTATCGACGTATGTCTATGTGTGTGTGTGATGTGTGCTGTCTATGGTTGCGTGTGTGTGTGGCGAATATTTGTGAATTTGTTTTGTCATATCGTTGGGTTCTTCATTTATTTTTTGTCATTTTTAGTGAGCTGAATAGTGCGCTCTAATCAAAGTTATATGGACTTTGACTCGTGAGAGCAGATATCCATAAAGTATATAAAGTAATATGAAATATGGAGATATGAAAATATAAAATATTAAATTGTTGCATTGCATTTTGTTTTTACTTTTTTTTTGTTTTTATAATTGTCTACAAATAATTTTCTTTTATATAAGTTAAGTAGTTACTTTAACAAAGAATACAAGTTTAGTAATTCATATTTGATTGAAAATTGATTGCTTTTAGTTTAATTTTATAATTAAAGAAATAATAACTTACCGTAACATCATTTAATTTTTTGTATTTTTAATTATATTTACAGTTCTTCCAATATAAAAGATTTAATTTAACTTGATGACTTGAAATACACAAATAAATTAATAAAAAAAAAGAATTTGAAAAAATCAAAGTAAATAAAATAAATTCTTCAATTGTCTTACAAAAATATTATTTTCTATCTAATAATTGTAGCGTTATTTGCAGTCCTCTACGCAGGAAGAAAATCCGTTGAGGCGAATTGAAGCGCAACATCCAATCTACGTGAAGCTATAGATTTGGCTATGAGTGTGAGTCCATATGAGAGTGTGCGTGTGTGTGTTTGTGTTTGTGTGTGAGTTCGGGCTGAAAAAGTGTCCAATGTAACGCCACAACAAAGAACGTTAATTGACGCCAAAATGCTGCTGCAGAAAAGGTTGAAAAAAGAAAAATTAAGGGAAACTGAAAACAAGAGAAACAAAAATTGTTGGCAAAATCAGGCGAAAAACGAAAACAAAAGACAAAAAAAAAAAAAGAACGAAGCATGTGTAAAAAGAATTTGTCCAGTTGGACACATTCTGTAACAGAAGATACAGCGAGCGATACACGGAAGCGATACCAATGTTGCGATGGGGGTCTCTCTTGTCTTGGCTGCACAATTTAAAATTCAGCCTAGGACCTGAAGCCCCAAGTGGCTTGATTAACCCCAAACGATACGAGAGAGGTCAACCTGAAGTCCTTGCGAGTGGGCGTTGTTGAATCAGCACACGTGATTAATGGCCTTTAATTATGTCAGAGCGCGACGGCGACGGCGAGGGCAGTGGCGACCGCCCACCAGGATCGCTCCTGATCCTTTCGCTGTGCAGCGGCATGCCAGTTAACCGTTTGACATTAAAAAATTGACACCGTTCGGGGTGAAATGTTGCCGACATCTACGCCGCCTGACAACTGTCTGGCACACGTAACCAAGTTGCACTGGAGTCGTCCTTCCCGGCACACAAAACACATTTTAAACACACTCACCCACACACACACACCACACGAATTTTGGAGTCGAGAGTCCATGTGGCAGTTTGGAGTTTTGCTGTTGTTTGAGTCAGACATTTGTTGCCAGTCCTGATTGTGATTGTGTGTGGGCGTTTGTCTCGCTTGTCGCTTTTAATGAAAGCGTCATAAATTATGTTGCAGTTGACGAAAGCAACAGCCGACAGGGTTCCACGTCGAGGTCTGAGGCTAGGCATACTTAGCATATGGGTAACACATGTCGCCAAATACAAATAGAGTTGGAGTTGGAACGAAAACTGAAGTCGCTTCGCTGAGAAATGCTTAAAATATGCTAAAAAGCTGACAACTCAAGTGGAAAACTTGAGAGATTTAATGTATTATGTGAAATACTGACCACTAACCCCAAAGGCAATCAATTAATTGACTAGGTGAATTGTTACGCCTCGTTAAAGATTTGTGAGCAGCAGAAGCGAAAGAATAATTTATGATTAATCGATACACGAAAGAGGAATAATATAGGTAATTAAAAGGAATAGTTGAAGGGTTGAGTTTATTCTTTGGAAATAAACGGATTTTCATTGCATTTTATAAATAAAAAACAATTTAAAAATAAATGCGAAGAAATGCAATAAGCTAATTTTTGTGATCTGCTTCTTATTATTCGTTGAATATAAATGGATTTTAAATTATATGTTTAATGCCACATTTGATGTATTTAAAACAGAAGAAACAATTAAAAAAAAAAATTGTATTTAATTTGATTAAATTGACAAAGCAATCCAAAAATATATTAAAAAGCTTCAGTCGAGTTTACTCGACTGTAAGATACCCCTACTCATTTTGAACAAAAATAGTGCGGTATTAATTTCAAAATATGTCAAATTAATATACTGCAAAAGTGCCAACAATATACCAAAGGCTATTTTAGGTATATTGATACAGTACTAAATTCAAAATGTACCATAAACTGCAAAATAAAACAGATTTTCAGCCAAAGCAACTAAGACTCGAAGTATGTAGGCGCACATAAAAAATATTTATTTAATAACTTCCACATATTTTATCTAATCGCAACTAAATTTTGAAGAATCTTAAATATTACAGATATTATTGTATGTACTAAACATTGGTCTAGTTTCAATATAACGCTCGGTATTGGATTCTAATTGATAGAAGAATAAATTTATGCAAAACATATGCAATACAAAATTATTAAAAATAAGTTGTTATTTTCGTTGTTCCAGGTCCACAAGGACCTTGAGATTCTGAGTGTATGTAACTGAACAAGTTAATAGGTACGCTTTGAAGTATCAGGAGAGATTGGATCAACATTGTAACCCGCTGGCCAATAGCCAACATCGCCGACAGCTGAAAAGGCACCACCCCCTTGATCTCCCCTTAGACCACCCAAAGAGTGGTAGTAAATACAATTTTTTGTAAATAACCTCAACACGTAAAAAAATTAAAAGTTTTCTATTCGTCATAGAATTTACTTATTATCTTTAGATAGATAGATTGTAAATAAATAAAGAATATATATAAAAAAAAATTTTTTTCGTTGTTGTTTATTTACTTATAAAATATGTATTTAAAATTATCTAATCGCTAGAAAAAACGACTATTTTTAGTGTTTTATATTATTAGCTCATTTATTGTATTTCAAAACAAAGTAACAGTTAAATAACAAATATAGACAAAAAAGAATACTATCCAAATATTTTGCATGAAATTTGTACTGGTTGTTCCCCACGATGAAGTCTGTTTTTTGTTGACCGTTGTATTCAAGCGATGATGGGGCATAACGCCAAGTGTGACGGATCTTAAGAACCATGTGTTCTCACTCGAAGCCGCTCTCGTTAATGAACTCTTCGGACTGCCTTCACTTTCCTTGTGAGTTGAGGTTGAAGAGCTAGAGTTGGACAGACACACGATTCCCAAGATAAATACCCAGAGATAATGCATTGCGGTACCGCATTTAGCAATTGGCTGAAGACAACTGTCGTTACTTAACATTGAGCTACAGAAATTTAATTTGCTTAAGAGAATTTTAAAGATCTTCTCTCGCGCTACAAAAAGATCATTTTGGCTGTTAACATTAGGGCGCGTGTGTTTATTCTGTAAACTCACTTTGAAGTCTATGTTTGCTTAGGCCACAGGTGTTTTTTCCACATGTCAGCGTATCAAATTTAATTTAAAATGAATTTGGGTATTTAAATGAATATTCGGATGATTTGTAGCAGAAATTTGTAAGTGATGACAACAGTTGAAAAGGAAACTTTATGCATTTCAAATTACTTATCGAAAAGTTGCAAAAATATTGTCATTGTGTGAGGGAGGCCGAAGAAAGGATTTGCACACATCGTCCTAGACGAGACGAGTGATTGTGTTGCAAATCAAATAATTATAAAAGTTGTGCAACAAACCAAGCTTGCATTTGCCTTTGGCGATGTTTGGCCAAAAACTTGAGGCATTCTGCGAAAGTTTGCTCAAAGGTGACTGGCAAAAGTTTTGCCAAAAATTCATTTAGGCGCATTTAGGCAAGGATCTCGCTAGCACAAGTATATGCATATACATATATCTACATGAGCAATATGGCAAGTCAGAAATATATATATTTTTAAAGCTCAACTGCCCTTCAAGCAGCCAAATCATTTTTTGGACACACATTTTGTGCAGGCTCAGCGACGCCGGCGAAAGTTTTGCCCAGCAGCGTTGGCAAAAAAGTTTTACATGACGACGCCGTCACCGCCACCAACACCGCCACAGCCTACGCCACCGCCTCGGTTAGAGCAGGCTTCCTGTGTTGTCCTCTCACTCTCAGCTTTGTCCTGGCTGTCTCCTTGTTGTGCCGCCCTTCGTCTGTCTGCCAATTTGAGTTGCACAACTCCAGCGAAGCGTGTGAAATGCGCTGCAGCCTTGGAGCATCCATGGTTTGATGGATTTGCAGCAGCAAAATGAGAACGCAACGAGTCGAGTCGGTGACCAGGCCACAGTAGACCCAAAAACTACTGGCTGCATCCTCAGAGAAAACTTTACGCTTCACACCCTTCGCTTTGTCTTGCTGCCATATTTGGTTATTTCCCACTGCTTTAAATCGCAGCAATCGAAGATATAAAAATTCTAAAATCATATAACTATCAGATAAACTCTCAATTACCATTCTACGACAACAATTTTTATACTTTTTTTTTGGCTCAACAATAGCTTGATCTCCTTTGAGTCGGTTAAAAAGTCGCTTTAATAAATCTTTTGCATATATTTTCGGGCGCTTTAACAGCGCATTAAGCAGAGCTAACACACAGAAGAAGCTGATGCCGCATTGCTGCACAATCGCAGCCGCAGTCCATAGAGCACATACTCACTCGTATTCAATCATCCACTCATACTCGTGGTGAGTATTCAAATCCGTAAACAGACAATTGGCCCGCTGCTGGTGGCTGATGCTCTCCAAGGACTTTATTATGGTACCAAGGATTGCGCGTTTCTGGCGCGCGCTTAAAAATGCTTTTCTTGTAGCAGCTCAGCGAAGCAGGAATCAAATCAAATAAAATATTCATTTTGATCTTTGAACTGTGCATAAATATGCACCCGCCAACTGACGACTGACGACAGTCGATTGCCAGGCATCTAGCATATATAAAAATGCGGTTTGGTGTGGCACTTTATCATCATCCAAACGAAGGACGACGACGAAGACGACAACGTCAATATCCTTGTAGTCAGGCAAAAATAACAAAAAAATAAGAAAAACCCGCAGGGTAGATGGAGTGCTTGGAGTGAATGAATCAGTATAACAATTGTATCCTTCCCACAGCCATCCCTCATTTCTTTTCTGTTATTTTTTTGATTGTGGAGCGAATTGCAAAAATTGATATGAATAGGTGGGTCCAAGGATTAGGGTTAAGTGATTTACTCCAGATACTGTGGGCAACATTCTGCACTGTAAATTGAGCAACCCAAGGATACCTTTGTGCCTGCTAATTGTTCGTCTTTCAACCAATTTCTCCTCCCATAAACTCGGGCATTCTTTTGCTTTTTATTGTTGTCCTCGTTAAACTAAATTTGAGTCTAATGCAATCCACTTACAAATGCTTTATCAGATTTACAAGCTACAAAATTGCATTTCCAAGAAACTTCAATTGCAGACCGGGCAGTAAAAATGCCTTCAGCCATTTGGAAAGAACTTCGCAAAGGTGAGAGAGAAAGAGGAAATGTGTGGGAAAGAGGTGGAGTATAACCTTATTGTTGCTATAAAGTATTTATTTTGCTGTCCTATCGGCTGTTGTCGTTCTATTATCCTCTCGCAGACTATCGCAATCTGCCATCGATGTTAACTCTGTCGAAGTTTGATCTGCCGTAGCTTGATTGTCCATTTTCAGCGAAGCGCGTTCCGATGCTTTCACAGGCGAATTCTAGAGCACACTGCCCTCTCGATCGTCTCACTGTCTACGCCTGAGCCATCGAACCACACTCGGCGACAGCGGCGACACGCTGTCGCCCCGCATTAACGACTTTTCTTAAAGCTACAAAATGCAGACAACCAATCACAACACACAGAAAGGATGATGCAATATTAACACGCATACACACAACAACGCAGTGTCGATATGCCGACACGCACTCACAACTGCGCAGTAACAATGTGCCAATGTGCACTCACAACTGCGCAGTTGCCAAAATGTCAAAGTGCACCCAAAAACTACGCAGCGAGAATGTGCCGAGACGCACGTACAGTTGCGCAGTGACAATGTGACGAATCTGCATTACTTACTCTCCGACACGGCCATTCTGACATATACACGCCCTCGTGTCTATAATAACGATCCCAATTTCAATCTCACTTTCCAATATCAATTCCTCAGAACAACCCAGTCAAATAATCTCAAGTCCATGTGGTCTTCCATAACATAACTTTATTTCTGTTTTTACTATTTCGCAGGTTATTTTTATATTCTCTTATAAACCATTTCTTTAATTTCCATTCCATTTAAACATTTTCAACTTATACATTAATCAGTACAACACATCAGTTCTTAATCCAAAGTACATACATACATAACCAGGCTTTTATTAGCCAACTTTTAAATACAAACAAATTAAATTGTCAATCGCCAAAAACACTGACTTCACTTCTCTTATTATGCTCGTCCATCGCCCAAAACTTGGCTTCACGAAATCCAACAACCACATTGCTCGTCCATCGCCCAAAACTTGGCTTCACGAAATCCAACAACCACATTGCTCGTCCATCGCCCAAAACTTGGCTTCACGAAATCCAACAACCACATTGCTCGTCCATCGCCCAAAACTTGGCTTCACGAAATCCAACAACCACATTGCTAAAGCAACTCTCGTCCATCGCCAATCACATGACTTCACGCATTCTCTTCTGTTTCAACAGACTTTTCCAACAGATTTCTCCCTTTCTCATTTATGTCTAACTCTTCTGGGATTTGCACATCCGGTAGCTTTCGCAAACTTTCGTGTGGGTATTTGTAACGTCTATTGTTCTGTGTTGATTTTAAAATGTACCGGTCTCCGTCCAATACCTCAACCACCAAAAAGGGTCCTCTGAACTTTGGGTCTAATTTTGTTTGCTGTCTCTCACTATTTTTTAAGCAACACAAAGTCACCCACACAGAACCTAATTATCTTAGCCTTATTTTTATCAAATTTAGTTTTCTCATAACTAGCGGCCTCTTCCATGTTCTTAGCGGCCAACTCCCTTAATTTAACTTTGTCAATCTCAGTTTCAGTATCACTAATAGGAATCAATCCGAGTGGACGCGCCACTTTACCAATCAAAAGTTCTAAAGGGCTACACTTAGAGCTACGATTAACTGTACAGTTAAGGGCTAACTGTATATCCCCCAGTGCATCTTGCCACGATCTGGAACTTGTCTCAACAGCCGTCAACAAATTCTTTAGTGTACTCATAACCCTTTCAACTTGACCGTTGGCTCTACTTGCACCTGTACCAATTAAATGTAATTGTATCTTTTGATTAGAACAAAATTGCGCAAACTTTGTGCCCGTGAAACTGCGCCCCTGATCGGCAATTAGACGTGTTGGCACGCCAAAAATGGAAATTGAAGATTTCATTGCGTTTATGCAAGTATTCGCATCCAAGGAAAAGGTGTGGAACAGATAAACGAATTTAGTAAAAGCGTCAATTTGTACAATGATATATTCTTTACGATCACTTTTTCCGCTCAATTTTCCCGATATGTCTATGTGAACGGTGTGCCAAGGAATACTAATTTTTGGAATTGGGTGTAATTCAATTTGAGGTTTTCCTGACGTACCCTTAGAAACTCTGCATGTAATACAGTTCTCCACAAATCTTCGAACATATTTTGTCATGCCAGAAAACCAGTAATGATCGTATACTTTGTCCAGCGTTTTCTGCCAACCTAGATGCATGATAGACTCATGTACCTGATTTATAACTGACCAACGGAACGCACGAGGAACTACAGGTAAACAACGAGTTTTTGAATTTCTCTGGATCTTTCTATACAAAACATTTGATCTAATTTCATAAGTGTTAACTAACGCCAATGGTAAATCCTCATTCTTCAACTTAGTTACGATTTCTAATATTTCTGGATCCTTTTGTTGTTCCACCAAAATCCAGTTTTCTGATATTTCTGTTAAGTCAATTCGTTTCTCTTCTGTTTTTCTTGATACTGACTTTTGACACACCGGATTCCTAGATAAAAAGTCTACATGTGCCATGCGTTTACCTTCTCTATATTCAATTTCGAATTCAAATGTTTGTAGAAACTCCCACCAACGATAAACCCTAGGTGACAACTCGACTTTATTACGCGAAGCTTTGATTGAATTACAATCAGTAAAAATCACGAATTTTCTCCCATGCAAATAGTGACGAAAATGTTTTACTGCATTTACGACAGCCAGGGTTTCCAACTCGTAGGATGTGTATCTGGACTCACAGGAGCTAGTTGCTCTACTATAATATTCAACCACATGAGGCTTAGAATTTATTCGGTGTAAAAGAATAGCACCATACCCAATCGAGCTGGCGTCGGTATGCAGTTCTATCGGAAACTGAGGGTCAAAAATAATCAAAACAGGCTTGTTTGTTAATACGCCGATTATTTTACTGCGAATTTCCTCATGCTGTGTTTGCCATTCAAAACTATTTTTTTCGGACGTGAGAAAATATAAAGGCTTCATCAGTTGAGAAAACCCCGGAATAAATTGACGAAAATATGACGCTAATCCAATAAACTGTCTTAAAGAAGCAACTGACTTTGGTGGAGGCAACGCCACAAGAGATTCTATCTTGCTTAAGTTTGGGCGTATCTCCCCCGCTGTTATCTCATAGCCAAGGGTAGCGAATTGTAGATCTTAAGAAAAAGCACTTCGAAATGTTAAAGAGAACCCAGCCTTCACCAGAACGCTTAATACCTGTTGCAATCGCTCATACGCTTCTTCCTTAGTTTCTGAAACAATTAATATATCGTCCATATAAACAATTACAAACGTATGGGCAAGGTTTCCAAGTGCTTTCAATACAGCTCTTTGAAAAACTGAGGGTGCGTTCTTTAATCCGAAAGGCATTGAAAGAAATTCATACTGCCCATCAGGAGTAACAAAAGCAGTACACTCAATCGATTCAGGGTGCATTGCAATCTGGTAGTACCCGCTAGCCATATCAAGAGAAGTAAAATATTTAGCTCCCCTAAGTCTAGCTATGTGTTCTGATATCAACGGTAATGGGAACTTATCAGCTACAGTATTTTTATTTAATTCTCTATAATCAACACAAAGTCTTGCTGAACCATTTTTCTTCTTTACTAATAATGCAGGACTAGCAAATGGTGAACTACTAGGTCTGATAACTTTATACTCGATTAATTCTTTAATTTTAGCACGTACTAACTCCCTTTCGCTTGGACTAAATCTGTATGGTCGCCTTTGCACGGTCTTAGTTGGTTCAATCAAACGAATATGCATTTCCCCAGTATCCACCCGCGTTTGTGGAGTGCCTTCAATAAAAGATTTTGAGTATTGTTTCAATAATGATATTAAAATTTCTTTTTCTTTTCCAAGCATTTCAGTTTCAATGGCATCGAAATTAGTGGGTTGATAGGTTTCGCAAATGTTTACAACTTTACTTTGGACAATCTTAAAATTATCGTACGCAACTTCCACTAAGAACCCTTGAGCCAATATCTCTCTGCCAATTACAATATTATTCTTCATGCATTCATCTGGCACTACATAGAACAAAACAACCAACGAGTTACCGTCAATCATGATGTTTGATTCAATTTGTACAGTACTACAAATATTGGCATTACCTATTCCCTTTAACGCGATAACATTATGAATCCTCTTACCAACTATCTTATTAGATGTGCTTTCTTTAACTAATGAGCACTCGGCTCCCGAGTCAAATGTAATTGGAAATTTCTCACCATTTACCAGCATACTCGATTGAGGCTCCCCTACAGCGCACAGCTCCACTCTTTTTTCCGATTTCGTTCCCGATCCGGTACTCTGCTTTTTATTCGGGCAATTTGTGGCAATGTGTCCTGGCTCCTGACATCTGTAGCATATCACATTAGCCCTTCCAAGTCGAGGCTGCCCTGAGCGCCACTCCCTCGCAGTTGCCGGAGCCTGAGTACTCTTTCCAGATTTGCAGTCTTGTTTCTTATGGCCAGGTTTTCCACATTGATAGCATTTGATTTCCATGGTTCTAGCACGCTTGGCCTCTGGTTCCCCATTTGACATGACAGGACGTTCTCTCAGTGCCGAGAACGCTTGCAACTCCGCTTGCAGTTCTCGTCGACTAGTTATATGCGTTGTATGTAGCGTCCGCTGCAAACGTCGGTCGAAATTACCCATGTGTCCCAGAACCAACGCGATGGCAATTTGTTCTGAACTCAAATTTCGGAGTTTTGTACATAGTGACGTCACGCAGCGACTCGCATAAACGGGCAAGCTTTCACCATTGCTTGGACGGCTGCTAAGTAGATTCGAAATGACAGCAGCTGGCGTCTCCGATGTTTCGTAACGCTGCTCAAATAATTGCCGGAACTGTGGCCAGGTTATTCCTGGGTAACAAATTTGTGATAACCACTGGGCCGATGAGCCTTCCAAGGCTTTACTCAACACTAATATTAGCGCGCTGTCACTCAATGGTTTTGTTTGTAAAATTATATCGACTGTAGCGGCCCACTGCGTGGCGTCTACACCCGCAATGTCCGGATTGTATTTTGGCAAGCAGATCTCGCTACTAGGTTGCACCTCGCTCGCCGGCGTCTGTAGCCCCTTAAGCAATGTCAAAAAATTTCTGTTTTGCTGCTCTAGCAACGTGAAGACATCCCTTGCAGTAGATTGTTCAGGGCCGAATCCCACTTCTGATGTCGAAGTTTGATCTGCCGTAGCTTGATTGTCCATTTTCAGCGAAGCGCGTTCCGATGCTTTCACAGGCGAATTCTAGAGCACACTGCCCTCTCGATCGTCTCACTGTCTACGCCTGAGCCATCGAACCACACTCGGCGACAGCGGCGACACGCTGTCGCCCCGCATTAACGACTTTTCTTAAAGCTACAAAATGCAGACAACCAATCACAACACACAGAAAGGATGATGCAATATTAACACGCATACACACAACAACGCAGTGTCGATATGCCGACACGCACTCACAACTGCGCAGTAACAATGTGCCAATGTGCACTCACAACTGCGCAGTTGCCAAAATGTCAAAGTGCACCAAAAACTACGCAGCGAGAATGTGCCGAGACGCACGTACAGTTGCGCAGTGACAATGTGACGAATCTGCATTACTTACTCTCCGACAACTCTAAATACCAAGCAGCAAAGAGGATAACTTTCTTGCTGTCTTTGCTGTCCCCCTTGGATTTGTCTTCGTTATCAGCTTAGCAGCAACCTTGATTCCTGCATATGTTTGCTCAATTTTTGTGCTTGATTGCGCATTAAACTGAGTTTTTGATGTGGCATTAACTTGGGAAATTAACATGCGACTTTTGCATAACTCAAATAAAACTTTAATTTTGTCCTTAAAAGAGTTTTACTTCCTAATTGAAAATAAACAAGAAATACCTATGGAAACATGAGAGTGTAAACTAATATTGATTTTTTTTTAGATAATAAAGAAACTCAGCGGTGGTGGGGAACAGTTGCAAGTGTCTCTTCATACCACAACATGGAATTGGCCTTGTTACGGATTTAAATGAGATTTGAAATGTGTAAATTGGAACTGGAAAATAAAAGATTTATTGCTCTGCACAAAACCCAAATAGAAAAGCTACTGGCTGCCTCCTGCCTCCACAACATAATCAACTAATTCAATAATCCAAGAGGAGGCAGGCCACAGTTTAAGTTTGGGAAATCAAGAGAGGAAAACATAGTAAGAGTGTGGGACAAGCAACATGGGACATTGTGATTTATATCCAGCGAGTGTGAAATACAACAAAACATTTCCTGATTTCCTGTACATTGCACCGAGGTGGAGGACATGGTCTGGTATCCTTGTAGCAACAACTTAATGCGCAAAAACAAACAACATTGCGATGGCCACAAGAAAAATTGTTTGACCAAAACGAAAAGCAGTGGCAAAACATACACAAAACTAAAGAATAATGTTATGTGTTGGATTTTATTTCTTTATAGAAGAGGCCAGAGCTAAAATTGTTAAGCATGTCGTTTGCTATTCAAACAATTTGCATATCCTTTTAGTGCAGCGAGCGTACTTAAGAAGCACGAACAACAAAAACAACAATAGTCCTGCATTCGAATACCAACACGACAGTCAACCGAAATCCAATGTCAGCTCAAGAATTTGCGAGCTAGTGTAAGTGAGAGAGCGAGTGAGCTACAACAAAAAAAAGCATTGAATTTTATTTAACACGTACGAGGCAGGCACAGAATGCTCCGCTTTAATGCCACAGGGGAACAAAGAGAGAAGAACAGAGAGAGAGAGAAAGAGAGAGATGGGGGCATAGGACACAAAAGTATTGAAGTGAAAAGTGAATGGAAAGGCGACAGTCGTTCTATGTTCTCCTCTTTCTTTTCTTTTTTTCTGTTTCTCTCGGCCAGTTGCCAGCCATAATATTTATGCGCAGACGTTGCTCAATAAGCTGCTCAAGGATTTATTAGCCAAATGGACAGATTTGACTGGCTCTGACTAGCTGTGAGGCTCCGACGCTCTATGTGTGTGTGAGTGTGTGTGGCTTCGAGGTTGTGACGCTGCCAAGCTGCTGCTGCTGAGCCATATGTGAAGGTTGAAGCTGGTTCAACGGTGGCGGTCTGTGTGCAATATGTTGCATTAAAAGACACTTCAAAAGTTCGGGAAGGTTGACAAATAAATATATTTCAAATAAATTTGCGAATTTAAACATATTTATTATACTGAAAATATATTAATAATGCTGAAGCTAATCTTAAAATAATAGGTAGGAAATTTATAAATTGATCCCAAGTAGTAAGAATTAAATTAACTATATAAGTTCATAATAATAATGGATTAGTTTCAAAATTTAACATTTTATAATAAGTTTTACTAAAGATTTCTGTTCTATAAGGGATTTTGAATATATTTAATGTAAATAACGCAAAATCTTGTTTTAAAATAATAGGCTATAAATTTACAAAATAAATTTATATTTTTAATTGGAAATAGATTCTTAATAAATAAAATACATATATATTTTTAATTGGAAATAGATTCTAAATAAATAAAATATATTTATATTTTTAATTAGAAATAGATCCTAAGTAAGGAATATATCCAAAATTAAGTAAGTCTAGGATAATGGATTGATTAAGCAATTTAAGCATTTTAAAGAAATTTTTCAAAAGATTTCTGTTGTTTATAATAATCAAATTGTAAATAAATCGTAATACGCATAATAAAACATTTAAATAAGAACATTTATAAATGTGTACACATAATTTCTCGCAGTGTATCAGCTTTAACGTTAAATTTGAGATTTTCATTGTTTGGTGCGTAGTCCGCAACCAATAATACGTATCGAATGGTCTCGTCGACTTTTTCTAGCCAACATATTGATGAATGTTTTCAAAATGTTTGCATTGAATGGCCATTTTTCAAGATTTACAACTTGAATGCAGAATTCGAGCGTAAGCTAAAGCTAAGCAGCTGCCAGTCTGACCAATTGGTAAGCATTGTAAATGTGTGATAGTCCACGACCGTGTATATTTTGAAGTTGAACTGAACAATGAATTTTAGCTAAGCCTTGGTCAGAAAGATTTTCCACTGCATTCTTGTCTAATGGAGCTGAAATGGTTACTGAATTGACCGTTTAGTCCTTACGTGGCAATCCGTTAAAGTTTATATTGTTAAGCAATGTGAAAATAATTTCACGTTTGTCAATCAAATACGAATGTCTTTGTCAGAATAAGGATTTGCGATTACATTCCTTTATTTTCAATTAGAAATATGTACATTGTATGGGTAAGCAATTTTACTCTTTTTTTTGTGACATCATTGAAAAAATGGTTAATTTATGCAATTATTGCTATTAGCATTTTTTCATGGTCGAAATAATTAATAATTCATAAATGTATTATACATATATATGAAAATGTCAGATAATTGATAATTTAAATAAATTAAAATTATTATCCAACTAAATTGGCTTGAACTGTGCATCTTAATAAAGGATTTTCATCATTTTCCCGAAACTTTCCATAGTAAAAGGTGCCAGCAATACGGTAGTCACCCATTGTGAGAAATGGAGGCACCAAATTACCATCCACTTTCCAACCATGCATATAATAGTAAGCAGGTTTTATAGGACAACTTGTGGAATAATTACCCAATTTCATCATACTGAGATACCATCGTTTAGTGAGTGAGTTCTTCGAAGCTTTGAGATTACTGCAGTAGTCGAGATCTAAATGAAATACTCTCTGAAAAGACTTTGCTTTTGACGCTCGAAATTCAAAGCTTAGATGGCCTCTCATGCCAACATGTAATGGTTTGACAATCAATATATCTATATAAATTATTCCATTTGGTATGCGAAGGGAGAAGTTTGAAAATACATCTCGATTGTAATCGCAATGTCCATTGCTAAACATCATTTTTTTGGCCTGTTGAAATAAATATAAGTATATATATTTATTCTTTTCAATAATCTTGTAGACTTACTAGTGTATCATTCATTGCGATGAAAAGAAAGGAGATCATGATAAGCCTTAAGATAGTTGACCACATTTTAAGTTTGCACATAAATGCTTTAACAGCTGAAAATATTTTTTAAAACTGACAAAAGAGTTTAAAGCAGTTGCTGATGATACTCAACGAGGCGTTTCGAAAAGCATTTTAACTAACCACTGATCATAATCTATATCAATTGCAGCATTCACATGCCAATATTAACAACTCGATATACTCGAATATTATAAAATAATAATAATAGCAAATAAATGTACATATATATGTATATATACATTCCTTAAACATGAATTTGATTTGTTTTCAATGTTGCAGAAATACTTAAAATAAAAATAAATGCCGACTTTCTGATTTATAAAAAAATATAGAATTTATTTAAAGAACTAAATTTGCTTGTGCAGTGCACGTAAACAATGGCTTTTCATCATTTTCCTGAAACTTTCCATAGTAAAAAGTGCCTGTAACGCGATAATCACCAAATGTAAGAAACGAAGGCACTAAATTTCCATCCGCTTTCCATCCATATAGATTGTAGTAGCCTGGTAGCAATGGGCAGGATTTGGAAAAGTTTCCCTTCCTCAGCATACTGAGATACAATCGTCGACTAAGAGAGAGCCTTGGATTATTGAGCATTTCACAAAAGTCGATATCGAAATCAAACACTCGCTGAAAGGGTTTATTTTTGATCGCTCGAAGTTCTAAAGTGGCATGACTTCTTAAACCGACTGAGAGAGACTTTATCATCCATATGTCTAAATAAATAATTCCTTTTGGTATTTTTAAACTTATGTTGGAAAATACTTCGCGATTGTAATTGCAATAGTGGTTGCTAAACATTACCCATTTTGCCTGTTGAAATAAAATGATATCTTCGATATTTAAAAGAAAAATTTATATACATACCAAAGTAATATGCACTAGCATAAAAAAGAAAATTATTGAAAAGAATTTAATGAGATTTAAGCACATTCTTTGTTATGGTATTATTCTGCTGCAATAACAGATTTTGCAATTGCAGGAATCGAAAAAGACTGATAACTGAGTTTAGCTCAATTGCCGCTGATATTCAGTGAGGCGTTCAGGAGAGTATTTTAGTTAAACACCAATTGAATTTATAATTAACATCAATTGCAGAGTTTAGCCAACAATTTATTTAAATCTGTATTTTTATCAAATGTACCGGAGTTCAAAAATAATGTAAAATACAAAATATTATAAAATGATATAAAGTATTTCCACTTCTCCATCAAAATAAAACTTGTCAACTTTATCAAAAGAAATGCAATTTATTTAACCAGCCAAATTTACAACAGCTACGCACCTCAATAGTGGCTTCTCTTCGTTTTGTATAAACTTTCCATAATAAAAATTAGTGGTAACACGATAATCACCCATTGCAAGAAATGAAGGCACCAAACTTCCATCGACCTTCCATCCGTATAAGTAATAGTAACGTGGCGGAACTGGGCAAGTAGTGGTGAAGTTGCCTTTCTTCAGCATGCTGAAATACCATCGTCGACTTAGAGATATCCTAGGATTATTCAGCATTTCACAATAGTCAAGATCAAAGTCGAAAACATGATGAAACGGTTTAGTTTTAACTGCTCGAACCTCAATGCTTACGCGACCTCTTAAGCCGACTGGTAAAGCTTTCGCTATCCACATATCTAAATAAACTATTCCGTTTGGAGTGCTCAAAGTAATATTCGGAAATGTATCGCGATTGTAATTACAATGTGGATTGCTAAACATCACCCACTTTGCCTGTTGAAATGAGAGTTAGAAAGCACGTAATCGCAAAAGAGATCTTTCGGACGTACCAAAGCGCAATTCATTAGCATGAACACCAAAAAGATTAACATCAACTTTATGAAATCTAAGAACATTATAAATTTTTATATAATTCCGGTGCATAAGCACTTTTTGTTGCTGCAGCAATCGAATGAGACTGAGTTCAACTCAATTGGCCAATCTGAGAAGCGTGTTTAAAATTAATATTAATCTTATTTCCGATCGAAAACATTTAAAACATAAAGTTGTTTAAATAAATTTATAATAATTACAAAATTATAAAAATACAATGTTTAACTTATCTATTGACAATTGATTGTATAATTATTTAAAAACACAGTCATTAAACAGGGAAATTAAAAATACAAATGCGGATAAGGGAATACTATATGGATTAAACTTTCAATTAAACTGAGAACCTCTGAGGGACCTCCATAAATAAAACAAAAAAAAACAACTGCAGATTACTTAAATAAATTGAATTTAAATATGTCTTAAATGTAAATATGCCTTTTATTAATTAATTAAATTGCCTTCAACTGAGCAATTCAACACAGAGTTTTCGTTATCTTCCCGAGACTTTCCATAATAAAAACTCGCTGTTACACGATATTCTCCATTGGGCAAAAAAGACGGCACCATGTTTCCATCTGCTTTCCAGCCATGCATATAATAATAACTGGGCACCATGGGGCAGGAGGGAGAAAAGTTGGCTTTCTTTCTCATACTAAGATACAATCGTCGAATAAGTGTCATCCTGGTAGCTTTGAATAATGAACAATAATCAAAATCATGATGCAATACACTCTCGAAGAGTTTCGCTTTGGACGGACGATAATCGAAGCCCAAATGGGCTTTTAGACCAAAGGTTAGTGCTTTTTTTAACCAGCAATTTACATAAATTAATCCATTTGGTATTTGAAGTGTAAAGTTGGAAATTATGTCGCGATTGAAATTACAACAGTAATTATTAAATATCATTCTTTTCGCCTGCCAAAAAAGTTATTATGAATTTATGTTTAACTGAATTGAATATTAAGACATACCATATTCGTCTTTATTGACATAAATATAAACATTGTGATAGTAAACTTTAAGATATTTGAGCACATTTTAGGGTAAAATATAAATAAAGGTATTGACAACGCCATCAATTGTATAATACTGGTTGGTAAGCTCAATCGTTTCTCTTTTTTTTATGAACATTCCTAATCAGCGTCAAAAATTATATTCGAAGAGCAATCATTGAACGATATACATATATAATTTCAATAATAATAATAACACATTTAAAAAAAATGTACAAAATTAGACAAAAGATGAGTCATCTCATCTTTAATCATAAATTTGGAAAATGGATTAATTCAATAATTTAATTATGCAGTTTTGCATTATATTTTGCTGATAATTTAATTGTTTTTTAAAAATGCAAAAATGATTAGGTCCAAAACAAATTGCTCACTCTTGGTTTTAAGTTTTCCAAAAAAGAAGTGTCCTGTTACACGATAATTTCCTCTATGCAAAAACTGTGGAATAAGTTGGGATTCTATTTGCCAGTTATGCACAAAATATCGACCCTCTTCAACTGGACAGTTGTACATAAAGTTACCGTGTTCCTGCATTGATTGAAACCAAGCCTTAAAGATATTACTTTTTACCGCAGCAACAGCTTCGCAAGTGTCCATAATATGTGTGAAAACGCTCTGATAGTTCTTGCTCTTGCCAAGACTCAGGGCAAAATCAAATTGAACCTTAAAGCCGCGGGTTAGTCGTCTTTTGGTGATCATATCCAGATTGAGAGTGTTGTTGGTAATGGCGATGGTAAAGTTATCGAAGAACTTGGGGTTATACTTACACTCGCCAGATTGCATAACGAAGCTGGACTTTAAGGAAAATTCAAGTATTTATTGTAATCCTTATTGATGTTACTTACTGCTTTGGCAACCGGCACATTGCAACACACAATTAGGAAAACAATTCCGATTATAAATCTGTGCAGATATAATTTGTTCATTTTCGTTGCAATTTGCATATTGGAATGATGTTGACAGTAATTGTTTAAGTGTTGTTTATACTCTGTTGACTAAGTGAGTTTTAATTGGTTTTTCTTTTCTCATCAATGTTCTAAAAATAACTAGGGTAACAAATTTAGAAATCGTTATGTTTTCCCTCATTCTTCAAATAAAATTCTCAATAAAAAAAAATTTATATAATTATAATAATAATAAGTAAGAAAGCTACAGTCGAGTGTGTTCGACTACCCGCTACCCATTTTTAATAATAGCGAAGTAGTGCGGTGTTATTCTTACAATCTACCAAATGGAAATACCGAAAAATACAAAAATATACCGCAGGTTACATTCTGTGATAAAAATATACCATAAAACTGAAAATAAACCAGATTGTTAACCAAAGCAACAAAGACTCGAGAGCAGCAGCCGTCTTTTTCTCATTACATTGTATCTTAAACAACTTGTACAAATTTAATCTGATCGACCCAATTCAAGAATGGTAAGTAATCTAGTTATTATTATTGATGGATCTGAAAATCCCGACTCTAGCTTCTAAATTACGCTTGCTTTTCGATTTAATTGGTTTACGGGGGCGGAAGTTGGCGTGTGCAAAAACTAATACAAACTTGATTTGCGTGCAAAAAATTACAAATAATGCTGAAAAAATTATAGCATTATCTGTTGTAGTCTCTGAGATCTATTGGTTCATACGGATAGACGGTCCACGGATCCACGATCGAAGGAAACGACGCACAGACATGGATATATCGTCTCGGCTGTTGGCACTGCTTAAAAGTATATATAAATATGCCTCCTTCTATATACTACATTCATTTCATGTAAGTACAAAGTTACCCTTCTATTTCCCTCCGGCTGCGTGTATAGCAATTTACAATATTAAATACACATTTCGAAAATGCATTCAATAAATTAATTTCATATTTTTGTCATATATTTTGGTGATGATTTAATTCGTTTTTAAGAATGCAAAAACAATCATATCCAAAACAAATTGTTCACTCTTTGTTTTAAATTTTCCAAAGAAAAAGTGTCCAGTAACTCGATAATTTCCTCCATGCAAATACTGTGGAATAAGTTGAGATTCCAATTGCCAGTTTCGCACAAAATAATGACCCTCTACAACTGGACAGTTGTACATAAAGTTGCCATGTTTCAGCATTGACAGAAACCAGGACTTAAAGATATTATTTTTTACCGCCGCAACTGCTTTGCAAGTGTCCATAATATGCGTGAAAACGCTCTGATACTTCTTGCTTTTGCCAAGACTGATGGAAAAGTCTAATTGGACCTTAAATCCGCGAGTTAGACGCTTTTTGGTGATCATATCCAGATTGAGTGTGTTGTTGGTAATGGTGATGGTAAAGTTATCGAAGAACTTGGGGCTATACTTACACTCGCCAGATTGCATAACGAAGCTGGACTTTAAGGAAAATTCAAGTTTTGATTATAATTCTAATTGATGTTACTCACTGCTTTTGCAACCGGTGCATTGCAACACCCAATTAGGAAAATAACTCCGATTATAAATCCGTGCAAATATAATTTGATCATTTTCGGTGCAATTTGCATATTGGAATGATGTTGACAATAATTATTTTTCAACAAGTTAAGTGTAAACAACTCTGTCAGCTAAGTGAGTTTTAATTGGTTTTTCTTTTCTCCTCAATATAAATATATATAGGGTGCGAAATTTTGAAATTATTACGTTTTACCTCATTCTTCAAATCACGTTCTCAATAACAAACAAGTAAGAAAGCTACAGACGAGTGTGCTCGACTGTGAGATACCCGGTACTCATTTTCAATAATAACAAAACAGTGAGGTATTATTTTTCCAGTATACCAAAATACAGGCTGACGGACGGACGGATACATGGACATTGTCATATTGTCTCATCTGTTGATGCTGATTAAAAAGATATATACTTTATGGAGTTGGTGATGCCTCCTTCTATTTATTATATATATATTTCCTGAAGGTTCAAAGTTATAATACCCTACAAGTTCCGGGAATAAAAACTTACAGTAAAAAACAAAAATTTTGAAAATGATTTCAAAATTTATTTTCATTTTATTGTATATATTTTTGTGCTGATTCAATTCTTTTTCAAAAGTCCAAAAACAATCATGTCCAAAACAAATTGTTCGCTCTTTGTTTTAAATTTTCCATAGAAAAAGTGTCCAGTAACTCGATAATTTCCTCCATGCAAATACTGTGGAATAAGTTGAGATTCCAATTGCCAGTTGTGCAGAAAATAATGACCCTCTACGACTGGGCAGTTGTACATAAAGTTGCCATGCTCCTGCATTGACTGAAACCAGGACTTAAATATATTATTTTTCACCGCGGAAACAACTCCGCAAGGATCCATAATACGTGTGAAGACGCTCTGATAATGCTTGCTTTTTCCAAGACTGAGAGAAAAGTCAACATGGACCCTAAAGTTACGAGTGATCCGTTTTTTGGTAATCATATCCAGATTGAGTGTGTTGTTGATAATGGTGATCGTAAAGTTATCAAAGAATTTGGGGCTATACTTACAGTCGCCGGATTGAATAAGGACGCTGGACTTTAAGGAAAATTAAAGTTTTTATTTTAGTCCATATTTATTTTACTCACTGCTTTGGCAAATGGTACATTGCAAGACACAATCAGTAAAATAGCTTCGATTATAAATCCGTGCGGATATAATTTGATCATTTTCGGTGCAACTTCCAGTTTGGAATGACAGTAATTATTTTTCACGACGCGTGAGAAACAAATTGAGTGTAAACAACTGCGTTTACAAATTGAGTTTTAATTGTTTTTTGTTTTATGTCATCAATATAAATAACTAGGCTACGAAATTTTGATTACTAAATTACAATATTCGAGAAGAATTGCCATCATGTGTTTTCAGTTATTTCATTTTTATTTCTATGGAACAAGAAATTAGAAAATCGTTATGTTTTCCCTCATCCTTAAGTTGAAATATATTAAATGCGAAACGGTAAAAGCCAGGAATCAGAAATGAGGGAATGTGAAGATCTTTGATGTTATAATTTTTTACATAGTAATGATTTGGAGGAACTGGACAATCCGGCCTAAAGTTCCCATGCGTGAACAATGTTGAAAACCAACGCTTGAATATACTACTCCTTAAATTTCTCATTATGGAGCAAGCGTCAAACGAGTACTTGTAGAATTTCTGATATGCCTTTGAATTTTCCTTGCGGTTATAGAAATCCATATTGGCACGAACTTCCGGAATTAACGGACTGATTAAGTTAAAGTCTGCATTCATTTGGGCATTCGTGAGGCTTACAGATAAATTGCGAATGTATGAAGAGTTATACTTATCACATTCTAGAGTCCTTAGAACGTCAAACATTGATCTCTAAAAATAAATTATTATTTTGTTTGCATTATTTATTTATTATTTACAGAACTGTTTACCGCGCTACACAACTGAGAAACACATGCCAAAAGCAGAAATAATGTTAATGTATTCATCATCCATGGAGCGAAACAATCAAACTAACGCTAAAACTTCTAATCTAAAGAACTTTAAACAAAATCCCTAAATTTAAGTAGCATGCAAAGCATTGTAGCATATTAAAATATTTAAAAGGTCGCATGATAAATTTGTAATATAAGCGGAGTTAGTTATGCGTCGATTATGAATCTGATAAAGAATTAAATACATGTCAAATACCACATTTATTCAATCAGCTGTATATAGTCAAAGCAATCAACCGAATTGCCGGCACTTAGATTCAGATCTTTAGATAAGCTACAACAAAATATATAAATTCAAACACAAAATTTAATAACATTATAACGCAATTAAAATTATTTTTAGTTTCGTTTATTTCTGGACTATTTTTGTTATAAATTAGAAAATAATAAAAAACTAGTGAGAAAGCTACAGTTTAGTGTGCTCGACTGTGAGATACCCGCTTTTTATAATTTATTATTATTATTTTTAATGCAAGCAACAGAAATCAAAGACTATATTTGGTATTGATGCAGTACTGCATTCAAAATATGATATGTTATAGTGTCCAAAAAACTAAGAACCATAGGAAGAATGTTGTTTTTGCCAATAAGAATTTCTTATATAATTTCTTTAACTTTTATCGGATCGCAAAATTTTAGGATTCATAAAAACTATAATTATTATTGTCTTTAGCAAATATTCATGACTCCATCTTCATTGTTTTTTTGCTTTTCAATTACGTGTGTTATTCGATTTTTATAGATCACAAAAGGAGGAAGTGGGTGTGATAAAAATTGAAAACAAACTTAATCTGTCTCTGAGTTGAATTAGTCTAATAAAATCGAACTGTCTTACAAATAATTATAAATACCATATATAATTTTGTTTGTTTATGATTACAATTTATTTAAGATTTTCTACTTCATTTAATTATTTAATTTTGACTTCTACATTGCAGCCTAGTACAAAATCTTTCACCAATTTCTTATGTTGAAATACATTAAATGACAGTCGATAAGAGCCAGTAAACAGAAATGTGGGAATAAGAACATTGTTAACATTATACTTACATAAATAGTAATGATCTGGTGGAATGGGACAATACGACTTAAAATTACCAAACGAAAAGAATGATATGAACCAGCGCTTAAACATATTATTCTTGTGATTACCCATCATAGAACACAGATCAAAAGAGTATTGATAGAAACTCTGGTATGTTTTAAAATCATCTTTGCGGGTGTAGAAATCCAAATGTACACGCAATCCCGTGATTAACGGACTTATTAAGTCCAACTCTATGTTCATTATGTCCTTTTTCAGAATCAAAGTAAAATTGCGAGCATATGACTGATTATATTTCGAACAATCAGGAGGCCTGACTATGTCAAATTTGGACATCTAAAAAGTAATAATATATTTATGTACATTATGGTTTGTTTGCATATAATTATATTTACCACAATGGAAATTTGACAAAGACATCCAAATAGAAAAACAATTGCTGATAGATTCATGCTATGAAAGGCAATGAAAACAAAATATGACTAAATGAAATATTAGCAAAGTTACAGCTTATATTTTAGTAAGAAATAATTTTTTATATTTTCACAAAATAATTATAAAATTGTTCAGGAAGAAGCCCATTATATTATTTAACATACCGTGCTAACATATTGAAATGTAAAAAATATATCAACTTGACTGATAACACTGATTTAGACCAAAGGTCGTTGGATTGGATTTGATTGGATTAAATTGGAATGAACTTTAAATTGTTTTCGATAGTTTTTGGTAGACGAACTAAATTGTATTTAGGGTAAAAAAAACATATTCTTATAAAAAATTCGCATTTTTTAATAACATATTATAAATAAAAGATCGTTATTACAACATATTTTTTATAATAATTTTTATTGTCAAGAAAAAAATTTTTTGTTAATAATATCTAAATAAAAATTTTTAGGTATTAATATAAATATTATTCATTCTATGTACGTCGAATTGCTATTCTTCCATTTTATTTTAATTTTGCATCTGCGAAACATGAAATAAGTAAATCCTTATTTTGAAAAATGTCCATTGAAAAGCGATAAGAGCCAGCCAGCAGAAATGTGGGTAGAACTTGATTGTTAAAATTAAAATGTTTTATATAGTAATGATTTGGAGGAAAAGGGCAACGTGAATTTATATTTCCAGATTCAAAGAAGGATAATACCCATCTTTTGAACACATTGTTCCGTTGATTGACCAGCATTGGACATACGTCGAAGGTGTATTTGTAAAAACTCTGATAGGATTTGGAATTTGGTTTCCGTATGTGAAAATCCATATTCAACTGCAGTCCCCAATCCAATGTCTTAAGTAGATCCATGTCTAAAAACAGTTCGGAATTCTGTGTTGCCAAAGAAAAGTTCCGGAGATATGTAAAATTTAGCTTTTTACATTCGGGAATATTTTGCAGTTCAAGTTTGGACATCTTAATAAAAATTAGAATGTTAGTATAATTATTTTGTTGAAATATTTTTAATATTTACCACATATGAAAATTGAGAGAGGCATCCAAAAAGAAGAATTATCGTTGATATTATATTCATGTTATAAAAAGCGAAGCAAACAAAATACAACTGAATGAAATCTGGTCAGTGTTAAAGTTTATATCTTGCGTTTTTTTAATTGGGGAAATTATTGTATGAATATTAACAATAGCCACTTAAATTAACCAGCGAAACATGTAAAATTAAGATTTCGATTTATATATTTACGTAGATACAAAAAAAAAAGATTTTATGGTCGCAAACGCTTTAATCGTTTGCCTTCGGTTTAAAAAAATGATACCAGGTTAGTCGAAAAATTTATATGAAATATGAAATTTTTGTATTAAACATTTTTGTGGTTTATACCACAATTATACAGTTATCTGAACGAATTTCTTATACATTTTAGCTTTGCCCTATGAAAACAAATTTGTTGGTTCATTCAAATGAAATTCATGGAATATATATTGTTGATTTAATAAATGATACTGGGGTTATAATAGATGTCATTCAAAATGTCAATGTTTGGACAGCAACTTTTTAGCATTCGCCGATTGTGTTGACGTTTTATAGTTTCGCTCAGAAAGCTAAGCACGACCAATTGCAAACAGTCAATTGGCAAAAATTGAATTCGAACAAAACGCAGCACAGCTAAAATCGATCGCCAGCTCACATAAATCATACAAAATACTCACGAAATCATTGCGATTGCCACTTCGCAGTGCAACAATGAACAAAAAAAAACGAATAACAGCAACAAAAAATATAGCCAGAAGCACTCTTAAAATTCGCAAACTGTCACGGGGAACACAATAAACACGACGCAAGTCACAAACATTTTATTGCAAATATATTGAATATTAATTTCTCGTATTTTTACCGTCTATTCTGATGGCCCATTTGACGGCCCATTTTAATTCAATTTGTGCAATTTGTGCGAAAATATGCAAATATCGCGATACGGAGAAATATGAACAATTGTATGATAAATGACGTTGATGGATATTCGAAAAGTGACAGCTTTAGACAATTTGCAGGCAATTTACGTCTAAGCATTCAAGTCGTGAGAAGCTATAGACTTACAATATCTTTCTAATACATATACAGTAATTCATTTGGCAGTTGAATCTTTTTTTTTTTGGTTTGTTAAGTTCAATAATAGGCATTCAAATTTCAGTACTGTTAGGCCAAATATAAAGCAGAAATTTGCTCAGAGCATGGAAATGTTTTTGCTTCAGACCCACAAATTTAGGTACCGAATATTTAAGTTAATAATTATTAAAAATGAATCACTAAATCAAGTAGAGATGCTTCCATGTCTGATAATATGAATATACTGACATTTAAATTTCAACACTTCTTGACAGAATACAAAAAGATTTATACTTGAGACCCAAAAATTGTACGCCTATGATACTGATCATTTAAAAAAGCTGATAATTATTGAAAATGAATTATTAAACTAAGAAATGCTGATTTCATATGTGAAAGTAAAATTTGGATATTCAAATTTACAACACTACTAAACAAACTATGAAAAAAAGGTTGAATCGCATGCTAGTTCCATGTCTGATAGTAAAATGCAGTTTGGGTTTTTTTTTTGGCTGCGCTTATTGGCAACTATATTGCTCATTGAAACATAAATAAAAGGTTGATAGACAAATTAAAAGAATACCATTGAAACATTGAAAGTGCTGATTAAAACTTGAAACTGAACTCCAGTTGCGAGGCCTTCTCTAGCGCATCTACTTCAGAGATATCTAAATACTCTTAGGCCGTCTTGGGCAGCATAGCAAAGATGCCTGGCTTCAGGTTGTTCACATCCTGTACGGTGAACTCGCCAGTGAAGTGATCATTCATGATGAGTGTACGCTTCTTGCTGGCATCCAAAAGATTGGCTTGGTAGAAGATTTCGAAATCGAACTCGGGGAGGATAGCAGTAGTTGGATCCTCTGGCCACCAAAACTTGTTGATGAAGTAAGATCCCTGGAATTTGCGTTTAAAGCGTAAGTCACGGGATAATTTGTATTTACCCTAGAGAAATGTTAGTGTAGGATCAAAAGGTCCACACTCAAGAAACGGACTTACCTTGGGAATCGGGCAAGTATCGATGATGTTGCCATATTCACGAATGAAACCGTGCACAAATCGACCAACAGGTGACTTGTTGGCAAAGTTGAGGATTCGGCAGATGTTGATGGTTGTGTTCAGAGTGGTTGTGTAGGTTGGATCCAGTTTATTAGAGATGCGCGCCTCCAAATGGATGTCGACATCTTGCAGCTCCTGATGCACTTCCATTGAGAAATTCAAATGGGGATCGGCATGGTCATAGACAACCTTGTGGCTGACCATTTTCTCCTCGCTCCAGATTTTGATATCCTTGAACTTAGGCCGCAACATTTTCTGCTCAAAGGAAAGTAAATTAATAAAGGCTTTACCTTTTTGTTTAATAAGGACTACTCACCTCAGCCAAAGCGCCATGGCACAGAACCAAAACGATTTGCAACACAGCTAAACCGTTCCACAACATGATGACTTCGATGATGGACACGATGATGTCTGTCAGTTCTCGTTAAACTCTAGCTATTTATAGCGTTTGGAAAACGCTTGTGGAAATGGACTAACTCATTTAGATTCAATGATATCGACAAATTGGTTAAAAATAAAATGCCTGAATGATTTTTAAATGACCTTTGACTTAGGTTTCAAACGATTATGCCATGACATTATTTGATTTCTATCTAATCTGATTTGTCTAATTGCCTACAATATTATTGCTTCATTCATCCTTGACATGTTTCGTAATAGCAGATATAATATGACTACGGCTTAATTGAAAAAATGTCAGACAATAATTGACCGAAGATGCGTGCACTGTCGTTCACTAGCTTGTATCTCCTTCTACTTGGCATCCTACTGAGGAGTTCCTCGTCATCTGCCTGGGTAAGTAGTAAATATGATTCTTTTAAAACATATTGCCAAACATTTTCCTCGCTCGACTTTAGCGTTCTTTCAAAGTCGTCTTTACGCGCTTTGAATTCGAGCCGAATGCCAAGTTTTTGGATGTGAGATTAGAAGTTGAGAATGATGACGAGAACAGCGCATTGAATGCAGTTATCAATGTGCTTCAACCACTGGATGATGTAGAACTATCGATAAGCATTGGTCTACAAGGTGAACTGGGAAATTATACAAATATCGTCAGTAGAAGTACAAACTTCTGCAAGATGCTAAAGGATCGCAGTGCCGAGCCTTTGATACGTATTATCTATCAGGACATGCTGCGATTTGGCAAACTCTTCAAGGAATGCCCTTTGCCTAAAGGTACTTATACACTGCGGGGCTATCATATTGATGAGGAACTGTTGCCCAGTTTTCTGCCAGAGACGAACTTTCAGTTTGGCCTACAATTGACACAGGCCAAAGGTCAGGAGATCTTTCATGGCACGCTTCATGGACGCATCGATAAATCGAAAGGTTTCAATAATCTAAAAATGTTCAGCTTGGGTTGATATAATGATATATTTTATTGTGCATAACTGTGTTCATAATGTTCGTCTTAAATGTTATAAATTTGTCAGCACTTCAGTCTTCAATCTAAATTATTGTCATCGCGTTGTAGTATTTTGGGCACTGTCTTCAATGTCTGACTCCCTGTCTGTGCTGTTGCTCTGCTGTTTGTCTGATTTTAGTATGCAAAATACCTTTTGTCGCACAATTGACATCATTGTCGGCTATGAGGCGTCATCGTCAGCGGATAGTCGGACACCTCGTCCTCTGTTGCCTGCTCATCAGTCAGTGCTAGAGGCAGAGTGATACGAAAGGCAGAAGCAGAGATAGAGGCGGAGACAGAGACAGAGGAGCAGGTAGAGTCACCGTCAACGTCACGTGTTTGCCAGCTCGACTGCGAAATTCGCATGTTTACCCGACGGTGACAAGCTGTCTGCAGGCAGCGAATTGATGACGCTGATAATGGCAACGGACGAGCGAAGCCAAAGCAAGAGAGGGAGAGAGAGATGGAGAATGTGTGAGTTTGTGTACGTGTGAATGAGAGAGGGAAGGAGAAGGAGGAGGAGGCCAAGACGTTTGTGTAGCCCAATGTGAAACAGACGACAATGATTTAGAGCCAGCTTGCTTGCCATGTGTTTTTGGGGGTTTCGAGCACTCGTGTGTTGATTGGGACTGATATCGCTGGCAGTGGCATAAATTAAGGGTTCTTGGCGAAGAAGATGATGTCGCGCGGCAAACTGTTGCCGAAACTACTCTCGGTAGATAAACATTGCCCATTAAATAATGCCAGCATAATTCATTGATGCACTTTGCACAGGCAGCAGCCAGAAACTGATCATTACGAATTCTCTCATTACTCATGCAGAACGTGTCAGCCCAAAGGCCACGTAATCGAGTCGGAGAGAGAGAGATGAAAGCCTACCCACAACTATATAATACTACTAGATAGATATCCAGATAGATATGCACAAAGTTAACCGACATCTTTCCAAAGACAATAAAAGCTTGCAAATAGTTGAAGTTACTCTCTTCTCTTTCTTTTTTTTTTGTGTCATTCCCGAGTTTATCCCGATAAAACAAGCAACAAACCTACGGAATGTGCTGTTTGAGTGGGGAATACGACTAGAAGGTTCTCGAGTGTCGGGTTCTGTTCTGTTTTCTACTTTCTGTAATTAAGGATGCAATGCACATCGTTTAAGCTAAAAGTCGTTGACAGCAGTAATGTCTCGTTGAATCTCGTGACTCAGCAGCAGCCAAGCCAGGCCGGGTCGGGCCGATGGGGTAAGCAAAAAATATGTACTTATATATACTCATACTCGTATTCGTACTCGTACTCGTGCATCTCCTACCCACATATAAATTTTGTCTAAGTTAACTCGTAAAAAGACAGCGATAAATTCTCGCAAAGGCCTCATTGCACTTAAAATAAGTTTCGGTATTTTGTGTGGAACGTTGTGTTTAACAATATTTCATTCTTTTGTAGGTTCTTAGCTAACATTAAGTTTTATGAGGATTTTAAATGAATTTAAACTATGAAAGTAGTAAGTGATTCAATTCAATTTATAGACAAACATAAAAAAGTATATTACTTTTCATGTTTCAAATCGGTTATTGACATTTCTTAAAAAATTAACAGATTTAACTCTATCATCTTCCATCTTCTTCTTTCGTAATTTACTTATTTCGTTTCGTATTCGCAATCTCTCAACTCTTCACTTGAGGCCTAAAAAACAATTCAATTTGTCTTCTTTGAATTTGTCAACTTTTTCACACCTGTTTCAATATCCTTCCGTCAACGGCTGGTCAACGAAATTTATGCCATTTGTGTTTCGCTTGAGTTGTCCAAATTAAATTTGTTACATAAAAATGTAAATTTTTGCTGTTCTTTTGTCTTCGCTTCTTTTTTTCTTACGGTACGCATTTCAATTATTGACATTTCAATGGCTTTTATTCAATTTATTTGCTGAGCTTACCGTTTCGAATTTTTTGCACACCCAAAAAAAAAAAAAAAAAATTCGCAAGTTGTTGAAAAACATCTCGGTTGATACAATTGTCATGAAATTGACTGTAATTGTTGTTGTAAGGTTATAAATTGAATGTGCAATTTATAATTGTCATTATTACGATGGTGTTGTCACGCGGTTCACTGCATAAAAAGTACTCCAAATGAGCCCCAAAAGTGGAGCATTCTATTCTCCTTTGATCATTGAATTCTTCTCACATACAAATTGGCGGCTTGCCTCTATTTAATGACTCAGCTTAGAGGTGATATAAATAAAAGCAAGTGCGAATAGTTTGCTTTTTCTCTTATAGAAATCTATATACTCTACAAGGATTCGAAATCCTCTAATCGCAGTTATATATTATTACGTTATTACGTTTTGTGATATTCTAAAAAAACGTATATTGATATTAAGCACTTGTTATGTTTGCATGCAGATCAAGTTTGTTTCAAAATTTTTCCAACACCCACTTCCGCTCCCCTAAAGTTGACAGAAATCGAATAGGAATCATAATTTTGAGAGATTTTTGGTGATTGTATACACCAATTACAGCATTTATGAAACACTCCTACTTACTACAGGTCTAAGTTGCTTTGGCTGACTATGTGGTATATTTTCTGTACTCTATGGTATATTTAAATACCAAAACAGTCAAATACAGAACTTGGAATATTTTTGGTATATTATAATAATAATACCGCACTGTTTTGCTTTTATAGCTCTTGTAGCTGTATTATTTTGCTACTTCTTTCCCATAAATTCTACCTTACCCTTTGTAAGGGTATCTACAACTGAAATCCGTCTATAAATTGCGAATAAACAAGTTCCACTGGGAAATCCCAAGTATAAATTATGTGAGGTAAAAAATAGAAGCTAGTCCGCAAATGGAATTAAAGTAATGTGAAGCATTTCAAGCATCCGGATCAGTGAGAAGATCGATTTAAAACCGATTTCTATGCAATTGAACACCGAATTTGGAGAAAGAAAAAAAAATCGAAAAATATATTGTATATAAATAAAATGTGGGTAAGACATGCAAATTGGTTTGTTTGAGTGGCATGAGAAATTCAAATGTTGCGGCACGTGACTGGCACCGGGAACAGAAGTCGTGTCGATAAGAAGTCGTGAAGTTCTCTTTACAATCTATGCCACGCCCAATTATGATGAGTTTATTGAACTATGAATTAAATTTCGAAATAAAGAACTGTAATGTCCATGTCTATGATTATATCATAATTGGCAAATAGTTGTTGGCTGGACAGCGTCTAACGTTATTTTTTGCGACATCTTTTACATTTTAATGGAGTGTGCCTTAGAGAGTGTGAGATCTCTGAGCAATTTAAGACCTTAACCCCGGTTCTGTGGGTTAGCATTGCTCTGGGCTTTACAATTTGCATACTCTTCATGTTTTTGGTTTGGTTTTTTTTTTGTCTTTTTCTCTTTTTTCCCATCACAGTCTGTATCTGCAGTCGAAATCGCAATCGTATTGGCAATGACAATCGCAATCGCAATCTCTCGACATATGAAGTTGGCATAATAATTTTTGTCACACAATTGAAGTGCTGGCAAATGTAAATGCCGTTTCTTGGGGGGCGGCAAAGAGCAAAAAGCCAAAAGCAAAAAGCAAAAAGAAAGGCGAAAGGGTGGGAGCTAGCGGTTTATAGTCAAACTCGGTCTCAATAGATGTCTTATCGTTGGATCGCACGAATTTTGATTAACTTACCCATTTGCGAGTGGCGAGTGGAGTGTGAGTTCAATGCCCATTTGCTGCAAAAGTTTCTCTTAAAGTTTTTAATTCGCAATTCGCTCAACTATGAAAATCCACTTACAAAAATTATGTTAATTGCCATGAAAAAGACAGTCAGAGAAATGAAATCTTATTAAATCACAGAGCCCAGAGAGCATAAGCCTGAGGGGCATGGCCATACAAAAAAGGATAAGCATAACCGGCAGACAATTGGCAAACAAACAAATTGCCAAAAATAACAGTCGGCAATGAGAGAAAAATATAAGCGAGTCGAAATTTTGATGAAATGAAATGTTGTCTGCCAACTGCTTGAGTGTACTCCTAGTGCAAAGAAGGAAACTGAGGTGGAGACTCTGTCGGAGTCTGAGGCTGAGGTTGAGTCTAAGGCAGTTTTCCTTCACTTGGCTCAATATTTGCACTTTGAGGCGTTGCCAGCTGAGAGCTAATTTTGACAGTCGTTGTGCCTTTGGGGAGTGAGCATAGACAAGAAATGGGGAGACTGAGGATTCTAGGTTGATTGCATCCTACTCTGTATATGTATATATAATACTTCAGTACATATATATTCATTCCTTAAGACGTTTTGTACATTATTGGCTTGGCAATGCCAACAGACTCACATTCTGACTTTTGGAGTGCTTGGTAAATACTTGTGGAGAAACTGTTATCAGTTTTTCGTTTAGTTCTTATTGCTATTTTGCATTTAAAATATGCTTGTACTTTTAAGCAACTTGTCTCTTATTTATATTATAGTAACTAACAAATTTATATTACTCTAAAAACTATACAAATTGTAAGCAGCAGTTCGCATTAAAGAGATCATAACCAAGCATAGCCTAAAGCAATCCGCCCACTTTTCGAGTAGCTGCTCGTATTAAAAATGCGCATAAAAATGCGTTCAGAAACGCAAAATTTATTTGCTTCTGCACACAAATTGCCCAATCTTCTGAAGAAACGTTGCTTCTGGGCGCCGAACTTATTGCAATTGCTACAAATTTTAACATAAATTTACGCTATGACATGCCTCAGTCGTCTTCGTCTTCGTTCTAGATCTCGCCCCTCATCATATACGCGTATTATGCAGGCCGTTAGCATTTTTTCAACACCTCCACGTTCGGTTTTTTATGAGCTTTAGCACTCTTCCACCTTTTGAGCAAAATTTTTAAGCCGGAAATCCACTTTCAATTGTTTGAGGCGCTGCCTTCGGCATCCTGGAGGTTTATACATTGCTCATTTTAGCGGCATGGGGAGGAGCTCTTCAGCCTTCGTCCTGCGCTTATTGGCGCTGTCTGTTCAAGTGTAAACATTTTCACAGGAGGTGTAAATAAAATCTTGTAAAACGACGCCGTTGCTTCAGCTCTGTTGCCGTTGGCGGACATCCTTAGCTGAGCTGAAGCCGAGCGGAAGTCTGTAAAATTCTTATTACGATGAGGATTCTTTTATTTTTCATGGCCATTCGCTGATTGTTTGTCTTTCGCTTCTCATCCAAATCCATCTGCATTCTGTTTACCAATGTTATTGTCAACAAATTACACAAATAATTTACAATTGTCATAATCGTAGCATTATTCAAAAGAACGGTTTGTTTTGTATTTTCTGATTTCCTACCAGATAAATGCTAATACTCTACACACACGTTGCCAACAGTTTAATGACACGCAACCATAACCGAAAACAACACTGGAAAATTGTAAAGCGCATCGATTAAAACGAAATGTTGTTTATTTTTACGAGATTACACTTTGTGTTGAAGTTCGCCTCGATGTTTGTCGTTCAAATGGAAGCCCACCACAAAATGCCTGCTAAAATGATACCACCACGCATGTGTGTGTGCATGTAAATTAACAACAACTCAATTATTTCAAATAAATGGTCGCAATTCGCTTTGTAAATGAGAAAAGGTAACCAGACCACTGACAATGGCTAAAATTAAAAAAAAAAAGTGCTCACATACACACTTCTACATTATAGCAGAGCAAGGTTTCGATCCTCGGACCTCTGGGTTATGGGCCCAGCACGCTTCCACTGCGCCACTCTGCTGCTTGTGGTTACTGTGTCAAAACGAAAACATGAAGCTCATGTGAATATGTCTGTGAATGTGGGTTCAAGTCCCGGTCCGTATAGGTTTTTTATACTAGTTTTTTTTTATTAATTATTCTTATTTTTTTATTAAATATATATAAGCAATGACTAATTCTAATTTAATTACTTGCAAATAATTAACATGTTTTACTAAAAACATGTTATTGCTAATTATCTTATTCGTACATATTGCAATTTTCATTGCATACTTTTAGGTGGAGCGTTTATTACGTATTGAAGGTATTCTTTTCGGGTGAACATATTTATTACATTTTTAAAGTCATTTCATAAATATTGAAATAATATAATAATAATATAATAATTTGTTTAGCTTAATCGCATATTCTTAACGATTTTCTATTATAAAAACTAATCAAAATATTATTTAAAAAAAAATTAAAAAAGTTACTAATCCAACTAGCAGAGCAAGGTTTCGATCCTCGGACCTCTGGGTTATGGGCCCAGCACGCTTCCACTGCGCCACTCTGCTGCTTGCAAAACTGTTGACAAAATGCTTTTCTCTGATCAGTGAACAAAATTGCGAATCTTTAAGATACTTACTTATCTTACAATTAGATACATTCTTAATATTTAATTCAAATCTAATTGAAAAATAATTTTAAATACTTAATATTTCAAATAATTATCATAAAAAAATTAAGATTTATCAATTCTATTAGAGTTTTTTGCTTAATTTTAAATGAAGTAGTGACTTGTAGCGATAAGAAATTCTTTAAATAAAATTCTTTCTATATACCTTATATTTTAAGATTTTAATTGTCAAATTAATATCTTAATTTAAATATACTTATACTTTCTAAAGATCGGCAGAAGATATTTTCTCTCCACTGTATATCGAGTGCTCCAAGGCTACATACATAAGTATCTCATTGAGTATTATTGAAGCTTTTCCGCTTGCCCAACCATTGCTGGCGACGATTGTTGTGTATCGAGAGGACAGAAGACAGGAGAGCTGCAGCCATTGCCATTGCCATGTGTGGTGTCTATTTAATTACAATTGTCGCCGCAATTCGTGTACGTGTGCATCACAGCGATGCAATGGCAACTGCCCCAACAGAATCGCTGCAATTAACGCGTATTGCAACTTCGGGGGGAGAAATGGACGGGAGAGTTGGTTTGGGAGTTTGTTGGCGTGGCAAGGATTTTATCGATGCCCCGAAACATTTCATGCGATTATTTTACGCTCAATTATTGTTAAATATTTCACAAAATGCGGATATTTATATTTACACATTCCCCAAATGGCAGTGTCTCTACAAAAATTGGAGGAGCGGCAATGTGTGTGGTATCATGTCCATGTTGTGTACAACACAGGGCTGTCCTAATGAGATTGCAATTATTTGGCCATAAATTTTTATTATTCGGGCTTTAAAGTTCATGTGTGCAAGTATTTTTATGGCACATTTTTAACATGCAACTGTTTGCAATGTAGATATATAAATTAATCCATAAAAATGTGCGTAAATTGTGCAATAACATCATTTAATTTGAAATTATTTTATAATTAATTGGCCAACTACGCTGAGTGGACATAATAATTAAATATTTAATTTATGGGTGTGCGTTGAAGTTTACGCTGATCTAATTAGGATTCCACATGTTTGTGAAATGTAGTTGACAAAGAGCGAGCTTATGCTGGGTGTTGAATGCGTAGTTGAGTTGAAGTCTATACACAAGTTTTTCAAAAGTGTTCTAAGCTCGAAACAATAGCCACATTCTGTGGCAACCACAGCTGATGTCGAATGTTACAACAAGTTGACCGCTGCCAGCATTTTAGGCAAGCAAAGAAAACAAGAGACGAACACAAAAACTTCTCTCTTGTCCAAATGGGTGCAGAAAGCCAGCAGCATTCAACGGACATGCTGGCCACTTCCGCTGTCCACTTCCATTCTCCAGTTGCCAGTTGTGCAATTATGCGCCTTAAGAATGAAACTTTAATGCGGCGCCTTTAAACGAGATCTGCATACTTTTAGACTTTGAATTCACAGCGATTTACATACTTTTAAGCTGGCTACAAAAAATATCTGTCACGTTGACTAGAGTGAAGATAGGTGCTGGAATACAGGCCCGGCAAATATTGAACAACATTGGCTGCGAATATTGAAATACTTTCAACTACAGAGAAAGAGAGAGAGAGAGAGAGCTCTCTATCAGACACATATGCAAAAACCAAAGGGTGCATTTCATATACCAAGCGCAAGAGGAGTATTGCTCATTCTGAAAACATCTTGCACAAATGTTTGCTTTAAAAGGGAATAATTGTAGTAGAAATATTAGCATACACAGAAAGAAAACACGTGCTCTAATTAAGAATAAAATCTTGAATCAAGATAGTTTGAAGAAAAATTTAACCAAATAGGTTAATTCTTAATTCGAGATCGAAACTATGCAAAAAATCTAAATTGACCAATCTTGAAATTATATATATATATATATTACCATTCAGCACAATGATTTGCGCCATCTCTACTTACTGAGCTAAAAGTAACAACCAGCAATTAGGTTCTAACTTTAAAGAAAGGGAATTCCAACATTTTAAGAAACAAGAAAGAAATATTTTTTTTTAAATCGAAAAGTTTTTAAATTAAAATTTGCAATCTTCTTTCAAAATACAAATTCTATTTCAAGACTTTAATTTTTTTAAGATCAAAAAAAATTTAAATTACTTTTCTATCTAGCTTTTGTTTTGTTTAAACTTTCCCTTTAATACTTGAAAGAGTATTAACAATGCTGTATCATAAGAATAGTTTTTCGACCAGCTTGTTTGTCTTTGGTTTTTGTGGCACCAACATTTTCCACTGTCTGCTAGCATCTCGCATCTCTGGCTGTGTTTACCTTGTGTGCGACTGCATTTTGTTGGCCTGGCACAGTCTCCGAATTTATTGCAATCACGCACCAGGATTTGTCGCTTTGGTATTCAGAATCCTAACAAATAAAAAAAGAATGGCGCACTGCAACCGCAAAATGCTGTAACTATGTAAAATGTAAGCGCGAGTCAAAAACTCACTGCGCATTAAATTTAAACTAATTGTCGGACATTTGTAATGGCCACTGCCGCTGCGTCAAATGTTTTAATTGCGGTGCGGGTAATTTAAAAACCCAAAAACAGCAACAACAGCGAAAACAACATCAGCAGCCGCTGCATTTACAAATTATTGGCAGACTTCAAAAAGCCAATGCGCCAAAAAAAATATAAATATAAATTAATTTAAGGGTTGAGGGACTGTTTGCGGCAATTAATTTAAACACACAGCTTTAGCTTTGCCGTAGTTGTGGTTAACCCTGACTCCCCTCTGAACCTCTGAAGCACGCTTAACTTGGTTTTTCATGTTTATGGCTCAATTTACTTAACTGCACTCGATAATTTTGCAAATACCAGCACATAAAAATCCATGCATGAAATTTCTCTTAAAGTATATAGTTTGCTGAACAGATTTAGCCATTCAAGCAGAGTTCTTGCAGAGAAAGAAAAAACGTGCTAAAACTAAGAATGTGAATTGAACCTTTAAGGTTTATTCTTAAATCAAGTTAATTTAAATCATATCCAATCTTGAAATTTGAGAATAGAATATTTTAGAATGGTAAAATCTCAAAATGAAGTAACAAGGCTAGATCTTAAATCAAGATTTGAAATCTAGTTTTCAATCAGTTTTTTTTCTCCCTGTATAGTACTGACAATTAAATAGAATCTTTAATTCTATCAGTCATTTAACCACTGTCTGATTTCGAGTTAAATTGTTGTGATCTTTCAAATGAAATTTCCTATAAGTAAAGTTTTTGTTATCGATCCCATTTATAGTATATTTAATTATTATTTTAAGTCAGCCGAAACCATTAAACATTACATCAGGTGTTTTATTTTGGCTTCGACTTTGTCTTCGCTTTGCCATAGAGTTGTTCCGGTGTCGGAATATCGCTGACGAAATAGTTCGCCGGTATAAAGTGGAATATCTTTTTCAGAATATCCAGCATAATATCCTCGATGGTCTGTGTAATCACCGTGTACAAAGCATCGGCCAGCATGCGCCAGTTGTCGTTGAAGAACTTGTTCGTACTGTCCTCTGCAAAACGGAATAAAGATTTGTGAGCGATTCGATTCTGTTCAGTTACTTACCTAGTTGCTTATTGCCATTGAACAAATTCGAGAAGTACGATTTGAGGCCATCCATTTTAAAGTCCACGCGACAACTGGTGACATTATAGAAAGTGAAACCGCCCTTCTCATACAACCTCGTTTTGGTGTGCATGGTGACAGTCAGGTTATCTGGGGAGGAAGAAGGGGAGAGTCAATTAACCTTGCGTGCATTGCAAGTACGGTAAGAAGTAAAGGCAAACCTGCATCCAGAAAGACCTGGCCACGCCCATTGAGGGGTATTAGGAGAATGCGGCCGAATAAACTGTAATCACCTTGCAGCTTCATCACAGGCAACGTGAACGTTGTCTTCCAGCTGTAATCCTTTTTGAACACACTGAGAGAGAGGAGAGTAGGCATAGAGGGGAGAGTTAATGCATTTAACTGATTCCACTTACAGACTCTCCATGACATTTGTGTGTCCAAATCCACTGATTTTCACATTGGCCAGCTCGACTTTCAGATTAATCGCATTGCTATTGCCCTGGGATATCCTGATGCGATTCAAGTGGAATGGATCGAAGCTCTTGATGCTTGTCAGACCCGGTATGCCTTGAATACAAATAAACACTCACATATTACCTCTGATTATCTTAGATTCATTCACTGACTTACCATCGTTCAGTTTATCGAAGAGCTGCTGTATGCTTTGGGTGGAACAGTTGACGAAATTCTTATCGGCTATCTTACATTGCTTAATGTAATCTGCTGCGGTTCGATTAGAATTTGGGTTCAGTTTTATTTGTTTTTTTTTTGTTTTATTTTGTTGTTTTGTGCAATTGAGTCGAATTTCAAGATAAAATAATACACATAAATGCAGAGAAACAAATCCGGTTTAGTGGTGCAATATTTGGCAAAAACATAAAGTGGGTTAGTTACAATTATGTGACGGTCGTCCAAGCTTAGCCGCTTAGCATGTGAGTGTGTGTGTGTGTGTGTGTGTTGAGTATTCGACATAATTAATAATGATATTTAAATTCAGCAATCATTTGGCAAAAGCAAAAAACTACTTTAACTGTAACGATCGGACCACTTGAACTCGGTTTTATTGATTAAGCGTTTATTTCCGATTTCCACTTCAAACTTACGAGGCTCTGTCAGAAAGCCATCGTCGCCTCGAACTACGCTTGTGGCCAATGCCAGCAGCACAACGCGTCCAAGTAGTTGCCACATCTTAGACGACACGATCACAATTTGATCTCTTATTTATTTATTTTGGGTTTTGTCAGCCGCTTGACACGTCCAGCTGCAGCTAGCTGTGAATGAAAACTGAATGAAACGCGCGAAAAACATTTTACAATTTTCATATTTTGCACTTCACTTTCATTGAAGCCGCTGGCCAAAAACTGGATTTGAGCGCGGCTCACAAATGCATTTCGTAACTGCAACTGCAACAGGCATTTGCTCTGAGACGTTGCGCAGCCGCTGCACAGTGGAAACAGCTGGTCAGTGGGCCATTAAGCTGAGAAGAGAGAACAGTTAGCAGTTGGTAGTTGGTAGTTGGCAGTTGGAGTTACCATTTCATCATCGACTATTTGTCGTTCGTCGGTTTTCTAGTTTCTCGTTTATTTTCGGTGGGGAAATAAAAAGACGCCAATAAAATTCGCAAGTGTACGAAAAATGTGTTGACACTTGGTTAGCGTACAAGTTGCAACATCGTGTGGCAAGCAATTGATTCTTCGATTTGCTATGCTATGCACGATCCAAGAAGTAAAGCTGGTCATTGCTCTCGGCTTACCGGGCTTGAACTTGATTCATCACATTAGAAATCTTGCTGGAACCTTAAGGCTGCAAAAAAGTTAAATTATTTTGAATTCACATATTTAGAAAATATCCAACGAAAATGTAAACCATCGACATAACATGTATTATAATCACAGATGATTAAAAAGCTTTGCATTTTACTTTTAATAATAACAATAATTTGGTAGTCTAATTTTATATAGCTAAATATCTACATTTAAAATAGAAAGATCATAGAAGACAGGGTGAAGAAGCTTTGCCTTCTCCTTTAAAATAATAACAACAATTTGGTAATCTAATCTTAAATAGATAAATACCACATATCCACCAAAAATAGAAAGATCAAATTGCACAAAACTTGTTACCCAGTAGAATGCCATATAAATTTGTTTTTATACCCGCTACCCATAGGGTAGAAGGGTATTATAACTTTGTGCCGGCAGGAAATGTATGTAACAGGCAGAAGGAGTCATCTCCGACCCTATAAAGTATATATATTCTTGATCAGCGTCAACAGCCGAGACGATATAGCCATGTCCGTCTGTGTGTCTGTCCGTCTGTCCGTATGAAACACTGGATCTCAGAGACTATAAGAGATAGAGCTATAATTTTTTTTTGACAGCATTTGTTATGTTTGCACGCAGATCAAGTTTGTTTCAAATTTTTGCCACGCCCACTTCCGCCCCCGCAAATAAAAAAAATCGAATAACAAGCCTAATTTTAAAGCTAGAGTTGCGAATTTTGGTGTATACAATAATTACTATAGTAGTTATGATTCCTGAAAATTTGGTTGCGATCAGATAAAAATTGTGGAAGTTATTAAAGAAATACTTAGTTAGTTAGTGGGTATCTCACAGTATTTTATTTAAATGAATAAAGAACAACTTTTAGATGACTAACTGACTTTACCAAAACAAAGAAAATGCGTAAAAACTGTAAATATGAAACAACTTTGGTTGCAGCATAAGAGCCAAAAAAAATGTGCAACATCTAGAGTCAACAATTCTTTTGCGCTGTGCTGTCCAGTGAACGCATTAGTGTCCTTCAAGTGGCTTCTTAGTGCCTACGAGACCAAGGAAACGGACCAAAACAAACGACATGAACTTAGTCGGACATTGTGCAACGTGCAACTTGCAGCGTGCAACAAAAAAGAGTTGAATGCATGTCCAGCCATATATCAGGATAGATGTCATGCCCTCAGACGATGGCAAATCAGCTGCAGGTCTACTTCCACCGCTAGAAGGCGTTATTTTTCGACATCTTTTATGCGCCCAAGTATGTTTTTTTTCTTTGCCACAATAAGTCCTTTTTGTAGCCTTTGGTTTGGTGTTTTTAGCTTCCAAGTGCACTCTGTGTAAGGGAAAACTTTTGGTATCTCTTATCGCCGGTTGCATAGCTGTTTCTTGTGTACTTTTCAATGGAATTACGAGTATGCTACTCCGCCCACTCTCTTCTGTCTCCATAAGTTTTTCTGATTTCATCGCGTTGAATGTTAAGCTTATTTTTCAATTATTGCAACGTTAAGAAGAGTACATTTATTTTGGGGGCAATTGCGAAAATTAAATCATTTTCCTAAGTGCTTTGCAATGATTCATGCAGAGGAACTGCATCCTAAAGATATTTAATATATTGCGCTTGCTTTTAAAAATTAAACTATGATAAAGTTCATTACAATAAATTTGACTATTTGTAAATATGTATTTATAAAATTAATAAATGATTTATTTTATTTTTATTCATATAATCAGAATAGTAGTCTAAAGACATGAGATGCTTCTTTGTATCCAATTTAAAACGATTTAACCCCATGCTTAGTTTCCACAATGACAAATGTCTATGAATATGAATAGGAATTCTGATGTTGCACGGAATTTGGTTGAATTTCTGTTAAATATCTTATTGTGTCATAAAATAAAAAGACTTCTTCTGCTTCTTGTACTTGCCATTAGGTTCTTACTTTTAAATACTCTGTATTTATAGATATGTTATATTTTCCAAGCCAACTTTAACCTTTTGAATTTAACGAATTAAATAAATAATAATCTTTAAACACCAAAAGTAAAGTCCTGACTTTATACTTTCCTTGTATTTAATTTTGCATTTTATTTAATTATTTCATTAATATTTATATTTACTTTAACATCAGTAATTTGCATTCAGTCAAAAATGTATAGTCTAAAGAAAGTTTGTAAAAATACTGAACTCCGAATCATTACGAATATAAAATAAAATCATCTTGTTAGGCAGTTGAATTTCGAAAGAGTGAGGGACACCGGATCTCCACCGCAGTGTTAATCTGTTACAATATCAGTGAAAGTTAACCAATTGGACCCATCTTAATAATAATTTGGCAAGCGAAGCAAACAAAAGCTGCAGCACCCCAAAAACATTATTAAGTTCTAAAACAATGAGCACAGCATTAAAAATAATTATCTCGTGCCTCAGATCACAATGGGTATAAAACCCTTTGCCGAAACACCTTTTCAGATAAGTTTTCAACAGTTGTTTTGGCATTGGATGGCCACACGATGCAAAGACTATTAAAAAATATGCGTATCTTAATTTAAAGAGCTCGAGCCAAGAGAACAAACAAAGGAAGGACAGACCAGGCTGGCAAGAAGGCAAGGAGACAACAAGGCAAATAAAAGCGCAACCGGTCAGGTACGGCAAAGGACCGCCAGGAGGGTTCAAGGAAGGGACTGGAGAAGAGCAAATATTAATCCGCAAAAAGGAATTGTCACAAATTGTGTGCTAGCTGAGGTGGCGGTTGCCCGCTGGTCAAATGGCAGCTGCAGCAACAACAAAAAAAAAGAAAAGGACAACAGCTACGGCCCTTTTTACTAAGGGTTATGGTGAATTGGGTTAAAGGGTAGGGAAGTAGAGGAGGAGAAGAGGGAAAGAGGGAAAGGGACAGCCTAACCTTGCCAGCACTGATTGTTTCAAATCGCAAGTTTGGCTTACCTTTTTGGGAATTAATTTGGCAAATAAACGCTGACAAAATGCAGGCAACTGGACAAGGACAAAGCTCTGTAGCTCTGCATTCTGCTTCTGCTTCAGCATCGTATTGTATGGGCCAACTAATAGGATTTTGATGATAGTTGCCTTGGTTTGCCTTCTACACTGCCACTTTGACCCTCTGGCGTTACAGCCGCCGCCATAATCAATTTTTGGCCAGGTTTTTTTTTGTTGTGCTTTGCTTTTGCTGTTTCGTCTGTTCCTCGGTTTGTTGCTTTGCTTTGCCTGCTGCTGCCCTCTCGGATGATTGTACTCTGTGACCCGTGAAATGAGTTTTGCAATGTGTGTGAATATATATGCGGTGGTATGCGGTGGGTGCAAAGGATGCTGGTCAAATGAAATTACCAACACATTCAATGGAGAAAGCGCTGGCGTTGGCGCTGAGCTGGCAGCTGGCCGGGTCCACAAAGCCAAATGCCAAAGCCAAAGCCAAAAGCAGCCACACATTTCATATTCATAGCCTTCTTTTTCTCACAACCGATTCATATCTCCCTTTCTTTATCTTTAAATGCGATTTTTGTTTATGTGTGTGTGTGTGTGTGTGTGTGTGTGTGTGTGTGTGTATATGTGGTGGTATTATAATTAATTTCAGTGGTCCAAATATGTAAATTTGATTACGAGTAGAAACACAAATAAATGCATAAATATTACGCATACGCAGCGTATGCATACAAAAAGTACAAAAGGGTGGCTTCTAAGCCGCTTAAATTGACTGGTTTCGAGAGCTGCTTGCTGCCACATGTGACCACGTCCATGTCCATGTCGCAGTTCATCAAGGGACAACTTTGGTCGCCAGCCTCGTTATCAGTATGAAACTTTTGTGTCTCCCTTTGTCCTCGCATTTTTTTGCCGCGACTTTTTGACTTCAACTTTAAATGAATTTCATAACAGTTTTTACGTGTGGTGCCGCGTTTTGGCAACTGCAGTTGAAAGCCAACTTTACATACATAGATTAGTCACAACCAGAACAGAGCACAGCACAGCCAAAAAAGTTGACTTACTGCCGCATTGCATACTTTTGGGGCTATTTTAATTAGCGGCAGAGTTGCCAACTTGTTCAAGCTAATAATTAATAGCCAGCGCTTGGCGAAGCTCAGCTTAATTCAACAAAAAGTATTTTTGGGTTAAATCAGAGTAAAGAAGTTCTAAAGAATATTATAGAAAATGTAAATGCTTTAAACGATTTAAGTCGAAGTATTTAAATATTATAGATTACTTTAAACTAGTTTAAATATTTCATATTTTTAAACTCCCAAAATAAAGTATAAAGTATATATATAAAGTATAATAAAGTATAATATATATATATATATATATATATATATATATATTTGAATAGCAAATCATGTATTAAGAGTCTTTAAGACAAGAAAGTAACTTTAGAATATTATAAAAAAACAAAATTAATATACATATATATATATATATATATATATATATATATATATATATATATATATATATATATATATATATGTATATTAATTTTGTTTTTTTATAAATATTCTAAAGTTACTTTCTTGTCTTAAAGACTCTTAATACATGATTTGCTATTCAAATTTGAACTGACGCAGAAGCCAAACTATTGAAGTTTTCGGACGAAACTGACGAGGAAGCTTTAGAAGAGAGTTGAGTAATTTTGTGGCCAAGTATGGAGTGAGGACAACAAGAGAAGTATGACTAAATCTTGGCAAGGAAAACATATTAGTTGTGTGCTATATGAAACTGTGAAGTCAAAGCAACTAAAACTGCAAATTTCAATAGAGCGCGCTAAGCAAAGTTTAAAATAAACAGGAAAAACAGCTTAAACTGCCGCCAGGATACACAAGCAACGATGAACAGCTTTGAATAGGGAAATAAATCAATTAAAATTATGAAATCAAAATATTGAATAAATAATAGAGAAATATATATTATATATGTGAATCAAGACATTAAAACTAGTCTTCATGAACTGCAATAATCTTAATCTATATTATTAATATAATCTCTATTCATATGTTCAGAGCTGTAGCTGAAGGACAGGACAGAGACTTGTGTGCGAGCAAACAAAGCAAAGTCATCAACGCCTGTTGGTTTCGGGGTTTCAGTGTGAGCTATCATCATTTGGGAACCTTGGTAAATAATTTGAAAAATCAACACTGACATTCAAGCGATGCGTCGATCCGCCTCAAGACGACAATTTGCGCCAAAAACTAGACTGCAAATTGCGCCAAAGTTTATGTTGTTGTTACTTTTGTTGTTGTTGTTGGCCTTGAAATTGACGCAAAAGTCAGATTTGAAAAACATACTTTTGCCATTTTCGAAAATCACACTTAGCTGCGTTGTTGTCGGTTGCCCTTACTGCCTTGACGATGCGTCGTCGACTTGTTTGTGTATTTTGCTGTTGCTACTTGAGCACTGAAGTAGATGAAAGGCTTTCGACATCGCCAAATGCGTAGACAAGGTTCGAAAATGTGCAAAATGAGGAGATGGAGGAAAAACCCGCTTGCTTGTTGTTTATTTATCGCAGCGTGTGCGGCTTTTTTACTCTAAACCTCTGGCAGTCGCTTTCAAGCTGAAGTATGTTTGCCAATTGAAATGCTAGACAAAGTGTATCTATATACATGTTGATGATGTTGATGTCTGCACAGCGAATAGATGTAAGCCATAGGACGAAGACTTTTTTGAACTGGTTTATTTTGTGTCTTTAAATTGACGCGTTGCGCTTTTCAAGACCAAGCTCTATTTGATTTAAATTGATTTCAGTTTAGACTTTTACTAAACACACCGTGAGTATATATTTTCTTTTTGCAGAGACAAACAATAGAAAGCATTTACATAGAGTCGTATCGTAAATGCATTTCAGCAAATATTTTGCGCAATAAATTTCATTCAGTTTAAATCGACTTCGAGAAAAAACAATTTAAAAGTTGACTGCAGATTCCAATAAATCTAGCAAAGGATTTAAGGCTAAGCTACTGCACTCGAGCATTCAATTAAATTGTAGCGCATCAATAATTTAAAACTAAATTTAGCTGATTCAACAAAAATAATAATTAAAGATTTTGTTAAAAATAAATGTCATGAAATGAGTGACAGAATACAAATTTTTGCAGACTGCAGTTTAAATACGCATAAATGCCAAATGGAAATATCGAGCAGCAGCAGCAGCAACAGCAACAGCATCAACAACTGCCATGATGACGAGACCTGTACAAAATTTACTTTGGCAGCTAACGAAAATTTTGTGCTGAGCGCGTGAAAATTAATTAAAATATTCCTGTTACTGCCAAACGCCGCCGGAGCATAACTGAATTTTAATTGAACGCAATCAATGCGAATTTATGGAGTCCATTTACGCCCTCCATTCTTCCCTCCCTTTCGCCCATCAAACCTCATTCCATGACTTTTAAGCAGTTTGTCGGTCCTCTAAAGCTCTTTTGCAATTGGTGTTAATTTGTCTGCGAGAAAATATTAAATGGAAAATTCAACTTTACCTTTAGATTCAATTCAATGCGAATATCTTCAATATATATATATGTCTGCTCCCTCTTTATATAGATAAGGGCAATGAAAGCATAATTAAATTCAAGGAATTTTCGCGGGACATCTTTTATGACACCAAGGAAATTCATTTTTGGGTTCGCGTGGCGCTTTATTGTGTAGAAAAGTATTCACCTCGTACAGTTCGGATTGTAAATTTAATAAACTTTTTGAGGTATATTAATTTGGTATATTTTAGAATAATACTACACTGTTTTACTTTTATTTAAAATGGGTAGCGGGTATCACAGTCGACTGCAGCTTACTTACTTGTTGTCTTTATTTGAAATATGACACTTACAATTGGTAAACAATATCAAACTCATGTATTTATATATAAAATATGCAATTAGTTTGTTTGAGATTGCAGTGATTTCATCTCAATTGCTTTGACTTTATTGAAGGGTCGTCGGAGTATATATTTTCATATCTAATGGATCATAAAATGTACGGCTGCTTACTTAAATCTCCGTGCCGAGTATTGAGTATACTCAATGCATGTATTAAGTAAATATGAATGTAATTGTCTCTGCACACACACATGCACATAGTGCAATATTATGTAAATGTAAATGTAAATGCAATTAAATATATTTACACATACCGAGAGTGTTGCAATCTGATATTTATTTGGATTTTAAAGCATTCAGTGCAATGCAGTTCAGTCGCAGTGCAATGCAGTGGAATTGTTGTTCTTTCATGGCATTTCGAGTATAAATTCATTTCGATATCAAAGAGCAATGGGCAGAAACAACAATGGAAAAGTCGAAATGAAATAAATCGAGTAGAGAAAATCAGTGTGACAGGAAGAAACAATTTAAGCACATTGGACAGGATAAGCCGTTGGGCGTATTAGTGTCTGTAACAATGCAGTAATGTACTCACACACACACACACACACAGACAAGCAGATACAACTACAGAGACAGGGACAAGTACATGTGGATGGCACTGCAGTTTACACAGTTTGAAAGCGACATGGTCGTAGATTCTGCAAAAAGGATTTTAGGAGCAAACGAACCGAAAATTGTACACGTTGACGATGGAGTTGAGGCAGCAGCAGCAGCAGCAGAAGCAGGATGACAATGAGAATGGCGACATTTTCTAATGCAATTGTTATTCACCAAGGTGCGAGAGAGAATGTGTGTGTGTGTGAGTGTGAGTGTGTATCTGTATCTTGCAGATGCTGCTACGCTTCAGTCTCAGTCTCTCGCTTCTGTGTGTGTGTGTAATTGATTTTATCGGTCATGTTAATTTTGATTAAATATGCAAATCGACGATACAAATTCGCATTTGCCACACACACACACACTGTAATGGGAGACACGTTCAGCTGAAAGGTGGATTACCTTTTGGCGAGGTGGAGTTGGCGCCTTGGGCCACACCACCCACACCCATTGACAGTTATTATGTTACGGTATTATCTCGTTATTTATGCAGCAGATGACAAATGCAATTTGTTGTTTGCACATTGGACCTGCACTGCGAAACGGCAATAGGCAATGACAGCCAAAAATGGATGCAAGGACATGATAATTTCCAATCATTTGAATAATCTTCTCTTGCCAGCAGCCCACTCACTCTCTCTCTTTCTCTCTCTCTCTCTCTCTGCCTGTGTGTTCGTGTCCGTGTCCACCGTGGGCTGTGAAAATATTAGCTTAAGAAAATGTCTAACGAGCTCTACGTGCTGCGGCATGCGAAAGTGTTCCTGACTGTGGCCAATTGGCAGTTGGCAGTTGCCATGAGTCTGCAATGAGCATTAGCTGCATTGACAGTGGTTGACTTTGCTGCGGTTTTTGGCCATTGATTAAAATTGTGGCATTGTGGCATCGAATTGGCATGAGATGCATCGATAATTAGCAACCGAGAATCAGCTTCGTTCTCCGTAACTTCTCAGTTCAATATTTCACCCTTCTTACATACCGAGAAATCCATGTGGTTCGTTATCATGACTGCATAAGCTGTTTACCTATGTTCAAATTTCTAATCATAAATCGAAATCACTTGTTTAAAAGTGGCACAGGTAAACACATATACGAATAGGTCCGGCGACAACATTATACACATATGTACTATATACTTACTCGTTAGTTCATCATATCTTATCGGGGCTATAAACGGCTCTAAATTTTAATATAAATGAAAAAAAAAATGGTATAAAAATGTGGGCCGCCAACTCAAAAGAACCGTGTACAGTCCCAGACTAACAAAGAAAAACTATAATAGGAAACTCTAGAAAATACTTCAAGCTCGTTTCTGAAAACCTGAGAAGTAATTCTATTTTCTTCTTTGGTGAAATTGATTGATGAACGATGAGTATATTTAGATTAGCCAAACGTCCGTTTTAGTAGTCAAAAGCTGACAAGTCTTAAGATAAAGATCAACAATGTATGCGCTGTGATTGATGGTAGAATGTTGAATGTCTTTGGTACTTACTAATTTTCAAGATCTATTCAGAGGGGAAGGCATCTCAATCAAAAGTATACACTTTATGCAGATAAGAAGCCCTTAGGCGATGTCTATGTGCCGCAGTTTATTCACCCTTTAGTAGAGTGCAAAAAAAAGAATGGAAATAGAAAACAGTTATAAGGCAAATCTAATTGCCATAGAGCTTGACAAATGATGTCGGGGTATAGCAAAAGGCACAAAGGACAGCTGCAGGTACGAGTCTCGTAGTTGCCATTTCGATGGCGGCTGCAAAATGTTGCAATTGTTGCCTGCAGCGTTACAGCGCAACGAAACACATTCACACTCTGCAACAGGCAGACACTCGAAACGACTTCCCCTTCACTCTTGGGTCTCTCTCTCTCTCTTTCTCGCTGAGTGTGTGAATGGTGTCATTAAACGATTTTTCATTGCAAGCTGCCGCAGGTGAAATCTGCCCAGGCTTAGGTCGATGCGACGCCATTCTGTTTGCCCCGCTTTGATGGTTTGACTTTAGCCTCGGTCCTCGACCTTTTGGCACAGCGACAACAACAAGAGCTATTAGAGCGCTTTAAATCGCTTTAATTTCATATTTTATTTTTTTTGTTGCCTTTTCTTTCTTCATCACCCGGAAATTGAAAATCATCTTAGCTGTGTGCACTTGTGGGCGACAAGGGCGGAAATTATTATTTCTTTATCAATGAATTTCCATGCATTCTTCACTCCTCACTCCTCCACCGAATTCACACCCAATTTTGACAGGCCAAGTTTTTCATGAATTGTTACCTTAGCTACCTCATCGTTTCCCCCATTGATATTTCAGCCCATTATACAAAAGTTACTGCAGTGTCCAGGAACCCCAAATCAGACAGTGCTTGCAGGGGCGTTTTGTGCATTGACGTTGATTATGCAATCACAACACGTAGTTTTTAATCAGTTTTACGTGCGAATTCTGAATATTCCCTAATATGCCCACAAAATGAATGGATGGCTGCTCGATTCAGTGGCCTGTCATTTGAGGAATTTAATTAAATTCTTGGAAGCATATTGCATTGATTATTCGATTCGATTCGAATAGTATGCCTAAAAAAGGGTAACTTTCTTTTGGGCAATGATCGAACTTTACAATTGTATAAACTTTGATAAATGCAAGAAGGAAAAAAAACAAGTAAAATACTTGTCGCTGCTCCACTTGACAAGTTATCAATAGACGACTGAATCACTCAGGTTGGCGCCATTTTCAAAATGTTATAGAAACCCAACACGGATGTTATGCCGACCCCTCATAAAAGATTATTTTTAGTTGATTTTATAACCTTTTCCAAAGAATATTGCAAACAAGGAACTGCTTTGATATGCTTTGCACTTGTTGTATTGACATCAAATTAGAGAAGTAATAACATATTCGCAAGAAATATTGATTGAACCCCATTTAAGAATTATTCATGATATCATTCACAGGATAAGCAAACGTATTTCACGTATCGATTTATGGGCAAGTTAACATACGATGACTAAACTAAAAAGGCATATCAAATCTTACAGAAAGAAAAGTACATATCAATATAGTATATATATTTTTGACTTGGCTCACGATAAGATATGCCACATTCTTTTTGTGTACCCAATTATCGAGTACGAAGAATAATAGAAAATATTATTTGCTAACCATGAGGCAAAGTTGGCTTATGCAACGCCGAAATTGTTAGTTTACTTAGTAAGTGTTGCTAGCGGAAATGGCCAAGCATAAAATTGATTAGACAAGAGATTTGGGTTAATGTTTTTTAAGGGCCGACGTGTTGCAATAGGTGTGAATTATTGTGGCACTTATTGAGAAATTCATTCTCAGCACGTCATAATGCCCTATTTTTAGCTCTGTAAACTCATGGGAAATGTTCCGAAAGTGGATAAAAGAGGTATGGTAAAAGTTTGTCATGCAAGACAAGAATAAGTTGGAGGATTTTGAATATACAAATATGCAAAGGAAGAGTGAATATGATAAAATGGATTTTATTTCCCAATTTATTAATAGAACCCATTCTTTAAAATAAATTATTCTTTATTATGTTGTATGTATTTTATGTATGAATTAAATAAGTCTAGAGAATTCTTGACACTACAACGAGTATTGTTTATCAAAGCTAACTATCGCTTTTGATTGATCTAATAGATAAAAAAGGTGTTCTATTTGAGAGTAAGAAAGAGAGAGAAAGACCGCTTCGTAAGTTAAGATTAAGAAACTCTTTTCGATTATTTATATTTGGAATTTACAATATTTGATTATCCCATGAGGAGAGTTTCCAAACTGTGTGTTGCTACCTTCTTGAGTTCTTCACCCGATTGGCATTTATCAAAGGTAATTTCTGTATCTTATCTCTGGTTGAGTTTACTGGTAACTGCCGCAGTAGAAGCAAGTATTGATATTATTACCGAAAATACAGTCGACACATATATATGTATGAACATACAAGTATATATAGTACATATATGAATACTTGAGCGAGTATATACGACGAATTCATATGTGGTTTGATTTTTCGGGGTTTCTTATCAACAACAACGAGTCGACACGTTTGACGACCTTTTACACAATTTCTGTTTGCTGCTCGCTGCTCGTTGTTGACTCAGTGACGACGGCGGCTAAAATCGCAGGTAGTGCTCAATGTTGTTGCACAAACACACACACAGAAAAGTGTTTCGATAGCCACAACTGGACATTGGGTGTTCAGATAAGATGTATAAGTAAGTTGAAGAACTAATGATGAAGTGAACTACTAAATTCAATGAGCTGCTAGTTGAGAAATAAAATGCAATACTATATATATCTAACCTGTTGGCCCGTTTCGTCATATCTATATTGAACTATTTCACTTGGCGCTTTTTATCCCCGGCACATTCGTCATGAGCCGCTGTCGTATCTATCTGTGTATAAGTATGTGACTTGTCACATTCACAGTCGCGACTATCGATAAGAGTGTCCAATCCAAATCCAGTTATCTACTCCACACACACTCGCACACACACTTCGTTGTGTGTGTGTGTGTGTGTGTGTTGTCGGAAAGATATTGCCTGAGTAAGAGGTAAAGTAAATAAAAAACGCTAGTCAGATAAGGCATATCATATAAAAAGCGATATCTATGAAAATATGTCATTATTTCGTTATTGAACTCCCAAGTATTCAGTTCTGTTCTGTGTTGCGTTTCTCGTTCCGTGTTTCGTTTTGCAGTTACCATATTATGGATTCTATATTAGATTGAATGCGAACCTGATTGAAATCTGTGATTGGCAAAGGATTAAAGTGTGTGAATTTAAATACAAATGTGATCGTACAACTGTGTAAGGAGGATCTTCCAAAAACTGTTTTCGTGGTGTGGATTGGCAAGTAGAATAGCAGGCTTATCACATGTATAAATCGATCAAGTGTGAGATTCTTCTATTCTACTTTCGACAAACACCTGCCAGCATCGCTTTTGGAAAATTCAACAGCAAAAAACTAATGAATCGAAGTTCAGAATAATTTCTTGGTGTGAGTATCTTATGCAAATAACTTTGTAATGTTTTTATCTTGCCTGATATCAGTCAAACTTTATACAACTCGTTCACTTTTTATGCGATAATGTTTCATGGGCATGGCTGTAATTTCAAAAAAACGTTTGTCTGTTTACCAACATTTCGATTTCATTTGAAATGAATCATGCAATATAATGACAAAGCTTTATACTCTTTAGGGTTTGGTTCATTTCAATATAATTCATTCTTCGAAGTCATCATCAACCTAACCTGCAAGTAACATGTGATTTTTGAGATCTTATCGATTCAGCGATTTGGGTTAGACAACACATAAACAAGTTTATATAAAACCTGCTTGTGAAATCAATTTCCCGCCGCATTGCTGCAGATAAGAAAAGTTCTTGCGGCATTTCTATTTTTTTATACTTCGTTTCTTTGTTTTTTGCTTTTTATTGATCAATTTATAAGACATCGATAAGGGGATCCACTTTTGTAGCGCGTGCTTGAAATATATTGCAACTCATGATAATGCGAGCATGAGTCTAGTCTTTTATTTTTAATATCTGCACTAAAAGCTAAACGGTTATATAACTGTTAGTAAGGACTGTCATTGCCCTCCCGTTTAAGTATTTCATATTATCATCTCGGCAGCGCATTGTGATCAAAATTAATCTAACTTCACAGGACAGTTTAGTCGCATTTACCCTCGTTGTATTGCCTATATCCATGTCATTTGTCTGTCTGCCTGCCCCCAAACACCCGGACTGCTCTGCCAGTCAACATAATGAAAATGCAATTAATTTTTTCCAGCAATTTCTTTTTCGCTCCCCCAAGTCAAAGCGGACACCGACTCCAACTCCAACTCCAACTACAACTCGAAGCTTTGACTCGAACTTTGCAGCGTTCCCAATGCTGTTGCAATATTATGACTCCTGCTGTTTGCTCTGACAGTCAACACGAACTGGGAGGCAGAGCAGCGCAGAGCAGAGCAAAAAAAATGTTGATGTTTATTGTGAAGCATATTCTACTATGACGGCGGCGCAACGATTGCAATGCTGTGCTTCCCTTCTATTCCTCCTCTTCCTGGGCAACCATTCGCATTAAATGAGGAAACCAATTATTCGCGCTTATAAAGATTTACTGCCACACACAGAGTTAGACAGCAACAGCAACAGATACAGATACAGATAGTCGTTTATATGCCCAGTTAGCAGAGTGAGTCTTGGTTTTGTTTTGATTTCCTTCTGTCTGCTCTTAAAGGTGTTTATCTCAGCGGGGAATCCATTTAAAGTCCAGCATGTTAAAGATTGGAGTCTTGTATCTTCCTCATCAGACACTTATCTCTAATGTAGCCACAATTTCCGGTAAACCGAAAAACGCTTTCATTATTATAACTTTGCACATTTTGAGCGTTGCTTTTTGGGCCGGCAATTGCCGACAAGCCAATTTTTTTGCATTAACGATCCCACACACACACACACAAAAGCCTATGGGCTCTCACTATTTTTGGTCTGGAGCTGGCATAACTTGTCATTTGTCTAGGACACCCTGCAGTGGCGAAATCAGAGCGAGAATTTCGCTAAAATTACCTTTCATTTTGTCATCAAAAACCACTTGAATGGGCGCCAACGGGACAACGACAACGTCAATGACAATGACAATGACAATGGCGATGGCAACGGCAACAGTTGCCGACAGAGTCCTGTGTTAAGGGACTTTGCCCGCAGCCACAGCAATTACAGACGGTAAAGTCCGGCCCAGCCCGGGGAACGTCTTTGCCTTTTACTTAAAGCTTTTTAGCCTTGGCATCCGGTTTTGCTTTTTTGGCTTTTGCTTTTTGCCTTCGCCTTCGACTTCTCCTGTATTGCACTTCTTGAAACCGAAAGCGCATTTGGCGCCATTCTCTCGTTCTATCGGAGGCCAAAAAGAAGCGTTAAATTAAAACGTAAATACCACTTAGTTGGCTATAAAGCAAGTGGCCAGCTGGCCAAGAGTTTCGCATGGACTGCAGCTAGCTGTAATCAGTGGGTAATTAACCAGACAAACGGCGTGCTGAAGCGTGCAGGTGAACACAACTGTGGAGCCTTGAAATTGCTTAATTTGTGCAAGGTAATTTAATCACTGAACGTTAGGCATCCTGCTGCCAAGTAGTTGATGTAAAATAGCTGCCTAAAACTGAGCTTACGACTATTAATTAATCTCAGTACATCATCAAACTTTAACTGACAACTTAATCCCAAGCACACACACACACACACGCACACACAGACTTATATGGCAAACTGTCATTGGCGATATCGCTGCAACTTCATTTCATGGCTGCACGCTTATCGAGCACCAAGTTTTTGGCACCCACTTTGAAAATTGTATACGCCAAACTATAAATAAGTTTCTAAACGTTCATTTTGACAGTTTCATCTACACAAAACGAGCAGCAACAAGATTGCAGTGATGGAGTGAATTTGACTACGAGATACCCAGCACTCTTCTGTTTTTTAGGGAAATTTAAATGCATAAATTTGTATATTACTGAATTAGAAACTAAGTCTTAGCTTATGTTAATGTAATTTGCTCTTTTGGTAGTTGCGATTGATATCCTTACACAAATAGGCAGACAATCATTGTCTAATCAGAATTTCTTAAATTAAGAGGTCGTGCTGATAAGTAAAAACATAGGTATGAAATCTATAATTTTTTAATAAATTATATTTTTGCTAAATACTACAATTCATTGTCATAAACGTTGAAAAGTTTAATGCAGTTCGGCCACACAATTTATTTTTTAATTTTTTTTTAATTCAACAATTTTGTGCAGACATTTACTAAAAACTTTACTTCCCCGTCAGTAGATTTCCGAGTATATACAGGGTATAAAATGTACAGTCATGCTAGAATTTGGTATTTTTTTTCTATTCTTTTTTTTATAGCAACATGGCGTCGTATCGCAGTTTGAAATTTTTCCGTGCACCATGCTTGGTTCTTTGGGAAAATTGCAACTGCTGCACATTGAGCAAAAAATTCTAAACTGCAATAAATTCATCAAATGTGCAATGGAACATGCTGTAATGTCACACCCACAACACCACCTAACGCCCTACATCCGGCATCCAACTGGACCCCTTAAGGGGAAAGGGAGGGGGGTGGGGGAGGCAGAAGAGGTCACTGGTTGCCAGTGCCACAACACGTTGGGTCTGGGCGCCCATCTGCATACTCCATTAAATGTGCAGTGCCCTGAATTGGGCGATATTTTGTAGGCAAATGTGCAATAAATTGTAAATGTTTGTGAAACGCTCCCTCTTCGCTCTTTTTTGGGTTGGTTTGGGATGGGGGCTGCGGTGGGGCGGCAGCTGTTCCGTTGTAAATTTGTGACGCACCAACGAACCGAGTTTGCCCGTAAAACTTGTCCGCTGCACGCCTGTCAAGTTTTACAAGTGTTCTGCAGATTGTTTCTCGTTTCGTTTCGTTTCGGGCTTAGAATGGAAAAAATGACGCGCTTGTTTCCAAAAGCTGCGATAACGCGGACTAGCAATATGCAATTTACTGCCACTGCCACGGAGAACTGAAACTCAAATGACACGACAATGATTGCACACATTTGACATGAATCTCTGAGAAGTAAATAGCAAAAGGAACCAAACTGTGGCAACAATTTCAACTATTAATATAAAACGAACAATAGTTAAACCAAAAAAGAAAATGAAATTCTTAGCCCAATATTTTAAAAGAAATTCAATTCATAAGAATAATATTAGGCATATTGGATAAGCAAAATATATATTAATAACAATCTGTTTAATTGACATTTATGAAACTTAAACACAATAAACATAAAACTTATTTTGTAAAACTAAAAAAAAAGCTAAGACAAACTGTATTCATTAATGTGGACCCTCTTTTTTTGGAAACATATTTGTTCGGTTTTTCTAAATGTATATATTGCTTATATTATTTTTATCCCCAATCTTAATATTGGAGCTTACAATATAAATATTAAATATGTAAAATTAGATGTTAGAAAAGCTTTTTGATGCTTAAATTTTGAAGTTTCTGTTATCAGCTTGCTTGTGTTGTTAAATTCCGAAATTAAATTGCATTTTATAATTAATTATATCGTTTGCTTACTTGAAATTTAAATTAGAATATAATTTTCAGCTAACCTAACCGCATTGTAAAGTATTTCAATATTTGCAATTTGTTATTTATCTAAATTAAAGAGACGCAAGAGCTAAGCAAAGCTTTTGTGCTGGCTGTGAATTAGCTGAAATTTATTGCATTTATTAATGGGCGAATTGTTTGTGCGATGAATTGGCCTCCTCAATTGATGGTCAACAATTTGTTGGCTCATTACTCGTAATGTTATTATTTGCAACAATAATGTGCAACCACGCAGCAAATTTTTACCCGCAGCACATTGGGCATTGGCTGCATTCAATTATGCAATTATTATATGACTTTTATTTAATGCAATTAAAAGTCAAAAGCATCGACAAATGGCCACGAAGCTTGCAACAGTGCTGCGTGTGCAGATTCCTGCCACCAAACACGCACACGCACACACACTCCTGATGTGGCATGCATTCAGCCAAGCGCGGTTGGCTAAAAGGTGCCTCACACACACACACTTGGCAAAAGTTGCCTAACGCAGCAGAAATGTTGGCAGACCAACACACACACACACACACACACACACACACACACACACACACACACACACACACACACACACACACACACACACACACACACACACACACACACACACACACACATACAGCTTAATTTAGCTATTAAATCGCATTTTTATTTTTGGCTAGGGATGCTGCAATTTGAAGGCGTGCCCCCAGTTTTCACACGTGTAGGAGCTCAGCCAGTTCTTGCCACTTGCGGTGGCCAGAGGCGAGAGCGAGTTCTCATGTTACCCATTTGTCTGTGGCAACATTTTTGCAACGCATCGGAAACGGAAAATGTTCCATTGGCCGCTCGACAAGTGCACTGCGCCCAAAAGCCACGAACCAAGAGCCCAGAAAACACCAAAAAAAGGCGCCACTGCAAAATTCTTAAATGCAAATTTTCGGTCAGCTTATTTTCGGACAGTGTATCCAACGTATTCAACAACAGCTTGACACAGTGGAGCGTTAAATTAATCGTGGCAGCTGCCCAACTGCTGCCTGCCTGCTGTTGATGCCAATGTGGATGCCACCACATAGCCGAGCAGTAGGAAAACTTTTTGGATGGGCCGCAGCAATTCATTTGGCCATTTTTTATGTTTCGGTTTTTGGTGGCTGTCCATATGAGCGCTTTATTGGTTTGATGCAATTTTTGCTTCTCTCTCTTTCAATCGTCTTTCGTTTTGTTTGTCTGTGCTCGGTTTTTTCCTTTGGGTAACATACGAATTTAAAATATTAACCAAAGCAGGCATTAATCTTCGACGAAAATGGCATAAAAGTAACGCATCCATTGGGAAGTTTTTAATGGCAAATTAAGGTATCAATACGAATATTTCAACTTATATCTAGAAAGCAGTTTTAAAGTTTACGATTTTTTATTGACTTTCTTAAAATTCTATTTATGGATAAAGACATTCAAGTGGTAAGTGTAAAGTTTCACTCCACACTTTTTATTTTGTATAAAATTTATAAATAATAAAGAAATATAAAATGTTCAAAGTTGTTTTTTAATCCAATGTTTTAATTACAAGTTTTTCTACCTTAAATACATTATGACATCTTTCCTCTGCAATTTATATTTTTTATGCTAATGTCTTTATTAGGAAGGTAGAACCTTAAAAACAGTATGTTGCATTTTATACTTCTTATCTTGTTCATCTTCAATATCGTCTAAAATTGAATAGTTTGGAGTGCCTTCTTTCTGAAATTAAATTTTTTTTTTTATTTCAATGACATGATTACAAGTTTGTCCATATAAAACATTTTAAATAAAATATGTTAAAAGTAAGTAAATAAGTTGTTTTCTCTATTCTCTTTTAATATTGTTTAGAGCTGGATAGATTAAAACTGTGGTAATTTTTATTAAATTTAATGTCTTAAGTACAAAGTTTTCCACCCTCAAAACTATTAATATAATAATTATTTTATTTTATTCATCTACAAAATCAATAATGACTAAAACTCCTTTGCTTTGTAATCAACCTTGTTTTATTCTAATACTTCTATTGCCTTAAAATCATTTTAAATAGTAGAAAGATTTATTAATTTTCAATGTCGTCCAAAACTGAATAGATTGGAAAATGTTTTGCCTGAAATTTCAGTTTTTTCATTCCAATGTCTCAATTACAAAGTTGACTACCTTTAATAAACCCATTTGCCAATAATCATATACGTAAGAATTGCTTTGCTTGCAAACCAATTAGAGAACTTGAAAACGATGCTGTCCCAGAAGTGTTGGCAAAGTAACCCAAACCACAGGCTTGACTCTTAGCTCACATACTCGTACTCGTATTCGTACTTAGGCGTTGCACTGCATTGGCGCATTTTAATCTGAGAGTGCAACCACAGTCGTAAGCATAAGCACAGGCACAGGCGCAGACACTGACAATTAATATTCAAATTTATTAGCCACCTATGAACCGAGTGTGTGCATTATCAGCAGGCACTGTACGCTGCTCCAGTTGAGGGAAAGGTTTGCACCCAGACTCCTCTGGCTGTGCTGCTGTCCATCTGGCAGTGAGATAGACAAAAGTAGAGGCGACAATTGGCACGATGGGACCTCAGGGAAATATTTCAACGGCTGACTGTCTGACCGCCTGACACTCCGCAGTCTGCAGTCCTTCGTCCTTCGTCCTCCGTCCGCAGTCCGTGTGTTGGTCGTGTCAGTACGCTTAATTATTTGCATATGATTAGACTTAATGGTCGAGTGAGCTACTGTGACTGGGACTGGCCTAACTGGGGGTAATCACACGAGCCAGCGCTGTGTAATTGTTAATGACGATTAGATTCAATTTAGGGCATCATTAGTTAGCTGACGTGGCTTCTACACAGCTACACTTGCCATCCATTGTTGCCTCTGTCGTCTCCCTGATCTCTGACCAAGTTAACCGAGTCGCTCTTTAAATTTATGCCAACGCCGCATGTCAGCAGCCTCAGCCTCAGTTGACGAGGCATTTGGTCAGGAGGAGCATGGGGTCAGAGAGTGGCTGACGTTGACCCAAGTGGCTTACGTGAAATGCTGTGGCTGGTAAATTACAACGTGACCTGAGGCCGCCGAGTCTCAGTCAGGTCTGAGGTTAATTTCGCAAAATTGTCGAGTCAACGGGTAGCCTTTCACTCCTTTCATCCCACACTCTTCTTATGGATGTGCAGCTGTTTGAATAGTTCAAAGTGTATGCAAATGTGAGGCATTGTGTGGTTTTACTTATGCCGGAAGTCGATGGAAAGAGAGACTGGAACAGAGTGGAGAGTGGAAGGAGCATCATCGCTGGTCATCTTGTCCATTGTGCGATTTTAATCACTCTGAAAGCATCGATGAAAAAGTCAACTAATCGCTGCCCGCTGGTTGTACATGCTAATTGCTGTGGGCGTGGTCGAAAGCTGAAGCAGAAGAAGACCTCAAGGTACAATTAGTATAATTGGGAGATGGAGACCCCTCATTTACCTTGCACAGGTGAAAACAATCGAAGAAATCAATTTTGCTTGCACAACGAAAATCAAATTAAAGCGCTACTTTAAATCACAAATCTAATATTTCCTCACAGAGATTAAAGTATTTTAATATATTTTTAATTAAGCGCAGAAATTGTTTTTTCTGTTCTACAGAAACTTTGAAACAGCTGGGCAGGCTTTGCCCATTTGGCCAATGCTGCTGGCAATTTGCCTCAGTTTCAGTTTATTAACGCAAATTTATTGCAATTAGCGATGGGAAATTGCAGCCTCAAGTGGAAACCAACACAGAAAAAATAAAATAGAAGTTTTTTATTTTTGGAGGGTGAAAAGTTTTTAATTTAAGCAGAGCTTATTATCAGCACTCGGCATAACTTCGAATAGGTGTGGACGTGATTAAAAAGTTGTGCCAGCCGATTAGAAATGCAAAGTTATGCGTTGATTTAATTGCATTTGTTGTGCTCGTTGCATAAGAAAATTTCTAAAAAAAAAAATACGCGAGGTGAGTCAACATCATTCTTGTAAGGCTGCTTGCGATGGCACCTTTCAAGAAAAGAAATTGCTGCTATGAAAACACTAACCATTCACCCATGAAATTAACAACGCTCTCGAAAATATTGCAAAATGCAAAAATATTGCTCAGGCTTTCACGTTACGACGTTGTCGATGTCGATGTCGATGACGGTGCCGAAGTCTCGAAAGGACAAATTTTTAGCTACTTTTCTCGATAGTATTATATTTGCGAACGGCGTCCAGACAGCGAGCGACGACACAAAGGAGCTACAAATTCTAAAGGTATTTAAATGAAAATTATATGCACTTTGGCTCAACTTGCGAGCCCCAAGATTTATGATTATGCTCTGCAGCTCGCTGAATTGAAAGAGAACGAAGAACGAGTATTTGCTGAAAGATATTGAGTTGTGAGTCTGAAGCTTACTTATTACTTATTACTCGACCAATTAAAATCGGTACTCAGCCATTGCAATCAAGAAGATGCAATTTTGCAATCACATTTCTCATATATGGATAGATTCCCATGCCACACACACACACCCACACACATATATATAGAGTGTTGTGTCATGTGGCAATTGTGTGGCTGACTGGCAGAAAAATGAACTTGTTGGCTCCACTTACAGAGGGCCTTAGGGTGCAGTTGGATGTAATATTTTTTTCTGTTGTTGTTTGGATGCTGCCTTCTCAAGTGCTTTTCATGGCAAAATGGAAAATTTGTATTGTGTGTGTGAGTGTTTGTGTGTGGAGTTGCTGCACTTGAGTTCACTTCATCGCAACATATGCGCAAAAATTGACCACAACTCTTGGACTCGCTCAGCCTGAAGGTACTTGACTTGATAGGTGCACCAACTACATACATATATAGTTGGGATTGTAAAAGTTAAAAAAAAAACAAGAGAGCAAGAGAGCTGCAGTCTAATGTGCTCGACTGTGAGATACTCGGTATTTATTTTCAATAAAAAGAAAACAGTGCGGTGTTATTCTTAAAATACACAAAATTAACATACCAAAATAAAAATATAGTATAGAGAAGGCTATATTTGGTATATTTATATACTACTACATTCCAAATATGCTAAAGAGTATAAACAAATTTTCAGTCTAGATCTCAGTCGAGGTAAGAAAATGATAGAATATACCAAAGTATACATATTTGGTATATTAATCTACCGCTAGATTCAACATATGCCATATAACACAAAATGTACGATATTGAATATACCAGAATATATTGTATACACTTTATAGGGTTGAAGATACCGCCTTCTACCTGGAATATGTATTTGTTTGTAGGTACACAGTTATAATATCCTTCTATACCCAATGGTTAACGGGTATAAAAATAAAGTGAGCTGGGAGTCGAATAAAAACATGAGTGATTGAGTTATTGTTGGTAAAGTAATTGCTAAGTGGAATGTTTGAATTCGATTCTTAGTTTTGCAATAATTTTCTTTCTTTTAAACAGCAACTGTAATCCTTGAATTTAAGCTGGAATTTAAGCACAGCCTTTGAGAACTTGAACAGCTGTCAAAAAACTTGTCTCGCTTCAAATCGAATTAAGTTCAATTACATTTTGTGGGGTCTTGTGCGACTCACGAGTCTGGGAGGCTAAACTGCCGAGCTGTTGCCGCTTTTTTTGCTGCTTCTGCTGGAAATGGGAATAAACTCGCACAAAACAGGACATGTAGCGAGTTGCAGAGCAGACAACTCACACATGGATTGACATGTGTGCGTGTGGCATAGGGTGTTTACTGCAGCAAAAAAGGTGAGCCAAAGTGTGAAAACATTTTTGATTCATTAAAAATTTAAAAAGTTCAAAGTGTTTTCAGACACAGACACAGAGACCCACACACGGCACTGCTGTCTATGGAAATGTGGAGCTGCCAACTCGGTTTGTTTTTTTGTTACCTTTTCCAAATGCACGTTTCAATAGTACGCCTAGAAAGACATCTGCATGGATCCAAATTTGAAAAGGTTTAAAGTCGCAAACGTGAAACGTATTTTAGTGCAAGTTTTGAGTCATTAAATGCTATGTGAATTTATGGTGTACAGCGGCTTAAGCTAAACTCAACTGTTAATATGGAGCTGCCAACTCGGTTAATAATTTTTATTTTTGCTAACAACTAAACCTTTTGCAGACGTTTAACAAGTACGCATGAAAAGACATTTGTGGATATTTGTGTAGAAATTTGGAAAAGCTTAAAGTTGCACTTGAAAGGTTGCTTACTACAATTACTCTATTTGAATTTATGGAGTACTATCACTTGAGCTTGTTCTAGAAATAAAATAAAATTGGACATTTTACATTATACATTGACTCAAAGTCAATAGAAGCTATTCGAATCTATGGGGTATGACCACTCGAGCTAAACTTAACTGAACTCTAGAGCTGCTAATTGTATTCGACCTTAACTTTTTGCAAACCTTTTAGCACGTTTAATGGTCAATTTAGAAAGAACTCTGTGTGGGTCACAATTTGAGAGGATTAAAGACTCATTTTAAACGTTGCTTCATAAAAGGCATGCCAACTCGAGTTAATTCAAGCATACTATGCAAATCAAATATAAACCAAGTTGATACTCAATGTCACCACGAAACTGACGAATCATCGAAAACTCAAGAAGTATCTCAATTTATTGTGGTGGCACTTGTCACGCAAATGTGACCGGAAATTGTTTGACATGAAATGTGCTCAAAATCGGATTTCGAGGGCAAAATTATTAAAACGTTGCTTTTCATTTGTGTCCAAGCACACTTCGAAATCCAGGCGAAAAGTGAAGACAGCTTGAGCAGCACTTGCAAGAATGCTAAAGGGAACGAGATGGGCATGTGTAACTGAGACTGGGACAGGAACTTGGCTTTGATCTGCTGCTGTCGAGATTTTCGGCTTGCCCTCAAACGAAGTGCAGCCGAGCGGCAATAAGCGCACCTGCGTACATCAAGACGACGAATGGACGATGCTGAAGCTGTAGCTCCAGCTCCAACTTCAGATTTGTCCTGTCTTGTCGTGCTCGATGGGCGTATAAGCAACGAGTGAGCGAATGAATGGGCGTTGTCACACTCAATGCTCACAGCTCACAGCTTTCACTAGTAGTAGCTCACAGCTCATAGCTTTATCTGTTCACAGCCGCTGTCGCTGTCCTTTTTTTTTGGGGGGCCAAATGCAGTGAGGCGTGGCACAAAACGATGAACACATTTACGGGCGAACATCTCAGCCTGCATTGTAATCACTTTGACATTTATGCATATCAAGCAAAAGACGATACCGAAACCAAAAGGAAGAGGACTTTGAGGTGGACTCCCTCCTGGACTTCGACTGCTCAAACACTCATTCAAATGTGGCATTTTTAATGATGTCCAAATACATTCCAACTTCACTAAACATTTTACCATATCGGCTCTCAATTTCTTTGCTACTTGCTTGTATTTTTATGCTGGTCTGATTTTCATTTCATTTTAAATGCAAATGAAGTAAATGCGCATTCATAAGTATCTCAACGATTTGCGAAAAAAAATACGAGTAAGTAAAACTTCAAAGCCCGCTTTGGGGATTTATTAAATTCGAAAGCATTGCGTTTGCAATTTGTTTAGTCAGTGAAAGTTTTTAATAGCACAAAAACACAGACAAAGTAGCATTTTTTGCGTGATTGAAAATTTCAATAGAATTCACTGCGATTCACTGGTCCATATTTTATCTAAATTTATTTACTCGTGTGCAACTGGAAAGAAAGTTAAAGTGTTATTCAATATGTCTCAGAATAATATGAACATTTACTTAGAGATTAACGAATTAAACTGTATTGTATGTATTTACAATTATTGGATTATTTTTTTGATTAATGGCACTGAAACTTGGCTTAAAAACTTTAGATAAACAAGATTTTAATTTTATTATCTATTTAAATATTGACTTTATATATAACAATACGTATCATACTGTTTTCAATTCGATTAACTTTTCGACTTTAATCAGAATGTTGCGAATTCTCATCCTATTCGGATCAGAATGTTGCAAATTCTTATCCAATTAATCAACAATCGTAGACAATCCTTTGGGTTTCTAGAGTTTATTAATGCTTTAGTTCAACACATATCTTATTTTATACTGCTTAGGTTTTATTCAAAATGGTCAAGCACACTCGATTGTAGCTTTCTTACTTTCTCACCAAACTAAAGAGAATCCTTTACACTTTCATACACACCTGCGAGTCTATCATCAGCATCAATAATATTAAATTAGTTGAGTATTTCTTAAAGCCTTCAATTCAGTTCTATGATATTTTTACTACGAACTTTATCAACTTCCATCTTCTAGCTATTTTCAAGACTCACTCCACAGAATATTCTAATGCTATGCCAGTCTCTGACACGAGCCGTGTCTAACACAATGAAAGGGCTCTTAAAAACAATGTAATGAAATAATTTCCATTGTTAAAATGATAACAATATATCAAGCAGACACTGCCTGCGACTTTGACTCCAATTCCAACCTTAAATGACATTAACAATGGCAACAACAACAACAACAACAACGACGGGCTACAAACAATTTTGGTCGCGGCTGGCTTGACAGAATTGCGCGGATGGTTGCAAAGGGGGAAGGGGGGAGTGTTTGCTGGTGTTTATGGGATTGGTGAGAAAAGCGAGGTGGAGAGAATGTGGACAGTGGAAGGCTTGTCTGCGTATGTCTGGAGCACATGTTGTAGCTGCCAAAAAACCAATTTGTTATGCGCTGTACAATTTAACGGCTTCTGATTCGCCAAATTGCGCGGATGCATTTTGTGAAGTGCAGCAGCAAGAGCAACACACAATGTGAAACAGGACTAATTGCAGTATTCTCAATGCGAAACACGTGGCGAACTTCTTTTAACATTTTATTGCAAAAGTTTTGCACTTAGCTTTAGCTTGGCGTAAGCCAAGAGTTAAGCACAACGACCATTTGTATTGTGTTGGCCAGAAACTCATTTGGCCATGTTAATTCATTAATACAGCCTTGACCCAACCCACCTTCCATTTCCCCTTCCACTTCCAGTGTCTTAGCTGGCCCACGCTAATTGCCATTTTCAAAGCAAAAGAAGCTAAGCGAAAATGAAATGAAAGTTAAATTTTCTATATATTACGTTACGCGACCTCTCACCACACTTTTGTGGCCAGAGCAGCTTTAGAAAACTGATTCTCCAGCGCATTGCTTCCGCAATTAGGCTCGTTGTTTTGTGCTTTTTGAAAAATCGAACACAGCACACAGAATAAGAGGGAGAGAGAGAGAGAGAGAGGAAGGGAGTGAGTACAACCCTAGTTTATTCAATGTGCCACTATAGATGTTATTTTCAGCCTTTGAAATGGGTTACAGTGGGTGAAAGTTAACTTAATATTAAATATTAAATAAACTAAAAAAATTGAAAAATAATTTAAAAAAAAATAAAATTGATTTTTTGTACTAAAATTAATAATTAAAGTATTTATAAATCTTAAAAGTGTTATTGAAATTATTTAAGAAATGTTTGGTATGTTTTAAGAATAATTGTTGCACTGTTTTGCCTCTATTCATAATGGATACAGGGTATCTTACAGTCGACCACACTCGACTTTTTTAATTGTTTCATTATGTAAGCTAAAATCTACCCATTCTATTCCACTGTGCGCTCGTTGATTTTGTGCTGATTTTAGCGCTTCTGTAATTGGAAAATCGCAGCGTATATAAAATGAAATCAATCAAGTGTGGCAATGTGCACTATTGCGGACTGTGCTCGGTTTTAGATACGACAACTAGGGTTGGCCTATGGCCATTGGTATGCTCAACGCCATTTTGTCTAGCTGTTGAAATTAAGAGAAAAACCAAAGTTTTTTCTGTATTTTTTGTTTTGCTTCATTTCTTTATCTCTGGCTTCAGTTTATTTCTTTTTTTCTCCTCCTGTTGTTAGTTGCAACTGTTGGTAGTTGATAGATAGATAGATAGATAGTTAGAGGGTCAAGTGGGGGCAGTGTTGGCGTTAAATTAATTTGGTCGTTTTGTTCTCAACTGCCACATACTGGTGAGCAAGCACACAAAAGCCACACAGACACATTGAAAGTATTTTCTTTGGATTTTTGATGCGCTCTTATAAATATTAATGAACTGTTCGCTGAGGCAACATTTTTATTTTTTTCCAATTTACTTTGCATTGCTTCTTTTCCAGAGGTGTCGAACAATTTGAATCGCAATATGGCTCGATTAATTGCTGCATAAAGTTGTAATTAGAGGCGAAGCAACAGTAATTTATGCACCATTAGGCAGCATTAAAATATGCATTAGATACCTGACAATTTACGACCGAAAAGAAACTTCAAGCAAATGTATTTCTTTACAACTTTGGTGTTAAGTATACGAATTTTTAATACTGTCGCCGAGTGAGAACACCAGTTGGTAAAAACGAGAAAAAATAAGCATCTGAGAATTGTCTGCAAATTGAAAGCGAAATGTGAATTCATTTTAATAAAACATATGCGGCACTCCACATGCAAAAGCAGGCACCGCATTGCTTGCCAATAATTCTTGCACTATCTTAGGAGACCTCATGAAAGAAGTGCAGACAAAGCCGCAGTCGCATTCACAGTCACAGCCTCTGTTCCTGAGTTATGTGTGTGTGTAGAGGGTGTGCCACACCCATGTGAACTCTTTCCCCAAGTGACACTGTGTGTGCTGGAGTGTGTCCGCAAAATACACACAAAATTTGCCAAAATGTGCAAACGACACAGAACATTCGCTTCATGTTGCCTGCTTTTAGGCGTCGAGCATTGCCCAAGCGAACACATTTTGCGGCCAGCAACAATAAAATAAAATAACTTGACTGAAATGCGACAAGAAAATTGTATTACAACAATGGAAAGCGATTGCGGCGAAAAGTACAATAAAATGTCGCTAAATTAGACATGAAAGCAACCGCAGAGCAGAGTAAGAGAGAAAGAAAGAGGCAGCCACAAGCATCAGAGTTGCATGGAAATGTTTTGTTCAAGTGTTTTTGTTACGAGTAGTTATAGCTATGATTAGAGCAACAAAAATAGCCCTTAAATGGAATACATACAGACACATAACGCAGACGATTAGCGTGCTTAAACAGCAACCACACTCGACTGCGACTGGAATTTCAATTCGAACAAAACTCAATTTTCAATTCAACTTAAAAGCAACAGATGAGCTCGCTCTTTGAGTCAAATTAAAACCAAAGTCACGTGCGTCCATTAAACAATACAGCAAAAAATAATATGCAATAAGTGTGAGACAACGCATAAATGTTGTGCTTAATAGGCGCAACCTTCAACCCGTCTCACTCAACCCTTAAAGACATTGCTGTCCACGAGCCCTTGAAATTATGCGATTATCTAGATATCAAGGCGAAAGAATAAAATCTACAGAAGCCGCTTAAAATGTTATCAAAGCTGCACGACAGTGCATCGGTCGAGTGCTTTGTCTGGCGCCCTCGAAAGACATCTCACAAGGCGACAGGACAACAAGAAAACAGGTCGAGAGCGGAGGGAGAAGGATAGTCAAGCGACGACAGACGACAGGCGAAAGGCGAGAGCAACTTTACCCACTTTGTGTGAAATAATTGCTAGGAATTTTCACGCGTATTTCCCGTTCCGTTTCACTCCCCGGACTATCCCCAGTTGAGTTCGTCGTCTAGCTTGGGTGTGGAAACTCCAAAGATATTTTCAGCTCACCTGCGCGCAAAGCATTTCCACAGTTCGCTCGTTGCGATTTTAACAATTTTATTAAATTGAATTTATATCATTTACACGCTTGTCGACTTCAAGTCTTTCCTTCCTTGATGGCGCCACCTTCGTGATAGTCCTCCTGCTCCTTCTGCCTTCTGCTTATGTCGTGTCGTGTGCCATGTGCCTTTTAATTTCGCGCTTTCATTTTATGTGGCATTTCGTTGGCTTCCCGGCTCGGAAATACCCGTACTCTCATTATTTCTAGGCATGCGGCCCGCTTTGCCAATTTTTGCTTTCATGATTATTGATGCGAGTGAAATTTAATTGGTCGGCTCGAGCCAAATGTATCTGACTGCCTCGCTGGCTGTCTGGCTGTACGTGATTGTCAGACAGACAGATAGAGAAAGAGGAAGGGAGGAAGAGGCAGTCTAGCTGGATGAGCGGATGTGGATGTGGATGTGGATGTGGCAGACCTTTGTACCTTTTGGCTGCCTGCTTATTAGATCATATTTTTGCCGGCAAACGAGTTGAGGCTGAGGGAGCTCTAAGTGCACACTTGTATTAGAGTACTTGAGCAGGCGTTTTGCCGGAATAGGTTTGAATATTTTTGGGCATTGCAAAGTGCGCTAATAAGGAAGCAAAAGTTAGATTTCAGCATAATAATTTGATACTTATAAGCGAACTTGATGTATTCGGTTGGAGAAAGAAAACTTTAATACAAAGAAAATAACACACGCGTGTCTGCGCCGAATCAAATTTGTTTAAATAAAAAAAGTTTTCTTATTTCGCGTTAAGCGCAAAAAGGAGTAAGAAAAAACAACAACAGTAGTCAAACAAATAAGCAAAGGAAAACTTCGACGCCGATACAATTTTGTAAAATGTCGAAAACTGTGATTGCGTAGCAGCCAAGGAAATTTTGCAATGTGAACTCAGAGCAAGAGAAAGAGAAAGAGGTATAAGTAGAGAAACCAACTTTGAACGAAATGTAAATACTTTGGCAGGCAAATATTATCACAGTTTCAAGAGATACAAAACAAACCAAGAAGGACAAGTGCTTAACAGCAGTGAATGTAAAGATAGAACTAAGAGACTGAGACTGAGAACAATCTGTGTATCAATACAATAATAATCAGTTTAATGTGTGTATATGTGGATGCATTTGAGATGGATTAAAGTGAAGCACTTGACAACGCCATGCATAATTAGGCAAGTAGAGGCGCATTAAAATTCATTGGCCAAAAATTGCGTATACGCCGCGTGACGGTCGACAAACTGCAATGTGATAAACTTGAAGTGTCTGCAATGACGATATCGAGTATAATGATCGTAATAATGATGATGACGATGACCACATGGCCGCATGGGCAAGGACACAGCCATTTAAGGGGGCAACGACAACGACAACGGCAACGACAATGACTAGAACCAGAGTGAGTCCAGCATGAACATCGATTACCATTTTGGAAAGCGAACGGGCTGCGGATGCGGCTTGGGCTTGGGCAGGCTGGACTGCTGCCATATTGCGGCTGTCAGTAGTAGCGCCGGGCCATATTAATCTGGTTAATGATGAAACTGAATCAGCGTTTTAAACGAGCCACTGCACAATGGAGTGCTGTGCTCTGCTGTCCTGCTGCTGTTGCTGCTGCTGCCCAGGACTTCGATGTCCTTTGCTGTCTCGTGTCGCATAGATGGTCGAGCCTGCAAATAAATTAGCTGTGGCTTTGCCTGTGCTCGGCCGTTGCCCATAAAGTTGACCGAATGTCTTTTTTTTACGCCTCCCATTCATTCTCTCGTTGACTGAACTTTAACGCAACTTTATTTGTGGCTGAAAGTCGAAGGGATTGCGCAGCTCTTGGCTGCATATTTAATGGCTTCATTGCCGCCCCTTTTTTTTGGTGTAACCATAAACAAAATTTGTTAAATAGCTTATGGATATCATCGGCGTGATCTTAATTCTGATTTATGCTCATGCTGATGACAACGAGATATCATTTAGTTGCTGTATTTTTACAAACATTTTAAATTCTGTGTGCATCTTTAAAAACAACACGCAACTTGTCAACTATTTGGCTAAATTGCTCGAAATGCGCCGAAAAATTGCTCAATTATTCAAACGAATTTAACGCATTTAATTGTGTAAATTTAGCCAGGCATGACATGAACGCCGTCTGGTCACCCTCCAAAATGGGCAGTTCACTCACTCACTCCTGATCTGGTTCAGAATCAGATTCAGATTCAGTTGCAGAACGATGTTGGGCTGGCTGGCTGGCTGGCTGGCTAACGGAACGTAACGTCATAATCACCCCGAAGCGCACGTAATTGGCCAATCAATTGTGTCATTGTTCGCATTTATAACGCGGCCTCCGCTTGGGCCAGCCGTGATTTATGAGCCTGTTGTGGGCGGATTGCAACAGCGTGGATGTGTCTATGTGTATGTGTAGTAGGCCTAACTGTGTGAAAAATGAAAATAAAAATAAAAATGAAATAAGAATGCATGTCGCTTTAGATGCTTGTACAACACAGAAGTTTTTATGCAGTTGTGGGTTTGTTTCTTTCTTTCTTTCGACTGTAACTTTCAACAAATGCACAAAACGAATGACAACTTCCGTTTCCGGTGCGGTGAGAACGAGGGGTATAGGGCAGGGGGGTTTGGGGAAGCATCACTGCCTGCTGTCACAGCGAAAAATTACATGCCTTGCGCAAAAGTTTTGCCTCTTCATTATTCTAACATCAAGTCGAGTTGGAAGCGGCAAGTCGACACGAGTTGCGGCTTGCAATTTTTCTTCGGTTTCTCTTGACGCTGCACCCCGTACCCCTCTCTCTCTCCCTTCTACTTTTCGCACAGTCAGAGCACAAAAGAGTGTGAAACGAGGCAAAAAGTTCTTGGGACGCACATGCTGCCAGACTCAGTCTTAGTCTCAGTCCCAGTCTTCGTCTCCAACTTCGACTCCAGTCAAAGTCTCAGGCTGACTGCCAAGGCGTGCCAAAAAATTATACGCTGCATTTTAATCACAATTCAAATTCTTCAGAATCATCGTCATTATTCCAACAGCAGTCGCGTGCGAATTGCGTCTCCTGCATGTGAAAAATGGAAAAATGCCACTTGGGCAAAACTTTTCCATCTCCCACTCTCGCTCCAAACCCTCGAACGAACCCAATGTTGCTCTTGCTCCTCATTAACTTGGCGAGGGACACTTGTTAGCAAAAACAAATATAGAATTTCTTCAGCTTTGCCATTGTCGCTATACCATTTTTTATACAGACCCACAGAGAAATACAAACACAGGGATCCATGATTTTAATTGAAGGTTTCAACTTTATACGATACTAAAAAAAGACTTACATTAAATATAATACTCAAATTGAGATCAAACAAACTATAGATGAATAAATTTTCATCTATATATATAAATTATTTCAATAAAAATGTGCATAGGACTAACATAGCTTAGCTATCCAAAAATGGCGTGGGCGAGACTTTCATAGATTGTTGCAAGCAGAACAAGTTTGATCTCGATTTTGAGCACCCTCAATTCCGACCCCATAAATAAACAAATAATGCAATATTATTTTAGTATTTTTGGTATATTTATTTGGTAAATTATTAATTAATAATCCTGCACTGTTATTCAATAACTAAATTATTTTTCAGCATTTTATTGGTATATTATTTTTGTATATTTAATCATATAGCACTATTACTATATTTATAAATCTAAATATAAATTTAGAATTGTTGTTATATTAATTCGGTATACTGTTAGTGAATAACATAATACCGCACTCTATTCATAGAACTAATTATAATTTTTTTTTTATTAATTTGGTATATTTTTAATGAAAAATACCACACTACTAGTATAACTAGCTACATAGAACTAACATATGCCTACTTTCATATAAAACTAAAAAACGAGTCAATTAATATTACTTATAATACGAATACAAACCATATTCATTCCATTTTTTCGATAAACAATGTATTGCATCAATAGTAAAGCAATAAAGCCAGTTTTAATAATATTATTTCATTCACAATATTCCATGTGTAAAAGTTACGAATGAAATTGAGCAGACAATTGCGTGATTGTCCACGACTGGAACAGCGTAAACATTTTTAATAGGCGTAAAATTACAACAGCAACATAATAGTGATGGAATACCATAAAATTTCAATTGGAACTGGGGATAAAAAGAATAAACTGTTTTTCTTTTTTTTTTTTGTGTTGCCACGATAATTACATGCTGCAATGTGAATTGTACTTGACCAATTTGATTCTTGAATTTTTATGATTTATTGAGGTGTGGCAAATGAGATTTCGTATAGTTTGACACATTGCCAATGCGATAAGCAGGGCCAATTCTCAAAAGTGGGAAAGGAAAAGTGGAAAATGAAACTGTCAAAAGTAAGCAAAATTCATTGACAGCTGCAATTGGAAAAAGTTTTAGTCCAGCCAAAGCAAAGGAAACCAAACCGAAACGAAAAGAAAGAAAAGTAAAAAAGCTGAGAGAGAGAGAGAGAGAGAAAGAGATGTGTTTCGATCGTATCGTGTGGCAATTAGCATTTTGTGGCAATTTCGCACAATAATTTAACGAGGCAGTCTGAAAGGGGGACACACCGGGACGAAGAAGCCACAAAAAAAAAGGAAGAGAGATGCCAGCAATTGTGTAAAAAGCAGGCAGGCGGCAGGCAGCAAGACACGACGATGAGGAAAAAATTATTTGATTATCCTGCGGCCATGCGCTGTCACAATTTCGCAGACTGCCCGCCGAGCGTGGCCATGTCCTGTGTCCGTGTCCAGGTCCGTGTCTGCAGCTCTAGTCGCAAGTTGCACAGCGGAGCCTCCTCGTTGTAGCGGCAGCTACACGAAAACTGCCACATCAGCGAAAGTCTGTTAACTTCCGGTTTATGGTTGCAGCAGCTTATAGAGTCATTTCCGCTGCTTGCCCGTCTTGCCCATTCATTCGGCTCAGCCAACCAGCTGGCGGTGCCCGCAGACCATTCTATTAAATCATCATTTCATTTTGTGTTCACTTCTTTTCGTTTTTTTTCTTTTCTGCTCGTTGCTAGCAAGGACCCAGGACAGAGAAGGACAGGACAGTGCACTGCGCTTGCGGTAATTTTTTCCAAGTGCTTCCTTAGATTTATAATTAAGATTTGGTTAGCAGCAATAGCGGCTCTTTTTGAATTTATGTGCCAGCAAATGCCGTCTGACTGCCGCTGCCGCTGCCTCTACCGCTGATGCTGCGGCTACTGCAGCTGCCTCTTGAAAGGGGCAATTTATCATATTTCCAGCGAAGGTCCCCGCCACGTTGGCAACTGCGGCTGCAGTGAACAATCTGCTTGGCAAACTGTGAGGCGCTGCAATTTAATTACGCTGATAGATTTTTACCTGAAGAGGCTGCAGCACAACGTTGCAGAAAACGTTATCTAAGTTTTTTTAGGACTTGGGCTTCACAGCTTTATAAGAGGAGTGCTTTATAAACAAGTCATGTTATATATGAATATGGTCACAAAATGTTGCAATATTTCTTTTTAAACAGTTTGATTATAATTTCCTATTATTTACGTGGCAGATCAGATCTTATTATTTATTCAACTAAAAAGAGGATTCAACACATACATACATATTGTAAATACTTCAAGACATGTTTCTTTACTTCAAATTATTAATTACATATGATTTTATTATTAAAAATGTTTTTTTTTTAATATATGTACTTACACTAATTTAAATAAAATTCAATGGCTACATAGGCTTCAACCGAATCTTAAGTATGTAAAACACTGCACATGAAATTACTTGTTGAAGTAAGTAAGTCAACTTGATTCACTACAAATCTTCTTTAACCATTCAATGCCTGTTTTTGCAAACTTTAATTCGTAGTCTGCGCTTCTATATGCCATTCAGACTGCCAACTTATGTTTTTTAAATATACAAAAATGTAGCTTTTTGTGTTTTGTAACACTAAATTAATCGATAAATTTTCCATTTTTTTTTTAAAACATAATAACATATATTCTTTCGAAACAAAGTATAATTTCTGAAGTCTTCTTAAATATTTATGTGTCTTTTCGTAACTTTTATTCATATACTATGCTTTGCTTTCATATGTATGACAGCTTATCTGTTAATTAAAATAAATTACCATTTAGTAGTATTTTTGGTGGCTTGCAACACTAAATTAATCGATAAGCATTTGCGATGTTTTTAAACTGATAACTGGTTGATAACTAAACTGATATTCTCTAGTCAGAAATACTACACACACACACACACACACACACACACACTTCCACACTTTTAATTGTATTACAATATTCAATCTTTATAGAGTATTTACTATTCGATCCAACACTGATGCAACTTAATGGACTATTATAAGGTCACGAATAATAGTAATATAATTATCTTACTTGATTTACTGATTGTATTTTGTCGACAAAATTCACTAGTGAATCAGTGTTCAGTGTAAACAAGTTATGCGTCGGATTGTGACCGTATTACTAATTATAATAATGCTGTTGAATAATATACCAAGAGGCACCAGCCGTAGAGTAAGATTCATGAACAAAACATATAATTTAAATTGACTTTAAATAAATTCTTGCGCAGGCTTTTAATACGTTACATTTTCGTAAGGTTTCAACCGACTTTGGACGCAAATATGCCTCGAATTATGCAGCGCGTATTAGCGAAGATAACAAGGCAATAAACATGACACTCGATTTGGTGAGAGATCTAACTGTAGATCTCTGGCTTAAAGTGAATATCACACAGCGAGAGACAAAGAATCGTTACAAAAATATCTTTGCATACAATATGAACTTGTGCCAACTGATTGGCAAAGCTAAAGGCATAAATGTGTTTACAATTTGGTTGCAGAACATTTATAGATACACCAACATGCCCATGAGTTGTCCCATTGAAGAGGTGAGTCACAAAGTATTTAATTAGAATAATTCCTAATAGTATTCTCCTTTTGAAAGGGTCAATATTACTGGAGGGATCTGAGACCAGATAAGGATAGCATACCGGCTTTCATTCTCACAGGACACTTTCGGATTGATGCGTTGTTCTACATGAAGGATTGGGACAACGATATGCTGACCAATACCACAATGTTTGTGTATATTAAAATGAAGTAAATGCTGATAAATGTTCAATTTGTCGCACATTAGATATTGAATGATTCAGAGAGCCCACAAATCTATCTATTTGATCGCCAACACAATTTTTCACTTCCAATTGAGAAAACCGTGGCACGTGCACTTCACATAAATAAATTAATGAGCTTCAAACCTGGCCATGGTTGAATTTGTTGCGCACGCGACGCACGCTCGTTACTCGGGACTGGGGATTGGGGATATTGACAAGAGTGCAGCATAAAGTACGTGGGACACGGACGAGTTGGACGGACAAGGACATGGACACGGACATGGACATGAACGTGGACACGCAACGGCGGACAAGTGCAGCTGTTCAGCTGTTGGCTGCGATTTATGCGAGTGGCAAACTAAGCGCAAAATAATTTAAACACTGACAATAACAGTTGGCCAAAGTATTTCCCTCGACAACTCGACAAGTTTGTCCGGCTCCCCTCTTCCCACTCTCCACCCCATAACCCCGTCATCACACTCGACACGTTCGCACGCGCTGCAAAGTATGCAACGTCTTTTTAGTGTTCTCTTTTCTTTTCATCTCCTTTTCCTATTGCTATCATTGCACTTCCGCTGAAATCAAGGCAAAACCAAAGCGCAATTTCTTGTATTTTGTCGCCATCGACGAGCACAGCAGAACAGTGGACGGGGGAAGGGAATGAGGGGGACGACATGAAGCAGAGAGTCATTGAAAACAAACGCAGTGCATTACGGCGTTTTCGGGGGCGTCTCTTTGAGAGACAATACAACGTAATGCGGGGGGCGTGAGCGTCGTGTACTTTAGGAAATTGCCATCATTATAGTTGTCGTGCTTTGCGTTAAATAACGTTTAACGTTTGTTTGCCGTGAAATTGATTTACAATGGGGAAAGCAAGTGCTTTGGTTTCGCGCAAGTCAAACAACTTTGAAATATCTTTCTGTCAAGAATGGGCTGATTAACTTTTGCTTAAATTTTGAATAAATCATAAATTTACCAAAATTTTCATATTAAAGTCATACATCACGAAATGTCTATATTATATTTTATATTGGCGATTTGAAATACTCTCAAATAGTTTCGAAATTCTGTCAAGAATGGGCTGATTAGTCTTAGCATAAATTCTGAGGAAATCATAAATTTACCTTAATTTACTAAAGTCATACATTCTAAATTGTCTTTGATAATAGTTTTTAAAGCACCAAATATTAAATTTCTTTTGAAATACTCTCACTCAACTTTGAAATACTTTTCTGTCAAGCATGAGGTGATAAACTTTTGCTTAAATTTCGAGGAAATCATAAATTTACATACAATTTAATATTGAAGTCTGAATGTATGACTTCTATTTAACAATATTTGTGTAGTAATCAATAATTAATTTCATTTGACGAATTAAAATACTCTCAGTTTTGAAAAATCTATCTGTTAAGAAAGCGCTAATTAATATTTGCTTCAATTTCTTGAAAAAACACGTATACGTTAAGTCTTACATGGAAGTTATACATCTTAAATACTTTGTATTGCCCAATATTGAATTTCCTTATTGGCGAATTGAATTGCTCGTACATTCCACATAAATCAAATTTTGATTCCATATCCGAGCATGGGCCAATTAAATGGCTCGGTAGGCATTGAACTAATTAAACAAAGCTTACCTGTCTTTCAGTCATTAGCACAAGTCAAGCGGCCAGCTCAAATGGCTTCAGGCGCTGCCAGGCACAGGACTTGAGAGACTATAATTATACCAGCGGGAATCGAGGCAAATTGGCGAGCCCAGACAACCACATGCACACGCATAGCCTGGAGCAAATCATTGGGAAAAATGTGTGAAAATTATGCCAGGACCTCCCGGGACGAGCAAAACAGGTGGAGGGCGGCAATTAGGAAGCGATAACGATAAAGAGCATACACAGACACAGCTGAGACACAAGTTAGAAGGCGGCAGACGGAAGTCGGCAGGCAGCAGTCGGAAACAGAGACGACGACAGGTCAAATGCAGTTAAAGAAAGCGCCATTTGCTGCATGCGACAGATGCCTTGCGTTAAAGGACATCGATGAGGATGCGACAACGATGAAGATGATGATGATGATGACATCGAGGACATTGTAGCTAAATTGAATGTTCCATTTTCGATTTCATTGTACGCTTTTTCTCTCTTGACTGCAGCGCAGAATGTGCGCCATCGATAATCAACAGCATGCCACATGTTGCAAGCCATGTACAGGATATTATTATATCTCAAGAAGCTGCTAGCTTCATCCATTTGCTCTGCCCTCTGCCCGGGTACGGCATAATATAAAATGTGCGCTATAATGAATATGTTGCACACTTGAAGGAAATGTCAACATCATCGCATCGATTATGCTTGAGCCGTTCGCTGATATGAACCTTTATTAAGTTTACAAAAGGTGAAGCAGAAGAAGTTGTTATTATTCTCCACCTGCTATCTCAGTTTGATATAAGCGATTCCATTACAATGGAGAGCACACGGTCTTCGGTCTTGGTCTTATATTTGCCATAGAAGAAGTTCACGCGACTGCGATACTCTCCCGGGTATAGAAACTGATGCATCATCGATGATCCCATGCGCCAATTGTGCAGATAGTAATGACCTACCTCAACTGGACAGTTGGCCATGAAGTTGCCGTGGCTGGCCATGCTCTTGAACCAGCTCTTGAGCAGACCATCTTTAACAGTGCTGACCATGGCACAGACATCGACGTGGCGACTGAAGATCGATTGATAGCTCTTGGCATTGGCCATGCGCAGCTGATAGTCGATGTGCACCTTGAAGCCACGCAGAATGGGCTTCAGCAATACCATGTCCATGCTTATGCTTTTATTCACAATTGTGATCGAAAAACTCGTAAAGTAAGCCGGATTGAAAGTGTAGTTAGTGCCTACAAAGTCAACGCGTCGCTCCTGAAATGAATCTCATGGATTATGAATTCTTTGAAAGACTCAATCAAACTTACTCCTTCACTAGGATTTATTCCAATTGATAGCAAAGTGAGGGAAAATATAGCGAAACTCAAAGCACTACGCAACTGCAACATTTTCACGCTTTTAGTGTCCAAATTAGAATGATCTCAGCTTGCCCAAATACTTATGGTAATTTAGCTGAGCTCATTAGCAACAAATCAATCACACACACGTGGCTTGAGTCATAGTAATAATCATTTATTTCACTAAACTATACATTTGGTCAATCATTTATGGTGGCATCGGCACTACAGCTCATTATGAAGACCTCGTCTTTGGCCCTGTACCTGCCATAGAAATTGTAGGTCTCCAAGCGATACGCCCCAGTCGTTATGAATGGTGGCAGCAGATTATTGCCAAATTGCCAGTTGCGTATATAGTAATGACTTGAATTTAACGGACATTGTCGCAGAAAGTTGCCGTATTTGAGCAGATTACTATACCACTTCTTGAATAGATTATTCTTGTAGACATTCACAATGTTACACACATCAACTGTGGTGGAGAAAATACTCTGAAAACTCTTCGCATTGCTCACTCGCAGCTGAAAGTCCAGACGAGCTCGCCAACCCTTGAGCAGAGGTTTCTTCAGATACATGTCCAGAAAGACTTTACCACTTTTGATTTGAAATGTAAAGTTGGTGAAGTAATCGCGATTAAAGTTACTCTCGCCTACTGTCATCACAATGCTTCGTTTCTGAATAACCGCAAACCGATCATTTGAAAGTCATTCAGCATTTTCATTTAAAGATTAACTTACTGACTTCACTTTGTTGCCGGAGATGATCAGCAAAAATACACAGAGCTGTAGTAAGCTCCACATTGAATCTCCCTTAAATAACTAACCTTAAAGTCTACGATGCGCTTGTTGATATATTCATAAATCATATTTTTATACTGCCAGACCGATTACATTAATCAAATATCGCATTCGGGCCTGACGATCATCTATCTAAATACGCAATTGAAAATGGTTTGTTTGTGTATATATTTATTCACTCAGTGTGCGATAAATTGGATTCAGTTAAAAATAAAATAAATTAAATATATCAAGTTATTAGAAATCGAGCCAGTCTGATTTATTTCTTCTATAGCTATTTTAAGAATACAGTCTAGTTTTATTATCTTTCCTTAGTTGTGCAGTATGGCTTCCAAGGTGCACTCTAACAGAGGATTTTCGGGTTTTCTTCTGTACTTTCCGTAGTAAAAACTGCCGCCAACGCGATAGTCACCCAAGTACAAAAATGAGGGCACAATATCACCATTAAATGTCCAGCCCTTTAAATAGTAATATCCGGGCTGAATGGGACAACTTCTGGCAAAGTTCCCCACCTTAAGCATGCTCAAAAACAAACGACGATAAAGTGTTTGCTGATTACCCCTGAGCATATTACAATAGTTCAGATCATGCTGAAATAAGCTCTGGTACGTCTTGGATTTGGAGACACGAAATTCAAAGCTGAGATGTGCTTTTAGACCCATGACAAGTTGTCTCACAAGAATCATATCCATTTGCAGTTGGCCATTGTTAACGAGCAGTGTAAAGTTGGAAAAAAATTCACGATTGTATCTGCAGTCTCCGTTCTTGAATATCATTTTATTTGCCTGTTAAAAAGAATTTAAATTTGATAAATGCATTTTCTAAAAAGCGAGGACATACCATAATATCTGTTGCCAAATATAATATAACAAATGTTACCATTACTTTGAGGTTGTTTGAAAACATTTGTGATGCTTTTGGCGTCAACTTTTAAAGCAAATAATTTTAACAGTTTATCCTATTTTTCCAATATTATAATTCAATTCAGTTGAATTATCGAGCTCAACGATGCGTTATGATAATTATTTTACAATTACGTTATATTTAGGTTGTTTACAGTCTAATTGACCAATTTAAAAGTTCTGTAACATTAATAACTTGATTGAAATTATAAAGATGTAGTTAAAATTCGACAGATTTCAATTCAGATACTCAAATTAGAAGTATTTATATTTTTGCGTTGTATTTTTAAACCTAACTTAATTGGTTTTTAACAATGCAAATATAGTTAGATCTAAAACAAAATCCTCATGTTTCGATTTGAGTTTGCCGAAGAAGAAGTGACCCTTCACACGGTAATCTCCAGCATACAAGTAGTGAGGTACCAATTGTCCATCCAACTTCCAGTTACGCAAGAAATAATGACCCACAACAACTGGGCAATTGTACATGAAATTGCCATGCTCCAGCATTGACTGAAACCAGGACTTAAATATATTGTTTTTCACTGCAGATACAACTCCGCAAGTATCAATGATGTGTGAGAAGACGCTTTGATAATGCTTTGTTTTGCCCAGACTGATGGAGAAGTCAAGATGAACCTTAAAGCCACGTGTAAAGGGCTTTATGGTGGTCATTTCCAGGTTGAGAGTATTGTTGATGATGTCAATGGTAAAGTTTTGAAAGTACTTGGGACTGAACTTACTTTCGCCAGATTGTATCAGTAGGCTAGACTTTTTTTTGAGAATTAATATTTAAATAAGAATTTAATTGTAAATAATACTCACAGCTTCCGTTAGTGCCAGATTAGAGATGCAAAGCAGAGCTGTAATTTCCAGGCAGCACATGGTCTTACAAATTACGAACAGTTTCATCTCGATGATTGTACTCAAGTGAACTTTACTGTAATGGTGGTGGATGATCGAGCTAGCGGGATGAACGAGATACTCGCAACTAATCGATTTTTAATTGATGTTCACAATAAAAGTTATGTAGTATTTATGTTATGTGTGGACAAAGAGTAATTAAACCTCATCCTTTTCTGGTATATTTTGAATATAGTACTACACCATTATACCAAATACAGCCCTTGATATATTTTAGAATTTTGCGGTATGCTAATTTAATGTACTTTAAAATTAATACCGCACGATTTTGCTTTTATTAAAAATGGGTTTCGGGTATCTCGCAATCGCAGTTTATTCTTATCTTAGTTCTTATTTAATTTTTCTCAAAATAATATAAATATGTAATCCAAAAATTCTATACAATTATATAACAAATATTGAAACTATGTTTTATTTCGTGGTAGTTTTTGCCCTTTTCATTATTCTTGAAATATTGTATTATATCATCGTTTACTTAACATCCATGTCGAAGGCGCAAGCAATTAGTGTTTCTTGAATTTTGTTCTTATTTTTTAAGTGAAGTATTTTGAGACCCAGGCGATATGAACCAGTGAAGAAGATCGATGGAAGTTTGAGTTCACTACTCTTGTAGTCTCTTATATAATAATGATTTTCAAGAATTGGACACTTTGCTGCAAAATTGCCATATTTCCTTAGCGATGAAATCCACTCCTTGAATATGTTAATCTTCAGACTGCCCAGAATATGGCACATGTCAAGTGAGTAATTATAAAAAGTTTGATAGGATTTTGAATTATGCTTGCGTGAAAGAAATTCCATGTTAACAAAAATTCCAGAATATATCGAAGTATTGAGATATACATCAAGATTAATATGCATCTTGTTCACAACGATGGAGAAGCTACGAATATATTTCGGATTGGGTGTTCCGCAAGTTGGTGGCTTGGAGATAAACGCTTTGTTCACCTGAATAAAAAATATCATGAGTTGACTAATATAATAATTAATATAATTTTTGATATTTACCGTTGTAATAAAGTGAATCAGACACAATATGATGAGCGCTTGGAACAAAGGTTTCATAATTCACACTTTTAACAGAGAATTTTATACACAAATGAAAAAGTCAAAAAGGCTTGTGAACCAACAAGAAAATCCATATTTAAGTGACATAATCCCTAATTACTCTCAAAATGTTTAGAGTAATTACATTAGCTCCCAATTTGTAGATTATCTAAGTAATTATTTTCGTCTGTTGATATTCAGCATCTGCTGATATTCAAAATTATTCACACGTGGTTATACAAATAACATATGTATAAAAATCAAAGAAGTATATAGAAACAAGTTAGCAAGCTACAGTCGAGTATGTCGAGAATATACCGGAAAATTACAAAAATATACTATCTGCTATAATTGATATATACATATGTAAATACATCACTACATTAAAAATGTAAACCTTCTACCCCATTTGTAGCGGGTATAAAAAGTCTAAACATAAGTTGTTTGCTCATTTTATTTGTACCTCCACTTTACAGGCAATAATCAAGTCTTTATCCTGATCTCGATGCTTGTGCTGAACCATATTGATAAATATGCGATAGAAGCCAGAGAACAGAAATGAGGGAATTGCAAGCTTGTTAATTTCATAGTCCTTCATGTAGTAATAGTTTGGCGGAACTGGACAAGTTTTTCTAAAATTTCCATAAAACTGAAAAGTTGAAAACCATCGCTTGAACAAATTGTTCTTTTGATATGACAATAGATTACATATGTCCAAAGAGTAATGATAATAGTTGCGATAGTTCGTTGAGCTGGGCATTCGAGAGTGAAAAATCATATTGATCCGTAGTCCCGCATGTAGAGGACTTATAAGATTCATTTCCAAATTCAATTTGCTTGTTTTCACGTTCAAGGAGAAGTTATACAGGTAGTTGCGATTATATTCATCACAGGATGGAGTATTCAAAATGAGAACGCTGGACATCTACAAAGAAATATCGATTTTTTAATTTAACACATAATTATTGTTAATTATTTTTAATATTCGATAAATACCACGCTGGTAAGATGCAAGACAATTACGTGAAATATTGCAAGATTCATACTAAAATGTTTTGTGTTACTATTCAATAAGACAATCAATATTCTACTAAATAAAACTAATGTGTGCGAGTGGTTGAACATTTTGTTGGGCATTTAAAAGAATAATAATATATAATTACAAACGTATGTCATTATTTTATAGATCATAAATGATTCTCTAACAACGAATGTACAAATATTACTTAAATAAAACAACTAATAGTAAATGCGTATTACAATTTGATTACATGCATTTTAAAATCTAGAAGGTGTCATTGAGGCTAAGATAAGTATCTAATATATTTATTTTTATGCAAAAATATAAATATTTTAATGGTATTGCATTTATCTGATAAGCCATCAAAGTATTTAAGTTGTTCAACGAAATGCAGTGATTAAATTCAGCTGTGACAGCTCATTACAGATTGTGGCCTTTCTAGCTAAGTTGACTCGATATTGAAATCAGTGTTTCAAAGTTCGTCGAAATTCAAAATGAATATTGAGCAGTCAACAATTCAACTTTTCGCAATAATATTTGTATTGGCATTTCGCGAACTTTTAGCAGTAATATTTCATTTAATTAAATGCCAAAGATATTAAGTTAACCAAAGATCACTTGTTTCAGAAAAACATGGAGATATTGAGCGATGAGTGTAACCATAATCCAAAGCACTTTAATAAATTCAATTTATCGATTGTCGATAGCAGAGTTTATGCCGAGATGGACACCAAAAGCAAAATAATGCAGGGATTTAAGATCTATTTTGACGTTGAGTTGCGCTTACAAAATGCTAAGAAATACAACAGTATCTTCAGCTATAGTATGGATATATGTCGATCGCTTTTATCACTTCGAAATACGGTTTACAAAAGATGGGTTGCTAGTATTTTGAGTTATGGAAACTTTTCGGACAAGTGTCCAGTTCTCCCAGGATATTACTATCTAAAGGAATTTCGACTGGAGGATGATCTAATACCCGGCTTTATGTTTTCCGGTGATTATCGCATTCAGCTGAAAGGTTTCTACGGTCGCTTCAAGATAAATTCGGCAGACATGTTTATGCACTGCATATTTATTGTAAGACTTGGTTAATAAAGTAAATATTTTATATGTACGTATGTATATATTGCTGAAAATAAAAGAATTTTTTTTTTAATAAGTTATATTTAAGGTTGGCCAAAAAGTCTTGCGGTATTTCCGATAGGTGTTTTTGCAAGCGCGTAGTTCTACTTCTATTCGTCGCATCGGTTCATGCTATACCTTTTTAGAAAGCTCTTTTCTCGCGCTAACACGTGTTTATTGTTGTTTGTCTTGAGTCGTTCGTGAGTTATAGCGTCCCAAAGATGGAGCAAAATAAAGAGAAAATACGGCATATTTTACAGTTCTACTACGATAAAGGCAAAAATGCAACTCATGATGCCAATAAAATTTGTGCAGTTTATGGACCCGATACAGTTTCCATTTCCACCGCACAACGATGGTTTCAACGTTTTCGTTCTGGTGCGGAGGTGGTCGAAGATGCGTCACGGTCCGGAAGGCCTGTCGTCGAAAATTGCGATAAAATCGCTGAATTGATCGAAAGAGATCAGCATAGTAGCGCCGTAGCATCGGCCAAGAGCTGGGCATGAGTCATCAAACCGTTTGAAACCATTTGTAGAAGCTTGGATTAAAAAAAAAGCTCGATGTGTGGGTGCCACACGACTTGACTCAAAAAAACATTTTTGACCGTATGAATGCATGGGAATCGCTTCTGAATCGCAACAAAATCGACCCGTTTTTGAAGCGGATGGTGACTGGCGATGAAAAGTGGATCAGTTACGACAACGTGAAGCGCAAACGGTTGTGGTCGAAAAGCGGTGAAGCTGCCCAGACGGTGGCCAAGCCTGGATTACCAGCCAGGAAGGTTCTTCTGTGTGTTTGGTGGGATTAGCAGGGAATCATCCACTATGAGCTGATCCCCTATGGCCAAACGCTCAATTCGGACCTGTGCTGGACCGCTTGAATGCAGCACTCATGCAGAAGACTCCATCTTTGATCAACAGAGGCCGAATTGTCTTCCATCAGGACAACGTCAGGCCACACACATCTTTGGGGACTCGCCAGAAGCTCCGGGAGCTCGGATGGGCGGTTTTTTTGCATCCACCGTATAGTCCGGATCTCGCACCAAGTGACTACCACCTATGTCTGTCCATGGCGAACGAACTTGGTAGTCGGAAGATGACCACAAGAGAGTCCTGTGAAAATTGGCTCTCCGAGTTTTTTGCCAATAGGGAAGCGAGCTTCTATAATAGGGGCATTATGAAGTTGGCATCTCGTTGGGAACTCGTCATCGAACAAAACCACGCATATTTGACTTAAATCGCATTATTATAACCAATTTTATGAACAATTGAAAATTCAATAAAAATACCGCAAGACTTTTTAGCCAACCTTATATGTTTATCAACTGTATAAATAAATATAGATCCATTATTTCTTCTGCTAAACAGTAGAAATATTATTAATATAGTTTTAGAGGTAATTCTATACTTTCACTTTAATATTAGTTCTTTTTTCAACGTAATTGCCTTCGAATGATCTAAAAATAGCTTGGACAAATTTACCAGTGACGAGGCAAATATTTTAAAAATTGCATTGATATATCCACTTAAAATGTAATTATCAAACAAAGACTATAAAGCTACCAGTTTCGCATTATTATTCAATTTGATCTAAGCCGTTAGCTAAGTCATGAGGTGCAAGCTGAGTTTCGCATTTATATTATTATTGGCCTTAAGAGCAATTAGCAAAAAGGTAGTTGACATTGAAAATTTTACTACAATAAGTTATAATTGTTATACGTATATCTTACAGACCACAATCCGCTTTTTGGGAGTGAATGTCACTGTAAATCCTGCCTACGTTGATAAATGTACAATGGTTATTCTACCTGATGAACAAAGCCTGGCTATTGACCTTATTTTGGGTCGTAATCTAGATCCGAATATTCGAAGTTATATCAGCTTCAGTGGCAATCGTCAGAGTCGCAAAAATGTAACACCAAACCTGGAATTTGATTTGCCCATCTGCGAAATTATTAACAACGGAATGAATTCCAAAAGCCAAATAATAACCAATACCTTCAAGAACCTCTTCAAGCAGGGCAACCTTCCACCCAAGTGTCCATTTCTAGCGGTGAGCTCAAATGAACAATTCAGTATAGAGTTTAAGATTAAATATTTCTTTTAAGGGTAACTATACATGGCAAAGCTTCAGACCACGCAAGGAGCATATGCCTACCTTTTTGATGGGAGGTGTCTTTCGCATCGTGGTTCGATTTTACTCAAACCATGATATGCCCAATGTTCATTCGCGAAATGACTTTGTGGAAAAGGGAGGCAAAGTTCATATACATACGACGAACATGTTGTTCACACTAAAATAGGTGCAGATGTATTTAAAAGTCAAAACCTGTTTCCAATGCAATAAAATCTAATCGGATTTTTGTCATGCCCTCTTCCGACCCCGAAAATCGATGAAAATCAAATAACAACTTTCGAATAAATCATTTGGTTGCGATAGAAAATTTATAAGAAATATTTGTGTATGAGCAAAAACGTTTCTTACTATGGGTCTTAGTTGTTTTCGCTGATAATCTAGTATCTTTTGGACTGTAATACTAGTATATCACTAGACCAAATACAGTCTATGGTAAATTTTAAGTATTTTAATTTGGTATATTTTAAAATTTATATCACACTGTTTTTCTTTTATTCAAAATAGGGAGCGGGGTGAACAACTAGATTGTAGGTTTCTTACATATTTTTAATTAACTCTCCACAAAACAGTAGAAATAAATCCAATTAATTTTGAGCATGTTAAGTATATGACGAATAGGCAGAAAGCAGTAATAAATAAAACAAATTACCTTACCTTTTTTTCTTTGTACAAATATATGATCACTAATCGTTTCTACATGAATTCAATTAAACAAAGCTGCGGAAAATTTTACGTATAAAATTAATTTAATGTGGAAAAAATATTTCGAAGACAAAATTGAGATATCCACATTGATTCATGCACTTAAATTGTAAATATCAACAAAGTCTATATATGTAGGTACACTTCCCCATTGATATTCAATTTCATTTAGACCGTTAAATATACTGGCTAAGCCATGGGGTGCAAGTTAAGTTTTACATTAATAATAGTATTTGTCTTAAGAGTAACCTGCAAAAAGGTAGTTGTAAATCAAATTTTCACAAAAGAGGAGTATAATTTAATATTCATTTATCTTACAGATGACTATTCGATTTTTGCAAGTGAATGGAACCGCAAATCCAGTTTACATTGGGCATTGTTCCACGGTCATTAATCCAAATAGAGAAAGTTTGGATATAGACCTTATAGTGACTCGTGATCTAGACCAGAATATGCGTTGTTTGATCAGCTTCAGCGGTAATTTTCTGAGTCAAAAAAATGCAACACCTGATTTTCAATTCGATTTACCTATCTGCGATATAATTAACAATGGAATGAAGGCCAAAAGCCAAGTAATAACTAATTCGATTAAGAACATTTTCAAGCAAGGCAACCTCCCAGCTAAGTGTCCCATTCAAGCGGTGAGCTCAATAAAACAATTTAGTAAATCATTTCAAATTTAATATTTTTTTATTTAAGGGTAATTATACATGGCGTAGCTTGAGACCCCGCAAGGAACATATGCCTACTTTTACGCTGGGAGGAGTCATTCGTATATTAGTTCGATTATACACAAATCATGATATGCCAGAAGTCCATTCCCGAAATGATTTTGTGGATAAAGCAGGCAAAGTTACTATACAAAAGACATTACTTTCATTTACTCTGGTATAGGTACAAGAAGAACAAAAAAGAAAATTGCGGATAACTATTAAGTGGGAATTAAATTATTTCCTATTGCACATTTGAAAATAAATTATGACTTAGAATTGGAATAATTACGTGAACTGTGAACTCTGGACCTTTTAGCTGATTTCACTCGATAACAAAAGACGTATTACAAAGTCCATATCAATTCAAATTAAATATTACGTAGTACACAAAAATTTCGTATTTCTAATAAATCAAACATTAACACTAAATAAAAATTTGAATTGAAAAAAATTACTTTTCTTATAAAAAAACCTATGTGCGTCAATTCTAATTACCAAGAAGAATGCAGTTTATTTTGAGTTGGATTAAGAAAATATGTAAGAAACACAATTTTGTTAAATTTGTATAATTATTTGAATATTATATTTAGAGTATCAGTTAATACAAAATATTTTTGCATATTAACTTCATTTCAATTGTCATTAAAGCAATAAAAATTAAAAAAACTTAAACGCAAGTAAGCCCGCGTCTAACCTAAACTCAGCTGTGTAAATATCAAGAGATAGCATGCAATATCAACATGATAGCAGATCAGTCTCAAAAACTGCAATGCGAAATGCGGGCTTACGAATAATGGCTCTTAGCAGCGTGTTTGTTGTTGTCCATCACGAATTTGTCGCAAATATGCAGTAACAGCGGATCATGGGTAGAAAGCTCGCGAGAAAGCTTTTGAATGTAAGCTCTCTTAGAGCAGCGCTTCGTACTAAGAAAGCATTTGACAATATTAGCGTAACAACAGAAAATAAGGCAGATTTGTATGGAAATATCAAAATTGAAAGAGCGAGATAGAGCGAGTGAGGTGAGCGAGCAAGCAATATGCTGAGAGCTTGCACAGTGGGCGAAAGCGACGAACATGCCTCCAATTTTGGTCGTTTTGCGTGCAAATCGGGTTTCGCACCAAAGTGCAGTACTGCCATTTGACTGCCAGTGCTGCCATTTAGTTTAGCTGACGCCGCTAATAAGTGAGGCTAATCAGAACATTTTTTCTTAGTTGTTACAAGCATACATACGATGACGAATTTACGCAAGTGTATATGAAAAGTATTTTGTTAATTGCTCATTAGAGCGGTTTTTTTGTGGCTGCACATATTATATAAATAGAAGTAAATAATATTAATATGTATTATTTGTAAAAGTTATTACCTGAGGCATCAATTTTACTGACGAAATAATGGAAAGTCAGGTCGAAACATTTGTGGAACATTAAAAGTTGTGAACACAATATAAATACGTTATTAAACATTGTATTATTATTGTCTGTACAATTTTGATCTTGATTTAAGATTTTACCTTTTTTGTTCCATTTTGACATTATTGAATATTTTAGTCTCGATTTAATGGCTTTTATCTGTGTACAACTACAGGCATAAGGAGGCATATGTGACCCTATAAAGTATATATTCTTGATCAGAGTCAACATCACTTATTATGTTTGTAGCTTACTTGTTTTTTTGTTGTGTTATTTATTCTTTAGGCTTTGTGGTCTTTAACTTGTTCGCTCTAGCATTTTGCATTATCAAATCATATTCGAGAATGCGAGTCGTTTCAATAGTTTGTTGTTTGTAGTATATATTCATAAATTTAAATATCTATATGACTTAGCATATTTTTCCATGAAAATTCACCAATTAAACAAATTATTTCCAATTTCTTCATCCACTTAAATTGTAATTATCACCGAAGTCTATATATGTAGGTGGCAGTTTACTATTATAATTCAATTTCGTTTCGTTTCGTGGTGAAGCCATGAGGTTCAAGTTAAGTTTCACTATAATATTACTATTTGCTTTGAGAGCACTCAGCAAAAAGGTAATTGGCATTGCATTTTTACTACTGCAAGCAATATTTTGTAATTCAAGTATTCTACAGACCACAATTCAATTTTTGGGAGTGAATGTGACTGTAAATCCTGCCTACATTGATCAATGTACTATGGTTATTCAACCCGATAAAGAAAGCTTGGCTATTGACCTAATTTTGGGTCGTAATCTAGATCCGAATATTCGAAGTTATATCAGCTTCAGTGGAAATCTTCAAAGTCACAAAGATTCAATACCTGAGTTTCAATTTGATTTGCCGATTTGTCAAATCATCAACAACGGAATGAAGGCCAAAAGCCACATCATAACCAATTCGTTCAAGAACATCTTCAAACAGGGAAACTTACCAGCCAAATGTCCTTTTCTAGCGGTGAGCTAAAGAAGAGAATAAGTCCAGTAAACAATTTTAGTTTATCTATTTTCCTTTTAAGGGAAACTATACATGGCAAAGCTTCAGACCCCGCCAGGAGCATATGCCTAATTTTGCGCTAGGAGGCGTCTTCCGTCTCGTAGTTCGATTTTACTCAAATCGTGATATGCCTAATATCCATTCGGGTGATTCCTTTGTGGAAAAGGGAGGCAAAGTTTATATACACACGACAAGCTTGTCGTTTACATTGAAATAGGAGCATTTGTATTTTGAAGTCAAAGCTTGTTATAAAATACAATAAAATGTTAAATTCCAACATTTCCAGCAGCAGAAGATATTTGAAATTAACTTTTAATATCATAATAAAACGCCAACCACGATTAAACATAATTGAACTATCCAATCTATCTCGATCATGTTAAGTATACAACCGAGTAGAAATTAAGAAATAATGATTGTTTTAAATTACTTTTTTAACTTTCGTTAAGAATAAATAAAATTTAAAATGATATGGCTTAGCTTTGGAATATTTTCTTTTATAGATTTATAACGATGTCAGCCGAAGTCTCTTCAACAGTTCTTATTTATATTCTCATTTTAATATATCTACAATATAAATCGAGCTGCGGAAAATTCGCTAATCATATGAACAATCGATCTAATCTCAAATAAATGATTTCCACGCAATATTTCGAAATTTTAGTTTATTCATCCAATTAAATTGCAATTATCTATTGAGTCTATATATGTAGGAACCAGTTACCTAATATAATTAAATTTCGTTTCTGGCGTTAAATATACTGGTTAAGTCATGAAGTCGAAATTGAGTTTCACACTAATATTATTATTTGCTTTGAGAGTGATTTGCAAAAAGGTAATTGTGATTAAAGTTTTTACCAGAGCAAATTTATAATTTGCGATTCATATATCTTACAGATGACCATTCGATTTTTGACAGTGAATTCAACTGCTAATCCAGAATACATGAAGTATTGTTCCATGGTTATTAAGCCCGATAAGGAAAGCGTGGATATGGATGTGATGGTGACTCGTGTCTTAGATAAAAATTTGAGAAGTTTTGTCAGCGTCAGCGGTCATCTTCGAAGTCAAAAAAATTCAACACCCGAGTTTCAATTCGATTTACCCATCTGCGACATAATTAACAACGGAATGAAGGCCAAAAATCAGATAATAACCAATTCGATTAGAAACCTCTTTAAGCAGGGAAATGTCCCAGCCAAGTGTCCCATTCAAGCGGTGAGCTCAAAAAACAATTCAGTAAATAATTTAAATTCAATACTTTTGTATTTTAGGGCAATTATTCATGGCGTGGATTGAGACCACGCAAGGAACACATGCCTACTTTTACGCTGGGAGGCGTTTTCCGTATGTTAGTTCGATTTTATACAAAGCGAGATATGTACGATGTCCATTCGCGAAAAGAGTTTGTGGATAAGACAGGCAAAGTTACCATACAAACTTCGGTTGTTTCATTTACACTCGTATAAACCAATTATTAAATAGACATGAATCCATAGGATATCAGAGATTGTTATTTATATATTGGATTGTAGCGTCGTATAGTAGGACTTACCTATAGAAATAAGTATTTACAACAAAAAATGATGGATGAAAAAAGTTAAAATAATATGACTAACATAATTACGGTTGGTTTGATAGTTTACGATATAAATTCATTGTTGTGTAAAAATTATAAATGACAGGATTATAAAACCTTATTTGAAATGTGAATTCAAGACACGATGTTTTCAACGTTACATATAGGGTAGGAGGGTATTATAAATTTGATCCTCAAGGAAATGTATGATGTAGCAGCCAGAAGGAGACATCTGTGACTCTATAAAGTATATGCATATATTTTTCACATTGGTATACCATTAGTACTTTGTGGTATATTAGTTTGGTATATATTGCTTCTATTCAAAATGTGTACCTGGTATCTTACAGTCGAGCACACTCCCTATTCTTTTTTGTTTACTTGTGTTCATGTATATAATCAAGCATATTCTGCACGTGAAATGATTTCAAAAGAGATAAGGAAAATTTGCTAATGACATGGAAAATTTATTTGGTTTAAAATCAGACAATATTTAGAAATTCACATTGATTCCACTTAAATAGCGATTATCACCAGAGACTATATATGTAGGTGCCATTGGGACATTATTATTCAATTTTGTGTTCGCGGCTAGATAAACTGGTTAAGCCATGAGTTGGAAGTTGAGTTTCACATTAATATTATTATTTGCCTTGAGAGCCATTTGCAAGAAGGTAATTGTGATTGAAGTTTTTACAAGATCAAACTTTAATTTATTATTCATATATCTTCCAGATGACAATTCGATTTTCGACAATGAATTCAACTGCTAATCCAGAATACATGAAGTATTGTTCCATAGTTATTAAGCCCGATTGGGAAAGCGTAGATGTGGATCTGATGGTGACGCGTCTCTTAGATAAGAATATGCGAGGTTTTGCCAGCCTCAGCGGTCATCTCCCAAATCAAAAAAATTCCACACCTAAATTTCAATTCGATTTACCCATCTGCGATATAATTAACAATGGCATCAAGGCCAAAAATCAGATAATAACCAATGCGATAAGAAGTTTCTTCAAACAGGGCACACTTCCTGCCAAGTGTCCCATTCAAGCGGTGAGCTCAGAAAAATAATTTAGTAAATCATTTCAAATTAACTATTTTTGTATTTAAGGGTAATTATACATGGCGTAACTTCAGACCTCGCCAGGAACATATGCCTGATTTTACGTTGGGAGGCGTTTTCCGTATATTAATTAAATTTTATATAAAGCATGATATGCCTGATGTCCATTCACGAAAAGAGTTTGTGGATAAGACAGGCAAAGTTACTATGCAAAAGACAGTTATTTCATTGACACTCGTATAAGCCTATTATTAAATAGACATCAAAGATTGTTATTAATATCTTGGATTGTAGCTTTCATACGTTGTATAGTAAAACTTATTTATAAAAATAAATATTGAAAAAAAAATGATCTATGAAAAAAGTTAAAATAATATGATATGTAATATGTAAAAATTATAAATGACAGGCTTATAAAACCTTATTTGAAATTTGAATTCAAAACTCGATGTTTTCAACGCTTTTAATTAAACCAGCTACACAATGGGTAGGAAGGTATTATAAATTTGTTCCTCCAGGAAATGTATGTAACAGCCAGAAGGAGACATCTCTTACATATATTTTTGATATTGGTATATTTTTATTATTTTGTGGTATATTAATTGGGTATATTTTATAATTAATAGCGTACTTTTTTGGATTTACTTTAGATGTGTTCCTGGTATCTCAAAGTCGAGCACTCTCGACTGTAATATTCTTTTTTTGTTTACTTGTGTACATCTATATAATCAAGCATTTTTGCACGTGAAATGATTTCAAAAAAGATAAGGAAAATTTGCCAATGACATGCAAAATTTATTTGGTCTAAAATCAGACAATATTTTGAAATTCATGTTGATTCATCCACTTAAATAGCAATTATCACCAGAGACTATAAATGTAGGTGTCACTTCAACATTATTATTCAATTTTGTGTAAGCCGTTATATAAACTGGTTTAGTTATGAGTTGGAAATTGAGTTTCACATTAATATTATTTTTTGCATTGAAAGCCATTTGCAAAAAGGTAATTGTGATTGAAGTTTTTACAAGATCAAACTATAATTTATTATTCATATATCGTCCAGATGACAATTCGATTTTTGACAATGAATGTAACTGTTAATCCAGAATACATGAAGTATTGTTCCATGGTTATTAAACCCGATAGGGAAAGCTTGGATATGGACCTCACAGTGACTCGTGATCTAGATCAGAACTTGCGAAGTTATGTAAGCCTCAGTGGTCATTTTCGAAATCAAAAAAATGCAACACCTGAGTTTCAATTCGATTTACCCCTCTGCGATATAATTAACAATGGAATGAAGGCCAAAAATCAGATAATAACCAATTCGATTAGGAACTTCTTCAGACAGGGCACTCTTCCTGCCAAGTGTCCCTTTAAAGCGGTGAGCTCAAGAAAATAATTTAGTATATCATTAAAAATGAAATATTTTTGTATTTAAGGGTAATTATACATGGCGAAGCTTGAGACCTCGTAAGGAGCAAATGCCTGATTTTACGTTGGGAGGCGTTTTCCGTATTTTGGTTCAATTTTACACAAAGCATGATATGCATGATGTCCATTCGCAAAAAGAGTTTGTGGATAAGACAGGCAAAGTTACCATACAAAAGGCAGTTCTTTCACTTACACTAATATAAGTGCAGATACCTATTAATAAATGCACATTGATCGATTAGCTTTGTGATATCGGAGACTGTTCCAAAAGTTATCGCAAAGAAGAGACAAAAACACGCACATTACTATGAATTGGGAATAGAAATATATATTAGTGAATTGGGTATTTTGATGTTGTGAAAATTTAAATAAATATTGCTCATTTGTCAATAGATCTATCGATTTTAGTACTTTAATTGTGCGTCAACCTAATCTGACATGTCAAGTAAGTAAAGTGACAGCATTTATTTGCACAAACTGGTTGACTTGGCTCACAGCAACTCAGCGCAACGCATCGCTTCGCTCATCCAAAATGCAGTCAATGTGCCTTTTGTTTATTTGGCGCAGAACGTGGAGCGCGGAACGTGGATCTCGCATCTCGTATTTATGTACACGAACTGCACTGCGGAGAACAATTGCACGTAATTCTGCTTACGCCGTAACATTGCAACAATGCGCGCGGACCTCGCTATCGTCGTATTTGTTTGAATGCTTCTCTTTTTGCATTTGTTTTTTCTTTCTTTCTTTTTATTCTCCGCTGTGGTTGCGGTAGTCTAATGGCCAGACGGACAGACAGACAGAGAAACAGACTGACAGCCAGACGTAACTAGTGAGGCAGTTGGGCAGACTGTCTGTGGCATGACAAGCGACCTCTGCCCTTAATCAGAATCAGAATCACAATCGTTGCCGTAAAACTAAGGCGCAATTTTCAATTGTTCCCACAGAGTTGCATCGACATTGACGTAGACGCTTTTGCCTGGCCGATGACTCGCTCTCGGTCTCGGTCTCTAACCAAAAAAAAAACGAGCAAAAGAAAATGTCTTTGCTTGGTTTTTTTTTGCTGTCTCTCTGCTTTGCTTTCACTCTACTATGTCTGTGTGCCTATGTGAAATGCATTTATTTACATAGGCCCGGTGGTTGACTGTCTGCCTGACTTTTGATTTAAAGCTCTGAGCTCCTAACTCAATTCCCTTTCGACTTTGCAGCTGTCAGCTAGCCAGGTGCTTACTCGTGTGTGCACGTGTGTCTTATTTTGCCTTAGACATACTCATATATAGTAGATATACGTATATTTGCAGATGCATTTACGTGCTCCTGCCGTCCATGGACTGTTCGTGTGTGTGTGCTGTGTAAATAGGCACACAGGTTGCAGTTTGCAGAGTCCGTGACCATCATTATAGTAGGCAGCAGTCCGGGCATAGTCTGGGCTTATGTGACTTTTGTTTCTTGAAGCTGCAAATACATATAGTATGGTTTGGGAATGTGCTGCAAGAGAGAGTCAAAGTTGTAAGCTTTCTGCTCTAATAACATGATTTAACTTAGAACCTTTTGGCTTTCAATGATTCAGGCTTAAAAATAAACAGAGAGTGTGTGCAAAGGCATTAAAGGATTCTAAATTTGTAGAAGTTCTAATCTTCTTTCTCTTAAATTTCACTTCATTTATTATTGAAAAGACTTAAGTATATTCCGTATAAATTAAATAAGATTAACATACATTTAAGAATAATTTAAACTGTGTGGCGTTGAAGAAGTTTAGCTCCATACATTTTTTTAAATGCTCATCCATTTATGGACAACTCTGGAATACAAAATGGAGTTGCTCTCGAAGTATACATTGATTGCCCTCTCGAATGCCGAGTCAACAATTTTAACCACATTTTTGATTTACACAGAATACTATAGATAGATTGTCATTTCTATGTGAAGGCAATACAATTTTTTTTGTGTTTGTGACTTTTTGTGGCACTCCAATTTAAACAGCAATCAAAAGTGCAACGGAGGAAAACGTTTTCACACTTGGCACTCTGGCAATGAAGAAATATTTTGCTGGCAAACATGCTGACCCCAAAATAAACAAGAAGAATGCAATCCCAGCCAGTCGGAGCAGTCGTGCGCGCCAAAAGAAGACATCATCATAATGCCCCCAGAGTGTTGGCCATAGTGCGAGTCGTAGTTGTAGTAGAGAGTTTGTCGCCTCGTAATCAGAGCTGTGAGAGGCAGGCGCAGCAGATGCCTCAAAAAATATGCAATGCGAAAAATCAACACAGCAAAAGACGACAACAGCGAAGAAGAAGAAGAAGATGACGATGATGACGATGAGGATGAAGACTATGACGATGTCGACCTCAATTACCCTCGTTTTGCAATGTGAAAAGAGCTGCAGGAGCACAAAACAAGAAAAAAGAATCAGTGCAAATTTACAGGCGTTGGCATGAAAATTTGTCACCTAGCCTGAGCAGGCAACAAAGCGAATGGCACAGAGCAAACACCTACTGTGTGTGTGTGTGTGTGCCATTCTATGCGTGTGTGTGTGTGAGTGTGTGCGTGTAATTGAGCCTACAGATATGCAACGATTGCAGTTTGCTGCTGTTGCTGTTGCTGTAATCGACACTTGGGCGGCGCCCATCGGGGGCAAACACAGTTGCCTTTAATGCCAAAGCTGCGTTTGCGCGTTCTTCCTCGGCTCCTCGGTTACCTTCGACACATTGAATGCATTTGTAGGGGCAAGGAATGCACAGAGCTCGTCGGCTGACTGGAAATATGCAAAGCTTTGATTGGGCGACGCAACATGTGCTCATAAAGTTTGCATGAATATTGCTGATTGGCTGAGCTGGGCTTAAGGGCAGCTTCTAATGCGCATGCGGTGAGAGAGCGGCGAAATGAAAGAGAGCGAGTGCGAAACAGAAACAGAGAGGGAGAGAGAGAGAGCCAGAGCCAGAGCGAGAGCGAGAGTGTGTTGTTGTGATTTGCTCAGCAAATAGTAGGAGCTCTTTTACAGGCGCCCTGCGTTACGCTACATTTTGTTTGTCTTCTTTTTTTTGCGACTATTTGCACCCGTTGTCTGGCTGGCTGGCTGAATGGCTGTCTGAAGCTGTGCTTCTGTGTGTGTGTGTGTGTGTGTGTGTGTGTGTGTGTGTGTGTGTGTGTGTGTGTGTGTGTGTGTGTGTGTGTGTGTGTGTGTGTGTGTGTGTGTGTGTGTGTCTGTCGGTGATTAAAGCTTAGCGCGTGGTGAAAAATGGTTGGGGAATCGATGCTCAATGCTCGATGCTAACGTGGTGGTGGTTATTACTGTCTTTATATTCATGAATGTGCTTGTGAGTGTGTGTACTAATTGCACTGGAATGTCGTCGCACTCAGTTATGCAGGTGTCTGTGTTTGCATTCGCTGCTCAAATGTTGACATAGATGTTATTTCAATTTGTATCAATGGGACAAATTATCGAACGACTTCAATTTTCTATTAATACAATTGTCTTTAAATACATAAGTAAATCAATTAAGCTAAAATTTGTATAATCTATTCATATTCTTTTATGTGCATTTATTATATTTATATTTTATCGAATTTACACGTATTTAAAATGAGATTTTATATTCAATTATTGTTGCTTTACTCCAAGAACTCATGTTCATGCTGGCACTTCATCCCCTAAATTGTTTCTCTTGGCTTCAGATTTTTTGGAGACTTTGCTATCTCGCTCTTCAGCTGAGAATTCGCTCTCTCAATATAACTGTAAAAAGTCTACAAAAATGCATGTTGACATCCAGAGCTTTCGACACTGAAATATTTGTAAATGCTCTAGAAAAAACACAGATATAAATAGTATATAAAATTCAAATTATTGTATTATATTTGCTATTAAAAATTATGATATTTAATCAAAAATCTTGGTTCTTTTTTTTCGCAAACTAATTAAGGTGTCAAAGTTATTACAATTCCTCTAAAGAAATAAAATCATAATACTTTTCCTTTAATTTAATAAATGAGTCAAAGTTAACACAATTTTTATTAAGAAATATAATAATTTACTAAACCAATTTAGACCAGTAAAAACTTTAAGCAACTTTGTTCAGTGCATTCAGTGCGGCATAGTGAAAGCTCTGTAGCAAACTGCTGATAGGTTACTGTGGAAGTAGAGAAAGTTTTGTAGGGATGTTTGTACTTGTTGCCGTTACTGGTTGAGAGTTTGTATTTGCGGCGAATTCCAACAGGCAACATGTTCGAGCTTGTCTCTTTAGGACTATAAAACAAAACCGAATTGGTATTTTTACTGTTGCGTATCTTATGAACACAAATAAAACATCGTATTCTATGCATTTGAAAATATAATCATTTAATGAATTAGGTATTTTATTTGAGAGTATAGAAATTTAGTTGTTTGCTACATGTTGCGTCTGCGAATGCAACACATCTTCATTATTGGTCCAGACGGAGTCGCCCGGTTGCAATCGTCGCGTCGTTAGCTCGTCGTTATTTGCCGAGATTTGCACTTGGCCAAAAATAGTAAGGACAAGCCCAAAGAGTTTGTTGCTGTTGTTGGTAACAAAAGTCGTTGTCTGCTCTGCTATCGTTCATTTGCCGGCAACTCGTGTTCGTTGTTGCTTCTCGTGGCTCGTGTATCGTTTCTCGTGTTCGTGGACCGACATCGACATCCTCTTCGTTGTTCAGCTTTCGTGTGACAAAGGCGACGAGCTCGTGCATTGTGCTAGGTTCGTGTTCGTTGCACATTCGACACAGGCAATGCCAAGCAGCAGATTTTTTCGGAATGCGTTAAGGATCAGTTTTACGCGAAATACGGTTACGAAAGGTTGCTAACGACAAAGAGCCGGCGTCTAAGCAAACATTTCCCTGTCTCTATCAGTGTATTCAGTGCATCAGTGTGTGTGAGTGTGTGTGCGTGAGTGTGTGTTTCGCGTTTCTTAAAACTTTAAATAAAATACTTCAACTTGCGTGCTATCTCTCATTAACTGATAGTGAGAAATTTCGAAGAGCAATACGAATTATATTTTGAAATGCTAATTGGACACAGAGAACTGACCTACGACAATGCACTTGGAACGGTATTGACAATGTAACTGACCTATGTCAAGTATATACTCTAGCTGCAAGGACCTGCACGACAATACGCAATTGAATTAAGAAACATTTGCAAACATTTTTAGGCGTTTTTGAACAAACCATTTACAGAGAAGAGACAGTTTTGTGCGAAGTAATAATAATTGAAACGATAAAAGAGACTGGCTTGAAAATTTTGAAAAATTTTGCATAATATTGAATAAAAACTAACCTTAAAGTAGCAAAGATATTAGCTGTAGTCGGCAATAGGTAACCCAATAGAATTACACGCCAATTATTAGTTTAAAGTACCATATCATTTGCATTTCAAGAACACGATTAAAACTCCTTTGACAACGGCTATTTAAAGAAACGCTCAAATTCTGAATCGCTCGCTTAAATATAAAGGTTGTGAATTAATACTTAAATTGTAATAAGGAAAGTGGACATAAAATACTACAAAGCTAAGATCACTCTGCACATATTCAATAATCAGTTATGCTTCCTCAATTAATTTAAGTAAAACTAGCCTATACCTTAGATCTAAACGTTTGACAAACTACGACTACATTAACAATATTTTCATATCAATACTTAAATATCGATATCGAAGTAACTTTAATAGCTCTTAAGGTCTTGGTCATATAAAGTGCGTTAGAAATACAAATTTAAATACATGTCTATCAAATAATTCTAAATCAAATAATTTAATCTCTAAGTGTTTACAAAGTGCAAAGATATTGAAAACAAATACTAAACGAGAGTCAACAAAAATATCAAAGATATTGTGCTGAATGGTAAGAATTATAAATTGCATAACATTTTTAAGATTTTTTTCAATAATTATTGAATTATTTTGCCACTAACTTAAAGCATATTTGAAACTTTAAATACTTTAAATACTGAAACTCAAAATAAAGAAGAGCCGCAACTGTTCCGCGGCTTGTGTTATTGATTTTGTTGCAGACTCTTTGACACTTCAATTTCAATTAAAATTTTTGGGCAATATTGTTGTTGCTCTGAAGTGCGACGTCAGCAAATTTTGCTGCCTTGCGACAGTTGTTAAACAAACGCCAATCTCAGCAATTTCAAAGCCGACTGCACTGCAACTACGTTGAACATTCACTCAATACTCAGTCCTCTCAATGTAAGTGAAACAATTTTCCGGGCCATATAAGTGATTTTTGCATTGATCTGCCTAAATCGTGGACGTACTGCAAATGTCTATGCATGTGTCTATGTGTGTGTGTGTGAGTGTGAGTGTATGAGAGTTTTCATTCAAGTGTGGCTGTTGTCTGTGTGAAATGAATTGCATAAATGTGCAAGCTGTTCAAGTGATTTCGAGTGAAACGGATGAGTCTCAGACTGAAACTGAATGAGATGCATTTTCCCTTGTCGTATTATGTTGCATACTTTGCTGCGTCATTAATTCAATTGATGGGCTTGAAGACGTTTATTAAACTGACAAAGCTTGAAGTAGTTTTCATTTGGAATCATTTGATCACAAATCGAATAATTCTCAAAGTAATGCAGCCAATAAACAAGTGCTGAATTTCTTTTTAATTAGACTGCTGAACTCATAAATCGACAATCAATTTATGAGTATTCCGCACTTGAGCTGATCTTAAATAAATCAAATGAAAGATGTGAAGGCAATTATTAAGGCTAAAATGTTAAAAGAGAATGAGAGTATACAAACTGGGGGAACTGAGTTGAGAAAATAATCAAAACATTTCATTAAAATCAACGTTGAAGAGGGAGACCCGAAACCAGATGAACGAGCAAACAAGGAAAGAAAAACAAAAGAGACGACGACTCAACGAAATGTTGACTAAAAGCGTAAAAATACATATAGCCCTCAATAGTGTAAAAAATGAAAATTGTACAACATGCAGCAGCAGCAACAACAACTTGACAACAATAACAACGAGAACAACGAGCGGCCAGATACAAATAAATATGCAGTCAAAGGCAATCAAAGTCTGTCCAGCTGCAGCTCAGTCCAGCCGCAGTTGTCGATATTTGATTTGAAAACATTTCAAAAAAATCGACGAAAATGAATTTTTTTTTTGTTCAGTTTTGAATGCTTGCAACATTGACTCAGCATCCCAACAAAATAAACAACGCTAGCAGAGGCTCACAATTACAATTCGTGTACACATTTTGACAATTTTTTTTTATTTTCTTTTGTTTTTTTCGACCGAAACTCTATTATTTCCTTTTTGCGTTTCGCGTGGCAAAAAATTACAGACAGTTCGTCACTTGATGTTTTAATTTGAAGACTGCACTTTGTGATTTTGGTCATGCATTGTTCAACAACCTACCAAAAATCTCAGTTCGATAAATGAAAACTAAAATCTAGTTTGTCTACAATTTAATTCAATATCGCTGTTAAAAATTTGACAGAAGAAATTAAATTTAGGAAAAACATTTAATTTTAATGTAATGAAGATTTTATTAATATCGTTTATTTGGTTAAATGTGTCTACGTAAGATCTTGAGAAGAGAGCAATATCCCATCAATTGTGCTTAAATACGATAATACGTATACGCAACAAGATTCCTTCAATATAATATTACGTATACGAGACAAGCTTCCCACGATGTGATAATAGATATACGCAACAAGAGATCTTAAGAATAAAATTACGTATACGCAACGATACCCTTTTTTGTATTATATTACGCATACGCGAAAAACGATTACATTTGATATTAAGAATACTCAAAAAAGCGCGTAAATTTGATATTAAATATATGCAACAAGAGCGCTTAAGAATGCAATTAAGTATACGTAATGAGACCCCTTCAATATGATATTACGTATACGAGATAAATTTCTTACAATATGATATTACGTATACGCAACAAAAGAGCGTATGAATGACATTACGTACTAGTATAGGCAACAAGCGCAATTAAGAATCATATTACGTATAGGCACATGACCTTAATCGTAACGTACAACACATTTATCTTGCAAGTTATTGATTGATACATACATAAAAATTTGTCATAAATTACAAATACTTAAGATGTTTTTATTTTATTGAAATTCACTTGCTACTAGACTTTACTTAGTGAAACCAATATTTTTCAATTAAAAAGTTTTAAATAACAACGTATACATCGGCTTGAATTTTACCAGACCATATTTGAAAACCAGGATAAAGCAAACGGCGATGAAAGACAAAAGTTTTAAATATTTTTATGTTAGTTATTTTGTAAACAATAACTTAACTCAAATATAACGTAAATAATGTAAAGTTTGCAATTTAGTTCTTCAAGTAAATAGCTTTATTTTGGTAATCTATTAGTGGTTATTATGTTAAGTGCTAAAGTTTTTTTTATAACGTTTTCTGTTACACTTTAAAATACTAACACATGAAAAAGAAGGCTATCAAATCTTATTTAAGGCTTTATAAAACGTAACTAACTGTTAGTTAGAGACTGTCAAATTAGGAAAAAAAAAAGGGGAATTGCTACATATTGTAAGCACAAAACGTTGTTGGATTTCAATGGTCTGGGTTTTCTCTGCCATTTCGGTTCGTTGGAGTTGTCGTCCCTCTTTAATGGGCGGGGTAAAGAAGGCTCTGTGCGGAAATCGTTTAAGCGTCTGCAGCCGTATAAAGTTTAATGAGCCGCAATTAATCGTACATGACAACACTATAAAAACGTTTACGAAAAATTATATTCTTTTTTCTTTCTCCGTTTGTCTTTTTTTTTTTTTGTTCGCTTGTGTTTTTGCCTTTTGCAATTTGTGTGATGCTTCTCCCGGTATTTGGGATTGTTGTAATTGCTGGTGTCTTTGTGTGGCAAAGTCTGTTGGGTGCCACTGTTGTTGTAATTGAGTGTGGCAGTCGGGTTGTAAAAGGACGGAATAGAGTAGAGAATTTGCCAGACTTTCTGACAGAAGGTGGGATATTATGCAGAAGGTCTTATATTAGGCTTGCCCAATGACAAGGGATGTAAGTAGTTATCTATAATCTATTGTTTCTGATCACAACATTTATTTAATTTGTCATCGGGCGAATGCAATTGCTTTTCCTAATTAACAATTTAAATAAATCGCGTAACGTTTGTAACGAAATGTTGCAAAGTGAATGCAATTTAATTGGAAATTTAATTGCTTTTGTGGTCGGAATGTGCAACGAGCAGCCTCTTCTATCTCTGTTTCCTTTTCACCTGAACAGGAAAATATATATTTTTTTTCTTTTTTTTTGCCATTCATTTATGTTTGTCGGGCTCTTAATTTAGACGTGTCATCCATTGAAATTTGTCACTGGCCGCTACAACGTTTGGCTTTGTTGTTTTAATTATTTGCGGTTATATTTATTTAAATATTTACCAATTCAATTAGGGTTCGAGGTTTTTTTTATGCAAGTGTATAGACAGTCATGTCGTGTAATTTATTATTTAATTGACGGGCTATTGGCAACATTTTTGATGACTTTAATTGACTTTAATGACGGTGATCCCACTGCGCTGCAATATGATTGCATTTCAATCAATTTATTGTCATATCTAACGAATAGTATCTGCAGACATCTCTGCAAGATCTAAGCACGAATTCAGACGACGAATAAGACGAGAGAGCAATAAGTTAACTGAAAAGCAAGCAGACAGTCAGGATATTTTTTGTTTTCTTCATTTTTATCATGAAGTTGCTTTTGGCTGGCTGCGTGCCAATTATAAAAGTGATTTTGCTGTAAGCTACACGTCCCAGGCAGACATAAGACCCAAACACACACGCACACACACACATTCGTAAGGCACACACTTCCGTCAACGGGAAGTCATAAGACGTATGAACTTGTCGACAGTGCCAAAGCCAAAGCCATCGACCATCGCCAACGCCAAAGTCGAAGTGAAAGACGAAGACGCTGACGTTTTGTATGTTTGGTTTGGGCCAAAAAATGCGATAAATTGAATGACTGACGATGCCGTAAATACTTTTCAGACATCAGAGAGAAAGAGACTCTTCTCCCTGTGTGTGTGTGTGTGTGTGTTTGGGGACTCTTCAGTATCGGCAAATCGCTTGGATCAATTTCAACGACAAATTGCGCGTGGTTAGATTTTTCTTTTTTGCTACTCGTTGACGTTGTCATGCAGTTCAAGTTGAATGTATTTTTCGCCCCACTGACAAGGTGAGAATTGAAGTCAGGCAAAAGTAAAGTTGCAAAATTCGTGACAGGATTATGTGAAGCTTAACGCTGCAATCGAGTTGCGTTTGCGATTGTTTTTGGCCAGAAAGTCTGAAACTCTCATGAAACTCTCTTGAAACTCTCTTGAACTATTTTAACTAATTTTCGTAGCACACATTTCAATTAAGGCAAATCCATTCCATTTATCCGCTCTTCGTGCATTATCCATGACGTAAGCAATACACTAATTTAAATGCATAAAAACTTGCTCAAGCGTTGATTGTGTTTGCCCAAAGTCTCGTTTAATAATTTTTGCGCAAATTGCGGTTTTTCAGTTTTTCGGTAACGCCAACAACAACAACACCAACAACGGAAATCGAGAGCCGCCAAAAGCTTTGGCAACTAATAAAAATGAGCGCAATGCACATGTAAAAATTTACACCACGTCCAAACGGGCAGCAAGAGGCCTGTGGGAATGCTGTCCATGGGAGTTGATAGAGAATGGAAGGGGAATGGATGAGTCTGGCCCCAAAGCGACGGGCAAATGTTGCGCCAATTCGTTAGCCTCAGACGGGATGATAAGAGGTGAAGAGAGAGAAGGAGAAGGAGGCATTTTGGTGGCCATTTTGTTGCCAACTCGACATATTTCAATCACGTAAATTTATTACGTAAACATTTGCTTTGCTTTTTGCACACAATTACGACAGCCAACTGCAGGAGGCAGTGCCACAGAGTGACTGTCGGTGGAGGTGCAGCATAGGTTTCTCTACTTTCTCTCAAACTACCCGCTAGGGAGCCACATCGACAGCAGCACAAATTTCAATTTCAATCTTTTTACTCGACGCCCCCCTTTTTGCTATGGCTTTCACTGCATACACATGGACGGACTGACTGCGGGCTCATCGCTTGGCTTCGCCGAGCTGCTGCCTTTTACTCTCCCGTAATATTCATAATGGATTTACCAATATGGTGAGCAATTTTTATTAATGCAGCTCAGCATGAAGTTGGGGGCTGGGGGCGGGTTTAAAAAGCGAGTGGTCAGTCATTTTTCTGCCGATTCCATTCTGCTTTGCTACTTCATTCCCTCCAGCATTTGTACGGAATGTTCATATGCGTCTCTGTGTGTGTGTGTGTTTGTTTGCCCTTTTTGACTTTTTGGCCCAGCGGGTCATATGGGCTTTTGGCTTTTTGATCTTTAAATGTTTGTACAACGCTTTGATGTTCGCATGCTGACCTGAAAAGTGCAGCAGCTGCCACTTCTTTTTTCACATTGCTGAGGTTTCTTTTTATGATTTTGTTCTTATAAATACTTTGTAACAAAATCATTAAAAAAAAGTATAGCCGTAAATAGGAGACAGCTCCTTTTTATATTAATATCTTCAGCAACATTTCATTGTTAATTTAAATATTCATCAAGCTTCATCAGCAATCATCATTTATGTGCTCTCTAATGATCAATTGATGGCGCTAAACTTTGCCTCTGGCAATTGATAAGATATTTTGTAGTGGTGTGAGTAAAGTGTTTTTGAAATTGAGTGGATTTCTCGCTTGTTGACAGGCGAACTTCATAATAATCATTGTTGAGGCAAAGACGACAGCGATAACGAGATAATAAGTCACTTCTGACGCGTCTGGAATAAACACCTGGCCAGGGAGGAAAGCAGCTAGCAAGCTGTCTGTGAATATTTTTAAAGGAAAAACTGGTGAATGAAAATACTTGGCTGGCCTTATGATTTGCATAATTATTTCGTTGACTTAAAGAATTTAATTAAAACACTCGCAGAGCATTAAGTGATGGAACTCCAAGTGCATCTATCGCTCAAGCGAGGCGAAATATTTGTGAAAATAAAAAGTTTTTGGCACTTAAATTTACTGCAAAATAAAACTATAAAAATAAGCAGGCTTTTGCACACCATAGAAAACTTCGCGCAAAAGAGGAGCTAGAGTCAAGTGTAGTGGGAGTTGCCAGTCGACAGTCGAAAGTCGGGAGTCGGTAGTCGACAGTCGGTAGTCGACAGTCGGCAGTCGAGAGTCAAGAGCGACGTCGCTGTTCGCAAGGCATATGAACATACAAAATATTCCCTACAAAGGAGTTGATTACACAAAGGAAAATTACGACGAATCATTTCCGCTGCTTGGCTGCTTACACGACCAGTGCTGCTCTGAGACCTGCCAAAAGAAGGAGAAGAAGTTGTGGGAGGCGAGTCGACTGGGCTTGGTAAACGACTGAAAAAACAAAGCGCTACACACGAGACAGCAACAGGGGAAGGGAGGAACGAGGTGGGACGATTGTGGCGTTTGGCTAAAAATCACAAGTGAGATACCAGAAAAAGAGACCAGCCCAGATTCTTCCCATTTCGTTTTTGTTTTGTTTTTCTGCACGAAAACTACTAACGAGCAACAAACGACGCGGGCATTGCATACTTTTAGGCGCTAAATGTGCGAGCACCAAACAATTGTTGAAACTTTAAAGCCCACACACTAAACAGTGGGGCAACATTGACCAAATGGTAAAATAAGAATTTGTAAATTTGAGAAGTTATTTCTTTTTATGATAAAACAACATTTTTGACAAGGAAAGAAAAATCGTTAATTTTCTCCAAAAATTTAAGTGGCTTTCAAATTGTTTTTAATTTCTTAAATTATCTAAAAACATTTATATAAATATAAGATAATTAATTTATACTCTTCATGAAATACTCAGCATAACACAAATTAAATAAAATTAATAAAAAATCACTACAACATAATAACATAGAAGAATAACATATAATATATTAATGAATTAACAATATAAATTAAATTAAATTTTTTGAAATATAAATATATTGAGGTGTTTATCGTAATAATAAGAAAGTATAAAACTTGTAACTCTAGGATTATTAAAGTATCTCAAGAAGTAAGACAAATAAATAAATAATTTAGCGATAACTTTATTAAAGTAGGTTTAAAAAGCACTACTATGTTAATTATTGTAGGTCTTTGTATTATTTTTATTTATTATTTTGAAGTGATGACTCACAAGCTTTTCAAGCTGACTTTTGGCATATATTTTTTGGATAAGTCAGCTCTGCAAGTTTGACAAGTTTTGGGTCACATAAATTATATTTAATTGAAATTCTTTCGAGGCGCGCAACGAAAAAATTAGCAAGCATACGCCAAAACAGACAGAAACAGACACACACACACATATACACTGAGAACTTTTGTAACGGGGGCTGCTCATAAATTGCTGGTGTCAGGACATTAGCATAGGCTAAAGCGACAAACCCGTGCCACACTCCGTTCACAACTCAACAGGAGCAGCAGCAGTAAAAGGAGCAGGAGAAGAGAACGCGACGCGGACTTGTAAACGTCAACGATCGTCTAATGTTTCCATGCGTCATAAATTTCATTGAAAAGCGCTTCCGTTGCGCCATTTTGTGCCGGTGGGCAGGTTGAGGTCGTCTTCTGGGGGTCGGGTTGAGTTCACTCAGGTCTACAACTACGACTACAACGACGACTGCGAGTCTCGACTACGGGTCTTAACTGTGGGTCTCTACCTGGCTGCCTTGGTGCTCGGTTAGCTGCTACAAAATGCATAAGGGAAATGAATTGCTTTACGGCCACCGCAGTCCCAGACGATGGGCTACGTTTAAGAAATGTGCAACTGTAAATCAACACCCACACCCCTCATACACACACACATGTAAGCTGAGTGAAATAGTTGTGGGGGCGGCCATTTTGTAGGCGTTTATAAGCTGTCGAAAGTAGTTAAGCGTTTTTCATAATTTATTTATGGACGATGTTGAATCACATTTAAGCATGTTTCATTTTAAGTGCGCAGTTTATGGCCTCGGCCATAAAGAGGAATTAAGTAGTTGTATTAGCAGCAAAGCATGTGGGTGTCTATCTATATCTACTTTTTGCACTTTGTAGGTTATGCAAATTGGGATTGCCACAGTGAAGAGAGTTTACAGCTGGGTCAGGGATGATATAGCATAACAGAGCTTGAAGTGTGTTGAACTCCTTTGGGTCTCTCGACTCTCGCTGCTTAATTGCCACAATGGTAAACTTCATTTACAATTAGTGCCCATGTACGGAAGAAGCACTTACTCAGCCATTGGTAAACGTTTATCCGCAACTTTTTGGTTACTAACACGATTATAGCATTTACTAAAATAAAACTTCAATGCCGCAAAACTTATTTACTGCACTCGGGGTAAACTATGAGAAAGTGCAAAGCAGAGAAAACTTATTCCACTTGCAATTGAGGTTGTTAATGAAATAATTTCTTATAACGGGAGGGCAAAAGTTTTCTTTTTGGGGGGAGAAACTAGGAAAGTGAAACTCGGCATTTCAGCTCGTTTCAGTTTACAGTTTGATTATTTGGCATAGATTTTATTTACCTGCTTTCAACTGGCAACTTCTTTACTTGTATTTGCCACATTTACTCGTAAAAATCCAGCCAACGCTTTGTGCATTGCTTCATTATGCGCAACTCGTTTTATTTGACTTCGCTTCAAGAGCAAAAACGAAAACAAAAAAAAAAAACAAATTCTGTAGCAATGTTTCTGTGTTGTGCCTTGTTGCCTTGTGCCTTGTCCTGGGATTGCACTTAACTTGTGTTTTATTGCCTCACAGTCTTCCAGTGTCCATTCACACTCATCAAAAGGGGCGAAAGCGCCCGAAAGTCCTTCGCCATTCTCATTGCTATTGTGCGCTTTGTTTAATGTTATGTAAACTTTTGCCTTGGCTACTTTTTGCCAGTTTGGTTTTTCGGGGCCCCAGCTTTGTGCATTTCTTGGCCGCCTCTTCAGCTTGTGTATTTCTATCTATTCAACCATTAATTTGCCTGTGTTTCTGTTCTGTGGCCCTTCGTTATGCTTTGTTGTGTTTGCATTTCCACGGATCCGCACTTAAAGCTGCTTAAAGCAGCCAGCAAATTGACTCAACAGGAGTCTGGGCCAACCAACAAAAAGTACGAAAAAAAATCGTAGCATACTCTTAGGCGCAGAAAGTTTCATGTCACGATTTACGCGATTTGCCTGCTTCTCGCTCATCCCTTGGCATCTATTACGTTCTGCTATGCTGACAAATTTCGTGGTCTGCTGACTTTCCGAGCTTCATGATTGATGACTTTTCAATATAGACTGTGATTTTTATGTGCCACAACGTGTGCCCAAATGTAAATATTGGGCGCAGACCTCCTCTCCCCACCTCCCCCAATGCTGAGGGTTGCTTGCTTATCGCAGGGGCAGGGATAGCCCCCGTTTTGGAAATCAACTTAAGCACTCAATTCTGGATTACATGCGTTTTATTTATGATTTTCCATGCTGGCTGGTACGCGTATTACAAAATGTTTTCCCTCGGTTTCATTTTTATTGTCATTTCGATTTTAGTTGTTGTTGTTGTTGTTGTTATTGCTATCGCTGCTATTGGGGATATTGCTGGGAGGGAGTTTTATTCACCGACTGCTGTTGCCTTCGATTTCAGAGCAACAACTTTTCCTTTTTGCTGTCCAATTTCAGCTCGACAATTTTTGTACAATTTTTGCCTTAACTTTCCAGCTTTCAAACTTTTCAATGTGCAACTTTTTTACCAACTGGCAACATTTAATTGCTCAGAAAAATATTTTCAAAAAAAAGAGGAGAGCAAAAAATGTGAAAATATTGTCAATTGTTGTATTTTATTATGTTGACTGTGCTTAGACTGCACTTTCAGGGTTTTGGAGCGAACACTTCAACGATTTTGCAGTATTTCATATTTTGCTGTCACTCAACTTGAGTTTAAAAACTTTTGCGTTGCTCACTTATTTGTATTAAGAGCAACAGTAAATCGAGAGGAAAATCGACTACACATGGCTTAAATCAGTTTTGGTTATCATGGGATCACTTCATTTGAAAAGAGTTAATTACATTAATTTACAATTTCATTTGAATTGCTATAAGTGCATAATTAAATGTGACATTTTAATTGTGCTTTAAGTGCTTAATTACATATTCCCACAAGTGATCACTTTAAATTCATAAGCATGACACTCGTTTAACTAAACGTTTTTGCCTCCACATTTGAGCCACATTTTTTTAACGACCAAAAGCACGAAATCCGTTACGGAAAAAACTGGCACGACCTTTGGAATGTGTGCTGTGCATGTGAGGCGTAGCATATAATTAAAGAATCAGTTGAAATTAGAGGGCTCTAAAGCGAGAGCTCTTAAAGCGCAAACAGAACGCGGACGAGACAGAATAAGGCAACAGTTGGAATAGCTCTGACCACGTCTGGACAGTGGACTAAAGAAGACTAAAGAGAGTGCATTGTGGGCGCTTTGTGTTTAGAATGATTCATTCTTTTGCTTTGCTTTACTTTGCTTTGCCTGGCCTGCCGATTGCTGATTCTGCTCTGCGCGCTGCTTTCGTCTTGCTCTGGACTGATGTTTGTTGTTCGCTTGCTGCACTTAATGTAATTAATTTTAATTAAAATCCAGCATAATGGCACGGACCGAACACATAAAAAATTGTTACAGTAATGAGCAAGTTACAACCTCTCCTTCTTCCTCCCCCCAACACTCCTTTCGCTTCGCATATCTTTTCGCGCCTGCAGATGCGAAGGCAACACAAAAAAAGTGTAGCTTGCTTTTCAGCGCCGCTGTCCACGGATTAAGCGCAAATAGACAGCACAGACGAGCCACAGGCAAACGCATACGCCTCCCACTTCCATACACATTTATAGGAATGATAGCTTTCTATATGTATCTGTGTGTGTGTGTGTGTGTGTGCTCACTTGTGTGCATTTGTGTGCTTGCCTGTTTGTTTAGCTGCTGGCCCGTAAATTTACGTTACAACTAGAATGAAGCGTTTGGTAAACATTTTAAAGTTGCCAGTTTAAATATGTTGCAGTTGCTGCACTGCTGAAACAGTTACTCAGCTTCTGCAAGCGTGAGGAGTGATGAAGGAAGCGGAAGCTGAAGCAGAATAAGAATGGGAATGAGGAGGCTGAACTTCTCGAAAGGCACTTTCGTTGAGAGCGCATGTGTAAATTGTTCGACATATACAGATATTCCATAATACAAATGTATGGTAAACACATTTGTAGTGTTCAAATTCAAGTGAATATGAAGACGTATTTATAAACATTCGTTTAAATGGCTACTTAAATATACAAAAACTAATTCAAATTCAATTTTCTTTATCAATTTTCGATTATTAGTATTAATATTTAATTAACATTAATGTATTACAGTATTTGATAGTTCATAAAAGTTTGATCTAACAACGATTTGAGTATGTGAAGCCTACAAAAATTATATCATAATAATATTTTTCTTTTGAAGTAGCACATTAAAGTGAGTTATAAAAATAAGTTTTAAGTGTAGTATATAAAGCATAAAAGCTTTTTATCTTTTCACTTTATTTAGTTTAACTGTCATTTTCCCAATGAATTAATATGATTTTAAATTATTGATTGAACTTTTAGTTAACTGTTGTGTGAAAAATAAAATTAAACCAATTCTTCATTTTTAATAAGCAGTCTTTTGACTTGAATGAATAGCGAAAGTTAATTGTTAATAAAAGCTAAATTTTTAAGTGCACTTTGTCCCATTTTGTTAATGCAGAATAATAAATAAAAAAAAATTGTATATTATAAGTTAAAAAATCTGTTTAATGAATAAATCCCAAAAATATTATTTTCAATTCAATTCAATGATGTATGATTTATATAGACTCGTATTTACTTTCATATATATATATAATTTTTATGTATCTTTTTAGCTTAGACGTCTTTTATTTTGAATAAATGAATTACGAAAATATAGTCTAAAATTTCAAAATTCAAATTAAAGTGCTCTTTGTATAGAATTGCATAACACTTTAATGTCGAACAATGCGCGACAAATCCTTTTCACTTTTTACACAATTTACGGCTTGGCAAACTGATTACGACGACTTTAGCTGCATGACAGACAGACAATAGAAGCACACACGAACTGAGTCACTCACTCAGCTACCATTTATCGCCCCACAGAGGTATTGACAATGAGTGTTGCACCTACGCCTGAATCGAGGTTAGAGTTCTACTCTTTGACTGCATTTGCTGCCTCTGCCGCTGCCGCTCTTTTAGCCGGCAGCAGCGTTGCACTTTTTTGTGCTATAAACAAATAAAATGTTCTTGCTCCTCCAGCATTTTTGCATACACTCCTAGACGCGTTGCACATTTGCCTCCCACACGCCGATTTACGCGCTGTTGCACAAAGCAAAGTCGGCATTTGTCTGCTGCGAAGGCTTTCAACTTGGTTGCTGCGAACGTAATGCGAGCAGTCAAATGAATGGAAAAAATCCAGCACGTGTTTGAGTAAACTTCAACAATTCACAGTTGAAGCTTGAATTTGAATTTTTACTTAAAAAGAAGAAAACTGTTGAAGCTTAGCTACTTGGCCTTGCAAATAAGTAGTTAACTTATCTGAAAACACAAACAAAGTCAACGCTGAGTGCTGATTATGCCAATAAGGATAATGCTGCCAATGCGATTTGCTTAACCCCAAACACAAAGCACAACATTTTTAAATTTTTGTGACACAAGCATCGTGTGCAGAGGAGCTGCGACCTCAGCATCAAGTGAAACTTCAACACAGACGATGACGACGCCTAATCACATGCAAAACTCACGCAGGAAGAGTACACGAAGGATGCAAAACGAAACAGAACAGAACAGAGCACAAACACCAAACGTCAGCTGAAACTGACAGAGTCACTGTGGCAGTGGCAAGTGGCAAGTGGCAAGTGCCACACAGTGGCTGTGCCAGTGGCAGTGGCAGTGGCAGCCGGCTGCAGTTTTTGCGGCGCTTGACAAAAGTCAAGAGCCTGGAGGACAAGGGCAGACTGGCCTGGCACTGTCGAAAGGCGTCAGAGGCGATGGCGGCAGCATAACATTAATTAAGTTTGTAACGACAAATGCCAACACGACAGAGACGTAAACACACACACATACCAGCACACCAACACACACTAACACACACATCGTCACACATAAATCAGACAGGCAAAACGCATACAAATGCAGAACGACAGCTCAAAGGATGTTTTGGACCGTGACAAGATGCAAAGTGTGTGTGTGTGTGTGTATGCGACGGTGGGAGCAATGGCAATGGGTGCTGCCAGTTTGATGAGCCACGGTGGCTCCGCTTCAATGTCATGAGGATGTTAATTTTATAAACTCTTCAGCTTTTGCACCGCTCACAACGCAAAACTCGATGCCAGTTAATGCAGCAAAATGAGCTAAAAACAACTAAAACTTTATTCTAGTGAAATTGTGGAAACAATATACAGACAGACGCAAAACTATATAACTTTTTTTGTATATTCCTTCTGTTAAGTTTATAGTATATGCTGCAATTTCACTCTTCCTAAGGTTGTTTAGCAAAAATTATATGTATGTTTAAAAAACATAATAATCATAATAAAAATATATTTAACATAAAATCAAGTTGTTTATTATTCTTTCTTTTGCGTATGCCAAGTATCACAGCCGAATTTATATAATTTTATAATGGAAAGCTAATAAAAGGATTATTTTAAAACTTTGTCATCAATCATTAAAAAGATGATAATTAAGCAATGAACAGAGTTTTGGGTATCTCACATTATAATTTTAATTTTGTATGATAATTCTGCGGAATATTAATTTTCTATATTTTAAAATTAATATCGCACTGTTTTATTTTTGTTGCCTATCGTAAGAAACTAAATACGTTTAGCTAAAAAGTTCATACATACCATAAATCAAGCATTTAATCTGTTAATTTGGTTCAAATTGTTGCAAGTGCCATATAAAAGTAGTTAGCCTTAGCTGGCGAATCTCATTCATTTATGAACTCTTTTGAGATCATAACAACTTAATTTGCAGCAATGTCTGTAAGCTGCCGGCTCTCACTTGGATAACCAGGTAATTTTACTAATTTGTTAATGCCAACTGCTTTAGCTTAGTGCTCAGCAGTTACGTATTTTCCGAGCTCTTGAGTGTGCGTCTTGATTGTTTGCCCGCCTCGCAGTGCTCGCCCGACTGCGTGCCTGTTGTTTGTTATTTGACTTAATTTAATGAAAATGTTGCAACCTGCAATTTACAAAACTAATGCCAACAAAACTTGAGATTGTTTACACTAGACACGCCCTTGTCCTTTGCGTTTGCGTTTCCAGAAGCAGAAGCAGCAGCTTGAGCTTGAGTTTCCTCTCTTAGTTTTGATGCGGGCTCACTTTTAAGTACACATGAAAATCCCCCAGCTCATCCTCTTGGCTGTTAAGTTAAACAAATGAATGAAATCCAAGAGGTTTTTGCGCTGAAGTTGCTAAAAAAAGAAAGCGGTAAAATGGCAAAAGATTGCAGTAAGACGATGATGATGTGATGAGTGTTTGCTTTTTGAAAGCATAATAAAATATTATATAAACAAACATAAACATTCTTAATAATTGTATTTCATCGTATTTTCTTTTATTTGCAGATATCATTGTGCATTTTATAGTCGATAATCGAATGACCGAAACTTATTTGAAATGATGAGTTATCAGAAGGGTAAGTAGGCAGTCTCAAATTATGGTAAATAACTCACCTCAACTCACTGTGCATGACGTTTAGCAAATTGGCTTAAAGTGAGGGAAAACTACAGGTCACCCACAAATCATACAAATCAACTGAGGCCGAACGATATCCATCAATACGCAAAGCAATTCAAAATTAGTTGGCCCTTCGTTTTTTGTTGTTGTTGTCGGATCCCAATCAATTTATAAACGTCGGCAACATTTGCTCTGACTCTTGCACAGTTTATCTGCTTCTCCGTTGGCAATACAATTTACAGTAAATCAAGTAGAAGTGAAATTTACGCGGGTCATTCTCAAACAATTTGCTAGAGCATTAACGAACGGGACTACAAAAGATAAAATGCGTTCAAGCATTAAAAAAGAAGTTGCCCCAAAGCAGATACAGATACCAAATATATACAGAGTTCAATTCGACTCGACTTGCTGTACATCCTGTAATCCACATAATGTTTGAATGGACGACACACAAAAGAAACTGCTGCATACTTTTGGGGTGCTAATGGTTACACATACGACCCGTTTGCCTAATGAGCTCGCATGAATCGGCGATTTGTTACTGCCGTTCGCCTAGCCTAGGCTGGGCCTGCCAACTAGTTTCGAATATAATTGCCGCCATTTTACGATGCGTTCGGCCGGTGGCTTATGCAGCATCGCATCGTTCAATTAACTTGCGCGACAATCCAATCAAAAGTGTATTAAAGGCCCCGCTTACAGCCGGCGCAACGAGCCCATTTCGAGCGCTTGTCGATAACAGCAATTACATAAATGTTTTTATGGACGTCGCTGCGTGGGCGCGGTGCGGCGGCGGCTGCCGACTATATCGCAAAGTGCCAACAATGCCGACGACGACGACGACGACAATCGGCTGACCAAATGCGCTTTAATGGCCTCGCCAACAGCTGCAGCTGTTGCTGCTGCAGCGAAAGGGTTTTATTTTTTCACATGGGGCTTTGCAATTAAGGCATAAATTCAAATTAACATGCATAGGCAATGTTGCTGGCAATGGCGAGGAGCCATACTGAGTGTATTGAATGGCTCGATTAACAATTCGTGCATTGAAGACTCTTTTGTAAATAGCTTATTGTTATCATATTTCAATAAATACGGATTATCGGCAGCCACTCGAGGCATTGTTGTTGTTACTGTGGCTGCACATTATTTACTTTCGAAAAGTTTTCCAATTCTATTAAAATTAAGCTGAATACTTGCTGGACTAATGACAATAAGCTGGCGAAACTTCTACCCAAACATTCCGATATAAATAATGCTAAATAAATTAAGGCGCATAGCAAAACAATCATTAGACTTCGTTGGCCCAAAGGCCAATTTCGATTAGAGAACCGCACCCTTGCATTTCCATTTGCCAAAAACAAAAGTAAAACTAACTTTTACTTACTCATTCATAAAGCAAATGAGCAGTGAATCGATAAAGAGTGAAAGAGAGAGGAGGAAGAGTGTGGGTAAAGAGATAGATCGAACATGTCTAGGCTGAAGACGCACGTATGAGATTTCTTATTTACGATAAGGAGACACACAAAAAATAGCAAAATAGCAAAAATAAGAAAAACGAAAATTGCAGACAAATGCTTCAGCTCTGCCCGCTCTTCCATCGTGCTTTTGCCACCCTTGGCACCGCCAAGAGAAACCTGCTCATTGCCCCAGCCACACTTGGTAGCTAGTCAGGCAGAAAAAAGGCAGACAACGGGACAACACTCACACAAAACAAGAGACAGTAAAAAGGCCAAATATTGAATTGTGCGTAATTTACGATAAAAAGGGGAAAATTGGAAAAGTTTCGCCCAAAAACAAATCGTATGTGAGGGGAGGAGTGAAGAAAGAGCATCTCTTTTGTCGTTCCCTTATTTATGTAGTTCGTGTCGAGAGGGCAACGCACGTGTGCAGCGAACCTTGAGGAAGAAGTTCAGGCTTGAAGCATCGAACCGACGTAAATAAAAATTCTGATTGCCTGAGTTTAGGCGCAGCGAATGTGATTGTGTTTGTGTGGGAGTGTGTGTGTGTGTATCGGCAGAAGCAATTGAGGCGTTTTTATTAAATATTACAAGTAGCCAAATAAATAAGATGGGCACATAAGTTGTTGCCTAGGATTTTACACGTACAACGATAAAGCGCAAATCGCTTAAGGAAGCATACATATTCCTACTCCTAAATGATTCACGACTCGATCTCTTATCAAGTTAAAAATATATAGTTGATAGCATTAGCTAATTGCAATTTTTTTTTTTAGTAATTACATACTATATGAAATTTAGAAAATGTGAAGGTATATTTAAAAGTAAATGTATTTAAGAATGTAAAAAAGCGTACAAACAGATTTTGTCTTTTCCACTTATACATATTAGCTTAGGGGAAAAGTCAAGATAATTCACCATAAATAATAACGTATTTAGAAAAGTAAAAAACAATTTATCTGTGTGCAGTTTTAGTTAAAGCGTGCATTTTAAAAATTTGTCCACTCTCATCGTGCATATAAAATGTATTAAAAAGTTATGTGTGTCGTTCTCCAATAATGTGAAAATGTATACATAGCTAATAAACAACTTACATTAAATTCTTTCTTTAAAAATGTATAGCTAACATCTTCAGCTAATTACTCATTTAGAAAGGTTGCAAAAGTATTTAACTGTGACGAATCTTATTGCAAAGTTTCACTTTAAAACGACAACAACAAAACGTTCTTCACTCTCTCCCATTCAGTGTATAAAATGTATGCATTAAAATGGCTGTCGCTGCTGCATACAAAATCAGTGCATGACAACGACCTCAACACGTCTAGTACATGCTGCCAATGGCCCTAACCACTTACTGAGCAGAGACAACATAGGCTGCGACTACTGTGACTGCTGTGCGCCCAATTGTATGCAACGGCTTTTGTGTCAAATTTTTATGCTATGCATAGCACGCAAACGTGTGCGAGAAAACGTAGACCCAAAACTACAGACACGCTGCAACAGCAACAACAACAACAACAACATCATCTGTGGCTTGGGTAAATTGAAAGACCGAAGAAGACGACAACTGTAGACAGAGCAGAGCAGAGCCGAGAGGAAAGTGAAGTAGACGAGCAAACTGATTCAATTAAATCAGTCCAATTGAAGCGACTGACTGACGAAATGTGTATGTGTGTGTGTGTGTGTGTGTGTTGCCGCCCTGTGCATGGAATATTTAAGCTGCCTGCTGAGGTCCGGCCACAGCAACACATTTACTGTCACACCCCCCAGTTGTTGGTGTTTAAATTTAAGCTTAAAGGCATCCGCTTTGCCCCTTCTTCTTATCCCTTCTCTGGTTGTATTGGGTGAGTTTTGCAGGGTCGGTCATTAAGCAACACAACTTCATTATCGGTCCGCGACTCTCGCTCGCTCTCGCCTGACCAAATGTTGTCCCGAAAAAGTTGTCGCCTGTCGCATTTTATACAAATAACTGCACATTTTGTTTGCGCAACACTTGCGAAACATTTTTTAATGTCTCGACACTTTTTGCCACATGTTGAAATCAGCGAACCGACCAGCAACTGCAACAGCAACAGCAGCAACAGCAGCAGCAACAACAGCGTAGCGAATGCGACTTCTGTCCCGTATCGTATTAATATCTCAATTTATAGCAATTTATAAAAATATGAAAAACGCCGATAGGCTTCAAAAATGTTGCACAGAGGGCAACCGGCAACAACAGAGCGATGCAAATAATATTTAAATGCATGCATTTTTTTTTGCTGTTGTTGTTGTTGTCGACTGTTTTTCGACATTTGCATCGGCCAAACGAAGCCAATGGAATTGCCACTGGGAATCCCAGCGATATCATTTTAAAGCCGATTTGACAAGCGAATCTTGTTGACTTTAAACATGGCGTATTTTTATAACATAAGTATTTGTGTTTATGTTTTAAATTTCAATAGCAACAGCAAATTGCTGGACTATGTGATTTAACTGGTGTCTAACTTATTTGTTTGATGATTAAATCATGGTTTTTGCTGTTTAATTTTTTAACCATTGTGATCCCACTGTGCGGCGGCGGCGTTTCGCCTTCTGTCGAGACAAGGCAAAAGTTTTTGAGCATCGAGCATTTTCTGTGTGAAAATCACTCAAAATTGTGTTTAACTAAGCGTAAAAATTATAAGCAAATTAATTTGCGAAATCACAGCAACAGCAACAGCACAAACACAAGCACAACAACAATAGTTAGCTGGGCGGTTGCTGCACAAAACTTTTATGAAACAATCAGGCAAGCGGCCGACACTCCGGTTAGTTCCGTTGGGAACCTTCCGCCATCCGCCTGCCGACTTGCTCCTTTGCTTCCTCCTGGCCAGAACAACTGACGCGGCGCCTGCCAAAGCCAACCAAACGAAGCGTTACGCCAGCGGGAAGGACGATAGAAGAGGAAGAGACATGAAGATGGAGGGGGAGAAAATAACCGACAATTTATCTGCATAAAAGCGCAGTGTGCAACTTTGACGTAGCCTTCATGGGATTGATGGGTGGCCCAAACTTTGTTGGCATTTACTGAAAATTTAAAGCACTCGTTACCGTTCGCAGAGAAGCGTCTTTGCAATTAAAGTTGCCATAATAAAACTCAATTTGTATGACAGTAAAGCGCTCTCTCAATATCGTGTTTTTAGAGAAATAATAAATTTCTTAAAATGGAGCAGAAAATAAAGTAAGATTTAAAATTAAATTTGAATAATCAAAGATAACATATCGGCAAGTTAGTGTATTGTAAGTATTGCATTGTTAAGATGTTGATAACATGATTTCAGAGACTTAACGATATAAAGTAAAAATTTTCTTCAAAGCAACAAAAGTAGTATTCATTTCGAGAATACATTAGTATTTATTTATGTTTATTGCCAAATCTTAATATTTGTTTAATGTTAATTTGAATACATAGATTTTGTTCTCTTAGGTATCACATCGCTCTTTAATAAATATATATATATATATATATATATATATATATGTATATATAATGATATACAGAAGCGTCTTTGCAATTCAATGAATGCCATAATGAATCTTACATTTTACATAAATGAGTGTTATTCCTAAAATAGGCCAATTTATTTACAGAAAATATACTATACCAAAAGATATTTTTGTATATTGCTATACATATTAGATTCCATGGTACCAAATATAGCCCATGGTATATTTTTGTATTTAGAAATAGAGTACAAAATATACCAGATTGTCATCCAAAGCTACTAAGACCCGTTGTATGTATGTAGGTGTTTCTTCCCATAATTCATAAATAATTTCTACATTTTTTATCTGATAGCAACTATATTTTCAGGAATCATAAACATTTTAGTAATTAATGTATGTACCAAAAATCGCAATTCGTTATCATTACATCTAAATTAAATTCTTTTCTCTATTAATAGAATAAGAAGCTAGCTTATGCATAGCATGAGGAAATGCACAAATATTCAGTATATACTCAACACATTTAAATTTTTCTAGCAGTAATTAATTGCTTACGTATTAAAATCAATATTTTATGAATGTGTTCACTTAATGTTATTGGACAACAATTAGCCAATTACAATTAAAACTTAGAAACAACATTTTACAAAGAAGAATAAATGAATTCACTGGCTTCATCCCCGCTTTGCCGCACTTCTGATTGTCATCATTAATTTGCATGCATAACAAAAGGCGCAGAAAGGAGACTGCTGTTGAAAAGGGTCGGTCAGCTTAAGGCCACGGAGTAGAAGGAGTCTGAGGAGGGGTTAATGGACTTCCCCAAAATGCTCTTTAATTGTTGGGAAAACTCTTGAAATGATTCAAGGAAAACTCTGCTTCTTTTCCGCAATTGTTGTTTTTCAATTTCCAAAAATAAACACGAAATCACGAAGCGCTTTTCCTTTGCCACATGTGGCATCAACCCAGCCGAAAGTTATCTACGAATTGCCCGAGGCCAAAAAGCAAAAATGTTCAAATTTATGCCATGATTCAAAACAGGCAAGCTGATTAGATGCGAGTTGAACGTCGCACCATTTGCATTTATAAATTGTTGCCTTAAACATCTGAATTATTTGACAGGGCCAAAGGGGGCGTGCCACACTCGGTTGCACGCTGGGTGTCGGTATTGTCTGCGTTTAATTATGGACACAAATAAATGTCTTTCGTTTTGGGTAGTGTGGTCTGTCAGACTTTTAATGAGCTGCCAAACGAGGGGGGGGAGTACATATCAGAAGGTAGTTCGATGAGGCTGCAAAGGATTGCTTGTCTGCCACTTGGACTTGTGACGCCCCAATAATTAAACTCAATTAATGACCAAGTGACCAGTCAACTGCACATCAAAGTTGTTGCAATGCAACGGAAATCAAAGCGACAGCCGATAAGACTTCAACTAAAGACTCAGTCGCTAACAACTTCATTTGTCTTTGTTAAGTCCTGCGACAAACTGCGTTTCGGGATTTCCCCCCAGAATTTCCCCCGTTATCTTTCAGGGCTGCCACCGAGCTGAACCACATGCTGTGTGGTGCTTATCTTGACAGCAAACATTTACAAAAATAAGCAGCTGGCAGCGGTGCGACGAGGAAACACGTCTTTATCGCACCCAACACACAACAATTTCCAATTTTCCCTTTGCTTCACTTACGGCTTACTCCAACTTCGACTTCGACTTCGACTCCGACTCCGAGGATGACTCCCCCAAGTAGCGCATCTTTCTTTTTAAATACTCGAGAGGTAGATTAATCATTGCCCTGCTCGACTTTTGCCCCTTCATTGAAGTTACCTGCCTCGCCTGCTCGGCAACTTCGCCCAAATCCAATTATAATTGCGCTTATCAAAAATAAGTTTTCGATACTTTTTCCCTGTTGTCGGGAGTTTGCCACTCAATGGAGTGTCTGTCCTCTGTGGCACCGTCGCTGCCAATTTCGCCAATATGGCAATTTAATCCACACAATCAGTTTAAGGCATCGTCATTTATCTTTTGGGGAGCCTTGCTTCTTTTCCTTTTTGTATATTTTTTTTTGTATGTGGTTCTAATGCTTTGTTCGGGATTTCCTTTCCATCGCTGTCAATTACCTCAAGTTTAATTGAAGGTGAAATTGCGCAAAAAGAAACTGAAGTTTCTTGTGGTCATGCGGGAGTGCATGTAACTCGATATCTTCACATAAGACTGGATTAGCTAAGATCCTAAACAGTTGAGAAGTGTCGGAGATAATGAAGAAGTTGCACAAAGTTAGTTTCAAACAGAAAACCTGTGGAGTTGCTTCTTTTATACTACTATCAACATTTGCATGCAAAATACGTAGTTGAGATCATCTAACTGCGACTCGTGTTGGCCATTTCAGTAGCTAAGTATAATTGGCCTTTTCCCCTACCCATCTGATGTTTGATGGCGAGGAGTTCAATGAGAAGAGCCCTGGTTTAATTACACTTAAAATATACATCCGGACTAGCACTCCGATTGTGAAATAAATGAGGCGACTTTTGAGGGCTCGCACTTTTCATTTCATTTTAGGCAAATAATAAATTTTCTCTTGAAATTCATTTCATTAAACATTTTCCATGAGCTACGACACAAGGACACAAAGGCAGCAGGGCAACACTTGTGGGAGGGGGGGAAGCGTGTGGCAGGTCTGCCTTGCCCCGGAAATCTTTTGTTTATGCTTCGCTCCGGTCGCTCGCCCCTCCTCTCCTCACCACCGCCCAACCAACGACTCGATCCCGGACTCGGCCAAATTAAGCAAGCTGACAATTTTCGCTCTAAACTGTATAACAACTTAATGAGCCTGCATAACTTTGCGACAACAGAGTCGAGAGCAAAAGCCTGTCTCTCATTTTTCGGGGGAAAGAATGACTGATAAAAAAAAAAAATGCTCGTAAACTTGGCCCGAAGGCATCGCAGCTCGACGACGACGCCGACGCCGACAACGACAACGAGGACGGTAAAAGTCATTATTCAGTGTACTAGAAACTGACTGCATTCCCCTCCTGCCACACTCGACGTTACACTGCGTGCTAAAAATAATCAACTTTTCCAGGACTGTCACACGTTGCCAGTTGCCACCGCCTGGTGGCAAGTTTCGCGCAAAGTTTCATGCCCGGCGTGGAGACAACTTCCGCTTTGGCAGGAGCTACAACTGAAACTGGAACTGGAGCTGGAGCAGTTGCCTCTGGCCCATTTTGGGTCGCATATGGCCATGTCCTGACTATGTCCTGGCCATGCTCCCTTACAAATGACGCATTAATGAAGTGATTTCGCCTTCGTCGTGGGGTTTGAATTTTGTAGATTTTCTTTCTTTTCTTTTTTTTTTGCCATCTCCAGCTCTCGCTTCAATTCCATACCCCCATTCCCCGCCCCATGCGACAGCGCTCATTAACTTCCGTTTGAGGACGCAATCCAGCCGAAAACCAAACCTGTGAGCTCTGAGCTGTTTGTTGCTTTATGCAAATGTTTTTCTTGTTATTATTGCTCGCGCTGTGGCTTCTGTTGTTGTCTCCCTCCACTCACACTTCTCCCCCCCGCACTTCGGCGACTGTTGTTGTTTTTGGTTTTATAGAAAAACACGCAAAGTAAACAAACTTTTGGCTCTCAGTGCTGCTTATACGCCTTACACGACAACGACGACGACGACGACGATGTCGAGAGATTGCCAGCTTCCCGGCTTGTTTGTACATATTTTAATTACGCGTCTCTGATTGGAGCAACATTTAAGCGAGGGCGAACTCGGGATAGCGTGGAAAGCGGGTGCATGAGAGGAAAGCGTTGACATTTGCGCCCAGCTGTCGTCAGTCCGCAATTTTCGGTTGTTCCAAGTGGTTGCCCAGCATTCACATTGCCATTTCCATTTCCATTTCCCCGAAAGGGTGTTTTTACTCTCCCACATATTTAATTTTTATTTTCAAGTGTATTTGTTTTGTTTGAATAATATTTGAATATTTATTCATCTTAAGTGGTTCTTTGCAGTCTGCTTACGACTATGCTTTAGTTTACTATTTTTTCTGTCTATATCTATAGTTCTTTATTTAAAGAGAACTTCTTAATTCCACTTACATTAAAGAAACTTCTGTATTTTGTATTTCTGTATTTTATATTTTAATAATATTCTTTTTTATATAGTATTGGCAAAAAAATAACCTTGTTTTAAGACTAAAACTTTTACATATTTACTTAAAAATAGTTTAAAATAATTTCTAAACTTTTTTTTATTATTATTTTCACTAAACACCTGAAGCAATCGAGCTTTAGTTTGCTATGGCTGACAATTAGATACATTTTAGTATATTTAAAACTTAGCACTACATCGACATACCAAATATAGCCGTTAGTATGTATGCTGTATATTTGTAGAATATGGTTTTATTGAAAACGGATAGCGGGTATATCAAAGTCGAGCTCCCTCGACTGTAGCTTTCGTACTTTTTTATAATTGACTGTTCTTTTATATTTCCAATCACCAGAAATAAATTCTATATTCATTTAGAGAGAACTACTACTGTTTAGAAACTTCAGACCTTGTTCTTCTAGAATTTTTATGAATTTCCGTAGTTACTTTAGTTGCGACACTTGCTGCCAGGAAATTAACATTTATGGCTCACAAGGATGTGGCAAACAATCCAATAAATAAATTCGTGTTTCTTCAGTCGAATAAGCAGTCCAATAAACAATGTTCAATAAACAATACTCACGCATGTGTTCATGCAAATGGATATGGAGAATATGAAGTCGAGAAGCGAAAGTCTGAGGCAGCTGACGCTGGCAAAAGTGTGCTAAAGATTTTGTATTGAATTTCATTCATATTTTTTTGGCAGCTGCAAAATGAGAATCAACATTGGCAACATGTTAACTTGACAAACGGGGGGAAAGTGACTGGGACATTTCCAAGCAATTGACACCCTTTTTCAATCTGACACTTGAAGCTGAAAGTCAACCCTCAACGAGTGCCTAGTTTATAAGGGTAATTTCAATAAAAAAAAAAAAAATATAGTAGAGAAGCTCCAGTCCCCCAACGTCGAGTATTTTTGCATAGCGCGAAATCTGATTATATTTTTTTGTATTTCATTTTCATTTTTTTGTTGAGTGATGATGGTATTCTTCTATGTTGGTTAGGGTTGGTTGTTGTTTTTTTTTTATGGCTCACACTTTTGCAATCAATAAATCGATGTGAAAAGTCATTAACATAAATTTCATCAACAGACAATTAACAATCGACCTCCAATCATCATCAACAATTGGCATAATCCACTCAACGTCAACACGACTCGTTCGTAAATTGCCTCGTTTTAAATTGTAAATAAATTTTGATGGCATTAAATGTTATTAAGTCAGCACACATAGCACACACACTCGTATATTGTATATAAGCCTGCAACATGCACTATAATGCCATCAACGCTGTTAATTGTGCGCTTAATTAAATTTTCATGCAGGTGTAATAAATGATTTTCGCCCCGTTGTCTAATTAGATTTCCGCTTTTTATGACTTCTCACATGCCAATGCATCGTGTTAAATGCCTAAGGTCATAATTATAGACGACTGATTGAACAATTAAAAGACTGCACAAGTTGTAGTAATAATAATAATTATTTTGTTGACTTTAAATTACAATAAAGACGTTTAATTTATATTCCACATACAAAGTTCACACCTAATCCCAATTGTGCATCTGTCCTGGAGTGGGCAACAACTTTCTCTTCTGCTGAGCCTTCGTATCCTTTTTCTCTTCTTGTTTGGAATCTTTTGAAGGAGCTGCTGGTTTCTTGACTTCTGCTTTTGGCGGTGATCCAGCTGCCTTGCAATCTCCTGGCGCATTCTTCGCTGCTTCAGCAGCTTTGGCTGCCTCGGCTGCTTCTTTAGCTGCTTTGGCTGCGTCTTGCCGTTTCTTCTGTTCAACGAGATCGATGGGCGGTCTCACCAGGCATCTGGCATCCCTCGCATAGTAAGGATCATTGGAGAGACGAGATTGTGATTCTTCAAAGGGCTTGTGAGGCGGCAGAGTGCGTGGACTCAAGGTGTCTGCATGTCGATGACTTGTCACATGTTTCCTCCCAAGTAGAAAATCACGTAAGAGTTGCAAAAACGGAGAAACGTCCCGGTGCTTGGGTGGCATTATCTGACTAAACTAAAAGATTTAAATTGATACACAATACTATATATATTCACTATACAAAGTGTAAAACGTAAAAAGAACACAAATTTTGTTTATAAATTGTAACTAGAAGCTAATATGTCTGTTGACTGAATGCCTACTTTTCATTTATCCATTCGATTGTTTCGCAACTGTTGCTGCGTTTTCGAATTTCTCCTTCCATAAAAAGCGTTTTTGGCAATTCAATAAGCGTCAATCGCATGACGGATTCAACTGTCAATCAATTGCGTAAGAAATCTGCAAGCCACGTCAATGAATTTCAATAATGCCACAGGAAAGAGGCCACGAATTCAGCAGGAAATGTGTGAAGTGGAAGGGAGTTTGGCTGCCAACTTGACCAGAAATGACGAGATATTTATAATGAAATCTTTCGGCAAAACAGAGACATTTGCCAGAATTCACTCCGATTGGAATTAATAAAAACACTCGAATTTCCGATGCCAATCAGAGAGTGCAAAATGAAGACCCCACCGACAGTTGCACGCGTTGGGCTTTGCTGTACTTTCTGTACTTTGTATTCCACATTGTACACTTTGCCTCGCATTGCCTAAGCTGTCACTTTGACAGCCTCATGGCCGGAAGTCTGGCATTTCAGGCAGTCAGCCAGCCGAAGACGAACGTGTGAGATGTTTATCATATGGCGAGTGATCCTTGGCAGCTTGGAACGCTGCTCACATTTCATCAGATAAGCAGCTTGTCGAGATTTACGAAATCGAGCTGATTATGTCTTTGTGATTGGCGAACGACAGCGCACAACCGGCACTGAATGGCAATGGGAATACGAATCCAAAGGGAGTGGGAACAGGTCGCGTGTCAAAGGGTGGCCCAGCTCAGAGCAGCTCTGTTTGAGACACAAGTTGCCTGTTTACCTTTTGGCTTTTGAATAGGCCTCGAGGCAGTATAATGAGAGAGAACGGGGATATGCTCAGTGCTTAGCTCATGTTGTACAAGCTGCATTGGCTATGGGAAATGCATAAATCAGCTTGACTCCTCTCAATTTGATTCTAATTTACGGCACACTTTACTCTCCCTCCATGCATTGCAGATAAGCTCAGCTAAATATCAGGTTAACAACGTTTTTCCAAACGGAAATTGATTTCCATGAGAAAAAAAACTGGTTTTCATAAAAAATTTGCAAGGCGACTGCAGTTGAGTAGACACCCTGCAATTATTTTCATTTTTAAGTTTCACGCACATACTACGAACTATAGATGGCGCCACCAGTTGGTAAAACGTTTGCAGATTTAGTCAAAGGTTATTTGATTTAAAACGAACAAAAGAGAATAATACAATATTGAAATTCTTAAACTTAATCTAAATTATTAATTTCCACTAAATAAACTCAATAACCCAATTAAATCTAAGTTCTATATATCAGTAGCCAATACAAAATTTCTTTTAATTTAAAAAAATTATTATTAATGCGTATTTTAACTACATACTTAAAATTTATAATATTCAACATTTCGAGAGCGTTATTTCATTTTAATTGATTTTACCTAGAATTTATTCTTCCAATCATTAAATACACCAACATTAATATACTACAATGCACTAAATAAATAAACCAAAAATTTAAATTGTTTTTAACCCAATAAATTTTGAAGTCAATTCAAATTGTTATTTATTTTAAACACTTATTTTAAGTAACTCCATAATGTTAGTTCATAATATTAAATTTTATTAAATTAAACATTCTATTTATTAAGACTAAAAATTAATTAGTTAAATCAACAAGCCAATACAATTTAAAGTATTTTTTAATGACATCAATTTTGGTGTGCTATTTATTTGATTTTTACTCCTTAATTTTAATTCATAACATTTTATTTTGTAATATTCAAACATTCAAAATGAAATTTGAATGAATTAATAAATAATTTCAAATTGTTTTTAAAACTTTATTCAAAAACATAACATTTTTTTTCTTATTATTTTACTGTCATTATTAATAATAAAATGAAATGAAACAGTGAAAAAACTTAGAAAAAATTGTGTTAATGTAACTGGATAGTTCAAACCACATAAAGTTCAAACATAACTCGAAATATGATAATTATCGGTTTTAAATTAATTTGAAAAGAAACACTACAAATCTTTTCCCCTTGAAATTGAATACGAAATCAGTTTGTTGTGTTATTGAAAACTATTACTCAAGGCTGACGCAACGTGCATCGTGTTGCAACCGTTGAGGGAAAGTGCGTGGCAACGAATGCAGAAAACTAATTGATATCATTTTTTATAAAGAACGAGCCGGAAAATGTCCTCGACGGGGTTGCCATTGAGCTGCGATACTGAAAACCGAACTGATTTCCGTTGTTCTTGTGTTTTTGTATATTGTGGAAAACTGCACGCACGAAGTGGAAAAACCTTAAAAATGCCATTTAATGCGCCCCTTGCCTAGGCCACATATTTCTTTTGAGGGGTGGTTGCGGAGTGATGTTGATGGTGGTGAAGCTATTGGTGGTAGCACATATGCGGTTGATGTGTTCTCGCCTTCTGATTGAACTAATTGACACATGTGCCAAAGGAGCAGCGCCTGAAATCGAAATCGATTTGGGAATTTGGCATACGAGACGTAGATTGAAAAGATGTTGTGGCTTTAACTTTTGGCCAAAGTTCAAGCAGAGCTTCTCACTTTCTCGATATTTTCTACCGATTTCCCACTTTGTGTGCAGCTTGTGTAATACGATATGTCAACAGTGTCGGAAGGTTGCAGCAGAATTTAAAGAAGAAGCAAAATAACTTTTTTGGCGAAAAGTAAAAGTAGCGAAGGTCAACATCATCAAAATGTCTGGCTAAACTTGTACACACACACACATGCCTTATGCCACATGCCACACGCTGTATGCCACATCCTAGTGGATACCCCGAGGCCATTCAAGGACCACGCCAGGCCAGAAGAAGGAACTGTTGTTGGTCTTCGTCTTGTAGTGAAAATGATAATGTTAAAGTTTTACAACTTAAGTCGTCAAAGTCAAACACACTCTAGGGAAATTACAAACACATTCGTGACAAGGATGTGAGGATGCTGCTGCCCCTGTCCTTGCCTCCTGCTTTGGTTACCCCCCCCTCCCACTATAAGGTCAAGAACTGAGGGTGGCGACTCAGCTCACCATTGTCTTTGCTGTGCTCTGTGATGAAACACACTCGTCCAAAAAAGTTTTACCTGCTCAAATCTTAAGCTCTCTCGACTCGGTTTTGTTTGCACAACGAGTGTAGTTGTTACGTTCGTTGGCTTTGTACTCTTTTATGCTTTTACAGCGCTTCAGGGTGGTATTAGTGTAAAGCTCGCCCAGGCGCCACTTTGGGTGTCTTAACTTTGAGATACAACAACAATCGCTTGTACTGCTTACCCATTAGCATAAATAAACGCGCTAAGTACGCCCCATAAAGGTGTAAATGCTTGATATTATTAGCCATGCCAGAGCTCAGCGAGGAGGACTCTCCACTGGCTAAGACGAGAGTCCAAGGAACTTCGGAGGGGAAAACCGCCAACGGCCTCAGCCGTGGGACTTTTGCTAGCGCTAAAATTTTATGCTGCTTCAACACATAAAATTTGCTCTCAAGTATTTCATAAAATTTTGTTGCGCATCACAAAATGAGTTGCATGCCCCAGCATGCGAGACTCGACTTTTGTTTTGTTGTCTCATCAAATGAAATTTTATTAAATGACTGCCAAGTTTGATACTTAACTTGCTAGAAATTAGCTGACCGTTGTTTGCTGTCCCCACTTAAAGAGTGCACACAAAATGTGTCAGCTTAAAGACATCAACTGCAGTTTATTTAAATTGCTTCAAATTTATATACTTTAAGCAAGATGGCTATATATTACTCAAAGAGTTAATTGATTAATATATATTGATATAAATCTAATACAAATCAATACATTAATTAAACAAAATCTTTAAATATAAACTAAACAAAATGTGCTTTTAATAAGCAGCTGTGTTCTTTAAAATTTAAGTACTTACGACCTACACGTTTAAAGCTGAAAAATAATATTATCAACGCATCAAAACCAAATTTAGTTATAACAGCTTCAATTATTTTTTTTAATAATTCGAAAATTGTTTTTATTTTGGGTAATTCAACATTATAGCTAGTATGGATAATATAAAAAAGGCATGATTAAATGAACATTGAAATAGCAGTGGAAATATATACATTTTATATATTTTTTTTAAAGTTCGAACATGTTTCGTACATTTTAAATAGTAATTAAAACGCAAATACAATATAAAAAAATTGCAGCAGCTTTTGTTTAAAAACCAAATTCAATTTTTACAAATAAACTCAAATAAGTAAATAACATACATATATATAGATTTTATAAATTTATTTGAAGAATAAAAATGTTATATTTAAAAGTTGTTAATAAAGAATAAAACACAAATTCAATATAAAACCATTTCAACTACTTTTAAGAAAACCATAAATTGAATTTGTACAAAGAAACTAAACAAAATACAAGTCTAATATACATATATTCGTATTCTCAATTTATTTAAAGCATGTAAATGTTATAGTTATAAATTGTAACTAGTGAATAAAATCCATATCAATACAAAAAATGTAAATTCAATAGACCATAATATTCAGCAAACGTAGACAATTTAAAGAGCAGACATTTGGCATAAAGTTTCAGTGCAGACACGGCCATAAACACTGCAGGTGCCTACAGACAGATAGATAGCCAAGAAAAAGAGGAGCAAAAATAATACCCTCATTAAAATGCGCAAACGTTCTGTTTATGCATCGAAATTGCGTTTCGAGTTTTGTGGCCCCTTCTTTGAATGAAGAGAAGCTTCATTCATGTTTGGTGCTAAATGCAGAGGAACCTTTATTCATTTGATGCCCACGTTTATTGTTTTCCAAGTCATTTTCAGCATCTTATCAATTTGACTCAGAGGCACAAGCACCAGCTGCTTCAGCTCCAACTCCAACTCCAACTCGAGCACCATCTCTTGGTTCTCCTCATTCCAGATCTCGTTTTGGTCGTGGCAATAAAAGAGTAAGCATTGTTTCCGTTCGCCTGTCATTGATAATGAAGACACCAGCAACATTGTCTTTGGGGAACGCCAACCGCTACCCGCCTCCCGCCTCCGCCTCTTCAACACTTCAACTCGCTTCCGTGGAACGTGACTCTCTTATCAATGCGACTTACTTATTTTCTGAAGGCAGCTCCTTCTCCTCCTCCTCCTCCTTCGAGTTCTCCGTTTGGTGTTCCATCGCAGCGGCAATTAAAATTTGTAGCTATTGGTAAATGCTGGCAACAATGGGAAAGCTGCGACTTGAGTTGAATTCGATTTCATTTCGTTTGCGCATCGTTTGCAAATCATTTCACAATTGCCCAGAATGGGCATGACTTGAGGGCAACTACTTCCTCCCCTCCACTATATCTTCTTCTGACTTTCCCCCCACAAAATTCCTCTGTCACTCCCCCCTTAACAAATGGCGGCCTCATTTTTCACAGTGACAGCGCAATGGGCGTTAATTGCGGGGGTTTGCTTCAGGTTGAGATAAGCGCGCGTGATTTTTCTACGAATTTTGCGCCCAGCGGGCACAAAAGCACTTCTTTTGGGTTTGCATTCGTTGGTTTTTTTTTTCGTTTGTGGGGTGTGTTCTTGGAGGTTTGAATTGTGAGACGAGAGCACGAGTTGCACAAGGCACAATTCATACTTTATTTTCTTCTTGCACCATTCAAATGAGTTGTTTCCATTTTTAGGGGCGTTGCTTGTCGCTGCCATAGCTGCGATAAGAGCTCTACGGGCAGGAGGTCAAAGTCTATATTTTTTGAATTGGCAAAACGTGCGGCAAATGGCTTAATTACATCTGAAGAGTCAACTTTGATCTTGACTTTTATAAGCACAAAACTCAAGTCCTTTTTCCTGGGGTCGATATCTCAAATTAAAGATGGCACAACATGCAGCATCAAATGAACATCAGATTTCAACTGCAACTGTAGCTTGGGATGCTCTCATTGTGGGGGAACTTTAATTACATAGCTCTAAAGAGACTGGCCATGATGAACTTGTCATCCAGTTGCTACGGGTTAGACACTAAAATAAACAAGATTTTCGATTAAATCAGTAAAAGTGAAATGATTTATAATAACAGCAAGCAAATTGTGCAATTTAGGTTTGCGATCCAAAATACTATTAATTTTTAATATATATGTTTGGACATAACAAAATGTATCTTAACAAATTAATTTTACATAAGCGATAGAGTTGATTTCTTTTATATAAATCTCAGAAATATTCAAATATTCGTTACTATAAATATTAAAGATGTTTAATCTTTTGCATTTAAAGTTTTAAGCCTACTGATTCCTCTTTAATTTTGTAAAGCTTTTGCTCCAATAATATATTATTTAGCTATAAAACTTTTCAAAAAAATTTAAACTTTCAACTTTACTTTCCATTAATTGTAGCATTTACTACTTTTGGCCATGTTATAAATTTGATATGTTATATTTAAAATCAATTTCTATTGCAACACTTTAATATTATAACCTTTAACTTAGTAGTTTGACAATTAAAAAGTTAATATTTCAAATATTAACTGCATACAGTCCATTATTTAATCTAGGTTAGCTTCTGTAGTAAAGTCTATCTGAAGTACACATCTTGTGTTCCATAGATTGATCTGTTACGTTAGTTGTCGCACTGTTATTTTGTGTTTTGGTCTTTGTAACCTGACAGCCTTGTCTTCGCACACATTTGTGGGCGTTCAAATGGGTCGCCCACCTGTATTTAAATGCGCATATTTCACAGTAAACATGACTTGACAACATGCCTGGCTTTTTCGCATGGTCTAAAATATGTAAACAAATAGTTTTGGCAATTGCCAAGTGGGGCATGTGGAGGCCACAGCCACAGCAGTCATTCTATACAGAGGTCGGGTCAGAGAGGAGGAGCCATGCCACAGCCAATGCTGCATGTTGTGGCAAGTATGCGAGTGTGTGTCGATGTGTGTGTGTGTTTATTGTGTGTGTTGTGTGTGGCTGTGCAACAGCAACAACTTTTACAACATGCGACCAACGAACCAGACGACTCGACTCGACTTGGTTGGCTAAATAAACGAGGCCTTAAATCGAACTTTGTACACGGCTTTTGCTCGCTTCTGGATTGTTCTCGGACTAAGAGAGAGAGAGGCTAGGGCTAGGGCTAGGGATGGCTGCCTCTGGTTGCCGTCTCGTTTGAGGTTAACATAATTTAAGCTGCCACCCAGGCGGCTCTAACGATGCAGCCTGCAGCGTTGCGAGGTTGGCTAACTGCCTGGCCATTTAACATGTTGCCAACATGCGTGGCAATTTTGCAAATTATAAATTTTCCACCTGCGCAATGTGCTGGGACATAGAGTCTAGGGAGTCTTGGGTGTGCAACGCCCACATAACTGTTGTTTAAACTTTTAAGCGCACACGCTTCCTGCAAGTACAACAAGTAACAACGACAACTATCCGACAATTGATCGTTGTTTCCGGGTTTGTTGCTCGACTCGACTCGACTCGACTGGCAGCTGAAATTAAGTCGACACCGAGACAAACACAACGCAACATGCAGATAGTTTTGCAGACTAGAGCACCTCCAATCTAGTACAACATACAACAACAACAAGCTGCAAGCTGCTTCCTGAAACATGGCCTCAGCAAATAAACGAAGTAGAACTGCCTTTTATTCATAGTCTTCACATTGTTGGCAATACTTTCTGCGTGTACAACACGGCGTATGACGCATGTTGCGGACAAAGTTATTGTACGAGCAAGTTCAGCAGAAAAAGATGTTTCAAGGAATGTTCGACATTGTTTTTGCAGTTTGTAGAAAATGAAATGAAATCTTTTCGAAAAGGTTTTATCGCACACACATAAACCAATTTACACATACGATATTTATTTAAATGTTCAATTTGAAATAAATTTAGTGAGCACATCAGGTCCATCAATTTTTGTGCAAGCGGAGATGGAAGAGAAATGGCAAAGAAATTTGCATGAAACAAAAACGGATAGCGGCAGCAATTTGCGTAAGAGCAAATTAAATATTGTAACTGTAAAATAAATCTGATATGCAATATATTGAAGCCAAAGTGCAAAGGACAACAGAAGGGAGCAGACAACTCGACAACTGGACAGCAGGACGACAGGACAACAGAGCAATCGAATCGAGCATGCTTCCGACTGCAACGGACTGCATAAACAAGACTGCAGAAAAATATAAACAATATGCAAAGCATGCTGAAGACGTGCCAGCTGAGTGAGACTGAGAGACCTGAGGCGACTGCAACGAATGTCAAGTATACGCACTGTGTGTGCTGTTCTTGTTTCTGCTCTGCTTTCCTCTGCTCTGCTATTGTTACGAAACTTTGCATACAACAACAACAGCAACAAGGAGCAATCGGAATTGGTAACAAGGTCAACATTTTGAAGGCATGTTGCCATCAATTTAACATCAAATGCCCATAAATCTCTGACAGCACATAAAACATGTTGCGTGTTTTTCATAAAAGATGCTAAATAAATATATTTAATATATACATAAACGATGCAGACAGACAGCAAGACAAGTTTGCCCTCTAGTCAAAGACATAAATATATATTGAATTCAATTGCGAGCCAATAAAAAATGCGAAACAAACTTCTGACTTTATGTCTCAATTGCGACATTAATTTGCATTAAATAAACGCCAAACGATGAAGGCAAAATTAGAGCAGAACATCTTCCTCCCTTCGCACTTTGATTGACGTTGCATCAATATCAATCAAAAGTCAACAGTGGTGCTTTATAGTCGACATATTCGCATATATTTTGCATTTAAAAGCATTTCTCTGCTTCGACTTTTAAGTGATTCTTCTTTTGATTGTTTGTCTTTCAGTTTGCCTTCTGTTTGCCAACGTCGCGACGTGGCGCAGAGACAAACGCAACAGAGAGTCACATCCCCGCCAAGCAAAGTTAAAATATTTAGTATTGAGAATGGAATTCATTAAAAATATATCGAAACAACATTCAAATGTTTCAGAGTGCAGAGGGTGCAGGGTGCAAAGCCAGAAAGATGGTAGCTAAAATTTAACGACTACGTTGATATTTTAATGGTTGTGGTGGAATTGCATTTCACATTATTACTTATTTCTATTATGAAATTTTATAGCAGTCAATAAATATGTATTATCATTTCAAATGAATTGTGAAATGCATTTTGAGCTTCATACAAAATTGCTAACAAAATGGGTAGTTGTTTAATTTTTTTTTAAATAATTATCAGAATTTCAAATTAAGACATTTTATATATGAATTATATGGGGCTTAATATTTGCTTCATTATTTTTTTTTTTTTTTAGCATTTAAGTAATACTTATTAAATGGGTTTTCATTAATAATTACACAAGATATATATAGGGTAACTTTACAAATTTGAAAAGTTATTGAACAAATATAATTCTATATGGGCAAAAACTCTTACTGCAATAGAGACTTTCCTGCACTGACTGACAAGCTGGTATATTTTCCATTCTGTGGTATATTTTACGTATAGTACTATTTTAATATACCATTCGGCATATTTTTAAGTAAATTAATTAAGTATATTAATTTGGTATATCATATTTGAAATATTAGTGTGGTATATAAATTTGGTATTTTTTAAGAATAATAGTCCCTCTCTTCATTTTTATTATTGAGTTCTAAACCAATTTTATGATTTCTATAAAAATGATTTTTTTTTTAAATATAAAATATAGTAATAAATAATATTAATCCATTAATTAGTTAATTGAAGTTTTGTTAAATATTTTTTCATTTAGTATTTTATTCGGTATATTAAATCATTTTTATTTTAATAAATCACTTTGCTATAATATACCAATTAGTCGTCCCATTTAAAGCTGTATAAGTGTGTTTTTCTATCGCACTATCGCCATTTAAATCCATTTACCGAGCTCTGACCAAACATTTTTGCGGATCTTTCAGCAATCCGCACACTTAAAATATTTACGCAATCAAAATTAATGCAACTGTCATGTTCTGCTGCCTTCCACTCTTCTTTCCCTCCTGTTTCTCTGTGAATGTATTTAGCGTTAAATGCAAATACACTTTAGAATTGCAGCCAACCACAGCAACCCCTTCGCACTCTCTCTCTCTCTATCTATCTCTCTCAGTTGTTGTTACTCTCAGCTAGTATTCCCGGTTACAATTCCGGGGACTGATATGCATGTTTAAATTTAAACAGTAAAACCAAACTCATTACCAACAACAAGCGAGTGTGTGTCCTGTTCTCGTCGTCGTTCTCCTCGTTGTCAAATTACCAAAATGTCCTTTTGCGCAATTTTGTGGACATTGGAAATCGCTTTGATTGAACCGCATGCTTCCATGCGGACAACAACAAGATCGGAGCCGAGGGGAGAACACTACAATGGCCGCACATAAAACAAACAGGCCACGTCCTGGCAGTGTCCTGGCCACATCCACATCCACATCCACACGGACAACACAACGAAATCCACTTGCAATTGCAGCTGTAAATGCGGCTCGCTGCACTTACACGCATCCCCAGCTTCAGCTTCAGTTCAGTTCAGTTCGATGTGCAAATTGTCCATGCGGATGCAATGCAATGCGATGCGGATTGAGTATTGGGGATTGAGCATCGGTTTTATGTCGCTTGCGACTGAATGGAGACGCATTTTACTGCCCTGCTAATCTCTGAGCGATTTCAATGCGTGTGTTCGTTGCACACAAGTAAAAGCGAAAGCAAATTTTCGGTTCGGGGGGAATGAGGAGCGTTTGTCAGTCCTGGTCCCGGTCCGGCGAGTTGACTTTGAAAATCAATTAACAACATCAAACAGACACTGTGCACGCTGACGTAGACAGCTGTCGAAGAGGGAAGAGAAGAGAATGGGGGGAGGGGGGAACAAACCCACTCGGCAAGTGTGTAAATTGCAACTGTAAATCAAATATGACAACGCAGGCGAATGCAAAATTTGCATGTGTGTCAGTCACATTAATTGTCCGCGCCATCGCATCGCAGTCGCAGTCGCAGTCGCTATGAAAGGGGGCGTATTTTATTGTTGTGTTAATGAGTGTGCACAGCACATTCGCCGTGGGCTCAGTCTCTGGCTCAGCCCAGTTGGTCAATTGCCGCTTGCCGAATGCCCGGAGCGAGGCATTCGTGTGGCACGAGGTTATCTCTCTATGGCCAATGCAATTTGCTGATGTGACACAAAAATATGTTGCCATAAGGCGCGTGTGCTGCACAATTTTAATTAATTATATATAAAAGTCGGCAAAATAATGGACATTAATTGGATATTAATTGCATAAATGATGAATAGTAGTTGCCGAATGATATTTGCCTTAAATATTAAAGTCCTGAAATTCACTTTCTCTCTTTTTCTTCAGTTGTCTTAACATGAAGTTAAGACGCTATCTGTCTGCTTGACATTTTGCGGTCAATGTCCACCCGTTGAGCGGAAAAACGTTGTAGAACTTTTCTAATTAAACGGACAGCAAGTTTATTCAAACAACTTAATCAACTTGCAAACACACAAAGAGCATAAAAGCAACACACAAACACACAACAAGAGACACAAAACTCAAGAGTAATAAAATTATTTACCCAACGCAGACTGCACAAAATGCTAAAAATGCATGGAAATTTATGATCACGTAGCTGACATAAAATGAGCTGGATTTCTCCTCCTGCTTCTATCTCCATCTCCAACTCCTTCTTCATTTTGCATGCAGCTCGCAGCGAGCATGACGTGATAATTTACTTAACGGCCTATACATAGACTTCTCGCCAACCCCGATGATTGTGTTTGGGCCATAAAACTACTCAACTCCTTGCTTCAATCAGAGACACTTTACAAGGCGGCAAACATCAGAGTTTATGATGTCTAGGCGATTTGTAGACATTCGCTGGATGGAGTTAGATTCGCTAGTTCAGCGACAATTTTAATGGGCAATTTATGGGTAAGATTCATGAACGAGATGAACTGATATATTTTTGGGGGTTTTGTAATTGGCAGCATTATAGTAAATGCTGTCAAATATATGCAGCTAATTTGATTAGACTTTAATGAGGCATGCTTGAACTTTGATGTCGAGCAAAAAAGAAATGTGTGTCTGACTAAACATTGTCTGCACTTAGCTGTAGCTAACTGCAATTAAACCGAAACCGCATTATCTCTTCCCCCAGTCGCTTATCGGAGCAACTGTTTATGTGCTAAGCTCTTTTTCTATCTATCTCTCGACTTGGGGGCCATCCCGACATGTCTGCGGTATGTGGAATAGCAGCATTTTCCCATAAGACCTCGTTGAAATCTTTTCTGTCCGGCTAGACACCATTTAGACTGCGGGACCAAAAAGGCCACAAAGACAGAGAATAGAGAGAAAGAGAGCTTGAGTCTGTTTTGCGGTGATAACTGAGAATTAATTAAACGCCGACGCGAATTAAATTAAAATAAAACCGCAAAGACGCAGACTTAAAGACTATCACGAGCTATTAATAATGGCATAAGAGACTGATACGACTTCTCCGATAGCTCTACACGCTATTTTTGGCTCAACTTTAAAAGCCAAGTCAACAGTTCAACTGTTCCCTTTTGGCCATGCCGATTTCATGGTTCTCTGGCTCTTCGTCGGTTTTTCCCCCTCTCACGTTTGACGTCTGTTTCCGCTGCTGTTTTTTGCATTCACAGCAAAAGGCATAACAATAAATGGCAGCCCAACCAACACACTAAACAAAAGCAAGCCAAAGGCTGGCAAAACGAAACAAAAACAATTGCAACAAAATGCAACTCTGGCTGCGACTTTCCACTTCCGGCTGCACTAAAAGTTTAAATTCATTTCCGCTCCGGCTTAGATTTTTGAGAGAGAAAAAATTAATTAGAAGTTGCACAAACACGCGAAGGTCTTGTGCTGTAGTTATCTTTTGAGTTCGATGCCAAAAGGTTTTGTTTGTTTTCATTTCGCTTTGCTTTCCACTTTTGCGCTGACCCTTTCGACTTTTATTTCCTGCCATTTATGTGCAATCTTGGCTAAGGATATTTGCTCCATTTCGCAGACTGTGCGACAATTTAATAGACACTCAAAGAAAGAGAATGGTTGCTAAAGGATGACAAATGACTGCAGTTGTACTATATGTTTCCAATAGGAGGTGAAATAGGTTCACTTGTCACGTAATTAGTTGTAATTAATTGAGATAAAAACACTTGGAAGTTTACATTGCACAACAAGACACGAGAGACATTTTCCATGTACAGATGACAGGGATTAATTGCTAAACCTGAATTGAATATTTGCTAAAAACTGTTTACTGATATTGTCATTACTTTATTTTCATTTCAGGCCTGAAAGATCCAAATTTGGATAGGCATACGAATAAAGGTAAGTCTTTAAAGAACAAATAGGAAAGCTAAAGTCGAAATTGCTCGAAGGTGATATATCCGCTTTCCTTTTGTCATTAAACCATATTCGAGAAAAAATAAATATACAAAATATACTTCAAATATACGGGAATATAAAAAAGGCTACATTTGGTATATGTTATATTTCGAAGAGAAGCAAAGTAGTGCAATATTATTCTTAAAATATACCAAAATAATATACCAAAAAAATACAAAAATATAATTATATGGGTATGGGTATATTTATACCTAAATATAGGCGAAGTGTAGTTTGTTCGCTTTATTGCATTTTGGGAACGAGAACAATGCGAATCGAAAAATTAATTAAAATCCCACTTAAATATAAATTGTGTAAATAATTACAAACCAAAATTTGTTGCTCAGCAAGAGAAGTCAAAGGGCGCCACAAGACGAACCCAAAAGCCGCTCACACACACTGTTACCACAATAACTATAAATTCCGAGGCCCCCATCGTCAACCGCATGGTTGGATGGGAAAACCAAAGACACAGGGAGAAAGCGAGAAGACAGCAAGCAGCCTCTTTAAAACGCAATCAAGCTGAAAATTAATTAAAATTTTAAGCGGGATATGAAAATAATGTGCAGCCGAAAGAAATTACACACAGACACCAAAAAGCAGGACCATCGCACCTCAACTAAACTCTTCGGCATTCCCCATCCCAAAGTTGTGTTTAATTTAAAACTCACTTGTTACATTTTTAGACGCTGACTTCGACATTTCTCCTCAGTTGAAGTGCCAGTTGCTTGGCTGTCGTCGCAGTTGGTAGTCGTCTCGATTTCATTAAAAATGTTTTTATGCTCACATTATCCTTTTACTTTAGCGTCGACTTCACAACTCCGTCTCCCTCCCTTTCCCAAACCATTTCTCTCCAGCTCTCGCTGTTTTAGTGAGCAATTTAATTTGACTATGAAACGCTTGCCGCATCCTTGACACTTTCGCTTTTTCCACTTCTCTTTGCACCCCCTTTGGCAGGTATTTCCTGAGTCGTGCTTACCCCTTTTGCCATTGGCTTGTTTTAAGCAGCTTAAGCTTGTCGTTGACGTCCTCGTTGCTCACGCTTCTCTCGCTTGGTGTTGTTGTTGTTGCTGTTGCCGTTAAAGGGCTCATAATTTCATGCTCGTCGCACACGCTTCCCTTTCCCCCTCCCCGAGCATCCCTTTGCTTGTGCTGCACCTGTGCCAGCCACTCGTTGGTGGCCTTTAACTGAAGAGTTCCCACTGTGCTCCAAGTGTGTGTGTGTGTATGTATAGTGTGTGTGTGTAGTATGTTTGTGTGCGTGCAGCCACAATTTTCACCAACATTTTCGCTTCTTTTGGCTTTGAGTCGCCCGATTCAGACAGAGAAGACATCACTTCAAATCCAATAAACTTAAGTGCGCTGCCACTGTGACGATGACGATGACGATGACGATGAAGCTGACGCTGACGGTGACGGTGGCCTCGTTCTGGCCCCATTTCTGGTCTGGCTTATACCACTTGGCCAACGTTTTGGTTTGCTCTGCGTTCGCTTAGGTTATTTTTACAGATGCATGACTGTTCTAGTTCCAGCTTAAACTTGATTATTGCACGAAGTACTTGGGTGTCTCATTTATTTATTTAACTGAAGATTAAATTTTAGTAAATTAGAAAGGTAAAGACACTTTTGATGTAGAAAAGATTTTAAAGTATTTTACAGTATGACTTATTGCGTTAGAAAAATTAACAATATTTCTCTAACATAAATAGAAATTGAAATTCTAATTAGTTTGTTAAATTTTCAAATTATTACTCACTTTGGCTATATTTGCAGTAAAGAAAACTATATTTATATTTTGTAATATCTTTTAATGCATCTGTGTGTCTTGATAATATGCTCAATTTGAAGCAAATTTTGAAAAAAAATATTTGTTTATTTATTTATCTATATCTGTTAAATGCATCTGCATTTAAAGCTAAGACACTTTTTGTAGAGAATATTTGTATATTAATGTGTTTTACACTATGTGTAATTTATATAAAGGATATTAATTTCGCGACAAATAATTCAATAAATATAGATTTACTTTTCTATATTCATTTCTATATTTATGTACCTATTATTTCACCCAAATTTGCTTTGTGTAGTTCTGCTTGCAGCTGAAAAAAACGATACTCTTTGCATGTTGTTTGACTATTAAAATGATGGACATTAGCATTTGCTTGTACTCGCACTCGCAGTTATGGCTTTTTAAATGGATTGGCTTCTCTGTCGAGCTAATGTGATGAATGACTGCCAGACTTGCAAAAAAAAGAAATCCACAGAAGAAAAAAAGTGGATAGACTTGTAATTATTCTAAAGTAACTTCAGGTCCTTGGCCAGACTTCAATTGCAATTCATGCCGTAGGCAAAAAAAAAAAAGAGAAACTCATCACATGTTTATGCTTCATATGGAGCACTTTAATCTCATAAATCAAACGGCAACAACAACAAGTGGATGGAGACAGCAACAGGATAAGAAGAAGACTGCCAGGCAGCCATCCACATACATACATACATATAATAACATAACATTTAACATATTTCACTTAGGCAAGCATTTAATCCCACAACTTGTCGGCGTCCTCTGTTCGTGCTGCTGCGGCGTCAACAATCTCATTTCCTAGCAAAAGTTTTATTTTTATTTCTTATTACACCTTATCAAATAATGAATATCAAATGTAATGCTTATCATTTATTTGCCAAGGCGAAACCGAAATGTATTTCGATGCTGCACCTGCTGCCTGCTGCCTGCTGCCTGGTGGCAAACATATTATAATATTTACTTAATTTTCATTTCTAATTTTTTTTCTTTGCTTGGCATGAGGCATATGAAATTGCTACCAAAGCGAAGGCAAGACCTTGGCCATGGCCAAAGAGAGAGACTCTACGAAAAAAATGCTGCATAATAAGCGAAGCTCATTGCGATATTTGTTGTGGCCAAAAGTCAAGTGGAGAATGGGATTGGAGAGTGGAGGGTGTTTGGAATGAAAGTGGATGAGAATGGTGTGTGTTTGTGTGTGTGTGTGTGTATTGGGGGCTGTCATTTCTTGCAGGTGGCTTAAGCTGGCGTCTAAAGCGATAAGCGAGAGTATTTGAATTTTTAATAAAATGAAATGCGAATCCCTCTAAGTTGGGTTCACCCACACTTTGATTCATTTGCCACTTGTGCAGACGCAGCCACAAAAAAAAAGAGAACGCGAAGGAAAGAAAGAAAATTATTCAAATTCGGTTTTGTAGTCGCCGCCATTTTCCTGTCACTGGCTGTGAAAACTCACAGCTTTTGCCGCCTCACTCACCACCGCGGCACATTTCAGCTAATCTTTTGGTCAGCCAACAACACTGACACCCGCCTCGACCACGACTCCCTCCCCCCATCCCCATCCCTTGCTGCTGAATGTCGCCTTGTTGTCTATTCGCTTTTTGAAATTCCAATTTGAATGCTTCGTGGTCTGTCCCTGCCCCTGCCTCCCCTCCCGAATCCCTACGATTTGGTGGATTCCATCCAATATTATTTTATTCATGCCATTCGTACGTATTTGTCTTCTTCGCACTGTTGCCATCGCCATCGCCATCGTCGTTGTCGTTTTCTTTATTGTACTTGAAAAATCGTAATTAGAATTGGTAATGTATTCAAATTGACTTTCATTTCCGTTCGTTTGTTTTGTTCGTTCGTTTTGTTCTTCATCAAGATTTTGCGCTTTTCACGCTATGACTGGCAGACCAAAAATCTCTCTTTTAAATTTCCTGGTCGATAAGTGAGAAATGATATTATCATTGTTGAACTGATAATCGTCAATGGGCTGCTGATGAGGAATTACCTCATTTCATTTGTTTCCAAATAAATATTGAATCTGTCAGTCGACAAAAAAAGAAGATCTACAGCTGGAATTACACATAATACCAAGAGTAACTATCAGATACTTTTGCTACCATATTTCAAAATCATTGTTTGCACACAGCCAAGGAAGGAAAAGTTTTGTCGAACCCAAAAAAAATGGGAAGTGAACGTGCGGCGGCATTGAAAATAGACAAAACCCAAAAGAATAGCAAAAAAAGCAAAGGGGAAAAGCAAGAAAAATCGGCGGCAAGAAACTGAAACTTTTACAGGCGAAACCGTAAAGAATTCAACTAATAAAAATCAGGCACTCAAGTGCGAAAAAATCGCGAAAAGCATCATCAAATAATGTGCCACTCAAGCCGAATGCCAAGCGTGGCCAGCCTCAGTCTCCTTCCGCTCCCCTCCTTGATCCACCCACGCAAAGACAAATAGAAAACAAAAGTAAAAAGTAAGTTGAAATAGAACTATGCTACGCGCAGTTTGGTGAAAAGTTGCGGCGCCAACCCGGAACCCCGAAAATAATACAAAATTGCCAAGGAATGCAACCACACACCCAGCCACGCCCCTCACTCACCGCCCGCCCACCCACTCGACTATACGTCATCGAGAGCCGAACTTCGATGAGTTAGCCAGAGCGCGGTGTCTCCAATTTTCCGAGGAGTAGTGAGCACGGATGCGTTAGCCACATATTTCCGCTGCCACGAAGCGTGCTAGGTATTTTCCTCAGTTAGTTCGAGCGTGTGTGCGTAACGGAAAAGCAATTTTCCTTTGTGTCGTGCTCAGGTTTCATCTACAGCTTCAGCTCGGATTGTTTTCGTCGTCTATGATTTTTTTTTTGGTTTTCCGTGAGAGTTTTTCCTACGCGCTGCATTCAGCTGGCAAATTTGTTGCAGCAGAAATAAACACTTTATTAAATGCATTGGAATAAACGCATCCAAACGAACGAGTTTCTTCTTCCATTCTCTCTTCTCTGTCCCTTCTTCAGCGTTCTTCTATTTGTCTTCTTCGAGCCATTCACTATTTACTCACATGTGTGGATAAGCTGCAGGGATAAAAAACTTGGCGAGTCCTTACTACTTACTATATCGCAAAGTGAATTTGGTGCTAAGCTCAAGCAAAAGATTCTCTTTCTTGTCTGGGCTACGAACTTTATTGAAAGTGAGAGAAACACATTTTATTTGTAATACTTTAAATCTTTTGTAACTGGAAATAATATAATTTTATAATTTAACAAGTTACGGATTATTCTTTCTCATATTAATACATTTTCGTAGAAGAAGATTAAGTTATTTTATAAAAATGTTCGTAAGAATATTTTAGTAAAAAAAATGTCATATAATTGACATCAAAAATCCTATGTTAATTATATTTTATTTACTTTATTTCTTTTTATATCCGCCAGTGGGGTATTTTAGCTTTGCTTTCAAGGCAAGTTGCTGCAGTCGGGTTTTAGTTGCTTTGGTTCATAATCAGGTATATTTTGATTGATATACCATATATTGTCTTTGGCATATTTTAGTATTTTAAGCATTATTTTTAAGCATTTTAACAAAACTAAACTTTATTATTACATTTTACTTAAATAACCATTTAATCAGTTTCTCAATATGACATTTAAAGTATTATTTTGAAGTTGTTTTTCGGATTTGCGAAATTCATTTGAAATTTCCAAGAGGGGTTGGAGTGGCTGGGCCTGTGGCTCAATTTAGTCATCGATGAGTATACAAATTATGATTTAAGTATTTATTTACTTTTTGCATTTGCCCCCAATCCAGGACAACAACCTCTCTGATCCCCACACACACACACACATACTAATGCAGATACACAAATACGTTCACACGGATAATCGAAGGCAGGAATCAAATTATGCTAGAATTGAGATTGATTTTTTATTCAATTTTAATGCGACAAACGAAGGCAGATAAACAGACACCGACACCAACAGCGACAGCGACAGCAGAATCAACTCAAATGCTGGCTCACACATGTGTCCTGATCCCTGCTACTTGCACTCTTCACTCTGCGCTCTCTCTGGCCCGTGGGTGCTTGGCCCGTTGGCGATGGATTCGTTGGTTCCTGGCCCACATATTCGCCTCTTACAGGGTGCTTCAAATCACAGCCAAACACGTGGCCATGGCCTCTGCTCTGCTCTCACCGAACATCGCTGGCTGGGGAGAAATTATAACAACGATGGGACACGAGGGAGTGCCACTGGATTAGGTCGTTGCTGGCTGTCGTTGTCGCTCCCGTTGTCGTGGTCCTTATGGGAAACTTTTTGAATATTACAACATAAATCGATTAGCTTCCAGCAATCTGCATCGCATGTGTGTGTGTATGTGTGTTTGTCTTCTCTTCATATGAGTGTATTTGTGTGTGTGTGTTGTCACTGATTGACACTTGAAGCAACATTTTTTGCTCTCCACTTTTTGCTGTCGTCCATTGATATGCGTCTGCCACTTGACTTGACTCCAGCCAACGTTGGCACACAACATTCATCTCCAGCTCCAGCTCCGGCTTTGACTTTAGCTTCGCTTCGATATGGTCTCTTTGGCTCTTTGGCTGCGCTGTGGTGGCGGCTCATCAATGGCTCTTCATCATCATCGAGGCAAATTGGCTTTCAGTCCTGGCCCTTTAGCTATCGGCGTGTGTATGCATTATTATACTATAGAGATGACGACCTCGATTTCTAGCATAAATTGAAAGGAAATTAAACATTGAAGAAGATGAAAATGTGCTGCCGGGGAAATTGTCGTGTGATAATTGTTTTATATCTCCGGCTATGCACAAATTGAATGTTAATTGATAATGTGGGTCAAGCAGCAGCAGCAGCAGTAACAGAAGCAGCAACTTCTCTCTTCTCTGGGGAACAGTTCTTTAATCAGTGCGGCAAACATTTGCGTATATATTTGCTCAGCAGCTTATCCTATTTCTGGTTGGTAAAGAAATTACATTGCAATTTACAACATTTCACAACGCTCTCTAATCAAACGCAAGCCCAAATCCCAATACCCAGAGAAGCCTTCAAGGAGCAAAGGCAGTCAACAAATCGAAGCTAAGCAAATACGTGAGACTCACATGCGCCCAAAGGCCTTAACCTCATACAAACTGCAATTAGCGCACACAAAGCGCAAACAAGACTGAAATTTTGAAGAGTAACAACATCGATTTAGGGATGAAATCAACCTCCTCACTCTTCCCCTCTCACTCTCTTTGCCACGCAACGACAACTGTAATTTTACACAAATTAAAAGCAGTGCGACGCGAATTCAGAATCAGCAACGAAAATCGAAAGGTGAACTCACTCTCTCTCTCTCGCATATCCTTTGCTGGGCTAGACAGACAAATAAGGGGTCTAACATGACAGATATCGACGGTACAGAGAACGGGGCTATCAATTGTCTTGGCAACAGACGGCAGCCCAAAATCCCATTGTGCAATATTTCAGTCAAAAATGTTGTTCGCTTTAAGCAAAGCAGAAGCCACACAGTTCATTCAGCAGCAGCTTCAGCTTTGTAGTCCAATTAAATGCGCTGAAGGGTTCAATCCAAAGAAGATCTCCATTGCAATATCTTCCCCTCGTTCTTCTGTTCTAATTGTTCGACAGTTTTTTTTTTTATTTGTGAACTACCTGAGCTGTGAATTGAGTTTCATGCTCCGCTGGCCAGCAATTTGTTGTCGCAGCAGTTAGCTTTGACTTCATTTCCATTTTCCTTTCTATTGCCATTGCCATTTCCATTTGTGTTTCTGTTTCTCTTTTGACTTTAAGCTTTGCTTTAACTGTTCATTTACTTTCCTCGACATTTGTTGAGCCTCATCATGACAAAGTCTTTTCGCTTTACTTTTGTTCTAGCTTTTGCCAACCACACGCGTGGGAAACTTTCTAAACATGTCAAGTTCTCATCAGCAGCATCCTCAGTGTCCTCGTTTATCCTTGTGCTGGTTGTAATTATCACGCTAATGAATCAAGTGTACTCGCTTGTAACTAATTGATATGAGAAAGTGACATGGCTTTTTATTGTGCCAGAGTTTCGGAGAGGGTGGCAGCTGGCAGTTTTGTTAGATAAGCAAACCAAGGCCACAAATAAACTCTTGATGCTGCACTTTTCCGGCACTCCACACGTGTGTGGTAGTTTTCCATGGTTTTCCACTGCTAATTTGCATGAGAACTTTGCAGTTCTTCCATGTCAACAACTTCCATATTTGTGCAGCTAATCAGCAACACAACAAAATTAAACCAAAAAATGAACAAAAATAAAACCCAAAATCCAATCCAATCAAAAAGTATTCAAAGGGGATAAAAGAGGGTAGAAAATCCAAAATAAAAAGAAGCGAAACTTCATTAGAAATTGTGTTTAGCGCCTTGTGACATTTTCATGGCAATTGTCTTTAACTTTTTACGCGTGTAAACTTTGCCTAAATGAATTTTGCACAATTCCATCGTCCATAACTTTCTTTCTTATTTTTTTGGGGGGCATTTTACTTTTATTTCTGCTGCTTCTTTTTTTGTTGGCATATGGCCCAAGGGAGTTGAAAGCTTGTTAAGCGACTTTCATTCAGGTGACGACGACGATGATGATGATGATGATGATAAGTGGTATGCCCGGTGATGATGACTACAACAACCGAAGCAACTCCCTGGTGTATTTTGTCAGTAATAAATGTGATTGTTTTCGCCAAAAGGCAAACGCACTCCTCGAGCATTATTTATATTTATGTTATTTAGCATAAACAACTTTGCTTAAATTGCACAAACTTTGCATAAGCCTCCAGCCACACTGAACAGCGGCAATCAATTTCAATTTTAAGCCCTTTACAGGGGAAAGACAGCGACAACGTTTTTAATTAATCGTCGGATTACCAGGAGCTGCCCAACTGTCCTTTCGCCAGAGGTTTATGCTGTACCCTTCAGCTGCTTCTTTTTTTTCTGGTTGTTGTTGTTCGTTTTTCATTATCTCTGCGATTTATTCTATTTTTGCGACTCAACTAAACGAGCGACAAATTGTCGAGCGAACGAGAGTCCTCTGCGCTGATGATTAACTTTTATTGTCGCTGCCCGCTGTCGCGTTTAATCCTTCCACGCTTTGTGTCATCATCGATGCCGGCGCACACTTCTGACGGATTTACCACGACCACGACATCAGTAGTTATTGGGCATTGTCCAATCATGCCATATGGTCCAAGGAGCACTCCACACACAGTCATGGCAACACGTTTCCTGTGGCACAAACGGCTAAAAAACAAAGAGAAAATGCATTTTGGCTCGACTTGTGGTTGGCCATATTAGTGCAACGTTGAAAATCTGTTTCGAAAGCCAATAAATCTGAATTATTGGCCTGCTGCCAGATGTCATCTCTATCGCAGTCTCTTCTGCTTCCTAACTATCGAGTATATTTCCTTTTCGGAATGATTAAGTGCTTGTATTGCGAATCACAATTGAATGCAGATGAACGAATGACTTGCGATTCGACATGCCTAAGCCCAACTTAGTGGAGCCGTCAATATTATGACACCCATTGAACTCCAGCGTGTTTGCTAATCATCAAACATCCATCGCTGTCCATAGCTCCCTTGAGCCCGTTGGCCATTAGACTGCCCCAATTATCAGGAAAGTCCATCAAGCAATTGCCCAAAGCTGAAAGCGAGAGAGTCATAAATTACAGAAGGTGCTAAAAGCCACACGCATATAAAAATTGTTAAAAATAATGACACATTTCCCAGCACAACTCCATTGGGTCATCAGCGGAATCTGCACATAAAAACCAAAAGGATGAGATGGGATTGGAAATGGAATTTTGTTGGGGGTTGTCCACTCATAACGTTGAGGAACATCACCATCATCATCAGCTCTCGTTAGAGGCTCAAATCTGCGCTGTGGGCGATGTTATTGTAACAATCGACACCCGACGCGTTAAACACACACGAAATGATTGCCAGGCAGCAAGCAGCCGCAGCTGAGAGGGAAAAGCGGAGAAAAGCAAGGGAAAAGCGGACTGGGCATTTGCCCGTGGCGTTTCGGTTTTGACCACAGCCATTGCTCACCGGGGTGTTGACAATTCAAACGCAATAATTGCGACTACAGCTCGACGGGATCGAGGGAAAAAAGGTACAAACTGCGGAGTGGAGGAAGAGGAGGCGGAAGGTGTGGAAGGACGCGTGTGCCTCGCCTTTGGCTCGTTATTTCGTGTTTGACACAATGTCAACTTTGTAATAAGTTTTGCTTTCGCTCGCTGCGCATACAGCGAAATAGTATTCACATGACATAAAAAAAAACGTAGAAGTAAAACATTCACATTGCAGTTCGCTTTCGCTTTGATCTCTTCTCGCCGGTTTAGGGTAGTTTTTGCACCCCTGAAGCTGATGCTGCGACAGTCGCGACGCACTTTTAATGAACCCTCCACACTTCTTGCTGCCGATTTCTGATCCTATTGCCATTGTGGCCATTGTTCTCGCACTCTCTCTCCTGTTCGCATTCATCATTTGCCTTTGAATGCGCTCGCTTTTTGTCTGCTGTTTATTATTAGCCTGGCAAACACATCCGTCTGTCCGTCCGTCCGTCTGTCCGTCCGTCTGTGCCTACCATTGTTGGGCATTGCTCAATGTTGGTTTAATGAGTTGAATATGTCAAATGTCACCCCGTGTACGACACTCATTGTTGCTTTTTGCTTCTTGACTGCTGATTCAAATGTAGTCATTAGCATTCAGAAATTACGCAAAACATTTTGAAACTGAAATCAAGAATGTTTCAATTTAAAGCAAAACATTTTTATAGCTGGTTTGAGACTGTTGCTTGAGTGTTTTCTAATCCCTGCTATCTATGCGCGATAAAGTCATACGGTGCATTAGCATTGGGATGGATACTTGAACAGATGTCTTCACATTTCAAATTCACAAAACTAAAAGCAAAATGCAAGCCCAGAGAGTGAGAGAGAGAGAGACAAAGAGGATTCCCTGGGTTGGCCAACACCTTAGTGTGTTTTGTCACCCTCTGGACAGAAATTCGCACAGCTGAACGATGTTAATTCCTCCTGCAACGACGAATGCAAAAACGGCTTAGAGGTGAAGTTTCGCCAAAGTTTTGTCGCGTCTCTAATGCATGTTGGCATTTACATAATTCCCTTGACGCGGTAGAAGGAGAAGGAAGCACTTGACTCGAGGCAAGCAGCCAGAACCGAAAACAACACAAGCAAAATCAAAACCGAAACCAAAACCAAAACAGAAGCCGGAATTAGAAGCAGCCCAGCAGAGGCAAATATCAATTACAATCACGCAATCTATATATAAAGGCAGGGAATACTTTGGATCAGGGACAATGGCCAGCAAGTGAGAGTGAAAGAGCGAGAGAGAGAGAGCACAAAAAGCAAATTAATTGAAATCAATGCAAATGTCGGCTAACCCTCAAGGGTTGTGTGCCTCGGTTTCGTTCTGGTTTTTCAATTTCTATACGCAATCGCATTTGTCAGCGGCTTAAGTCCGTTTCCCTCTTTCTCTCTCTCCTTCCCCCCCTCGGAAGTCACCTCATCACCACCGCGCTGCGTCACCATGGGCCCATTGTTGTCAAACATGTCAAAGCAATCGCAAACATTTGGGCTGCTTTTAATTTATCAATGCAAGTTTACTCAATTCTCTTACATTTCTTTTTTTCGCGTTGATCTATGGATTCCATTTCGCGGTTTGCTGAGCACATGCAACATCAGCAGCACCGCGAAGATAACGCGTCGATAAGCAACAACAGTGTCCTCGTGCTCGCAATTCATCTGCCGCTACTCTCAACTTGTGTGATAAGTAACACATTTGGTTGCCCGGCGGCTCGACGGGTTCCAATTCCGAAATATGTCCTTATGTTGTTGAATTCGCGGTGGCTTCTGTGGGTTGTGCAACGCATCTTCCCCCGCAGGGAAACAGCCGAGGACACTCTTCAACATATGCCAACAAAATTGTCCCATTCAAATTGGATGAACGGGTGAAATAAACCTTGTTAATAAGACTTGATTAATATGGTGCCATTTATATTAAATGAATGACAATTTCGAATGGCCTCAGCGCACTAATCTGTTTTCTCAAGCACTTTTGAAGTAGTCGCTTTATTTTCAAGGTGGAAAACACCGGGATGAAAGACTTAAGATTTGAATGTATTCTTGAAACGCACAAATTTGACATCCTCTTAAAAGTAGCGTGGAATAACAATCATTAGAAAATTTAAAATGTATATTAAACGTTTAGCTATTCAGAATAATATATTAATCATTTACATTATTAAATTTGCTTTCTTTCAAGCATTAATATGGTTATTTTAAAAGAAATTTGTTTAAATTTGAAGAGGTAAAAAATCGTCAAATAATATAAAAGAAATACATATTTTTAAATTGAAAGTCTCTTCCGGAATATAAAAGCTACTTTTAATATTTTTATTCGTAGCAATGACATTACTATTACATTATTGTCATTTAAATTGATCTCAGTTTCAAACAACTGCGCATCAATCTACAGCATTGATTGCCCTTTCATCAGCTCAATTTGCTTATCGACTTTTGTTGTGCTCTCTCCTTTTTGAGGGATCTTTAAAGGTCAGTTATGGCTCAATACAAGCCAATTTCCGGCACATCAGAGGCCGTAAAAACGTTTGGCAACATGCGTCGCGGTTTAAAAACCAATGTCAATAAATTTTCACTAGAGCGAATTTATTGGAAGCTCGTCCCCAGCCTTAAGAGGGAAGAGAGAGAGAAAGAGAGATGGAGGCTTTATGACAGCGCCGCAGGCATGATTCTTAACCCGTTGACGACGCGGAAATTGGCGACGCGTCTGAATGTCAATAAAGCGGACGCATTTTGTTGGAAACGCTTTTTAAGTATAGGCCACAGCCAAAGGAAAGGAAATCTGGCCAAAAATTGTGGGCGAGCAGAGCATGTATGTATGTATGTGGGAGGTGGAATAAGTCTGGCAATTGCCAAGTGAGGCGCGCATCGTTTGGCGACAAAATGATGACATCAAATCGCATAATTTGAGCGCCAGACGAGCCATGAGCTCGGAGTAACCCCAAAAGGTTTGCCAACAACAGCAACAACAACAACAACGGAGAAGAAGTTTATCGAAGTGAAAGTGGAGGAAGCACAATTCAAATTGCCTGATTTAGTAGTCGCTTGGGGCGCAACGATTCAACATAGATAGAGCATAAAGCATGCTCCAAGGATGCCGAAACACACTTTGCCACATGTGCCGAGGGGCAGCATCAACTAGCAACAACAACAGCAACAACAACAACAACGAAATAAATATAAAAATGCTCGGCAATAAAATTTGCGTAAATAGTCCAATTTGCATTGAATGTTGCCTTATTTATGTGACTTTCTTTTCGGTCTTTTGGGGAAGGCAACAAAAATGAATCACACTTTTTGGCCATTGTTACGCTTTTCAATTTCTATTGTTGTTGACGTTGTTATTCGCCGTTAGTTGGGGAAGTGTAAATTTGCCAAATTTTGTTAAAAGCAAAACAAAATATAAATAGCTCTCTGGGACTAAAATGGTTATGGAAATGGCCCAACATTTTTTTCTCATCTTCGCGTTGTTCTCTTTTTGCAAATCAAATGGCGAATATTTATACCCGCTACCCATAGGTTAGAAGGGTATCATAACATTTTCATACAGAAAATAGACGTAACATGCTGAAGGCGGCATCTCCGATCCCATAAAGTATATATGTATATATTCTTGATTGGCGTCAACAGATAAGACGATATAGCCATGTCCGTCTGTCCATTTGTCTGTATGAACACCTATACTAAATTGAGATATAGTTTTTTTTCGACATCACCGTTATATTTGCAGGCAGATGAAGTTTTTTTTAAAAAAATTTCCACGCCCACCTCCGCAAATCAAAAAAAATTAATACCAATCATAATTCTGAAGCTTTTTGGTACATACAATAATAACTACATTATTTATGATTCTTGAAAATTAGGTTGCGATTAGTTGAAAGTTATATAAATTATTAAAGAAATAATTTTATGTTGAATATTTTTTTATTTTTTTAATGCAGTACTATAATAATATACCAAATATGGCCATTGGTATATTTTAGTGTTTTTGCGGTACCCCAAATATTATAACAATAATACCTCACAGTTTTTCCTTTATTTAAAATGTGTAGCGGGTATCTCATAGTCAGGCACACTCGACTGTAGCTCTATTACTTCTTTTATTTTGAACGTGAACTTAGCCACGACTAATCAAATTGAAGACTTAAATAGCGAACCCGGAAATTATGCCATTGTTATTGCTCATCGTCAACTTTGCGCAGACGAAAGTGCTTGAAAAGTTTGCATGCTCCTTAACGAATGGTGAATGTAATCAAGCCTGGCAATTAACAATCGATGCTTAAAGCGCTGCCAATTAACAATTAAGCTTCAACCCAAAAAAAAGTTGGCGGAAAGTTTTTCCCAACTTTTTGAGCGTGATTCTCAATAAATAAATGCGCTTATTAATTTACAATTTACCCACAACGTATGCATGAAATGCAAATGAAGGGAGAGCTATATATTTATTTTCTGTTCTTTTTTTTTTTTGGGTCACGCATATCAGTTGTCGAGGCCAATCAATCGATTGATACTGAAATTCCATTGGCATCATTAAATCACATGCTAAAGTATTTGAATTTCACACGCACCGAAAACACCAATTGTAGAATATTAAAGCAATTATAGACACTTGATGTCAAAATGTGTGCATTGAAACAGTTTTGGGTTTTTATTAGATATTTAAATTGTTGTAATTAAATGTGATTAATTCGGCTGTCTAATTGCTCAGCGAACGTTGCGCGTTGCGTGCTTCGATCGAGGACATTCCACAAATTGTTCACATGTGTGTGTGTGTGGGTGTGTGTGTTAACTGAGTTATTAGCTCGTTATCTTTCACACTTAATATTTACACAGTTGGCTGCTGAATTGCGGCACAACATCACAACAGCTAGTCAACCAGCAAAAAGAGAGCAAAAAAGGCGAACAGACCAAAGCAGCGCAGCGTTCGTTGTCAATGCCAGAGAATAGCTTGCTTAAAATTCAAACAATGTGTTGATGCCTTCACACCAACAAAACATGCATAATTAATATGCAAAAGAAGCAACAGCAGCAACAGCAGCAGCAGCCAGAGAAAGGAACAACTTTTTGGCCGAGCTGGAAAATTGAAAGGGTTAGCATACTTTTTCGGGGGAGCAAGGGGAAGGCATTAGACGACATTTTGCAGCTCTGCCACAGCTTCATTATTACAGCTTCCGCGTCAACATCATTTCCGTAAACACACACACACACACACATTGAAACACACAAACAGTTGCCATTATTGTTGTTATTGGCATGCATAATTCATATGTGAAAAGCAACAATAGGTGGCAAAGCAAACGAAGCAAAAACATAACCTCAAACCACGTAAATGCCACTGAAAATGCTTTAATTGGGGCTCACACAATCCCCCCCTCTCTCTCTCTTTCGTCCCTTTGCGCACTCCTTCAACACATTTGCATATTTCAATGCATGCAATTAGGCGTGCGGAGGATGAAGGCGACTCGAGTTGAAACTCAGACGCGGGGGAAGAATATGTAGCGACATGTTAGAAAAGTTCAATTTTTTGTTTAAACTTTTCTTCTGACTTTTTCATTCTTCTTCTTCTTGCAGCAAAATCACGCCATTTTACGGTGAATGGTTTGAGTGCTAATAACACGCTTCAGCAGCAGCAATATAACCTGCAACAGCAACAGCAGCAGCAGCTGCAGTCGGCGACTGACACACGCAACATCTACAACAATCCCTACAATCCACAGCAACAACAACAACAACAGTCACAACAACAGCAACAACAACAACAACGTTCCGCACACCTCTTTAAGGCACTGGCTGCATCTGCTGCTGTCGGCGGCAACAACAGCTTGAGTCATCCTTACGACTTCTCGAGCTCATCCTCATCATCGAACGCGAACAACGAGCAACAAGGATCCTCATCCTCGGAGGCGGACAATGCGTTTCTAACTCATAATAACGGTAAGTCAATACAACACATATCAAAACTATATTTTTGAAGAGAAAAATTAAAAGATTGTCCTTACAAAATAATACATATAATTCTAGTGTATGGAGAGAAAGTAAAATTCTCGTTACCCATTCGAAGTAAAAGTAAAACTGTGCGGTATTATTCTTAAAACATACTAAATTAATATACCATCAAACTACTAAAATATGACATGTGCTTTACTTGGTATTTTATTATACTGCTAAGTTCAAAGTATACGCAATATATCAAATTGTCACCCAAAACCAGTAAGATCCGATAAATATCATATTGCAAAATGCCATTTTGTTTTGCTGCTCAAGCAACTCACTTTAATGCAGTCTTCACTTTTTATTGATCTATTTAAAATTGCCATCTATCAATCTTTTGCATATAAGTTTAGTCTTGCAATATCGTGCTTAGTTTTAAATACCTACAATTATAAAATGGGGCATTAAAATCTACTCAAAGTCAAATGTCTTTGAAGTAAAATCAAAATGTATTTACAAATATATTTTAAGAAGTGTAATTATTCCCTAATTTTTACTAATGAGTGTATAATATAAAGAATCTGCTTTCAATTCTTGAAAAAAGGAATCTGTCCTTCAATTGTTGGTGCAGAATATCATTAAAATAGAAAAAATCGGAAAAGTATAGAACATGAGAGAAGTATATTATTTAATTTGAAAAGATTTCTTAGAGTAATCAAAGCTCATTTATCGCACTTTATTATGTGCGCTCATTATTTAACTGAAGTGCAACCGAGACCGAGTCGAGTCGAATCCCCAGTCGCAAATTGAATTAAAAACTGAAGCAATTAGAAGAAAACAAAAAAAAAACACAACTTCCGAGACCGTAAGTAATATTTCCTCTCTTGAATAATTTTTGCCTCTGGTGGCACAACAAATCACAAAAAGAAAAACGAACTTGCTCACCTGCCTTGTTCCTGGCTCGGGTTGTCTTGGCCAGCTTGCCATAATTTGCACGCAATTTGCATTTCAAGTGGCCAATCCCGAGTCCAAGCCCAAGCCCATCCCAGTTTCCACTCAATGCTCAAGTTGGCCAGTAGCCTTTCCTTTACCATAACTTGGCGCTGCCTTCTAATTACAGCACAAAAAGGTGCTCATAGCTCAGTCTCAGTTGCTTCCTCCAACTTCGACTTCGACTCCTTCTCAATCGCAGTCTGAGTCTCTCTCATAGTTTCCGTCTGAGCTGCAGTCTTAGTTCCAGGCTGGAAAACTTGGCACCCACAGAGTTGGCAATAAGTGAAATTTATGTGAGTGTTCATAATTTGTTAAAGCAAAACGGCTGCAGGACACCAGAAGACAGACGAGATTCGTGTAAAGTCATGCTACAAATTACAGAGCGAAAGGTAGAGAACGCTGTGAGATTTATTTAGCTGAGTGAAATAATCAACGAAATGATTGTAGTTGAGAAAATCTTCTTAGAGCGAATATCTTTTTCACTGATCTGCAAGTTTGCTGGCAGTATTTTATGTGTGCTCAGAAGCTGCAACATTATCAACAAATCATTGCCGCAGTAGCTGGCAAACGGGCAAAACTATAAAATGTGGCAAAGTGCAATTGCCGCACAGGACAATGGCAGCTGAAGCAGCAGCAAAAGCAGCAGCAGAAGCAGACACAGACTGCGACTCCAGCTCAGACTGAGGGCAAGCACGCCGTCAGTTATGCAATAAAAATCATTAAAAAATATAAAAATGAAAGCGGCAAGTTAACAAGGCGGTTTGCTTTTCCTTCTCCGGCTCGATGCTGATGAAGCCATGGAAAAAATTGAAAATCTTTGTTGAGAATGGCAGGCAGCAGGCAGCAGCAGCAACGATGCGTCGTCGTTGGGTAACAAGAAACTAAACGAGCGCCCAGCGCCATAAACTTAAATCACGATTAAAAGTGTGATTATCCTTGTGGCGCTACAAATCGCCGCTGCAGCTGACAGAGAGCAGACGATGGCCCAAGCCAGGACAACATCGTCCTGTCGGCTCTTGTAGCTCTTGTTGTGTTGTGCTGCTGTTTGTTGTTGCAGTTGTCTGATTTTATATCTTTACAACCAGGCGCGGCTGTTGTGGATGAGTAGTCAAACCCAGACTCAGACTCAGACCCAGACCCAGAGTCAAACCCAGACTGAGTCCGAGTCCTTGCCGCTGTTGCCTTTGTTGTTTCGCATCTCTTCTCTGCTGTAATGTTTTGTTTTGCTTTGCTTTGGCTTGAGAATACAGCAACCACACACACATTCACAAGATGTCGAAGTATCAACAGCTAACTATGAGATACATATATGTTTATGTATATAGAAGTCTATGCATATACGAGATAGTTGGTGCTGAGAGTGAAAGATACTTCAATTTAAAGTTCAACTTAAAGCGAAGCCAAGCAGTCATCTAATGCATGTAAAGCGGAAGTAAATTCGCAAATAAAACTGAAATTAAATCCTGCATTATTAGCACTCGCATTTGAAATTAGTGAAAATCAATGCAGAGCTTCCTGCATACGACTGTCCAAAATGTCCATCAATTGTTTAGTCCAAGCCGGTAAGCTTAACCCTTTGCTCTTATTCTAAGCTGTCGATTGTGCTGCAGATTTTTGCCAATTTTACAAAACCAAAACGTCGAAGGACGATTGGCGTCTCCTGCCTCGATTTCAGTGCAAATACAAACAGAACAAATGCAAATAAACAAGGCGTAGCAGGCCTATAAACAAAGGAGCATTCGAGGGTGGACACACAACACAGCAAAACACAGCACAGCAGAGCACACAGAGGAGGACTCTGAACCCGATTCTGCCATTCTGTCGGTCGGCTTATCACAATTGACCCATCACACGAGCCAATGGCTCTTTCTCCCTTTTGTCCCCCATCCAACTGTTTGTCTGTCTGGGTTTAACCCGCCCCATGGCCAGGCCAAAGTGAACAATTGACTCTCGTATTTCAGTGATGAACTTAACTTATGTCAAAATATGCGATAAGTAATCCTTTTCGGCTTCGACAGTCCACTTCCTGTGTCCCGTCCAGTCGACCATTCGCTTCATTCCTTTCGCCGTTCGCCGTTCGCCTTTCGACCCATTTAGAGGCAGTGTAAATATTTTGTTTCTAGTGATAATTTCGTTCGTGGGGGTTTGTTGTTGATGGCATTGCCATTATTGTACATTTTGTACATTTGTCACGAAATCTAAAACAAAAACTCTGTTTACGTTTCCTTCGTGAATCTTGTGCCCCTAATGAATTGTGACAGCAACGCAACTCTTGATGGGCATCAAGGGGCAAAGTGGTCAAGGCATCTTTTATTTGTTCTTCATTTGTCAGGAATTCACGAGATTTCTTTTTGTTTTCATAATGAAAACTTGGCTCATTTTCTGAACACTTGAAGAAATATTTAAGTTTTAAAAATCTAAAAAAAAAACAAGCAATAAAACAATTAAAAGTTATTTAAAAAATCTGCAGAATCTTTTAATAAAAAAAACAAATAAAATGATTTTGAATTTCAGAAAAAGATAGCTTAGAATTTTAATTAATTTACATTTTTTAAAGTGAAGATGGAATATAACTTTTAAACTTCATTCAATACGTAAAAAACGTTGACACCGAAAGAAAAGTATTTCAACTTTCTAAAACTGTTTATTTCTGAAGTTCTTAAAATGAAGTAAATTAAAATGAAATGAAAACATTTTTCCTGCACACTCCCAATTTTTCTGTGTGTACTCCAGTTGTCATTGTGCAACACTTTCCGCTCTTCATACTCTCCACCCATTAAGGAAGAGAGGCAGATCTATCTTCTATTTGCCCCCAATTTTATCGGCTATCGACTATCAGTGCCGTCATGCCATCAACGTAACGCAGCCCTAAAGGTTTGAATGACACCCCAGTTCGCAGACTGAGATTCTCAATTAGGATAATCTTCGAATGACTACGCAAATAGTAGTCAAAAATTGGCAAAATTCGAAAATTCGCTGCGGACGTTTCGGTCAATGCATTGGACACAACGCGATGAGAGAAAGTCATCCGAGTTTCGAGTTCCTTGTTCCTTGCTCGCCAGGGATCCCAATAACTGTTTATTTTGGCTTGTAACTGTTTGTTGTTGTTATTGTTGTTGTTGCTGTTGCTGTTATGCTGCTCGTATTTGTAGAGGCATTGCAAATTTCGGTGTCTCCTGCTTTTTCCGGCACATAAAATTTTCCGTATTGTCAGATGAAATGCGTCTCCTGGGGGCGGCCTGGACGATTGGGCGGGTATTTGTATTAAGGTCGTGGACTCTGAATGGGGGAGGGGGGGAAGAAAGAACGGGTCGACTGCCCTCCATTATATGCACATAAAAATAAATTCCAAGACTTTATTATGCCCATGTACTTGTCATTGTCGAAGTCGATGTGTGTGCAATGGACTGTGCTTTCAAGAGGGGGAAAAACGAAACCCGCCTGCAATTGCAATTGTGATTGCTGGCAGAAGAGGGCGCGTTTTGCATTCGTATGTTTGTTTTTGTAGCATAGTGTAGAGAGACTCGACTTGTGTTTAATTTTTTGCAAAAATGTATTCAATTGAATAACATGCGATTGCTTCATTGGGTCCCATTGGTGCACGAGTTTTATTTACGGATTATTGCAGCAGTTGTGCTTTACTTTAACTTTAATTGAGTTACACTCTTCTTGTCTGACCTCAACTGCTCTCTCTTTCCCTTATCCAGTCATGTGTGTCAACAGAGTTCGCTGAAGCAAAGCCGCCGCCCACACGAAGCAAACAAAAACTCAGTCACTTATCGGCGACGCAAACAAAATGACAGTTTGATGCACCGAAAAAACTTGCAATTGGCCCCAAAAGTGAGAGCCGCCTTTCAGACGCTTTGGCATCTAAGCCAAAGTAAATGACGCCAACTCGGCGCTCGGCAAAAGTCAAAAGTTTTGCCGTGCAAAAAATACAAGTTGTGCTTATTGATAAACTCAGTCACTTTAAAATGTCCATTTGCAACTGTAATTCCATAATGTGAAGTGAAGTGAGCCACCAGACACAAAAGAGGCAGCAATCTCATCTTGAAATTCACATGAATACATTCTCGGCTCTTAAGCATCTCTGAAGCACTTGAGCATGCCTTTTGGCCACTGTCAAGTGGCAAACTGTGGTCAGGCCATTATAACTTATAAGTCGGTCTACCCACTATACTTTCTACCCACACTCTTCACTCCTCACTCCCCACTCTGTCGCTCAAGTGGCGGAGGCGGTTTTGGTAAATTTTTAGTCATGCCATTTTCCAAATGAAATTCAAACTGACATCGTATCAATTTAAATCAAATGAAGTGCACTTTTTGACTCTGTCGCACATTCTTTATCCTTCTCTCTCTCTCACTCTTTCAACCGTTCGACTGTTCGACTCGACTGCACACTAGATTTGGGCTAAAAGTTCAGGACAGGCCGGAAAGCAATCGAGCGTATCCTTTAAGTGCTATGCCGAAAGTGGCATAAACTTTAGCATAGTTTTTAGTAGTTTTTGCTGTTGTCGTTAGGCTGCAGTTGACATAGTTTTGCTGAGCAGAAAACCCAGCACGTGCGAATGCCACCTGAAAATGGAGTTAAAGTTCCGGGTTGAGCTGCAGCTCATTACGTGGCCAGCAGCACAAATGATGTGACAAGTTGTTGACCAAATTAGAATTTTGTTCTAGAAATGCGCACAAAAGTATGCAACACGGCATCACGACGACCATCAAGGACTCGCCGGGTTTCACCTCATCTCTTCACCACCTCACCTGACCAATTTACGACTCCCAACTCTCGAGAAAACGATGCCAGCAATTTAATGAGCTGCCATTTATATAAAAAGGAGCAAAGTGGCCAAAGGTAGCCAAATATTTAGCTCCCTCTGAGTGTGTGTGTTTGTTAGAGACAGAGTACAAACACCTAAGGGTACTCGGGAAACGAGTCGAGTGTGAGTGCGAGTGAAAGTGTGGGGGGAGGAAGGGAAGTATTCACATGCGAGGATGCGAGTCCGTGATTCATGCAATTCGCACAGCAGCTGGCCATAAAAATGGCTTAAAATGATCATCATAAACGTTGAGTGAGCAAATATTGCAATAAAAGTAAATGACTGAAGGACGTCGTAAAATATTTATACGTGATGCTCACACACACACACACAAACACACACACCGAGAGTCTCACATGGTGATGGAGTCTCATGAATATCATAAAAAAAAAACGAAGAGAAAAGAAACCAAACAGAGCGAGAGCTGCAAAATTAAGGCAACAATTGAGCAAGTCGAGCAAAAAAGTGCTAAGCATGCAGAAAAATATGCGATGGCAAAACAAAAAGTCGCGTCGACTTTTGACCTAATGATGAAGTATTTTTTTACGAAACAGGTGAGCAAATTGATGCCAACTAACTGTGAGTATGTTATTCACTCTCCACTATTTATAGTGCCCATATTATGGCACAAAGTTTGTTATAAACTCAATTTTATGATAGTTGCAATCAACCCATACCAAAGCTTCTCAGTTAGTTGCGCAAAAGCTGAGCCATAAAAGCCGTGAAAGCATCGGGTGCCATAAAACTGTTTACAGCGTTTGGGCGCCTAAAAGTAGGCAACGACAACAATGCCAACGGAAAGTGCATTCAAATTGAAAAATCAGCAAATTTTAATATGCTTGCGACCCTTCAGTTTTAGATTCGAGTTATAGAAGCGATAAAAATGTTTAGTCGAATATTTTTGTCACCATTTCTCGGTTAGTTGTCTTTAAACTAGATTGTAACTGATTGAAATTCCATCGCTCGTTTTACAGTCATGCCGTTAAGCTCACCATCCTCACAATGTTATTGAAACTGACTTTATATTTGCTACCCCTATTCGAGAGTGGGGTGACGCTGCTTCCCTTACGCTCTATCACTGTTGCTACCCCTCCAAGGATGTTAACTGTGCAGAAGTTTCGTCAAGTTCTCAGTTTCCCCTGCTGCTTCAGGGGTAGTTAGATAATGTTAAATAACATGGCAGTGCTCGCAGGGGTTTCTTCATAACATGTATGTTAAGCTAACAGCATGTTAGCTAGCTCTGTTAGCAACTAAGATGTTTACTTGAATAGAAATATATACAAAATGTTAATAGAAATGTTGTCAACAAACTTAAAAGTTAATATAGTGTTTGTTGTTATAAAATGTTTTTATTTTATTTTTAATGCTTTGCTTTATCCTGCTGCCTTTAAATTCCCCGCAACTGCTATTTAACATGATGAGCTTAGCAGTAATTGTACATAAAGCTTTATTGACAGAGCTTAAGCAAAGCTTTTAACATTTATAAGAGTCTGCGTAGGGGAAGGTGCCCCTAAATGTGCTTTTGACATCAAGCTTTGCGAAAGCTTTTCGCCCCTAAAAGCCAACTGCAAGTTACAGCAGCCGACGAAGGCGCTTACAAAGGTTGTTGCTCATTAAACGCGGCTCACAGCGACGTCGACGTCGGCGTCGACAGCGACAGCGACTGCGACGCATTTAAGCAGCCAGAGATACGATGAGAATGGATTGTTCGGGCTGCATAGTTTGAGGTCCATTGCGCTGCTATTTTGGCTTTTTGCATAACTTTTATTGTGTACGACAGGCGGCAGCCAAACACAGCTGGCGAATTTCGGTTTTGCGAGCGCACGAAAGAGAGAGAGTGTGAGAGAGAGAGAGCGCCTTGCGGAAGTGAATGCTCAGAGCTCTGCTTCGGTCGCTGTTGCTGTCGCTGCCAGCGTCGAGTTGTTGCTCATCTCCGAGTGTGCTGCTATCTGTGTGCATGTATGTACAAGTATGTGTGTGTGTGTGTGTGTGTGTGTGTAAGTGTAGAACAGCAACTCGTGGAGCAGTGACGATGAAGCTGATGCTGAAATGCGGCCGGTAGTCGCATCGTCGCATCAGGCTAACGCCGCCATAACGCAACGCATTCAATGTGGCAAGCGCAACAATGAGCTGCTGCTGCTCCAGCAATCGCTACTGCTATAGCTGCTGCTCTTCGTCATCACCATCGCCATCGCCATCGTCGTTGTCGTCGGCGTCAGCGTCGTCGTCGTCGTCGTCGTTGCCCGCGTCGTTGTCCGTGTCGTTGTCGTCGCCCGTTGTCGTAGTCGACATTCTGTCGTGTCGTGTGTATGCAATTTTGCATTAATTTTTGTTGCTGCGACCGAAAACTTAACTGCAGTTTAGCGTACATTTTCAAACGACGTGCTTCGAAATGCCGTTCAAATGGCCAATTGTAAAAGTGAAGCTGTGAACATCAAGTATACGCCGCTTGTGTTTTGCCCGTGAACAATTTTCGCAGTGCCATCATCGAGTGTAGACAAAAACATTATTCCATTTGGCGCCAAAAAAGCAGCAGTGCAACCATTTTCAAGTACCACCCCTCTCCCCTCTCTCTTCTTTTCACAAAGCGTGAGTGTGTGTCTGCATATGAGTGAGTGTGTGTGAGCGACGACCGTAACAAGTTGGCAAACATAGTGCGAGCAGAGAAAAGGCAATTTTCAAGCACACAACAAAAATTTGAGGCCTCCCTTTGTAGCTTATTAGTTGCCCACTTAAACATATGTGTGTGTGTGTCGCGACATTAAAGTGAGCTTTTGACCAACGCAGCGTATGCGTGATATTAAAGCTGCTTCACTGAAGCTGCCTTCTATGCCATCACATGCGTATTAAAACACTTTATATTCTCACTCAATGAATAGACAATAAAGCCTTTTGCTAAATTGTGAAGCAACTGAATCAACAGCATGCCAGCGATTAGCAAAGTGTAAAGCAAATCAAGCAAACGCAGCCACAGTTTGATTTAAGCTGTAAATAAGTTTGTGTGTGAGTGGATGAGAGTGTGTTGGTCTGCAATCAGCAGCAAACTATATCCGGCATTCTACATATCTGCATCCGTATAACTGGCGCTTATCCGCTTGAATGTGTCGCTTGGCGCACTTAATAAACATCACTTTCAATAATAATATAAGCAGCCGCAGGCGGGCCATAAATTTTCGGTTGAGCACTGGCTCACTGACAGCTGCCCGCTTTCTGCTTTCCACTGTCCGCTTTCCACTTGCCGCTTGCAGCTCTGATAATTCGCGGGCAAATAAGGCAAACTCTTGAAACTGAAACTAAACAGCGAACAACTTTGGCAAATAGCCGACAGCGGCATTTGTGAACATGAGCGAACATATCCAAAATTTAAATTAACAAGCAAACAGACAAATAAACATACAAACATACGTCGCGCGTACAAATAAATAAACAAAGCACGAAAGCGAACAAATAAACAAAACAGCGCCCAACGCCCAATTTCTGTGTCTGTAATAGAAATTTCGAGTTTTGTGTGTGTGTTGATCAATAATTGTCGGCAAACAGGAAAATAAAAAACGCAAACTGAACTAAATATAAAAATAGTTAACTGAACAATAAATATTAAAATTTGATAAAGACTGCGATTACAACAAGATTCGATTGTATGCTGCAACTAAATGTACAATGAAATTGATTGTCCAAGAGGTAAGTGAAACGATTGATTGATTGATCAATTGATTATTTCGAAATCTACACAAATTAAAGTTACATAGCTAATCCACTCGAGATGTGAATACCTCACTTGTTGCATAAATGCATGGCCCTTAAATATAAAGTGGCCACATCAAATGGGCCAACAACGAACGCCTTGTCTGGAGAGACTCGTTAAGGCATTGAGCGAAGGCTTTTAACGCATTTGCTACACCACAAAATGAATGCAGCAGCTGTGTGTGCGTGTGTGTGTGTGTGTGTGCTGAGCATCGCATCGCCTGCTGAGTTACATATTAAAAGAAAATACAAGAAAATACCGGCAAATATTTCATCAATAATGCACACAGACGAATGTAGATAGAGAAAAACCAGAAAACCAAAGCATGCCACCAGCCATTGGGGGTGTCAGTCAGTCAGTCAGTCAATCAGTCGACTCCAGCTTCAAGTTGCAAAATGCTTACACAACACACTCGTGAAACCATGCAGCAAATGGCTAAGAGGACGCTCCTGATAATCATATTACACATACGACCCGTTATATTCACGTAGCCAACGAAGACCTCTTATATAACATTCAATTCATAGGTTTCTTGGCCTAAACTGTGCCCACGACAGCTTCCATTTTGCAGTCTGCAATTTACATATTTTCATCTATTGTTTGCAAATGCTTTTCACACTGAAACTTTAGCTATGTTAGTTTGTTGTGCTGAGTTGAGGGTATTAACAGTTGTCTGCTTAGTGACAATGAGACCCACTATAAATGCCTTTCATGTTAAATTATTGAAACATCAAGCACTATTATCATACTTTCGGGCTAAAGGTATTCAATTGCAAAGCTTTCATTATGCAAAATGCAATGACGTTTGAATACAATTAGATATGCAAATTTTGATTTCAATGTTGTGACTCGCATTTATGTACACACATCAATGAATGTTTTGAATTTGCTATCAATAGTTTTGAATTAGTGATTTATTTGAATATTTAACAGAGAATATTTTTAACTTGTTATCATTAGTTTTAAATGATATATTTCAATATTTTAAATAGAATATTTAGAATTTGTTATCAATAATTTTGAATTATATATTTTATATTTCATAGAATATTTCATAGAGAATATTAAGAATTTGCTATTATTAGACGTTAATTATATATTTAAATATTTCATGGAGAATATTTTGAATCATATATTATAATATTTTATGTTCGATTTTGTTCATTAATATAATTTGTAATATTTTGATTTGTGTTTCAAAAGTTATCTTATCAGATTTCTATTCTTTTGTGTCCAGAATGTTTTTCTTTGTTAATTTTAAACATTGTATAATACTCATATCATTCATATACTATTCTGCTGAAATATTTCTATACCATATACTTGCTGTAAACTTCAAACTTTGAACATTTTATTATACAAGTTCTTGGCCTTAAATATTGACAAATTGTATTATATATTGACAGTTTTGCATTATACTTGTTGAAGTTCTTAATGTATAAAGAATAAGTGTTGATTAACTATTGACGGCTTCTTCCTCTAAACAATAACAGATTGAAGTGTTATTCATAATAATTCAAAGAGTATCGTCAATTCTTTCAAATGAATTTCAATACTCGTTCATATGGGGAGAGACTCGGCTCAGTTGTACTTGTAAATGCTTTGAATTCAATAATAAACGTTGCATAGCTTGCAAGCTAGCCTAGGAACGGTGTCTCTTGGAATTTTTCAATTTTATTTATGTATTTGCTTATTTACACACACCCACACACAAACACACAGACAGAGGTACCTACTTGAATACACATATGCAGATGCAAGACATTTGTTGTGATGCTGTTTTGCCTTTACTTGATTCGCTTTACATAACACATACATATACATATACATTTATGTATGTATGTATTTACACATTCACTCACATATATGTGCATAAATAGATGTATTCATACGCACGCCTAGTGCCAGGACAGTCAGTAAGGACTAAGGACACAGGATACAAGGGCAGGAACTCAAGCAGGAACCACATGCGATTTGCATAGGGAAAAATATCATCAAGGCGCTGGCGGTTAGTTGTGTGTGTGTGTGTGCTTAGTGTGTGTGTGGGTGTGTGGTAAGTACGAATGAGATGTTGCGCTAGTGATTGTCTCTTCTTGTTGCTCGATTCGCCTTTCTTTTGTTTGCTGCTTGCACTCTGCTTGCTGCTGCTGCTGCTGCTGAATGGTTGCCCAACAACAATATTAAATGAAAAGCCAACGCAAATGTGCTTTGTGTGCGTATGTGTTCACACACACACACACATACTCTTAAATTTACATTTGAATTCCGTTTCAAGTTAGCGGCAACTGCGCAACAAAAATAAGCCAACAAAATGTTGAGCGATGCCCGCGGAAAGCGAATCAGGGAAAGGGATATACATAGGGGGTGAAAGGGGAACGTGGCTGCAGCTTGGAAATTATTTTTAAAGGTAAGAAAAATATGTAAAAATTTATCCTTTCGCACTCGAATGTGTGTGCGTGTGTGAGTGAAGAAAACGAAACGAGAAATAAAAATTGAAAAGCTGGCAACACATAGCTGGGAAACCAAAGAGAGGGCGGAGGCCAAAGATGCTTACAAAAGGCGCCGTGGAAATAAAATAAAAATGTTAAAATAAAAAGCAGCGATGGCAGCATCTGCCGCCAGCAAAAGGATTTGCATGCGTCTCAGTCTGTGTGTGTGTGTTTGCGTATGTGAGACAAGAGTGTTAGTGTGTGTGTGTGTGTGAACCTCCATTTGCCTTTTTTGCCAGAGCGGGACACACGGCACTCGGCACTCGGCGGCGCTGGCGACTCTCCCCGGGGAACTATTGTTCTTATTGTTGCCTTGGATATTTTCTACGCTGTTAAGTTGACGCAAAAGGATCTCCGGATCTGCCTGCAGTCTGTCGGTGTGTGTGCGAGTGTGTGCGAGAATGCGAGTGTGAGTGTGTGGAAAGGTACTAAGTCGGAACAAAGCTCAAAATTATGCAACATATTTTTTATTTTATTTCCGTTTCTCGGGCTGTTTTCTTCTTGCCTTCTTCATCCTTTTGCCTCCTTTCCGTTTCCCTTCTTCCCCTTTACATATTTATTGCGTATTAAAGGAGAGAAGCTGAAGTGCTGAGGCATTTGCTTGAGGTTTGCCCTGCCAACGCGCATAATTAAATTACGTATTTTTCTTTGAGATGGAATTGAACTGATTATGAAAAAGGGAATGCGATTCCATTTGCCATTTGTCTGCTACTTATTTTGCATATGAATACACATATCTATTTATATTATTATGCGAATGAGTTGCACACTCATAATAATTAAAGAGAATTAGTACATGATATCGTTTCTATGCAACACAAAATACTTTTCAACTTAATGGGTAAATATATAACATAATATTAGAAGCAAAAAAATACAATTAAGCATTTTTATATAAATTGAACAAATAAAGTGATATAATCATTCAAATTCAGCATCAATATTGGTTTTATAAATTTAATAAGTACACTTAAAGTATACATGTTTTAAAACTACATTGGCATCTCATTTATTATGCATTTCTATGCAAAAGTTTAGTCAAATACTTCACATTTCGAATTACTTTTCTTTAGTTCTCTTAACGTACGACCGAAAATTGCTCAATTATGTAGCTAAAACGGAAATGTCCAAAAATTTAATTAAAATTGCCAAACTTAATTTTGCTGCACACAACAAACAAAAAATGCAACAGCAACAGCAACAAGAGTGAGAGCAAGAGAAGCGTAAAATATCTAAATATTCTCAGCCACACACAACAACACGGAGAGAGAACAGCAAAAAGCTAAATCTCCTCAAATTTTCCAATGCTACACAGAGAGTTTAGGGGGAGAGGCAGTTGAAAACTTTAGTTTCAGACTATACATTGCGTTTTCAAATGAATTTAATTCAATGTCCTTTCAGTCATTCGTACAATGGACACAACGGCACACGTTGCTCTGCTCTGACATTGTCCTGCATTTGGTTGCTTCCCAAGGTGGAACTTTCAATGCGAATCCATTCAAGCAGCAGACTCATTCTCAGTCTTCGACACTGACTCGGTCTCTGACTTTGGCTTGCTTTTTTGGGGCAACTTTCAATGCGCTGTTGAAAGAGTGAAAGGAAACCTAGAACCGAGAACCGAGAAGTTCTCGATGTATGCAAATTGTTGGCGCCAAAGAAATGACCAAAAGCAAAACTTTTCGACACTTAATGAATTGCCGGAGGAGACCACGTCAAAGCAACTGGCAACTACTCACAACCAAAAAGTAATCGTGGCGTATACTTAATATGCAAGCACGTGTTTACTTTGACATAGTTCTAATTGGGCAACCCAAAAAAAAACATTACTAAGACATAAATTTAGCTATGCTCTTTCTAAAACAATTTAGCTTCAAAGTTATTTAATAATAATTTCCTTTATTGATCTCTCTGACCAACTTATATAATAATAGTCATCTGTCAGATTCTTTTGAGAGCGCAAAAGTTACAACAACGCAATCAAGTTGTTCGCAATCAAGTTCGTACAATGAGCAAAACTAACAAAATGTCTTAGGGCACATTGTCGTTTTCGGGTCCTGTGTCTCGATGTAAGGCAATAAAAGACAAAGCGTCGAGCTCGAGTTGCCAAGTAGCTTAGCATAAAAGAACCGAACTTGGCATTCGTTCCAAGTCGTTCTTCGTTCGCCTTCGACTCACTTGGCATATGGTCATGCATATTAACAACCTATTTTTATAATACCAAGACATTCTCCTGCCTCTAAAATACGCCCGACTAACTGACCAGAACGGCTTCTTTACTCTGAATGCCCACCGCCCCATTAGCATGCCATGGGTCTGTCTATTAAGGATGGGAGGTGAGGCTAGGCGAGGCGGGAGGAAGGAATCTTAGCAACTGGCACTCATGACTTACTCAAATGCACATTGGCAGGCGTTGTCAAAGGCAGTTCCAAATCGGAAATGGGCTGTGCTCGTCGTCACCCTCGCCTCGCCTCGCTTCGACTCGTTTCGACTGACATTTTGGGCCATTTACTTAAACTTCGAAGTCGAAGAACTGTACGTAGAAGTGGCCTGGCCAGGCATTTAAATTCAATCGTCGCATTTTTTATGCGTTTCCTTTTCCTTTTTAATTTGCTTGTTTCATTTCTTCTACATCCTTCCCTCGCCTTACTTCTCTCTCTCTTCACCCTCTTTTTTCGGCCATGTCCTTGACGTCCATATCCTTCTCATGTATGACTAACATGTTATTTTTTGCTCTGCTTTGACTTCCGTTTCACTCGCATCCAAAGTGAATGTGTATGTGTGTGTGTGTTTGTGTGTGTGGATATGCTGTCTATGTCCTGCGGATGTAATAATTGTCAGCAGCACTTTGCGTAGTTTAAACGCAGCCCACGCAAAAATAGTCAGCAAAGCAGGAAATGCTAAAGTGAATTTTATGCAGCACGAAGCTCTTTTACTCTCTTCTGTCTCCCTCCTGCTCCACTTTCCCCTTTCCTCTTTGCACCATATGCAAATCGATTGTCCAATTGAATTTTAAGTGTTTTTTGATACTTTTTACTGCAAAGTGTTTCACAGCTTAGGGCGTGTTGGCATATGAAATGTAATTGGCCAGCCCTAACTCGTCTGGGCTATTCATGATTTATATTATCAATATTCAAGCACTTCCAAGTTGCAAATCTCGGTTCGTGTGACTCAAATACTCTCAATAGACTTCTTCAATGAATTTCGAATATTCTTTTCACAAGTTTATAAAAAATTTTATATATCGTAGAATATTGCAGCAGTTAAGTTTAACTAATTGTGCTCTTGAATTTGTCAATTTCAATGCAGATCGCTTAAATTACATATTATAAAAAACATGTATTGGAAGTGTAAATTTAATACATTATTTGTATTTGTTTGAGACTACTGCTAACAGTAATAAGCTATAGCTTTAAATATAATAGAATAAGACCAAATGGTTGCCCAAAGCACACTCTAAGCAAGTAAGAAAGCTCAGAAAGAGTGTGCTTGACTTTAAGATACCCACTAATCGTATAATATACCAAATAATATACCGCCAAATACTAAAAATGTAACAAATATCATCCAGATTGTCAGCCAAAGCAACTAATACCCGATTTAAGTGGGCTTAATTAGCTATGGCTAGCGGGTATTAAAACTAATACATCATAATATTTTAAACTGTAAGTAATAAATAGTAAACATTATAGGATTATAGTTCATCTCTAAATGTTAAATACACGTTAAGTTTAGTTTTTGTTATCTTCTTAATATAATCCTAAAGTAGCTTTACCTTCTCTCTCTATCTTACTGTGCTTCAATTAAATCACAAATAGGCAGCAGCGACGCTGCAGCATCATCCATCGAATTACCGGCTGGCAATTACGGAACACACACCACACTCGTGTCAGACACACACACACACGCACACCCATATATAAGTATAGCAACAAATGAGCGCATTTAAAAACATTAACACGCCGCGCGACGGCTGCAACAAAAGGGCCACAAGGGCGACTGGCAGGACAGTTGAAGGAAGAGCAGTAATAAAAATGCAAGCAGAGAGTGAGCACGAGAAAGAGGAGAGAAGAAAGAGAGGGGGGACAGGGAGATAAAAATTGCGCAACATGACAGCAAAATGCATATTATGCATAATTAACTGTTTATGCGAATGAGTGACAAGCGAAAGGACGTGGACTCGGCCCCGAAGCAGCAGCCAGAGAAGTGAGGCCAAAGGACGAGGTAAGGGGGAAGGAAGCCTCTGACAATGCTGATGATGATTATCATGATAATGATAATGACAAGCAGCGTCATGATGACATTCGCTGAAAGTGAAACAATGCAAACGCTGCCCTGGTCTCTTGCTGGCTGCTGGCTTTCGTCCTGATTGTACTTTCCTGTTGGGTTTCTGCTAATTTAGACGTTGACTGCTGCTCCTACAGCTTCTCCTCCTGCTCTTACTCCTGCTCCTGCTGTCGCTGTGGCTTTTAATAATTCACACCCCCAAAGCCAAGCGAGGCGAAGAAAAAATGGGTTAAAAAGGAAAGCCCAATGAAAATTGTGTATGAGGGTCGCAGGATCAGGCAGGAGGCGTCGTGCTTTGCCTGCTGCTTCTGCTGCTGCTGCTGCCTTTGTCATTTGGCCGACGTCGCTTTCACTCTGCACACTGTCAATTTGACATGTTTACCATGTGTCTGGGCCTAGGCATGTGCCACTGTCTCTCGGCCTCTGTCTCTGTCTCCGTCTCTGTGCTCTGATCTCATATAACAAAAGGCTTGTTAGAGAAAAAACCCATAGCATACAATCCCGGGCAGGCTGACGAGACACATTTAGTCATTGGGTTTCAGAGAGAGAGCGAGAGCCGACCAAAACTTTTTAGACTGTTCTGATATTTTTGTGGTTTTTTCTCTTTTTTTTTTTTGTTTTTCAAAAAGTTACTCGTCGCCGCATCGAGACGTACCAACAACAACAACAAGAGTAGTAAACCAAACACTGATACACATGTATTCAAAGTCTCCCCTCTGTCCCTTCGCCCTATTTGAATATTTGTGTACGTGTGTTTAGTTGTGTGTGCATGCGTGTCTGGACCATGTTTGATGACACGACAGCAGTCATCATTGTCTTTGTTGGCAGAATGCGACTTAATAGGTTGCTGACTTTGATAAGCCATAGCGGACAGAATAGCTCAACATCACTCGAGCCCCTTGAATTTTATAGCGTTATAGAACACCAAGAATTTCTTTTTATTTACTCAAATTCTGCGAGTAACTGATTTTTGATTTTTTAAGAAATATAATGTTTCAACAAACTATAAATAACTTTAGCTTATTACATGCGAAATCCCTCAATCGGATTATCAAGCTATAAATTTAGGCTTTGTATAAAGATTATTTTGACAATTCCATAAAGGAATGCATTATATAATATATTTAATATAGGTGATACTTGATAAATTTCAGTAAGAGAGCTACTACGTTTATACCAAATAAAATATATCTTAATATTTACCAAATACTACAAAAATACTAAAATATGCTAACGGCTAGATTTTGTATATTGTCATAGTACTGCATTTAAAATACTAAAATACAACAAAGAATACGTTTGGTACCATATTGTCAACCGAAGCATCTAATATCCGTAGTAAAAAGTCGATTTCCCCATGTAAAGATTCACGTACAAAGATCGAGTCCTAAGAATATGGATAATATATACAAACAAGAATGGAGAGTATTTCCGTGATTAATAATAAATAAAAAGAGTCTACAATAAGAAGTAGTTAATATGTCAATTGAATTGCATTTGATTTACATTTAATTGAAATAAAAAAGGTGTTAAGATTAAGAGATGTATGAATGAGGCGCCCATGACACTTCTTTCTCAAAATTAGCGATCCATAATTGAGTGAACAAGTAACAAGGCAATGGTAAATTGTGCAGAACTGCAGTAAACTATTCAATTGCAGTCATGTGCAAATATTTCATTACTCAGAAAGCAGCAGGAGATACAAATCACACACGCACACACTCAAAATTGTATGTATTATACAAGGTGTGCAGTCAGATATTATATGTATGCATATTGTGAGATACGCAACCGCAGCAAATTAATTAATAACGCACTCAACAATGACAATTTTCCGCATGGAAAAACTACAAAACGTTGACTTAATAACAACAACAACAGCAGCAGTCACGGACGCCAGCAAAACAAAGACACCGAAATGAACAAAAGTCAAAATAGACAAGCATCAACAACAAAAACAACAACAATAAAATAAGAGAAAAATACTGCAATTCCATTTGATAATGATCAGCAGCAGCTGCCTGCCTGCCCGGTAATGATGCGGGTCGAGTTGATGTTTTTATAGCATTTTCCAATGTGCAGCAATATGGCGAAATGTTTTTCCATTGATCAACATAATTATGAATATGGCGCCACCTTTCGGCCAAACTCCGTAACATGTGTCTCTCATTTCCTGTCTCTGACTGTCTGTCAGTCAGTCAGTCATATGTTATTTTTCACCATTTTTGGTTGACTTGTCACTGCGTTTTGGATGTTTTATTGCTGTAGATATGTACTATGTTTATGTCTCACAGGTTCTAAACTCTCAACCCCAACCACAGCTTCTGTTGTTGGGCTTTTGTTGTCGCTGATGTTGATGCTGATTATGATTTTGTTGTATGGCAGCAGCATCTGTGTACACGCATTTTTTTTTGTGTTTTGCCATTGTTGCCAAACAGCAATGTGATTTCACTCGCGTCTTTCTTCTTGTGAATTTGTGCGTGTGACTCGCCTCACTCTCTACTCGAAGCTTAGAAGGGAGACTCACATATACATACGAATTGCATTGTCTGTGTTGAGTGTAAATGCGACACAATGAAACGTTGCATACTTACGGGGGCAGCGAATTGACGTATGTGTGTTTAAAGGCAGCTGGTGCTCGCGATTCTTGTTGAATGCGATTTAGTTTTCGGAAATATTTTATTTAAATTATTGTTTTATTTATTAAAATTTATTATATTTAATAGACTAAAGGAATCACTAATAAGTTGGTCTGCGTTTAAAGTGGCTTTATTATGAAAAATGTATTATATTTTTTAGACCAAATGAATCACTTATAAATTGCACTTTTATTAATACAAATTACTCATAAATAAATAAATTGTTCTGCTGTATTTGTGAGCATTAATTTCAAATAATTTCTTGTTGGACGTGATGTAAAATTAGCTTGAAAAACGATTTTATTTCAGTTATTACTTTATTTTGAATAACTTGTATAATTTTCGGATTCAACAAATATTTCATAATTTTCACTTTTAGTAGAAGAAATTGTGAATTTATGTGTTATAATTGTGAGTATCTATTTTACTTTACTTTCTTATATTTTATTTCTATGCTTATCTTACCAAAGCAATCCTTTATACTTTCAACTTTTATTAATACAAAATTATTCATCAACATTAATAGACGCATATTTTCAATAGAATTGCTATCTTTGTGAGCATCAATTTCAATGTACTTCTCAATGCAGTAAAAGCATCTCTCTGCATTGCAAATCCTTGATGCAGTTGCCTGGCTTTTAATCAAAGGGCCTTAAAGCTCTTGGTAACTTCAAAAGCGGTTTTTCTTTGGCCAGCGTCAGCAGAGCCAGAGCCTCTTGTCTTGCATCTCTCATCTCATCGCTCAGCTCTCGTTTCTCATTGCTAGTCTCTCTCTTTTCACGTTTTTGTCTTGGCAGCTTGAGCTCCCGACGCTATCTTTGGAGTTACAGCTGCCGTTTTCAACTGTTGGCTGCAATTTTAATTTAATTTGAAAGTGCTTAAAACGCGCCTTTCTCTTGCAGTTTCTTCTCAAGAATACCATTGCACTTGCCATGTGTGTGTGTGTGTGTGTGTGAATGTGGGTAAATTCCTCTTTGTGGTTAGGCTGAGCTCGCTAACAGGAGAGGCTTTGTCTCTACCCTTTGCCTTTGCCGCCTGTCCAAAAACTGTTTACAACAGAGAAAAAACTGAGCTGAGCTGAGCTGAGCAGACAAATAAAAAGGCATCTGGCGACTTTGTTGCATTTGTAAGCAGAGTTGGCAACGTTTGTGCATAAATGATATGACTGGAATACTTCTGTTCATGTATGTGTGTGTGAGGCGGCAGAAGCTTTCATTGTATTTGCCACACGTTGCGCATACGTCGCGTTGTCAGAGACCCAAAGCAATGCAACGTAGAAAAAACGCAAGAAGCGTTCGCAATGAGTAGATTAGTTCTCAGTTACCATTTTTCTAGTCCCAGCTAATAATAATATTAATATTTATTATTTATTATCTGATCGTGATGACATTTAGGAAAATGTATATAATATTGTATTGAATAATCATAAAAAATTAGTGTTTTTCATTGCATTAAGACTAAAAGTCTTTTAGGTTAAATTTATTTCTATTCCACTAAGTTGGGGATTAGCATTATATATTATATATAAACGAGGTATAAAATATGGTTTCTTATATTACATAATATAAAGTTGTGCATTAGCATTATTCTATGACTTTTCAATTATACATGTTGTCTAATTTCTTTTTAGTATTAGTTGCAACTAAAAATAAGACATATTTTTATATAAAAACAGCAACAACACTACAAATAAGATTCTAATTTTAATGGAAGGGAATTTCTACATATTGAAAAAAGCAAGAAAAAATTAATAAGTTTGAGATCCTTTCAATCTAAAAAGATTATTTATAAATCACAAAACGATGATTTAAGAACAAAATCTTGTTTAAAGATATTTACAAGCTCAAAATCTTGTTTTACATATTTTTTTTAAGATTGAAAAAGTCTTAAATCAGGTTTTGCAATCTACTTTTAATCAAAATTTTACCATTCGTCTTTTAAAATATCAAAAATCCGCTGATCGTGTTCCTTAGCCACACTACCCAGCACACCATGCTTTTTTAGAGCACAGGGTATCAAAACAAAAATCAACGCACACAAAGCAAACATGCACAATTACACTACGTGGTGTGTGTGTGTGTGTTGTGTGCGAGTGTGCGTGTGTGCCAGCCGGCTGGCCGGTTGGCGAGCCTGGCTGCCTGCGAGTGTTGCCAAGCAGCATTGTGATGTTTTGGCTGGCACGCTATCAGAGCACACAAGTCCAATGTCAAATATGCAACTTCATGCCGTCTCTTGACTCTCGCCGTTGGCAAACAAGACAATGAAAATGCTTGTCGACTGGCATCGCAGTTGCAGTTGGCGTTGGCATTAAAAAATAAAATAAATACACCGCACACACTCTCACTGGCTCTCAACGCAACGCATCGCAACTCTGCTCTGCTCTGTTCAGCTCAGCTCGACTGCGTCATTTTGTCATTCAGCCAAAATGCGAGTGAACGCGAAGTTTGTTGCCGCGGTCCCCGGCGAACTTAGCCGCCACATGGCAGGAATACAATTGCTTTTATGAAATTAAATTACGACACACATATTTAAACACTCCCAGAGGTTGAGTGCAGACACAGCATCTCTATGAAAGCCAGTGTACTATATGAATGTATGAATGCGAGAGAGGCACGCAGAGCATCGACTGAAGTCAACAATAAAACTGCACATTTGATGGCAGAGCCTTCGCAATTGAAAGCCAAGCGGAAGTTATGTCCTTCACAAATATTGTCGAGTGGATAAGAAAGTCTTCTTCTATTTTTGTATATTGTGAATTACGATGGAGCTTTAAAAATAAAATAAAATGATGACAATATTTGTATAGTTATATTTTATTGTAGTAATTTAAATCAAGATACGTACATATCAAATTACCTTGAAGCAATCTGGTCAGATTGGCTGACAATCTGGTATATTTTGCGCTCTATGGTATTTTTTGAATGTATTACTTCATCAATATACCAAATATCGTCTTGTTTCATTTATGAAAAGGAACTTACACTTATTCGTTTAATTATAAATAAATAAATTCCATTTATGAATGACTCATCAATTATTGACAGATACTCATATACAGATTTAAGAAACCGCAATGTCATTTATTATTTACCAGCATTTGAGTGCCAAATAATAAAGTATTTTTTACAAATTTGCATATTCAAGTAATCAATGGGAAAATGAAAGTAACGCATTTGTGTTGGGAAGTCAGTAGAAAACGCGTCTTAGGTAAATTAAAAATCTCATTTAAATTAATCCTCAGCATGGGACAGTAGTCCCAGTTGTAGCACTGGGCTAACAACTCCCTATCCCTATCCATCTTTCTCTCTCACTCCGTTTCTCTCTTTCTCTAAGCTCCCCTCCAGCTTGTTGTCGTTGTCATCATCATCAGCGCATTACAAACAATTCCACTTTAGGCACGCAGCCACAGCAGCTTGTGGTTACACGGCTTCTGCACATTACGAGTGATGGGCGTGGCATTTACTCCCACACAAACACACACACACACTCACCTAGTAGTCTGGACCGTCTGTGTGTGAGCTTAAGTCTTGTTTAGCAATTTGGAATTTTTAAATCCCATTAAATTTGCAATCAGCATTTGATTTGTTTGTTAAGGACTTGGACTCAAACTCGGACTGCTGTGATTGTGCTTTAGAAATTTGTGCTTTGCTGCTGGAAACACGTTCCACATATTCGCCAGACAATTGCCATTCAATGATTCAATAGTTTAATTTCCAATTTCCATGAGCATAAACAAATATCCTTTTAGACAGACAGACAGACTAGCATCTCCAACAGCAACAGCAGCACCAACAATTACAGCTTTCTATTTAGTTTAGTTATTAAATACTATATATCCATTTCTGCTTTACCAAATTATGCCTCTGCATATTGCCATGAGTTGGAGTTGATGCCACAAAGTCTATCATCAAACACGTGGGCATCTGTATCTGCATCAGCATCTGCATCTGCCATTGTATCTGCATCTGCATCTGTGTATTTGCATGTGTAATTAAACAAAAGTTGATAATGTGTTGATTCGAATTTAAAGTATTTATGCAATTTGCGTCTATGCTTGTTGTGTGTGTGATGTTTTCCTTTCACTTTGCAATTGCTAATTGCAATTATTTAATTACATTTACAGCTGCAATAAAGCATGCTCATATTACGATTTGGGGAAACTTCAAACACTTGGCACGTCTTTAATAACGAAATGAGACAAGAAAATCTCGTGCAGCATTTCTAATTTAACCGACATTCCTGACAGATAAGTCATTGCAAGATTGTTTTGACTTGGCTAACTAGCTTTGACGCTAACAAATGGTTCAATTGACTAAAATGTTAATTGAATTCCACAAATCTGCTTTCATTCAACGTCAGCAGGTTTTATGAAATGATAAACTACTCGTAAACCAACACGTTTCGTATTATTAAAATGAAAATCAGCTTTTATCTTGTTAATGATCATTAAGTTATTATGTGTTAATTTGGGTATATTCACTTAATGTAAGGCATGAAAAACATTTTGGCTGATTAATGATCGTTTAGTACTTGTAATTGTAACTCCGCATTAAGCTAACTTAAGTTGCTCTGACTTCTCTACCCATTTTATGATAGTACTTGAATGATAATAAATTAAATAACAATTGCTATATGAATAATGCACTAAACAAAAATTATTTGGTTAGGTATATTATAATATAAAAAATAAGTATAAAAAATTATTAGATTAGCTTGGTATACAGAATACTTTATTGAAACTGTTTAAGCAATTGACACATGTTGTATACAATTATAACAAGTAATAGCAAGTAAGAAAGTTACTGTTCAATATGTAATAGCGAAGCAGTGCAGTATTTTTATTAAAATATACCGAATAATATACCAGAAAAACACTAAACTATATCAAAAGGTATGTTCTGTATATCGAAGAAGTAGAACATTCTAAATTAAAGTTTATTTAACTTAATTTAAAATCGTTTGATAAATTTGTATGGTTTTATTCTTAACTCAACTTTGTAGCGCATACGCCTAGTCAACCAAGGAGCTGCCTCGGTCAGAAATCATTCAATATTCTCATCGAGTGGCAAGCACGCAATCAGTTCAACTTTTAGGGATGCCAACCACGAATTCTCCAACTGCATTGTATTGTAATTCAAAACCTCTTACACAGGTCAACTGACAACAGTTGGCACCGACCAGCAACAGCAGCAGTTGCAACAACAACAACAACAACTACAACAATACAAATACAATGCAATTTCGAAATGCCAGGAAGAAAATAGTTTAAGTGCAAAATTTTACGCTTTATCGAATTACCCGCGGGTGCTTTAACTTACTCCAGAAGTTTTCGGGGTGCAAAAGTTTTACTGCACACTCATTGCACAGAGAGTCAAGTGGGCGGGGAAGTGGGAAATGGGCGGACGTTGCACAATTTATGATTGTAAGGTGTTGCAATGGAAACTAAATGCAGTTTTATTTTTTCTCCTTACCTTCGAGTGCAATTTTGTTATATTTTCTGACTGTCAGCCAAGCCATTTGTTAAGTGAGTTAGCACAGCTAATCGAAGATGCATTGCGAAATTGTTTAAGAGTTTTGCGAATTGTTTTCTTGTCGGCCAGGTGCCAGGTATAACTCTTGCCTTGACCTCAATCGCAGTTAGCCAATGACCAGGTTCAACAATTTTTTCCCCATTCAACTGTTGTTTTTGTTTTGCCCCTTTTTTGCTGTGTGGCCATTTGCTGAAGGCAGAACAATTTAACCCCGTACACAGCATACGCTACAACATCGGATTCGGAACAATAAAAAAATAATTTATAACAAAGCGGTCGTAAAATGGGCAAAAGAGAGCGAGCAACTAAAATTGCCCCAAAATGCTAAAGCAAGATTTATGCAAATCGGAAGTAAACATTAATCAAAATTTTTTTTGTTGCCTGCACAACTCCCCCACAAAACAGTTGTGTGTGTGTGTGTGTGTGTTCTCTCTTTCCGTGTTGTGTATGCGGCTGGCAGGCATACAAAAAGTATGAAGGAAAAAAGAAACGTGGCAAACTTTGCGGCGCCATGCGAAAAGATTGCACGCTTATGATTGCGGGTCAGAGATACCCCAAATAGAATCGCCGGAATGAGCGGAAACGAAAGCCGCTGCTACTGCCAAAAGAAAACTCTATGAAAGCGAAAGAACACAACCAAAAAAAAAAAAAAAAAAAAACGAAAACTTTTCCCTGCAGTTTCTTTTTTTTGCTAGTAGTTGTTGCTTGAACTTCATAAATTACAACTTCATATGTCAAAAATGGACACGCAGCGAGACTTTCTTTGCTTTTTGTCATTTATATGGAAACGTCAAATCAGCAAAACGTGTTTTGCCTTCTTTTTTTCTTGATGTATTTTGCCTTTTGCAAAGTTGCAATACCGACAGCATAACTCAAGCGACAATTAGTCATCGTTTAGTGATAAATTGTCATTTTGAGTAATTTTCCCCTAGTAAACTGCATTTGGGAATTTCACCAGCAAGTGTGACAAGAATATTATTTTTTTTATTTAAACATAGTACAAAACTTTTCAGAACTGAATTTGAATCTGTGTAATTAACTGCAACACGATGCTGGAGTCGGATCTCGACCCGAACGTTTAGTTATCGACAGTCTAGTGAATTCTTCGGCTGTTGTTGGATGAATGCCAACAGTATTCAGCAAGGTTTTCACTGTCAGTCCCGATTTAAGTGCAGCAGCAAAACCCTGAATCACCTCGCCTGCAACGGGGCCCAAATAATGTAAGCCCAAGATCTTCTGATCACCCGTGACTTCAGCCACAGCTTTCAAATAACAATGGCGCACACTCTTCTGGGGTATGAAGAACTCTGTGGGTTTGTAATACCCATGGAATACCTCAATGTTCTCCGCACCACGCGATTCAATGGCCATTTCTTCGGACATTCCCACGCAAGCGTACTCAAGCGGAGTAAACACTGTGGTGGCCACATCCGTGTAATCCATCAGCTGCGTGGAACCGGCGAAGAGACGTCGAGCCAGCAGACGACCTGAGAGAATGGCAACTGGCGTGAGTTCTGGTCTGCCATAGATAATATCGCCCACAGCATAAATATGCGGCACATTTGTGGCCTCTGTGTGATCGACAACGATCTTGTCATTCTTGGTAGCCACACCCGCTGCCTGCAGATTGAGATCATCGATGAGTCCCTTGCGACCAATAGCCCACAAGACGGTGTCGTAGACATCGCTGCCTTCTTGTTCGGTGGCTGTATTGAGATGCTTCACCAAAAGACAGCCATTGGGCATTCGCTCCACGGCCGTGGGAATTGAGGTGTCCACAAAGCGAATGCCACGCTCCGACATCATGGCGGCGACCAGCTCGGACATCTGGCGATCAAAGCCACGCAACACAATCGAACGCACCATGACCGTGGGTTCATAGCCGAGTCCTTTAAGGAAGCAGGCACACTCCAGTCCCACATAACCGGCACCCACGACTAAAGTGCGTCCCGGTTCCTTCTCATAGCTGAAAATGTCATCGCTGGTAATGCCAAACTGTGTAGCTCCGGGTATCGAGGGATAACGAGGTCGCCCTCCGACAGCGACCACAACATGCTCTGCTGTCAGTTGTCTGCGTTCGCCTTGCTTCGTTTTGTAGTCAATAGTGTGGGCATCTACAAAACTGCCCATCGAATTCACATACTCTACTTTCTTGTCCCGCAAATCAACGCGCGTCACCCAATTCACGGACTTGATGTGATTCTGCACTGATTTGATCAGTTTCTTCCAATCGGGTTTGATATTCTGTGCATTCACATTCCAGCCATAGGCAACAGCTTCGTGAACCGCCTCACCCAATAGACAGGCCTGATGCATCAGCTTCTTGGGTATGCAACCCACATTGACACAGGTGCCTCCAATGCCCCAAGTGGTGCCCACAGGCGTGGGCTTCACATAGTCCAAGCAAAGTACTCTGGCGCCATATTCCACAGCTTCCTTGGCACAGGCTAAGCCACCGGAGCCACCGCCGAGCACCACCAGATCGTAGTCGTACTTCGGCTTGGTCACACTGCTCGTGGAGCGCACGAGAAATTTGCAATTCGACAGAGCTGACGACTTCTTGAGCAACTTGAGATGCAACATGATAAAGAGACTTTTGTTTATTATTGCAAATTTTGATAAAAAAAAAGCACTTGTTTTCAAATGTTGAGCACTGCCAACTCGATTGACATTACTGAAAAGAAGTTGCCAGAGTGTAAGATGGCGCTGCCAACTCAATAAAAACGAAGAAGTAGTACTTCTGAAGAACACGTAGTGTTGCCATATGACGATAGTCAAAAATAGCTACATTTTTATTAATATTTTAAAATTATATTAATTTAAGAACAAAATATTTCATTTATATTTATTTATTCAATCAAAAGAATTCAAATATATGTAGATATTTTTAAAAATCGATAAGTGGTTCTTATTGGGAACTATGAGGGATTGCAATGAGCACTGACTTCCCATTGCAAACAAATCCATATTATAGGGGGTCTGTAATGAATATACAAATTTGTATAGGTGGTTAAGCTATGCTTTCAAATTTATTATTTTAGTGTCATCGCAAATTTTTTTTTTTATATTCAATATTAAAATTTAAATTTTTAAATAAATTTTTTATTTTCATTTGTTGTGTATTTTTGTTCAATTTTGCTTATAAACATTGATTAAGTTTGCAATAAAATACAGTTTCGCTTAGAACACTATTTCGCAAAGTCTGGCAGCCTTGTAATTTGTGAAATAGTATTCATTATTTAGAATCAGCTGATTGTAATATAGACTAACCTATATAATATTTTTTGAAGTGAATTATGTAGACGAATCTTTCCTTTCGTGAGTACCTAAGTACACAACAAAAAAATGAAATATATTAAATGAAAACTTAAAACTTTAAAGTAACCTATTTAATCATTAAGCATACAAATTTGCAATCAAAAGCCATGGTCAGCCAGAATAGAAGCAAAAATATAGTCAGACAGCGCACACTTTGAAATCTTGAATTAATATTCAAGCAATAACATCACTGACTGTTGGCCATATCTCACCTGCTCTTGGCCAAATTTGCAGCGATAACTTGCGACGCACCAGTGACCCAATTGAAGACCTCTTCCCCAATCCTAACCCCAACCCAATCTATTTTGCTCCAGTTACCGAATTACTCGACGACTTTCGAAGCATGAACCGGTGTCCTTTGCAATACCAGCATCCCAAAGTTTATGTGTGTTTGTGTGTGTGGGTGCGTGTGTTTCCGTCAGTCAACATTGTACGCTTTCAATTGCAAAATGATTTATTTGGCCCGAGTTTTTATAGGCCAGGCCAAATGTGTGTGTGATGCAGAAGGGAAAAGTAGCCAGCTAGCTAGCTGTTTAATGCGTATACTATGTCGAGTGCCAGAATATTTCAGTTATTGGTCATTTTACTTCAATAGTTTTTTTTTTTTTTTGCACTTCTAGCTTCTTCAAGGCAAATGGAGAAATCCCATCCCCCCGCCAATCCTCTCGCATGCCAGTCATGCTTAAATGTATGTATTTATTGGTTGGGGAGAAAACCTTTTGCCGTATACAAATCCAGTAAAATGGTGAAATGTCAGTTCCAATGATTTATGTTTCACCATGGACCATTTGGAATTTTTGGCAGGCCGTTCGTTGCGCCCTTCTGCCCCCCCTTTGCCCACTAGCCTCCACAAATCGAGTAAATAGCGCTATGGTCTGTTGCCTGCCTGCATCCTTGCTGCCAGTGCTGTCCATGGTTATCCTAATTTCTAATCTAATATTTTTGCGTACCAAGAAGCACACTCGCACACACTCACACACACCAAAGAAAAAAAAGTGGAAAGAAAACGAGCATTGGGAAAGTCTTGGCCATGTCCGATGTCTACTTTCGGTATGATTTACTTTTGCGGTTTGTTTTTGGTGCGTTTAACCGCAAATATTTAATGGTTTTATTTCCGAGCCCTTTGCAGCCCTCAGCTGCGATTCATTTGTATATGTCGAGCGCCCTGTTTCTCTGTGTTTTCCGTTTCGTATTTTTTGGCATATTTATTAGTTGAACCAAACGACCTAGAATTTGTACTAGTGTCGTATTGTGTAGTGCAGTGTAGTGAAGTGTAGTAGAGTGTGTGTGACCAAGGTTAAAACCTAAGCCTGTGAGTGATTTGTGTGTTGTGTGCCGAGTCGACCCAGTTAAGTGGACAAACATTAATTCAAATGAAGCTCATCGCCTATTGGCCCATCTTCAATCGTTTTTCACTTCCATTTCCTTTTTCTGCTGCTTCATTTTCTCTTTTGCACTGACAGTGAAATTTTTGCGTTGCAGTTTTAAAGCTCGATAAAAGAAATTAAAGTAGAAGCCGTTGACAACAATGAGAAAGCAAATGATTAAAGCACACTTTAAGCGATTTTCTTGGCTTTTCCATAGCGCATAAATTAGCTGCAATTGGAATGAAAATAGTCGTTGATATATGAAAGTATTCCAGGTGAGAATAAAGCCCAAGAGCCAGCCCATTACACGGTTCTAAAAGAGAGAAGATTATAGTAAAACTGTATAAATAACAAGTTATAAAACCAAAGTCGAGAAATATGCCAAAAATGAACCAACAAATACTAAAATATACTGAATGCTACATTTGGTATGTCGATACATTAAAAAATATAGGGTCCAAAATATACCCAATTGTCAAAAAGAAAAGAGGGAGGCATCTCCGATACCATGGAAATGCCTCGCTCTACCTCTACCATTCTACACTATGTTATGTGGCAGGTAGTATATAAAAGTAAGTTCACCTGTAAAAAAGTTGGCAACAGCAATAGCGCATTGATCGCACTAAACGTGTGCAACATCAAATCAGGGAAGACTCTGTGTTCGGCAAGTTGGTTGAGCCCTTTCTTAGCGGCATCATCTAGTAATTTATTATCTTGAAATTTATTGTCTAATAAATATTTTATTATATCACTAACCACTGCCAATGCGATAGATATTTTGTATCACGTGAACGAGCCACAAATTAAATATTAAAAGATTTAATGCAGCAAAATTGATCATTTTTTTTTTATCAAGAACTAACTTTCAATGCCTACTCACGAAATTACTTTTAAAAATTCTAATATTTGCACAATTTAATGTATTTTAATATGTTTTCATATCTCTTTTTCAGGTAAGTGGCAGCCAAATGCAAATTACAAGAAATTCGTAAGTACTCGAAGTTCGCATCATTTGACTTACACAACGAGATTATTTCAGAGAAATTGTGCATTTGCATAATCTAAAAGCAAAGCAAAACAAAGCAAAGGCTGAGCAGACAGACTTACTCAGACCAGAGTTTGGTGTTGAGCCAGACAAATTTAAATAAACGAATTAATAGCAAAAATTTTACAACAATGATTATTGCCAATAGCAACACACAGGACTTTCAACTTTCATTATGAATTGTGAATGTCTCCGTCTCCATTCTTGGGCTTGGATTGTGTAGGCCTGTAATGTGCTGACAATCGTTGGATTGCAGGCCTTTCACAGCAACAAAGCGCAACTTGTGCTATCTAGATAATTTTCAACTTTAAAATGACCAGACGTTGGTCCAAGTGGGCCAAGATGACTTGGAGCCTGAGCTGAGCTGAGCCTAGGCAACGGGCAAGAATGAAGAACGCAGAATTACGGCTCCCAACTTTTGCCAAAGCTGTAAAAATGCAAAAGTTTGCCCAATAAACATTAGGCATAACTTTGTTGGCAAAACTTTTCGCGACTCACCTTACATTTTTATGGTTCTCGTAGCCCCATTGAAATGTCCCCATACTCTCCTCTCTAAGGAGTCTGGAGTAGGCATAAAAGAAATGCTCCAATTTTGTTGTTGTTGTGTTTTTTTCTTTTTTTATGCTACCTGCCAAGCGACAAGTTTATCAAATGTTTTACAGCGACTTTTCCTTCGTCATTTCTATGCTTTTTTTGTTCGTTGTTGGGCAAAACAAATGAAGTTCAATTTGTGTGACGGTAGGTTTTCCATTATGGAAAACATGAAAAACTTATCATTTCTTGAGTGTTGCGTGTTTTCTGTTGCCAAGCACTTCATTTCTTCTGAAAAAGCTCAACTCTGAAAACGAAGAGAACGAATCACTGTTTCGAGTGCTGTTTAAATGTTAAATACGTTATGCCAAAAACTCCCAAATGGACAAATAATTCATCAAATATTAATTAAATTTGCGCCTAATTAGTTTGATTCACAGCCCTAGACAGATGAGCAAAAGCGTGAGGCGGAGAAACATCAAAAAGGTGTTGGCTCCTGGCTGGCGGCGATGCTTAATAAAAGTTAAACAAAGGTCAAGGCGAGCAACAAATGCCTAATTAACGCCTTAATGAGCGACAGCTTTGCTCGCAGCAAGGAACTTGCAAAGAGTTCAGGCTAAAAGTCAAATAATAATTTATCGAAATCTGAATTTTAAAGTGCAAGCCCTCTCTTCAATTCATTTGTCATAAAAGCAAATTGAAGTAAATTCAAATTTGGCAATTGCTAAAATACCAATCGAATAGTTATTCCGACTCACACTCATATCTGCAAAAAATATTGAAAGGAATTTTAGTTGAGCAAAAAGGAAAAGGGATTGCAGCAATTATATAAATTGTTGTCGATGTGCCAGGTGAATGCAGCATTTTTAGTTCTGATGTTGTTTTTGTTTTTGTTGCTTGGCCTCGCAAATTTTCATTTTGTATACAAATATTTAATTTAGTTTATTGAAGTATTTGTTGTTTGACTTGTTTGCCATTAGTTTATGCATGTGGTACACTTGTGTGGTTTGTGCGGCTCGAAAAACTCTCTCCACTGACTCACAACTTCTTGACCAAATTCTCCTCAAAACTGTTCCCCCTCAAAGAGAAGAGGATGGGTGAAACGACTCTGGTTTTGTTTGTTAAGGCATTTCTTGCCTTGGAACTATTAGTATTACTTTGTTGATTCTCACCACTTGGCTACAAAATTTTATTAATTAATTTCCAAATGCCATTTTCCCTTTTCCTTCTCTTTTCGGATTTTGCCATAAAAAGTCAATTAGTTTTTAGGGCTACAAAGTTAGTTAAACACGAGTTCTGTCTGTGCGTGTATGTGTGTGTGTGTGTGTTTAGTATTTGTTGACTCAACCATATCTTCATATTTTATTACTTATGGCTCTGAAATAGATTGAGGGTGGCACAGTACACAGAGGGAACTATGGGATATTTATAATTGATTTTTTATGACTCTAAAATTGTTTGTGCACTGCATTTTATTAATTATTTTTATACCCGTTACCCATAGGCTAGAAGGGTGTTATAAAGTTGAGCCTCTATGAAATGTATGTAACCCCTTAAAGAACATATTCTCGATCAGCGTCACTGTCTATCTGTCTGTTTTTCGGTCCGTATAAACATCTAAGTCTCAGAGACTATAAGAGATACAGATCGACAGCATGTGTTATATTTACACGCAGTTTAAGTTTTGTTTCGGCTCAGAAAATTGATAAAATGCTGATAACAAGCGTAATTTTGAAGCTTAAGTTGCGAATTTTTGTACAGACAATAATAAGTATAGTATAATAGATGCTTTGGCTGACAATCTAGTATATTTGTGTACCCTATTGTATATTTTAAATATAGCACTATATAAATATACTAAATATACATATATAAATATATTAATTAGGTATATTTTAAGTCATAAACCGCACTATTTTGCTTTTATTGGTTTGCGGGTATCTCAAAGTCGATTTCACTCGACTGTAGCTTTCTTACTTGTTTTTATAATGGCCCTTAGGCAAGAATTTTATGTTAGGTCTTGGGTCTGAAATGAATTTACTAATATACAATTTAAGCCTTTAAAGTGCCAATTCGTTGAACTCAAAACCACAGCATTGGTCAGCTATTTTATGAGACAGGACATTCACTGCTCGAGTTTCGAATTTCATAATTGTTGCCCGAAAATATGCTCAATACTCGTATTACCCCATAAACCGCTTTTATTCAGCATATTTTTCAGTTATGAGCCACAATTAAAACCAGAGCAGCCAGGCAGAATTTTCTACAACAACGTTTTATATTCCGCAATCATGCATACGACATGTTAGCCGGCATGCGGTGTGTGTGTGTGTGTCTGTCTCTGTACGTGTGTGTGTGGGGACTTGTGTGGTAAAGTGCGAATTACAACACTTTCAGTTGGGTGTTTGCTTTCGGACTGGAAAACTGCACAAAGTTAGAGAAACGCACGATTGTCTCGAGCTAATCGAATCCCTGCATGAATCCCAAATGAATTTGCATCTGAATCGAAGTGCGTATGTGCGTGTGTATGCTTGTGAGATTTTGGAAGGTTGGCATTGCCTAATCTGAGGCTACAATATGCATTTTTGGGTGGCCAAAATGCAACACAAAATTGAAATCTAATCAAGCTGAAAAGCCGTACAATGCGTTTAATTGCTCGCAGCTGACCGAAAGAGGCTCAGCACTGGGAATTTTCCGTTCGTTTTGGGTTGAAAGGATTCCTTTCAATCAAGTGCAATTATCTGCACAAACCCGAATAGAAATCCGGTTACGTCTTTTTATTGCATATTGCAGGGACACTCGAACACGTTCACAAACCATTTAACATCCTCTCCTCAATCGGCTTAAAGTTGCAAATTGCATTTGCAAAATATATATTTGCAGCTATTGCTATTGTTTGTAATTAACAACATTAAATGGTCTAATTAATCAACAAATCAGTGTTTAATTGTGGGCAGCATTTTCAATTTACTGCTAAGCGGCTTTAAGTGCTGAATCTACTTTAACACAACGTTAACACAATGCTTCAAGTTGTAAAGTTTTATTGCATAAATCTAGTCGAGAAAAGATTTTACATGTTTTCATGGCAAAAACCTGTGAAAGTTTTCCATGTTTCCACACACTAGAGTTGGAAGAACAAAAGAGAGACTATTTGAGACTATTTTTGACTGTGCAGGTAAAAGTTCAAATGCTTTTTGCATGTTACTGTGGTTTTCCAACTGCTGTTACGCGGGTTGCTATTTAAGTTTCTGGCCTAGGTCACTTCTAGCCATATTAGGACCAATTGGCTATTTCCCAAAAAAAGTTTGGACTTTTATCAATAAAAGCTCCATACAACTTGTTCATGTACGAGCACGTTTGATATCGATAAACGATTAATCAAAAACTTACCTCGGCAGAAAAATCGAATTAACTCGTGAACACTTTTGAGCAAAAATTTTTTCACAACTTTCGACTTGGATTATTACGACACGAGTGCACCGATGAACTTAAATCTTTATAAGGCGATGAAGTGCCATCCTATAGCCCTGTGAAATACTGGTTTAATGGATTCTATCGTGGCCGATGCTCGCTAGAAGACGAAGGTTGTGAAGGTCGTCCAAAAACGGACGTTGGGCCAGAAAACATTGATGCCGTGCGTGAACTGATAATGCTAGATCGACATGTGACATATCGTGAGATAGAGGCATCCTTTGACATTTCTTCCACCAGAATACATTCGATATTGCATAAACACCTGGTCGTAAAAAAGGATTGTTCTCATTGGATCCCGCACAATTTAACGATTGCTCAAAAAAAGGCTTGTGTGGATTGGTTCAAAGAAATTTTGAAAAAATACATTCCCTGTGCTTCAAAAGACATTTATAAGATGGTCACAGGTGACGAATCATGGATCTATGGTTATGAGCCCAAAACAAAACAGCAATCGACCGTGTGGGTCTTTGAAGACGAGCCAAATCCAACGAACCTTGTTCGTGGAGGAAGCACTATTCAGGCAAATGGTCGCCTGTTTCTTCGGTAAAACTGGTCATGTGGCGACTGTTTCGCTTGAGCAATGTAGGACGGTCAATTCTGAGTGGTACACCATAATTTGTAAGCCTGAACTCCTTGTAGAAATTCGAAAAACGAACAAGAAAAGATGGATCATTCCGCACCATGACAACGCGAACTCCCACACACCAGCTCAAACCCGCGCCTTTTTTTGCGGTCAAAACGTGGAATTCATGGGTCATCCGCCGTACAGCCCTGACTTGACTTCTTTTTATACCCGCACATCATCGAAAAAAGGCGTGGTCATTGATTTTCGATGTCAGAAGATGCTGTTAAAGTGTTCAAAAAACCATGTTTTGGAGGTGCCTCAATCAGAGTGGAAAAAGTGCTTCGACAATTGATTTGAGGGCATTCAAAAGTATATAAATCTTGCTGGAGAATACTGTGACAAACAATAAATCCATTTTTTTTTATAAATATTCGCATTTTCATTATTAGGCCAGAAATATAAATAGCAACCCTCGTAAGTATAGCTCCCTTTGCTCGTTGATGGAAAGGTGTGCAGTCGACTACAGAATTGTATAGAAATAATGACTGCATATCAGCTGAATAAGCCAATTGTAGAGCAGAGCATCCCACAATCAGCGTACGATTTTTCTCTCTAAGCTTATCCTATTCATTAGATTAACTCTCCATTCGTCCATCCTGCTTTTAAGCTGCTCTAGAAGCAATTTAAAGTTGCCTTAGAGTTCTTGCCATTTCAGCATTTTGCTGATGGGTCGCAGCAAAATAATAATAAATCTTATTAAATGCACAAAATTTGCTTTAAGATCCATAAACGAATTTTGAGCATCGCCGTAAAGTCCCAAAGAAAAGGGCTTAACTGCCACACACACACACACACATGGAGAAGGATGTGAGGACACACGCACACATGCCATGTGAAATACATGTACAATAAATCTAAGCCGATTTAATAAAAGGCATTAAAAAATATCTATTTTTCAAATGAAAAATATTAAATCGGCACGAAGTCAGCAGGAAAAAGGCCAACAGCATCCTTGCTCGCAAAAGGACACACACACACACACATATGCACACTCAACTTGATTGGAAAAGTGGCTCTCAGTGCTGGCTAGCTATTAAAAAGTAAGACGAAGATGAAGACGAAGCCTATAAACGATAGATAAGTAGAGCACCCAAAATGAACACTCAATACCAAGAGTATGAACTGAAGCCACGTCCCTACATCAAACGGGCCAAAAAAAGGAAGACAACAACAACAACAACTCGGACTACACACACGCATGATTAAAAAGTCCGAGTCGGGTTCAAGGGCTGGGGTTAAGGCTGGGTCCGGTTGGCTTGGGCTACCTTTCAAGTTGAGTAAATGAGCATTCAAGCGTTTCAGATTATCAATATGCATGCCTATTGGCAAGGGAAACTGAACTGGGAAAGGAGAAGGGAAAGGGAATGAGATGAGCTATAGCCGATTGACCAAATTGTACTTAAGTTCAACTGGAGAAACTGACCGAACAGATAATATTGGGAGATAGCCAAAGCTTTGGAGGGGGGATTGTGAATGCTGATGTGTGGCAACTGAGACGTCGAGACTTCGTCTGCCAAATGAAGCGTTTTCTCGCTCAAGTTGTTCCTCCTTCCACCTTCAGCCGAGAATAAGAGGAAGTCGCGGAAATACGTTTGATTGCAAAACGCAATAACGCTTGTCTGTCTCTCAACTTGTCTGAGTGTCTGAATCTCTCTATCTCTCTGTCTGTCTCTCTTTTCTGACGTCGTTCTGCCACACTGGCTATGCCATCTAGAAGACACTGTTCAATCATTGCAACAACAGCCTCAGCTTGAGTCACACTCTCTTTCTCTTTCTCTGATACTGCTCATAATTGAGATACTTTTGTTGCTGTTGCTGCTGCTGTTCATGCTGGCGGCAATGCGAACCATGTCAGCGGGATGTGGATGTTCGCTTGGTTGCACTAATGCGTGGCACATGCAAAATGCTTAAGAACTCAATTAAGTGATGAAGGGCGACGTCAATTGCGCCAAACTAGCAGCACACAAAATGCACAACAACAGCAGCAGCAACTCAACTTGGGAGCATTCACAACAGAAACGCATCCAGCTATGTGCTTGTGGCAGCTCCTGCTGAAGGATCTGTTGAGGCACAAGCAAGAGTTGTGTAATGTAATTAGATTGCTGGCAATGCTTGCCAATGCACAGCTAATTGAGATGTGTATTTAATATTTATAATCACCAATGCTTAGCACTCATGACGACTGCGTGGCCACAAAATTCATTCTGCGAATTCTTTTAGATTAGAAGATATTATATCTGTGATTTGTCTGACAATATTTGATAGGTAATTTAAATTAAGTACACTAGGTGCTATAATCTTTGAGATTTATATGCAATAAAATACTTCACTATCCATATTGTGTCAACATTACCTCTAAAACTATAAAAGTTTTTTTTGGGAGTAAATATATTTGTGAAATGCTGTACATTAAAAACTGCATAAACCTTAAAAATTAAAAAATAAATATGAAATATATATCACCTAAAAATGCATAAAATAAAAATTGTATTTAAAAAGGTTAGATATAATTAAAATAAACATTAACGTATTTGTACAATATTGGCAGCAAAAACCTTCGGTTTAAATTATATAATATTCCACATTGTAATATTAAATAATGTAAAGAGAATTAAAAATAAACAATTAGGTAAGCTACCCATTTTCAGTAACCATATTCTATAAATATACCCAAGATATACTAAATTTTAATTCAAAAATACTAAAATATACCAAAGTCTATATTTTCCGTATAAAAAGATACAATATCACAACACAAATACATTTGTAAGCAACAAAATAATTGTAATTGGGTTAGATATTCATTAAAATTAATTAAGATGAACAATTATGATATAAAATTAGTGTAGTTAAATCTTAGAACATCTTTAAATAGGACAGTCAATAAATTTTGAGGCCCAGAGGCCGAAAAACGCGATGTGTTTGCACAGTTTGGCTTATCGCAATTTATCTTGATATCAATGATCAATCTAAGATGACAGCTGTAAGCTATATTTATTGCATATCAAGATGCAGCAGTTGATTGCTGAAAACAGGTGAAGTCGATAGGAAATAAATTGTTAGTGAAGCTGTTAACTGCAAAGGAATTCAGCATGCGTAATTTATGGCAATTAAATGTTGGCACGTAATTTGCATATTTCTCACTTTGTGCTAAACATTCTTGCAATTTGACATCATTTCATAACATTTGGCAATGTCTCGACCTCGTTTTCGACCGCAAGCATACGCACACTCACTCACCTCATATAAAAACATGCCGGTCACTAATTATGATTGATGCACTTTAAAATTGTTGGCAAATTATTATTGCCAAAAGGCAAAAGAGGAGCGACGCCCAACGCGATTCCTGTTTCCCTCCCCCACGCTTAACTCAATTAGTCAACCTGGCCAGGCAACAATTTTCTGCTGTTGCTGCTGCTGTCGTTGCTGTTGCTGTTGCTGCTGCTACTGCTGCTGCTGACGTTGACGTTACCGACGCCGACGCGTCGGTCCTTCATGCTTTCGTCCGGGCCAACTGTTGCAACGAAATTACCACAAAGTTTTCTGTTTGCTGCATAATTAAAAAGTTTGAAAAGCTTTTGCCGAAACCAGGCAACAGTCAACCTACAGTTGCAGCTGCCTCCCCGCACTCCCTTTCCCTCCTCTTGGCTAGCTTGTGGGTCCTTCAGCTGCTTCTGGTGCCTGCTGCCCGACAAGCTATTATAAACCAGCGGTTATGCGGTGGTTGCAGTTTTTGCATGATTGACAACCCAACAAGCCGTAGCAAGTCAGGAGAAAGCAGCTCCTACTGCTGCTTCATACCCACAATAAAAATCTAGCCAAGGACATGCCAACGCATATGCTTTTGCCTTTTGTATGCCACATACTACAACTATGTTTATGCGAATGCATGCCAACAACACAATTTCCATATTTTTTGCACAACCGCGCGAGTCCTTGCACTATAGCACACAAAATATTTATATTTTTGCATCCAATGAGTTTTTGATAATTAATTTTTGCTGCCAAATGAGAGCACATGCTCCGTTAAAGTGCAATTAGAGCATTCCACACACAAATACGGGTCAAGGCCTGCAACTAATTGCAGATTAAAGACATTTGCCAGACTCTTTAAAAATGCGCTTGTTCAACTATTTTATGTGCAGTGCTAGGATTGCGCAACACTGACTAAAACACGCGGGTGGCAAACTCATTAGGGCTTTTGCTTTTGTATGAAAAGTTCTGCAACTATTTATGCTGGTTGCCCCAATTTGTTGTTGTTATTGTACTTGTTGTTGTTGTTGTTGTCCTGGACATGTGTGCAGCAAAAAAACCGCAAGTGTCAACTTACATGAATCGTGGTGGATGAGGGGGGAGAGGGGAGGAGTCTAATGCGAGGTGTGTCAGCCACCTGGCTCATTAATCATTAAAAACAGACAGACAAACAAACAAACAAAGAAGCAAGCAACAAACACAAGTGGAGCGCAATTTGTTTTATCGTCAGTCCAGCTGCCTTCCCTCTTCCTCTCCTCCCTCTCTTCTGTCTCTCTCGCTTCCCTGTCCCTGTCCCTGTCCCAAACACGTGTCTCTTCTAACGCGTTCTGCACTGATTTTCCTCACACACACACACTCACGCAAACTCGTATTTCACAGACACACCAACACACACACGCACACCAACGCACACCGACCTAACCGCATGACATTCAACAATTAAAATAATTACGCAAATCTCTCATAGGATTTGTCTCACTTTGGCGTGAGCTTGTTCACTTTTCTGAACACACGCCACACTCACATCACATCGGCATATCAACTGATTTAACTAGTTTGTGCGTTGAATGAAGCAGTAAAAGCTTTATATAAAATATTATACACTTTATACATATTTAATACAGTTAAAATGTGTCTTAATTAAAGGATGTAATACACCCAATATAATAAAAAGTAAATTAGTTTGGTCTTCAAAATGTGGCCGATACAAATATTGTTTTAAAAGCAATATATAAATTCTTAATAGTGTAAATGGTTCAGTTAAATTATTATTAACATTGTTCTTACTGGTCAAAATTGTATTAAACACTGTTAAAATACCTTAAATTATTTAAACAGGTTTGTGCTAAAAAAAATAAATATGTAAGATATTTTAAATTTTACATATGTTATACAGCTAATCTTCTTAATTTAGATTAAATTTGGACGCTTTATAATAAGATATAATTTCGTCTTCAAAATTCAGAAAACAAATTATTAATCCTGCATATTTTTTTTAAAACAGGAAAATATAAATTTTTAGAGAGATTAATGGTATAGTTATATTATTATTAGTATCATTATTATTAAAACTGATAGTTATATTACAGTAAAATATTATACCACACGCAAAATAAATAATTGAACACTTTGGTACTTTAGTTTTATATGTTTTAATAGTTTTGTCACTCATTGTAAATGGAACTGACTCTATTATCTTTCAAATCGATGTCAGCTTCGATGTATCATTTTTCAATGTTTATATATTGTGTTTTTTTCTATAAAATTTCCAGCACTTTGCAACAATTATTAATGGTAAAAATTGATGTATAATTATTAAAACTACAAATTTTTGTATAGGCACCTATCTAAATATTAAAGTTAAGTTTGTTTTTTGCTCAGTCGTAAATTGTCATTATGTGTCATATTAAAAGTAGAAATTGTATTCTAGCTAAGATTATACAACACAATTGAGTTGATTTACCATATAACTTAATGACTTGCACTCTTAGTGTAATAAATCAAAGGTACCATATTAATTAAATAATGAATTATTTTCAAATGATTACGTACAAAATAATATGAAGCACACTTGAAAATTTGAAGAATGTCATTTACCTCATTAATTTAAATTTGTTACCTAATCAAATATGTTAACTATGATTTTTTAATTAATTATTTGTAAATTGAAGAGCATTTGTTATATAATGTAATCTTATTTATTTTCGCAATTTTAATGTTATTTAATGTCATCTGCTTCCTTTACCCTCTTTACTTCCCCTGTTGCTCACTCTATCTTTCATATAAAACGTTTTTTGTTTCCCTTTCCCTCTCTCCTCCTCTATCACTAATAACGTTTGTTACATTTGTTTGTTTGATTGCCTGATGCCCGACTGTCTGCATAGCGTGTGTCTGTGTGTGTTTGTGTGTGCCTTGTTGTGTCTATGTGTGGTTTACAAATTGGTTGTGCGAATGTATAAACGTATGCTCTGGAAATTAATTAAACTTTTAATTGACACGCCATTTATTTGGTCATTGCCCCCATAACCCCATCTCTTTGTCACTCTCACTCTTTAGTTAGATATTTTTTAAAGCATTTGTGTGATGGATGCAATTTATTAAATTTATATTAATTAAGCCATTAAAATTGAATTCGCTTCAAGTTGCAATTTATTGGCATTAGATGTCGAAAGTATTTAAACTAAATTAATTTCGCAAAATATTTACAGAAAGAGCACTTTACTTTTTAATATAATTATCAGCATCAATTAACGTCCAAAAATAATGACATAATATTTGAATATTAAATTTATTATGATGATTTACTAATAATGCTGCAGTAATTTGAGCAGAAAAGAAAAATAATTTAAATAGAAAGATTTATAAACGTTAAAACATTAAATTATGGAATATATATAGAAAGATAAACCTTTTTTTTTTATTAAGTATGAAGTTATGATTTAGTATATGAAATATAACAGGTGCTTGCAATCTGTGTTCGAGTAATTTAACTCATGCGTTTATTGTGTTATAACTAGAAGAGTTATGCAATAGTATTATGGTACATCGATAGATCAAGTATGACCTTCTGTATATTATATTTTAGCAGTATCTTATATTGGAATATTTTAAGAATAATACCGTACTGTCTTGCGCACTCGAGCACAATCGACTGTAGCTTTTATTAAGTACATGTTTATGTAGTATATGGAATTAAACAATTTTTGCATTACAATATACCAAATAATTAGTATATTTTAAGAAAAATACTTCGGTGTTTTGCACACTCGAGCACTTTCGACTGTATGTTTTGTATTTATTTTTATTAAGTAGTAGATGATTCAGTATTTAGAATACAACAGGTGCTTGCAATCGGTGCTGGAATAAAATGAATATCATATTTTAAGAATAATACAGCACACACTCGACTGTAGCTTCCTTACTTGTTGTTTTTAAGTACATGTTGATTTAGTATTTAGAATACAACAGGTGCTTGAAATGTGTGTTGGAATAATATAAATCAAGCGTCGATTGTGTTATAACTAGAAGAGTTAACATGATATAATTCTTTGGTTTAGCTGTGTTATCTATGCAATAAAAGAGCTTGTCTTGAATATCTTACTCGCTGGCGGGGTCAAATTAATCTGGCGAGTCCAAGCCACTTTTTAACTAAAAGCCAAAGGATTAACTCGACTCCCAGAGTCGTGCATGTACTTTCGAAGGGGATATGTTAGCGAAGAGCAATTGCGGGGTCTATGTCTGTGGGTATTATTTGCCTAGGCAACCTGCAAAATGCCTGATAATGGATTATTCCATGCCATAAATGTAAATGCAGAACAGTGCGCATATCTCTTCGTGCTCCACTCTCGCTCTCACCACAAAGCACCCATCAGACCATCCAGCTAGCCAAAGAGCCCAACAACCAAGCCAAGCAATCTAGCAACGGCTGCACCAACAGCAACAGTAACAGCAACAGCAACAGCTATACGCGATGACGCCATTTTGTTGCAACAGTGGCAACAGTTATGGCTGCCATGAAAAAACAAAGAGCAATGCAAAAAAGCAGTCACAAAAAGGGATAGACGCAATGCGAGGCAAGGAAACTGAAAGTAGCGGCAGCTTTTTATGGCCACAGTAAAGTTGCAACAACAACGAAGGCAGCAGCAACAGCAACGGCAACAGCGGCAGCGGCTACGGCAACTACAGTCAACAAAGACGCGTAAATTATTTTAGATTTACATTTCTGCATTTCATTTATGCAGCGCACCCACTTGGCCCCTCCCTCTTCTTCTTCTTGCCTGCCTGCCTACCCCAGCTGGCGCAGGACTCTACGGCGGTGTCTGCCGTTTGCCGCCGGAGGCGTTAAGCAAGACGGCGTCGGCACATAATTTATGCAATTTTTATGATTATTCATTATGAGTACGGATGCGCAGCGCCAAAGCCACCATGGGTGTTATAGGCAAATAATTTCTCAAAAAAAGGGAATAAAATTTAAGATTATTTTGATCACTATTTCAATAAGAAATGCCTTTGAATAAATCATTTTATTTTATTTCTTAGATTAGAGTTTTTCAAATTACTTTGTCATATCTTATCATTAAATTTATTTAGTATTAAATTTAATTTTTCATTTTCTTTTAACTACATATATCTAAAAATTCATTACTTTTTTGTCTGTCTGTCCGCTTGTCTGTTTGTGTACAAAACTTTGAACTACATAAGATAGAGATGGTATATTTATGTACCAAATATATATTTGATATATTTGTTGAATATGGTTTTATTAAAAATTGTTTACTCGATAACTCGACTGTAGCTCTTTTATTTCTTTAAATATATACTCTAGTTTTTTTTACCTGAATAACTATTATTTATAAAAAAAATATGCAGTTATAAATTCTAGCATTGAATAAATCATTTAATTATAACTAATATTTAGTTCTGCTCAGCTTTTATTGTTTTTATTTATACTGTAATTCTTTTACATAAACAACAATCAACTTTGACCAAAACATTTTAGCATTAAATGTAATTTCACATTGAATAAATAATTTTATTTCAACTGAAATCAAATTCTGCGTTGCTTCTTCTCAAAATAATAATCGAGTTTGAATAAATCATTTAGTATTACATCCAATTATACAAATTATATATATATTATCCAAATATATTAATTCAGTCTAGCTTTTATAGTTTTCAAATTAGTATTCAAAATTTTTACATAAAAAGCAATTAAATATTAAATTAAGTATTAAAGCAAATTTAGCAAATTCTTATTTCCATCCACTGTGCAGCATAGTTTTTTTTGTATTTTTTTTTTTTTTTTTGTGCTTCGACTGTCATGTCCGCACCGCATTTGTTTCATATTTTATGCATCTTCTTTGGCACAGCGGATATGCAACAAAACGTTTGTTGAGCAAAAAATGCAACAACAACAAAAATTATAACTCTTGATAGAATGGGGAATTTCGCAATATTTTTTTCATTCTTAGAAATGCGAAGCAAACAAAAAACGAGACCGACAAACGTCGCTCATATATTTTTCAAGTAATTAGCATTAATTTTGCCAACTGATAATTCTCGCGGCTTAAGGCAACCATTGCAGCGAGACGTCTCCTCTCCACCTTTTGCGCTCACGTGCTGGCCAACGTTGGCTTTGGGCTTGGGTTTGGGTTTGAGAATGGGGCTGTTGGGAGCTCCTTGTTCCTGGGCCTGGGACTTGGGCATTGAGCTGGGGCTTGTTGCTCTTGTGGTGCCTGGGCTTTATCGCTTGCTGGCTGCCTGGCTGCGGCATTTGCAAGTTGTTGATTGTGTTATGGCCAAAGTTAATAAAGTCATTTGCATCTTGCATTAAGTGACTCCAGTGCTGAATGCCAGTTAACTGTGTGTGAGCATAAGTTAGACGCTTTAATTAGCTCTCAAGTTGGCATGTGGGTCACCGAGATATATATACATATATAACTTGGCTAATGCTAATGCCTTTTAATGATGAAATATGAACAGAGAAAGCCAGAGAAAGAGAGAGAGAGGTTCGAGTATGAGATCAACTTATTATCAGCAAAAGCAGCAAAGAGAATAAAAACTAATCCTCAAAATTAATTACGTAATTTTAGCAAAAAAAAAAAAAAAAAACGTAAAGAATAAGAATAAGAGTAAAAACACATAAAGCGATTTCGACTAGAAACTGGCAACCCCAATTTCAAGGCGTCTTTCCTTTTTTTTCTTTGGCAATTTGGGGAAAATAAAATACATTTTTAGTGCAGCACAAGAAAACGTCAATCTAATTGAAATTCTAGACAAAATCTTCCGCAAATTACCTTCATTGACAAAAATCTCTAATCCCACGATGCGAAACCTGAAGACAAACTCAAGAGCAGCCACCCCCATTCTGCTGGCAAGCAACCCTCAAGCCAAGCCAAGCCAAGACAAGACAAGACACTGACAAAAAGCAAAGCAACAAAAAAAAAAAATAGCAAAGCAGAGAATCGACTTTTCCTCGATAAGTTATTGTTTGAAAAAGGGTCATGGGAATGAAGGAGTGAAGGAGTAAAGGAGATTGGCAAGCAGGAAACATACTTGAAATGAAGCGCAGCGCAAAAGCAGCTGAAGCCATAGCAAAACCAAAGCACCAGGAAACGGAAGTGCAGCGATGGCAACGCTTGCATTGTTTGGGTATATTTCTCTCTCTCTCTGTATATGTGTGTGTGTTTGTATCACAATTGGGATGCAGGTGGAGAAGATGCTGCTGACGACGCGTCGTCTTCATATGCCAGGCAGGCAGCCAAAAAAAAAGTACTAAGAGAAAAGAAAACAAAAGCAACGAAAAAAAAAATAGGTAAATACTTTGCGGTCGTCGTTGTCGACGTTTTCGCTGTGACTTTGTCGCCATTACGCTGAGTGCATTGGCCGCAGCCACGCCCCTTTGGGGCAACTCCTTTGGGTCTGACTGCATTTTTCATAGTTGCAACTCTGGCTGCTGTTGCTGCTGCTGCTTTAGCGATTTAATTTAATCAACTGAAAGCGCATTTGCAGCTTTCCTAACCGCACATACACAAAGCAACACACACACACACACCCATCCACGTAGACACACACCCACACACATACAGGAGTCTTGCATTTGCCTCCTTGTGCAGCTCAAATGACTTCGTTTCGGGGCAACGCTGTCATTCAACTCGCTGCGGATTGTGGCAGCTTACCCATCTCTCTACCACCCCTTCTCCAACCCCCTTCAGAGACCGTTGTGAACTTAATATCTCTTCATTTTGATCTTCAACGCATTGATTCCGTCGATGCTGCCTTCTTTTTCCTTATCTTTTTTGTTGTGTTCTGTTGCTCTTTATTGCAACTGTTCTAGCGTTGCGTATACGCAATGTGAGCTTCGGATCAGCAATGCAAATGAATGCAACTCAATGCTTTAAGCATTTCTTTGTGCCAAAATATTGTTTGACGAATGCATTTCCAAGTGCAATATATTATTAAGTTGTTGTTGTTGTTTGAATTATAATAGCATTTTTACTACCATAATATTGCATCGATACATTTAAAATGAGGAATGCTTGGCGCCTAACATTGCGTTAAATATTAATCATATGAGATTATTAAAATGTTAAATACAAATTCATTTGACCAAGGAACAACTAACGTAATGCCTTGGCCAGCAGAGTCACCGGTTTTAAATCCGATTGAGAACTTATAAACTCCATGCCACGTAGGTGTGAGGCTGTAATAGCCAACAACGCTACACAACAAAATATTAGGTTGAAATCCCATTATAATTTATTAGGATTAAGTTATTTAACATATATAGTAAGCTATTTTGAACTTTATTATATTTTTCTTTTAACACTGCTATTTCAGTGAACTTCATATACTCTAAAATATAGGATTACCCAAAATGAAAAATTGTTCATTTATTTAAAAATAAATACATTGAGCTGTTATAACTAAAATTTGCGTTGAAGTTATATGTTATATTTATTAATTTTATGTAGGTCGTAGACACTGCTATTTCAATGAGCACAGCTATGTGTAATCACTTTATTGCTCGTCTGTTGAGTGACTCGTGAATCTAAAGCGAAGGTATAGTTTTTCGATACTAAAAAATTGAATAAAAAATTAAAGACAATTTTAGTCAAACTTTGTTATGAAAAAAGAGTTTCAGCTGAAGAGAACGCGGGTTCTCTATGATTCCTCCTTCAAAGTTCCCACTACATAAGGAGACTTGAGTTTGAGGCCTCCGCACACAGTTCGTTGGCAGCTTAATCAACATGAAAACAGCAAAAACCGCAACAACAAGAACTGTGACACATGCAACACCCGACGCAATGCTCAAGCTTAACGCGTGCCCCCGCAGCGAGCACAGCAGCAATGATTATCCTTCTCTTCTATCTTCACCCTCTCTCCTTTGCTGTCTCTTTATGCCAGTTGGCTGTGCAGGTGATGATGGTAATGAGCCTTTCCCAAATCACCAGACACGCAAGAAAAAAGACAGCCAAAAACCAAAGAGCAACACTTAAAAGCTGCAGAGAAATTTCGCTTGAGCCTGCTTGAAAACTGAGTGGGAGGCGAAAGCAAATGAGAAATAAAATGTGTGCATCAAGAAATCTTGTAAGCTGAGAGAGAGATAAAGAGAGAGAGAGAGGGAGAGAGATAGTCCAACAGTTGGCCTCAGGCTACAGAATGTGGGTGAGCACAGACACTTCTCATAGCTTCGCTCTTCTCACTGTTATCCCAGTGGATTTATAATTTGCCGTTGCTTCTGCTGTTGTCGCTGTTGCTGTTGTTTATTCCTGTGGCTTGAAGTTTTGCTTCACATTTTTTCCTTTGCTACTGCGCTGATTGTACATACATATCCACGTATATAAAATTCTCATTTGTAACCGCGCGTGAAATTTACACGCATTTTGAAGTCTAATTTGACATTAATTCAATACCCTCAGGATAGTACGCATTACGCTCTGCTCTAGCGCTGCTGCTGTGTGCGTGTCTATAGTGTGTCTACAACTGTGTGTGTGTGTGTGTGTGAGTCTACTCATGTATGTATGAGTGGTTGAGTGTGTGGTTGAGTGGTTCAGAGTTTTGTTTGCTCTCGGGCGTCGTGTTCAAGTTTCCCAACTAGAGGCAACTTTATTGTATATTCACCACGCGGAATTTGAAATGTAAAACGTTGCGGAATTACGCAAATCATTCGCATATGAGTGTGTCTGTCTATTCATTTACCCCACTCACATGTGAATATGAGTTACATGATGTTAGTATGTAACTCTGTGAACCGCAATTAATCAATTACAACAATTAATTTCGTTTACAAATAGGTCAAAGATTTAATTAAGTGAAAGTTTAACCGTTGCATCTATTTGCAATTTTTTTTCGGTTTCCATTAACATATTTTATTAAAAATTTGACATATAAAATGTTGTACAATATTTTAGCTATAGTATTTATGATAAAAGGATAAATATTGTTAAAGTTCTTTATGAAATGCTTTCGTATGGCAAAAAAAGTCCCACTGCAATCGTCTGACAATGTAGTATATTTAGCACTTTATAGTATATTTTGAATGTATGTACTATATAATTTAGCATTTAATTGATATTCTAAATATTCGCTTCTTGAATTAATATACTTTGTAGTAATATAAGAATACAGTTAAACGTGTTTAAGGTATTTATATATAATTTACATCTGCAAAAATGGAATGCTTTAGCAAAGTGAACATACAACACGAAAAATTCAATTTGAGGCTCTTGGCTCTTGGCAAAAAGTCAAGTTAATATTTGTCGAACACATGTTTTCCTTTGAGTGCAAAAAGTTATAATGGTGAAGCTAATGCAGCAACTTCTAACTCATTGGCATTCAGCTCAGTAGCCAAAAGGAAACCCGGTGTCAATTAAACTCAATTCGGTTCGCGACAGATTTCGAATTTACTTTTATAGAAATTTTTTTTCCGTTTATCAATTGTTTGGTTTGTTTTTTTACTTTTTATTCTATATCCTTTTTTAGTTCGTTTCATTTTAGTTCGTTTCGTTGCGGTGCGGTTCGCATAACCATCACCAAATTTATTTAAAAACTTGAAACTCGACTAAAATTTGCACAAATGCTGCCAATTTTGGCCAAACATCAAACCAAACTTGAACAGGACGAGAACGAGGGGGGAAAAAGAGGAAGAAATTGGAAAAAATAGAAGAAGCAGATGCCAAACAATGAAGCTCAGTTTGGTCAAAGGCAAATACCACTGATTGTGACAATCAGCGTGACAATAAAATTGGCGCCCAGTTTCGGAGCTGGGAGTTGGGAACTCGGGATCCGGTTTTGGGATTTCTGGGATAGTCGGTGGGATGCGCTGCTGCCTGCTAAACGATGGCAACAGCTGGCACAGTAGCTTTGGCAATCAGAGAAAAACGAAAGAAAATCGCAGAGACAGTGGAAGCTTTAGCTTTAAACTTTTCACAATTTCCATGCCAACAAAATGCGATGAAGGAATTTTAAAATGCCGGCATGTCAACGGCAAATGTGGAGGCGCCAATGGGGGCGTGGCAACCGAAATGACAGGCTTGTGACACGCACAGACCAACTGTCACACCCGCTGTGCGTCTCACTCTGCACACACACATGTGAGTGTCGGTGTGTCAGTGTGTGTTTGTATGGCTAACCCTTTGCCAAAGCCAAAATGTATTTTATAAAATCGTCATGGCAAAAAAAGGGGCAAAAAAGAAGCAAAGAATTCGAAAAGAAAAGAAAAGAAAAGCAAAGCAGAGCAAAGCTAAAGGCACGCAATGATGATGCCACTCTTTTTGTCCCTTTTCTAATTTTACTCTGAACACTCGCCCGGTGGCATTGTTGCTGTTGTTGTTGCTGTTGTTGTTGCAGCAACTGTAACATTATCTAAGCTAACAAATTGTCAACACGTACAAATGTGTTCACTCAAACGTAAACGGGGTAATAACCATTTTTCGTAATAATTTTATGTCATAACAAATCTAGGTTATACTCGCACTCGCACTCGTACGTAAAGCGTTTTTTCTTCTATCTTTTATTCTTCTTATTTTGCTTCTTCTTTTACTTCTCGTATTCCACCTAAATACAAAGAGTTTGCTTGCCAAAAACCCAGCTGAATTTCGCGACAGTAAACGGGGTGAGAAAGTGTTTCTACCTTATTAAGATGGTAGACAACTTAACTGCTTTAGCTAACTTGAATATTATTTGTTATATTTCCATATAGCCTGATTGATTGAAGTTTTCAATTTTGTAGATATTCGTAAAAGTGACATAGAACGAATCAGATAGTTTTAACATATTTTTAGAGCATTTTAACCTGATATTATTTGAAGTTTTTTTTTTATATTTTCTTTACTTGACTGAAAAGTAGATTATAAATATCCATTTAAGATTTTTACGATCTTAAAAAAAATATCTTGAAATATGATTTTTAGATTAAAAAGCATCTGAAATCAAGATTTGATTGCTAAGAGATTGTATTTTTGTAGAGTATTGAAAATTAATATTTCGTACTACTTTTCTAGTTCATATTTTCTGTAAACTTTTAAATTTCTTTAATTAATAAAAGAAATGGAAATTATTTAACTATTTCAATATGCTTCAATAAATTTTGTATAAATTGAAAACGTACTTTTTCATAGTGTTGCAGTAAACACAAAAAAGTCAGTAAATAAATAAATCATTTTCGTTGCAACTCTTTCAATTCTTCACTAAATGTTCGCAAAACTCGACAACCCTGTGTCCCAGTGAGACATGTGTTATGTTCATTGGCACAAATTGCTGACTTCCTTCAGGCTGCTGCTGCTGTTGCTGTTGCAGCGTTTGTTCTGGCAAAAAACTACAACAGCAGCAACACGTCGTCGTCAGCAGCAGGCTGCCGAAACAGTAGAGAAAGAGTCCACAGAGAGAGAGAGAGAAAGAGAGGGAGAGTGGGAGAACGGCGTGTCCTGAGACGCATAATGCGCCCGTTCAACTTAAGAAATAAACTAAAGTTGTCACGTAAGCGAAGTTTATGGCCAAAAAGCAAAAGAGACCAGAACAAACCAGACCAGAGATGCCAGCGATTTTACCCAGCAGTTGCACAGTGGAAACATCTCTCGTTGGACACGCGCCATGCCACCAAATCATCTGCAGAACTGTCCATCTCCCCTCTCACTCTCTGTGTCTCTCTTTCCCTCTCTCTCTATAACTGTTGCAAGCTCAGAATGCGTCTAACATTTAACTGCCTGGCTGACTGCACACAACAGAAGCAGCTGGGAGTGGGGAGAGGGGAGCGGGCAGTGTTATGGGGGGCGTAAAGTCATGAGACTGGGGCGTGGCTTTGCCACTGATTGACCAAATGATAGACAGGCTACACAGACGGCACTTTTTAAGCAGCAGGGCAGCAGGCGAGGGAAATACAGAGTGCAGAGTGCTTACATCTTGCATTTTTGCCTTTGATTGCAACTTTCTTTTGCCCATTTAGCACGTCTTGACGTTCGTCGATGCCCATTCCTAGTCCTATATCCCATTCCCATTGCCACGCCCCACTGTCAGTTTGTTAAATATGTATGCAATTTGTATCCTTTACGATTCCCTTAAGCAATGCCACAGAAAGTGGGTCGAGCTGGCAAACGATGATCCGATGAAAACTTCATAATTTTCTAATTGTTTTTGTAGCAACATTTGCCAATGCGTTGAAAATTGCACACGGAAATAACACTTTTTGAATTATATTTAAAAATACATATTTTTAAATGGTCTTTGTAAACGATGTTTCAAAATATACTAAAAGAGCTAATTTAAATCTTTTATTAAATCTGAATAGGTTTTTTCGAGATCTTCTCCAATTTCCGCAGTAAATGCTAGATTCGATTTTATATTAATTTAATTTAATATTTATAAAAATATGTTTTTTTAAGGTTTTTATTAGTATGTGATAAAATTTTCGACAGTTTGATTTAAATTTTTAAGAAATACATATATATAATATAATGAATGTAGTACTATATTAATATACCAAGCCTTTGTCATTTGTTTAGTATTTTACGGTATATTAATTTGCTATATATATATTTTAAATTTCTTTGCATTTATTCAAAATGGGTGGAGGGTAACTCACAGTCGAGCACACTCAACTGTAGGTTTCTTACTTGGTTTAAATTTAAGAAGTGATTTATTCCTATAGATAATTTTCAATAAGTAAAACTGAAATATGTCTTGATTTGTATTTTGAATTTATGTTATTCTGCATTTATATTTATGTATATTAAACGCTTGTATTTAATATTTAACTTTTAGATACATTGGAGAAACTGTTTGATTTAGAATATCTATTCAAGCATTTCAAGACTTAAATAATTTGAAGCTCATTTCTGCAGCGTTGGCTTAAAAGGCTTTTTGCTGCTGTCGCATGATTGTCGCACATTATATTGCCCATTGTTGTCAAGGCCAATCATAATTGCACAACACTTTCTCATTAGCATCGAGGACATTTGCAAGGCCTGGCCAAGCCACATGGGATGGATGGCTTCTTCCCCCCTTCTCTCTTCCTGCCTCCTCCAGCCATCACCCATCTCATTAGTGCTCGCAAATTTGTCAATGCAAATGGCGAAAACGTCGCCTAATTGGATTTTTGACAAGTGCCACGTTACGACATTACGGCTTTGACAGCCACCACTTTTGGCAAGAGGTGTGGAGAGGGGGGATTAAGACCAGGGGGCAGACTAAGCTTTTATGAATGTGATTTGCGATTGTGATTTGCCGAATGCGAATGCGCAATATTGCAAATTAATGACGAATATTAGCGCAGCATTTCGAACTCAAAACACACGAAATTAACCAAAGTTAGTTTTACTAATTAAACGCGCATTCAATTACAATCTACAGCTGATTGGCAGCTCGTTTCGCAGTTGAATTGCCCATGGGGAGCAGGTAGTGTAAATTGTCGTTTGTCAAAGACAAATTCGCTTGGCAGTTCACTAAAATTGACCGACAATTGTCCCTAAGGGTGTGCAATCTTTTTTGTTCAAGGTTTTTAATCAAAGACGACATAAATAATGAAGGACGCTTTTCAATTGTTGGGCATTGTTTTCGCTTCACTTCCCTTCGCTTAAAGTGGTCGATATCTTTGGCAAAGATTTGTGCAAATAATTTTGCAGTTCTTTGGCAAGTGTAACGCACACATTGGCACAATATTTACCCATCAACACGTGGCTGTGTTTGGCTTTCGATTTGCTCCACAGTGCATCAAGTATACGCTCTTTGAGGGTGACTCGAATCGAAGCGAGAGCAAGAGCGAGAGCTAAAGAAATGTTTTGTCCTGATTATATTTACCCAGTGTGATATTAGCTAAACAATCAAACACGTGTGTGTGTGTGTGTTTCGAATTGACCGTTGGGGGAATAAATAAAGAATACCCTTTGAATAATCATAACAAAATATATATATAAAGTATATTGGTTACATATTTTCTCCATTCCAATCGTCTCGGCTTCTTAACTCCAGATTATCATCGATGCCAACGAAATACGTTGGCAATATGCCGCGACCCTTGACATATGTCATGCCTCGATAGTCACATTCCAATCCGCAACGTCGCAGTATATCAGCCGATTCCTCAGTAACCTGTATGAAGCCCGGCAGACCCGTCGAATCCATCCGGGATGCCATATTCACCGGATTGCCCCAGATGTCGTAATGCACCTGCGAAGCACCTACCACGCCGGCCATGACCTCGCCACTCGAAATCCCAATACTCAGCTCGCCGGCAAACATTTTATCCAAGGGAATCAATTTATACAGCTTATTGATGGTCCAAACTGTACGCATCAGATCCAAGGCAAACAAGGTTATCACAAATACAACGTCATCATTCGGATGAGAAGTCACTCCCTGAGTTCTGAGCGCAAATGATTCCATATGTTCTTTGGCTCGCGAGACTATTATACAAAAAAAAAATAGCATTCAATTTCTATAGCTGTAATGAAGCTTACCTTCTCGTCGTAGAGAGTTTGCCGTAGGACTTGCATGACGATCTCTCCAGGAGATCTCAGTTTCGCTGAAAGTAGTCTGAGATCTTTTCTCTCGTATATGCAAGCCACAGGCAGCCATATAAGTGCAGCCAACAATTTTGATTTTATCCACGAGGCATTCATTTTTATAATGCGATAACTAGCAACAAAAATATAGCTAAAATTTCTTTAAACGGAATTCGCATTTTAAACTTACAACCGCATCGAATTCAAAGATAATCTCGTTGAGAAAACGCAACTTGGACATGTCCATTTCAAAGTTTTTGAGCGTAGCAAACATCACTGCAACCATCTTGTGGCTTTCGAAATACATTTCGTGTTTCTCAAGCGAAGTCATATACAATTTAACTGCATTTAAATATCATTTAATAGATTGATAGGCAAATTTCTTAATGACTTACCAACATGAGTAGGCAGCAGATTGTGCAGCAATATAGTTATCGATTTGTTGGTGATGTGAGCATCTTGCTGCTTATTCAGCAACTCAACTCGCCAGCTAAACATCAAAAGTAAATAAAATATTAAATTTGTATTTTCCTACTCACTTGTAGTTGATCTTGTTGTTAAACTCCACTTGGCGCTCCATAAAGTAGAGACTCAATAATGTGATCGACACCAATAGACAATGACAGATTTCCGGATCAAATGTGGGATTCGTTGAGCTGCTATTGCGAAACAAATAATCGTATTGAAAGAATATTACAATCGCATAAATAGAAGCCTCCACAATGCCGATCACAATTTTCACGGTCAGCGGAATGCCAGTAAATATGAGTGTGACGCCAATGATAAGGCAAATCATTTTGGTGAGCACCCAGGGCTGAAAGCAGACACTACTGCTCATCTCGTAAAGATACAGTTTACTCTCAATATGAAGTACCACAAACTCGGTCGGATCGCAATCCATCTAAACAGAAATAAGAATTATGTACGTAAAAGCTTCAAATAATATCCCAAACTGCTTAAACTTACCAACACTAAGCCTATGATCAGAAAGTACATCAAGATGGTGAACAGATAGATGCAGAGACGGGCAATGAGATTGCGTTGTATTTCATGAGAACAATAGAATATAAAGCAACTGTATTTGGAGTATCTGTGCACCTGTTTGTGATAACGCCAATGGCACAGCCATTTATACCACATGATGAAGACGACGACAGTCTGGAAGATGAAACTTAACGCATGCATCACATAGTTGACGCTATGCAATGTAGTATTATCCACAGACTGAACGTAGAATAGGCTTATGTAAACCACCCAGGATAGAAGAATGCAATATTTAAACAAATGATCTGGTTCTTGCATGAAATTGTACTCAAGCGTGGGATCGCGAAAGTTCAAGAAAACGAATCCAAGTAATGGACGTCTTCCATCGCCTTTGTGACTCAAAAATTTAAACATGGAGCTGGCATTGAAAGTAATTACTAAGCGGATATATGTATATACTGATAGCTTAACTGCACCTACGATAAAATTCCCGATGGCATCTCCGCAAATTCTTTACGCAATTCCTCGTGAACATCTAAATTTATTGGTTTGCTTTTGTCCTTAGGGTGAAGTACATAAAATGCCGTGGACATCTTACTAATAGCTGGAGAATTCGTAATATCAGTAGCTGCAATTAGAAAAGTTTTAATGTTGTGCTCTCGAAGGTAAATATCATCTCGAGCCTGTTGAGTGCCCGGCAGTATCTCAAAGTTATGATCAACCATGAGCGACAGTGTTTTTTCGCTAATATGCAAGTGTCCTGGCACTCCCGTCGACTCCAGTTTATTGGCAATCACAACATCTTCGCCTACAATACACGGAATACATTTTCACATACATAAATGTATAAGAAGGGCTTACCCCAAATATCGTACTGAAGCTTGGCAGAACCAATAACTCCAGCTAGAAGACTGCCTGAGTGAACTCCAATCCGCATATCAATGTCCAAGTTGCGTGACTCTCTAAAAGGGAGAAAGAATTTAGAGAGAATAGTGTAAAGATTATAAACAAAATGTTCATTGATGAAAGTTATGTAAGGAAACTTAAGTTTGTGTTTGATACTTTCTACCTAATTTCAATAAAAACATAACTATGCAAAATTAATACCGCTATATGATAAAATATACCAGAATATTCTTAAACACATACATATATAAAAATAAACATAACTATGCAAAAGTTATATTCCTTACTTTAAAATATACAGAAAAAACTTAAATACATATATGGCAATAATGCACCGAAAAAATACTAAAACATACCGAACTCGTCATTTCAGTATATCGATATACCACATATACACTCTAAATATACAATAGAATACTAAATATTCGTGATTACTTAGATCTGACAGCTGGAGGACTCTATGGTATATTTTTAGTGCAATAGTATTTTAGTATTCTTTTAGTTTATATGAAGATATCCGCACTAGCTTCACTAGCTCTTATGGCCTCTGAGATCTTATTGTTCATAGAAATCAACAGACTAACAAACTGTTAGACATCATTATTATCATTATTTCATTTGCCTGCTCTGCCTACGTATATGTATTTTCTGTGGATCCCCAGTTATAATAAAGCTTCTACTCTGTATGCGCCTGGTATAGTAATTCTTAATATTTAGAGGAAGTCTAAAAAGTCTCATAATTACCTCACATCCCGAATGTGTGCAATCATGGCGTGGGCTAAATTGATGCAGCACTTGGCATGATCAGGATCGGGCACCGATAAACCAGCCACACAATAATAGCAGTCTCCCAAGAACTTGATGCGTTGCGTCCTGTAGAAAGAGGCGGCCACATCAAAGCTGGCATACAGATCGTGCAGGACAGTAACCAGCTCTTCCACGGACAGCGTTGTGGTCAAGTGAGTGTAGTTCACAACATCCGCATAGAGTATAGTCACATCCGAGTGTGTCTGAATGGCCATGATGCGCTCCTTGGTCTGCTGATGATGGCGACTGCGCATTCCGTGTCGCCTGCCCGACACCGCAATGCGACTGCGAATATCATCCTGAAAGGGTTGGGCTATTTGCGGTGGCAGAATGCTGTGGAGCAGCATTTTCTCTTGCTCACGAGCACCCTTGAGCATAATGTCCTCGGTCATAAATTGATGGCGCTCGAGAAACGATGAACGCACAATGATATCGGTCATGAGGCGAAAGAACGTTCCCAGCAAATTGAACCAAATGTAGTCGACCAAATCGATGGAAATGTTAAGCAAATTGTTGATATGTTTGATCTCAACTTTGTTGTAGAAGAACTCCTCGATTAAAAAGAACAAAATGTATAAGAAACTTATAGAGCAGCCAAGCAATACCGGAGCCTTAACCGTAGGCATGGGTAAGAACATATAAATCACAAAGAGCACATAGGTGTCGTAGAGGAAATTGAGATCCCAATAGTGGGCATAGTAATGAATAAAATGAATTGCCATATCTGCGATGTATTCTATTTAAGAATTCGATTAATATATATGATTTCATTTAATACACACCAACTGAGACCAGTGTCATGACGGCAATTATCGACGTTACGTATACGACCCATTTCTTATTAGCTTCCTTATAGTTGATGCTCAATACAAAGATGATGAACAGACTTGCTAACGCATAAAGTAACACATCGATAAAGATGAGTTCAATGTGCTTAAAGAGCATATTATAGACATGCATAAAGTGTATTTAAATAATAATTTACCATAGATGTCTTTATCAGCAATGTACAGCAAATAATTGTCATTACCGAATGCAGCAATATAAACACGGTGAGTGCATCGAGTCGAATGCGTCTCTCATACACAGCATATTCTTTATCCACGCCAACTTCCTCACAGCGTTTCTATACATGAAAATATGTGAGCAATTAGAAATGGGAAATGCAATCTTGAAATTTGTGAGCTCTACCTTCAGGTTGCCTAGCTGCAGATTTCGCTCATGGCTCCAGTTGGTATGGCATCTTCTCCAATTTGTGTCAAACATTTTTGTTGAAAAATAAAAAATATATATTGTAAAATCGAGGAATGTTTTTGATGTGTCTGAATACTTTTGAGAATTACCTGTGAATGTGTTTGAAAATAAATAAGCAAATGTTTGCTACATATTGATTTGAAAAAAAAAGAATTTTCAAACTGTATATAATGTTTGTTTATTTAACAATTACAAGTCTTAAATATTTTTTAATTTTTCATTCATTTCATTCTTTATTTCAGGTAAGCGAACATTTCTAATGAGCGAACAATTACGGAAACATTTGCAGGTAAACCAAACCAGAAAATGAGTGGGAGGATGTTGTATGTAAAGGCTGAAATACATTTTTTATAATTAAATTCCAATTTGTGCTAATTTAACGTGTTTGTCTCACATTACGCAACGAGACACGCAGCTAGAGACAAATATTATTGCCAGCATAGAAGTGTAAAAGAGATAGAAGGATAGAGCGTGGGAGAGAAGGAAGTACAGCAGAGAGATTTCTCGCGACTATGAAAACTAATTGAAACGCTTAGACAAAAGTTGGGAGCGACAAGCACTTAATGCATTTAATAGAAGTCTAAGTGTTGCCTTACCGTTAAATGGAGTTAAGGGGGAAAAGGGCGTCGAAGGAGGCGGAGAAGGAGACAACAGCGGCTGACGAAGGCAGCGAGAAGCAATTTAAATCTTACTAATTACTCGGGCGACAAATTACGCAGCAAGGCATCAGCCCGCCCCACAAACAAACACTAGCAGACACCCACCCACACACACACACATATACACGCACGTATTTATACAGATTTTTGCACTTAAAGCATAGAACAGGTGTCGCCTCTTCTCTCCTCTTCTACCTCGCGTTATCCACCTTACTATCTTCCCTGGGGCCTTGTCGCTAGAGTCGTCGACTATTTTGAAAAATTAAGTGTCATTTGGTTGTCTCCTGGGTTCATTGTTTCCAACGTGGCATAGACGTCTTTGCTTTGGCGCCCGCTCCAGCTTCAGCTTCTGTTTCTGTTCCGTCTCCTTTTTTCCCAGCACGAGGTTCAAGCTTGAGCCTGGGATTGGGGTTAAGCTCATCGGCGGCGTATAGTTGCCATTGGCGTGGGTGCCGCATGTTTAATTCAACGACTGGAAAACCTCGCTTCCACTCTCTCGTCTGGTTGCTCACAATGAGATAGTTAAGCGTAATTACCAAGGCGGCAAATGAATAAGAGCGATTGGTTGAGCTCGTCGAGCAGCCAAGTAGCTTTCTGCATTCTGCACATTAATTATTAACTCGCAGGCTTTTGTTGATGGTTCATAGATGAGGCGCATTAATTGACTTTTGCATTGGCCAGCTTCGCTTATCCTTTGTGATCTATAGAAGCGAATCAAGTAAAAACAAGTAAGAAAACTACACTCGAATGTTCTCGACTGTGAGTTATCCACCCATTGTGAATAAAAGCAAAACAACACGGCATTATTCTTAAAATATACCGAATTAATATACCACAAAAATACACATGTCTATGGTTGGTATATTTACACCAGATTGTCAAAGCTACTAAGACCCGAAGGAAGTAAACGTTTTTCTCTAATCCAAAAGAATTTCTTAAATAACTTCTACAACTTTTATCTGATTCAGGAATCATAAATACTTCTATTATTATTATTTGTACCGAAATTCGAGACTTTTTATAGATTTTCATCGATTTTGCGAGGGCAGTAGTGGGCGTGGTCAAAATTTAAATTAAACTCGATCTGCTTACACAAATAACAAGTGCTGTTTTTCTCTTATAGTCTCAGAGATTTAGGTTTTCATAAAGACAGATGAACAGGCAGACACACGGAAATGACTATATCATCTCAGCTGTTGTCGCTGATCAAAATATATATATATTTTATACGGTCGAAATTACCTTCATGGAGGCACAAAGTTAGAATGGTCTTCTACCCTATGAGTAGCGGGTATAATTAATTGGTATATATGTATCTAAAAGTATCTACACATAAATAGTTTCGTTCTTAAACCTTTAATAAATGGGCAACAATTTTGTGCTGGAAATAATTACTGTTGCAATTTACCAACAATTATAACTAGTTGACATATTGACAATAATACACAAGTGTGTCGACGCATGTCGAAGAAAAGCGTGCAACATTTGTGTGTGTGAGTGTGCGTGTGTGAGTGTGTGTTGCATGTCTAGGAAAGTGCCTTGCACCACCCGGCAGCAATCAGTGACTGACTTAACTATTTTGCATAAATTATTGACGAGGCAATAAACAAAATACGGCACACAATAGCAAAAGTCCTTTCAGCACTCTATTATCCTTTTGCCTTCGCCTCTTGCGAAACTCGTTCGCAATTGTTGTGAAAATTGTTTTCAATCGTTTTCGTCATTTGGCTGTCGATAACGAGAAACAGGCTTGTTTGTTCACTTACTTATTCATGCAACACAAAATTCTCTCGATTTGACTTGCCCTTAAAGCCGGTCGACAACATCGTTTTTCGGTTATTGCTTTCGAAGTAGTTCATCTGTCTTTGTTATTTATACTGCAATTGTACATGATGAATGCAGTTAAATATTTAATTCAGATCTCATTCGATTCACAATATTTGATATTCTCGAATTGTGCTAAGAATTGTGCTTGAGCCTCTTCTCTGCATTCAGTAATCCCTTCGCTATTCACTTGTGGTTCCATTTATTGTTTCAAGAAATAAGAGTAACCAGGGACAAGTGCTTCCTCGTTTCCTCCTCCCTTTTATTCGTTCTGGAAATGAATTAAAAACATGCAGCATCTGCAATTTGTTACTCGTTACTCCGACTGCACAATGCATTGCACTTTCTTGCCATATTTTTTGGGTATTTTCCTTGTGACTTAAAGCAAACCGAAAAACAACAATAATAAAAGTTGAGTATCTCAACTATTCAGTGAGCAGCTTGCAATATTTTTCTGATGAATGTGGTAGTTTCTCCGCAATAATAATTTCATTTAGGCTAAACATTTTTATCGTTTATTCATTTTGTCGAAATATTTTTTATTTACTTACAATTTTCTTTATCAATTTCAATAATTTAAATATTTCCGAACTTATGTAAAGAGTAGGAATAAAAAGAATCAGATTTTTTTAAATTATATCTCATACTTGCCTTTAGCTTTTTTACTTGTCTTAACTTGCCATTACTTTTAACAATTGTAAGATTTATAATAATAACGCTAAGTATTTGTTTTTTCCCAGAATTATAATACTTTTTTTTGTAGATTTTACTACTTGATAGATTAATCCTTCTTTTGACTTTATTATTTTCTCATTATCAGATATTTTCTTACCATTAAATATAGTAATTCCTGACAGCGTCACTTATTTTGTCACAGATTTGTTGAGCTTGCGGATAGTGTACAGAAATGTAAGCAATAATGTTGGATTACGTGTGGAAATTACTTAAAAAGATTTTCAATTGTTTTCCGGCTGCGCGTTTGTAGATGCGTGTCACAAGTTCCTCTTCTCTTTTCACCACTTCGCTCCTCTCTCTTTGTCCATCGACTCCTCTCATTGTTTTTCATTGGCTTGGTAACTGGTAACGGCTGCTGTTTATTTTCAGTAGCAAAAGTTACCCGTCTCCAACTGTGGCATGTGGCTTGCTGGCTGGCTCCATGCTCCGATGGCCGACCAAGTGCCAAGGCTGCATTTTTATAGTACCAAAAAATAATGAACTTTTGTTGCGACAACTATAAATTTATAGCCAGCAGCAGCAGCTGGCCGAACAGCGAACTGCCCAGGACATTGATCTTGTCTCCAGCTGTAAACAGGTTTTGGCAAAAAAGATCTTTAAAGCAATATAAGTTCTTCAAAATAATCCCTTCTAAAAAAATGTACATTTTTCTACATATTTGCACTCTATGTGCTTAGTGAACATTTGCCAGAGTAGTTTGCAGTTTTCTAATGAAACATTTCTGTTTTAATGCGCGAAAATCCGCAAAAATTAAAACATAAATCTATGGGAAAATTCTTGGCAAATGGTGGTTAAAATTATGCATAACGTACACAAATCTAGCAAATGATGAAAAAGCTGCCAAACTGCGAACAGCAGCAAAATATGTTCTACAGCATGGTGATAAAAAGAGACAGAGAGACAGAGCAACAGTGTGTGAGTGAGAAGGAGAACAGATCGAGGGGACTTGAGGTCGAGTAGTCGTGAGTTGCTGGCATCAGAGCGGTTGCAACGCCAACTCATTTTAGCCAAGTTAAGCTGTATTCATTATATCTAAACTATGCTTTTTATTTGCGCAACCTTCCACTGTAGTTGTTGCTGCAAAGTTGTTGATGTAGTTGTTGTTACCGTTGTTGTTGGGGAGGATTACTAGAGCTGCTGCTGTTGGCTTGTTGTTTGGCATTGTAGAACATTTATTGATGCTTGGACAGGCACAATAACAACGTTGCAGCTGCCAGCATTTGCTTTGGGATTAATAAGCAATAACGACGGCGACTGCAACAACGACGACGATGACGACGGAGGCAACGTTGCATTTCATAATAAAATAGGAGAGCAACCGAGTGAACCGTCGGCGAGGAGCAACAAAAATGTCAGACCTCATCCAGACTCTTGAGATGAGGATGCTGACGACCGTTGGACCACTTGCAACTTTATTAACTGCGCTTTATACCTTTTTAATGCGACTCGACTTTGGCTGAGAGTGCGGATTTGTTTGGCATTTGCTATTTGGCATGAGAGAGAGCTTCACTTCACTTCACTTCGCTCTGCTTTACTTTGCTTTGCTTTGGTTTGCTTTGCATTGCGCCTGCCAACTGCAGTTCACTGCGCTGGCTTATTAGTTTTTTTCTGCTCGGGAATACCCTGTACTTCAAGAAGTTTTTGCGTAGAAGATCTACCACGAAATCGTAGCAATCTGTAAGCAATTTAGCTGGCCAACTGGTCGACTACGTAATATTTCAACGAGCGTTAGAAGTAATGCTTTCAAGTACATATAGTTTATTTTAAATATTTATTTAATCCATCGCAGGCTGTAACTAGCAGCAATTGTATTGAGCTATTATTTAACAAATATTCAAAATTTTATCAGTATTAGTATTTCATAGGAATTTAAATTAAAGTTAAAGTTATTACCTCAATAAAATAGTTTAATTTTGGAATCAGAAAGCAGCAAAGTGTTTAAATTGTCATTACATTTAAATATTTCAACTATCTGAATCTATTACCATTTTTATTAATCATGTATGATTGTTAATTTTGTAAATAAAAAGGATAATAAAAATCTCAAAACTAATTATTTTCGGTACAGCTTCTACAATTTTTTTTTAATAAATTCTTAGCTTTCATTTCATATTCAACAACACAGCTCTTTGGTTATAAGTAGTCACTCATATTGCTGTTCTATAAAAACAGCTGCATTATAATTTAGAAGCTCTATTAATGAGCATCTGCTGCTCAGTCAATGTCTCATCAGTTACATTTGATTTTTTTTTCACTGACTTTAATTTGCCCTAAAATGCAGTCAACGTTCGACTGCACTTTCGAGTGCTCCGCTAACTCTCAAGTTGTGCCAAAGTCCGTCCCGATAACTTTTGCAGCCTGCGCCTTACTGCAGCTCCAGCTCCAGCTCCAGCTATAGTTGTATCCTTGATGGAACTCCGCACCCACCGCAGAATTTGTCAGTTGGTTGTGCTGTATGTTGGCTTTAATTTCAGTTGCAGTGCGCCGCCAAAAACTTTGCCGCTTGTTTGTTTGCTGTCGTCGTTTATTATTATTATGTATTTTTCGGTTTCGCTGCCGATGTCGCTACCGCTCCCATTTTCCATTTCCCTGCTCCTTCTACTTCTTCTTCTCTCTTGGCTTTTCTTTTTCTACCGATTTATACGGCCGGCGAGCGCTTACCGCGCTTTATTTAACTTTGGGCAGTTTGATGGCAGGAAATAGAATTTTAATGGATTTTGTAATATCCTCAACGATGACGAAGAAGACGCCGACCAAAGTAACTGGCAATGGCAAAACTTTGAATTCCTTTTGCAGAGCACTGCTTTCGTGTTGTATTTTTGTTTTTGGCATATTTTTCTGCCATTTGCTTTTCGGTGCAAAATCGCAAGTTTTGTGCTATTGACATTTTTTGGCTGAGGTTTTTGCACACAAAGTGCTCGAATTAATTAAGTTGCCTTACGCAGAGCCGAGTCTTCTGGCTTTATTGCATTTGCATTTTGCTAGAATATCGGGAAGTTTTTTATTAAGGTTAGGACTGTCTCTAGCTGAATGTCTACGGAATCGAATGATCTGCAATATCTAGAGGCGAATAAAATCTGGAAGTCGAAAGGTATCTAGTATCTGTAAGCCAACAGTATCTTATCACTGGTACTAATATTGTATCTTCTAGTTAAAATAAATTACTGTCTGAAACATCCAAGGATCTTAAGAGTCTATAGCCTAGAGAACCTAAAAATCTTAAGCATTTAATTTGTAATTGCAGATATCTGCAGCTCTAAGGTATTTAATCACTTAAATTAGGATTACATATAGAGTCTAAAGATCTGCAGAGAAGTCAAACGAAATAAAAGAAAATCCAAAGTATCTAAGCACTGGCACTAAGATTGCAGCTAGTTAAAGTAAATAAAAGTGAGAAGTATTAAATAATCTTAAATATCTATAAATCTTTGAAAAGTAATAGCCTTTTAAAATAGCCCTATAAGAACATAAAATTCAAAAGCATTTAATTATCGAACACACGTATCTGTTGCTCAAAATATCTAATCAGTGAGACTAGGATTCCATCTAGTCAAAGAGTCTGAAGGTTTGCAGTTTCACAAGATCACTAATATCTGGTGCTCAGGGAACACGAAAAGTATTCAATCAGGACTACATCCAGTTAAAGTAAAGAAAATCCTGAAATATCCAAAATATATCCAAAATATATAGAGATAAAGTAACTAAGAGCTTTCAGAACTTGAAATTTGAAGACACTAAATTGTCAATATAATTAGTAATTATAGGGCAAAAAAAACCTAAATGACTTAACTATCTCTGGATTGAACGTACAAAAAGATATTAAATATATTAGAATACAAAATATCGAAAGATAGTACCGAAAGTAATTTACGATGCCTATTTGAGCATTTCCTTTTTTTAGTTACCTTTTTATATGTCATTTTATTAAATTTTGCAGACAATTTAGAGCAGGCTTTGTTAATCAAGCATAGAGAAAGAGCGACTTAAATTGTATTTGTTCGATTTTCGACAATTGTTGAAGCTGCTGTCAATTCAACGTTCTCTTGGCTAACTTGAAACAAACTGTCGACAGTGAAAATGCCAGCTGGCGGGGACGCTACTGTCAATGAACAGTTAATATTTCTGTGATGACGCGTAATCTGTCAATGACAGGCGGGGCTGAAGGGTGTGACTCTCTCCTCTCGACTAGAAGTGGGGGGATTGGGGGGATCAAATGCCACTTGCGACAGAACACAATTTACTCGTAGTTTATAAATTACACGGTGCGTTCATGTCAAAGGTTGAGACTTCTCACTGAACACACACACACACACTCACACACACAACATTTTCCTGCTCGTCTTGGCTGACATGGCAAATATTTTCCAGCTTTCTCCCGTTCTCTGTCTAACTATCTGCGTCTCTTTCTTGAGGTGGGTGTGTCAATGTGTCTTTTGGCCGCCCGCCCACTAATCGTCTCAATTAGGCATGGATTTTGGCGCTGCTTTCGTTTTATATTCTTTTATTTTTCTTCAAGATATTTTTATCAATAAATGCGTTGCGAGCACTGTGAAATGGGCACTGGGAATTGGAGCGCGCAAGGAGTGAGAGAGGGGAGCTGGGAGCTGCGCTTATAAATTGCCAAAGACCCGCAGCAATTTTCCGGTTTCAATGTCGCCATTGACGTTGTCATCGTCGTCTCGCCGTTCGTCGTCTCTCAACTGTCCCCACATAGCCGTCGTCTGTAGTCATTCGTCAAAGTGGAGCTGGAGATGCTTTTCCCCTCCCTCGATGACTCCGCCCGCAGTTTTACTGCCTTTGATCGTTGGGCGTTCCTGTAGCTCATATTTTTTTTGTTGTAGTTCACCCAGACGCATTGTCAGCATCCCCCTCGAACAGAAATTTGCTGCTACTGTTTTTACTTTTTTTTATTCTTGGTATGTTTTTTTTTTTTGCTTTTGCTTGTTTAATTTTTTATTTTTAAAAAACGCCCTGTGGGGCTCCCTCTACGTAAACGTGTGTGTGTGTGTGTGTGTGTGTGTGTGGGGCTGACGTTGATGATTTTTCATTGCTCGAGTTTTAATTTTACACTTGAGTTGAGGCCAAGCCTCCCTCGTCGAATACCTTCAACAATTGCCCCCAGAGTCGATGCTGCCAAATTGCAGCTGTTTGCAAAGTTTGTCAACCACAGCAGCTCAAATGTTAGTTAACCTATTCAGCAGACATTCAAGTTATATTTATGTGCTCATAATTTCTTTATTTATTTTTAATACGATTCATTTAATATTAGACTATTGATGTTGTGCTTAACAAAATTTGTTTTCTTTTATGTAAGTAAATTTTGGAAAAATTCCTGGAACACAGCAATATTTACTATACATTGAATATTACCTTTAGTTAGATATTTTCATTTTACCAACAATATTAAATATATTATGTAATGTATTCATAGTGGTTGGCTATATGAAAGACTTAGGGTAAATTAATACAATCTAGTGAATAGTTATTATCATATATTTCAAATGCGAATATTAACTTTAATTTATACTCTATTAAATTTCCGTATTCGAATAAAAGTACATGAAAATAACACTCTCTCCGTTAATTATTAAATTAATATTTGTGTATATTAAGTATGGAACCATATTATGTTAAATTAAGTCAGTAATCCATTGTCGGTTATTATTAATAATTCCTTGATTTGTCAGAGTTCATTGACCCTTAAAGCAGCGTGTACTCCGCACTCCCAGTCGAATTTAAATTGCTGTAAAATTATTGCTTCAATCTGTAGGATTTGTCCCCCTTATTTTTTTGGTCATTCACTTGCCCCGTCTGTGATTTATGGCCATGGCCCGCGACGCTTTGACACCGTCCGACATTTGACAAAAGCTCTGCGAGTTGGCAGCACTTGTTTGACCCCCTCCCCAGGCTAACCCCGCTAGCTGGCTGTGTTATGTAAATGGCTCAAAGGCAATGCTTGCCAGCCTTGGCCGTTGCCTGCTGGCTGACTACTCGCTTGTTTAGCAGGTTGCAGATAATTCATCGCTGACATTGCGTACCAATTTAAGGGTTGAATGATTCGCAGTCAGTCGGGCAGACAACCTCAGCCAGAGCAGCAGCCAGAGCAACCATTCGCTCTAACTAGGTGCGGCGTCTGGCCTTTTAACCCTGACTCTGACTCTGACTCTGTCTGTGGCCCAGAGCTGACGCAGCCACAGCTTGTGGCTAGTGATTTAGAAAGAAGCAAAAAAAAAAGGTCAGCCGCCAGCTAGTTGCTTGGCGAGCTTCACATGTGACAACCCTTTGGCTGACAACCCCCTTCTCTCCATCACTCTCTGTATGCCTCCCCCTCATTGTACTTTTGTCAGTGAGAGAGAGCTGGTTAATTAGACATGTGAGTTGGGAACTTTTGGGTTTTGCTCTTGTCCGCATTTTTTTTGTGTTTAAAGTGATCAAGTTTTTAAACTCATATTAATGGGGTTCTCTTGCTCCACCCTTCATGTGGGTTGCTCTTAATTGCAGCAATTGAAATTAAGTGTTGTCCTTTTTGTTGTCTCAGCAGGGACCGAACAGAATGTGGCATGTGGAGGGGTTACAATCTAATGTGAGTTCTGAAGCGTTTTAAGTCTTTGTTAGTTGCAGAGACACAGCGTTTAATGCCTCATTCAGTGGGCCAAGATTATCATTTCACGCTGGCATTAAGGCTGTCAAACTGACCTCGTTTTGATAGTCACTGCAGCCGTAATAGATTGTAATAGTTGTGTCTCTGGAAATACCCCAAAAATAACGGCAGCATTTCAGTTTCAGTTAAAACTTTGCCAGGTAATCGCCAGATGACCCACTGTGCCAAACACTTAAGAGCCGTAATTTAAAACCCAAAAACATTGTCGTCTCCTCTGTGTTTTTGCCATTTCCTAGCACTATATATAAGCAGTCATTAGGCATTACGTTTGCTTATTCAACTGCCGTCATTATACGCAGGAAACAATATGGCTTAGGCGACTGAGAGGGAGAGAAAGGAGAGCGAGAGCAGGGGAAATGTTCTTTCTTGGGCAATGCAAAAGTCAAATGCGGTTTGACAGTTTCACTTTGGCCAACAACCCCAAGACGCAGCTTGGTCAGTGTTGTTGGGGGAGCATTAGAGATTGACACGTGACCGTGCAATGATTTTCAGTTTAACGTTGTCACATGCGTTGTCTATGATACACAGAGAGAATAAGTTGTGCTTATTTACACATGTATCTTCATCAAACTTTAGAGTAATTTGTAATACATCATTATAATATGAAAATGTAAGAAAGCTAAGAGATACCAGCTGCCCATTAAGAATAAAAGCAAAACAGCGCGGTATTATTCTTAAAATATACCGAAAATATACCAAAAAAAATAAATAAATACTAGTAGTAGTAATAAATATAAATAAACAAATGATGAGGACATACGTATAACTTAAAGGTCTGTTGAGTAGAAAATATACCAGAGTACTAAATATACCAGCTTTGGCTGATCTAGTATATTTTGTATATTTTGACCTTTATAATATATTTCGTATATTGCACTTTATCGATATATGAAATATGACCTCGGTATATTTTATTAGTATTGTGGTTTAATCGAACAAAACAATCGCTGTGAGGATTGTAAAAATCTCAGAATAAGTCAATTTTTATGATTTTAATTGGATACATTAGCTTAGTTCAACTTAACTCAATAATCTAATTTTAATTAAATAATAGTATCTTATAAAATAATTTATTTTAGTTTTCACTTACTTTTATTCAATTACGAATAAAATATTTTCGTTTCCCAATTATATTTTGATATCGACTCAACAATTCCATACAAAATTTGTATATACATATATTTTTTGAGTTAATTTCTTAGCATTAGTTTCTCTAAGTGTACTCCTACTTCTGCTGTCTTGCGACATAAGTGAACATCTCATCTAAGCATCTCGCTTGCAACTCAGCTAGCTGATGGTCAAACCCCTCTTTGTCCTGTCTCGAAGTTCCTTTCTGCTGTTCCAGATGAGGTAATGTTGTCTTGGGTTTCAATTCAGTTCAGTTCAGTTGAGTTGAGCAAAACGTGTAAAGCTGCTGTTGATCCCATTTTCTTAACAGTTTGCTCTGCTGGTTTTACTTTTACTTGTCGCCTCCCCCTGAGTTTCAGTTGCTTACTCGCCTCTCTCTAGCTGCTTCTTTATTTTTGCGCTGTTTTGTGGCATTTGTTATGTGGCTCGGATTACGCGCTTCACTTAAGTGTGTTCAGTTTGCTTCCGCTATCAGTGTCTTGCTTAGTTCAGGATTGCAACTGCAAAAAGAGGGTTCATTTTCAGAGCATCAGGAATGTATTCATTAGAGATATATCTTCTATATATAGTTTTACTTTTAGTTAAAAGTGTCGCAATTGATGTGCGAGCAAAAGTTTGAGGAAAATGACATTAATGATTAACAATATTTGATTGGTTGCTGCAGGCGAACTTCTGCCAAATCCCCCAACGCATGACGCATGCCACACTAATCACTGACATCATGATGCCACACGCCATACATACGTCCGTGTGGGTGTGTGTGTGTGTGCCACACGGCCGCACGCCTTGTTAATGCCTTGAATTCAAATGCTTAACAAGGCTGAATGGACAGTCGACTGGTCGCTTTGGTTGGCTGGACATGTGCGGCTCATTAAAATGGTGCCACCAAAAAAAAAATGAAATGCTGCGTTGAATTGGCTTGCGGGGCTTTTTCCGCTCCACATGCAACATGCAGCGAAAATCGAGTGGGGAGAGTTTTGCAACATCAATTTCGAGCAGAGAAAGAAAACTAATTTCAGTGCAAATTAGTTTCGCACCTCACAACGAACGACAAAGCAATTGAATGCCAAACTGAATGCCCACTGAGTGTGGGAGTGAATACTGGTGTGAGTGTGTGAGTGGGTGATTGTGTGAGTGTGTGAGTGCGGGTCGAGCAATGCGTGTGTGCACTTAATAACCTGATCGAATCGCCAACACACAAAAACCCCATTGAAATGCCAAAATCAACAAGGCAGCAGCAGCAGCAGCAGCAACGCGAAGGGGCAAGTTGCAAGCTGCAGGCTGAAGCTGTAGCTGTAGCTCGATGGCTGGTCGAGTGCGAGGAATGTGGCGCAAAAGAGCAAAATCACTGAATCACAATAATGCCTCAATTTCCGCTGGGCCAGAACCAAACGTCCAAGCGACAAGGACCAACGACGAATCCGAGCCGAAAACTCAGCTCAATGACGAGGGCGTGAAGAGTGCGCAAGCATAGATGTGAGTGAGAGAGATAGTTGAGAGATGAACGAGATGTGATGAAGAGAGAGTGTAGAGAGAGGTGGAGAGAAGGCAGAAAGCAGTCCAAACGTCGTAATGAAATCGCATTCAATTAAACATAACACAAGCGGGACGAGGAAGAAGAGAGAAAGAGAATGAGACAGAGCAGCGGCGAGTGAACGCTCGACTTGACTGACCGAGCAGCACACCCACGCACCCACACACACACTCACACCTTTCTTTGAAGGTTTCTTCTGTGTGCTTTGCGTGCATTTCTTGCATTTGCCAGGCAGGCGATGAAGCATTTAAGGGAAATGAACGATGCGATTGGCACGAGACACAAAAATGACTTTTTATTCTCGCACGTTTACTTTCACCCATCACCTATACACACACCTGTCCACTCTCTCACACACACTCACACAAAGCCAACAAAAAAATGTAAGAACAGAAAGAGAGAGAGAACGAGAGAGTGACGGCAATATTTTGAAGAGTCGAAAGAGACAGGCAAATTTTGTTGGCACCTCAATTCCTTGGACTGATTGAAAGTGAGCAAATGTCCCTAGAGAAGTTGCCCAAAATTGTCCTTTTGCCTTGTTGTTTAAGCTGACAGGCTTAAATGTTTTACTGAGTTTGTTGCATTGATTTTTATGGGTCAATATGATGATGACGAATGTGTTTTAACTCTTTAGCTTTCATTCTCATCTTTTGGCTTAACCAATTTGCAATGTTGCTCAAGCAAGTGAAGTGAATTATATGCACTTGAATTGAATATATCAACAGCTTTTGTTTGGTAAACGCATATGACACTTCCTAAAATCTACAAATTCATAGCTCTTCCAAATTGACAATTGTTTTGTTACCGAAAATATTTTATTTTCATTTCAAATATTATAGAAACATATGTCTTTCGTTATTTTGAAATGATAATTTCGTTTTATTTATATTTTCATATTTGACTTCATTTTTTTCGGAGTCATTCATTTAACAGATACTAATAATTTTTATTAAATTTAATAGCATTCTGTGATTAAAAAATAATACATAAAATTCTAAAAACTATTTCTAAGCAAAAAACCTAAAACTATTTTTGAAGATTTTTATTTAAGATCAACAAACTTGCAATTCAAGATTTTCAATATACTTTTTAATTTAGATTCCTTTCTCTCTGTCTACTTAATATAAAACATAGGTAAGGTTGGGTTATATGAGGTAAATAATAATAACTATTTCTCAGTCAACGTCTATCTTCATCTAAAATTTATTTATATGAAACTGCTTGATTAATGTGAACATAATCATTTCATTCTTTTATTTCAATGAAATTTTATTTCATATGAAAATAAATAAAATGACATTTACTCATACTTCAATTCCAATACAAAAAAAAATTTGAGAATCGATTCTTCTAGTTTCCTACCTTAAGCTTCTCCTCTTTAATTTGAGGCACTCCAAAAAGAAATCTGTAATTCAGCTGTTGAAATGTGGAGCCTTTAAAAAGTGTTTCCATTTGCAAATTGCCTCAGTTTGTCTTCCACTCGTTGTTCTCACTTGTTGTTGTTGTCGTGGGTGGTTGGATGCTTCTCTGCTTTTCTTATTTGTAACTCGCACCTTTCGGAATTGTAGTTAATGGTGTGAAAGAGAGAAGCAAATTCGACCCTCCTCCTCTTCTGTTCTGGCTATATGCTACCGTCGACCACCAGGCGACAAAATTAGGTTTGAAGCGTAAATTCTTATGATTTCATTCTCAGAGCGAAACTTGGCGTTAAAGTATGCAGAATTTGTTAGAGAAAAGGCGAAAGGAATTGGGGAATGAGAGTGAGAATTTCGGATGGGAATGGAACGTTCCGGCGCGAAAACTCATAAATATTAAAATGGGAAATTTTACGTTTTATTAATTTAACGGTGGCAATAGAGCTCGCAGCTTCAACGGTAGTTTGGCAGCCTCCGATCTGCAGACTCTAGGTGCAAATTATGCAGAACAATGTCACAAAATGCCTTTGCCAGTTGCCAGTTGCCATTGCCGTTGGCAACTGTACTTCAGTGTATTCTGTGTATAGTGCTATAGACTTGATGCTGACCGGCCACTGAGTAGAGTCAGCTTGGAACTTGGATGTTGCTTAGTTTTTTGGCCAAGGATTTGCATAAATTTGCATTTCGCTGCCTTAATTGAAAAACAGTCCTTCGACTTCTTCTTCATCTTTTCCTCAGCATCCGACTAGTGGCATTTTAAAGAGACGCATAAATTATGTACGAATTTGTAAGCAGCAAAAGAAAAAAAAGAGAATCTTTGGCTTATGATTTACTTGACGCCTGAACGCAACTAAATCATTGGAGGAAATCTGTTGTGGCTGCCTATAAATATCCATTCTCCTGGGAACCCAAACAACTGACTCTTTAAATGACTCGCACTTGCTGCACTCGCTTGAGACATTTGACTTGTGACAGGCCGCCGCAGCAAAGGGGGCAGCAACATGTCGCATCGATGCCCCCAACACTAATGAGCTGCGGTTGCAATTTTAGTGCTCCAACTTCTCTCAAGAATAGTTGTTTTTTTTTTGTTTTTTTGTGGCTGGCATCGTGCAGCTGCCTTTGAGAAATTGCAGCTTTCACACGTGCTTCCCATTAAATGAAACGATTACAACGCGATTTCAACTCATAAGTGAAATTTATTTGCAACGCAGTCTGCCGCCATCGACAATATATATGAGTATATATCGCTTACTACTCGTATATAGTCGAAGTATGTGTTCATGTTCATGATTTTATGATTTAAGTCGACTGCTTCGTCGCAGTCGGTGACTGAATGCAACATGGAATGGGAATCAAATGGAGAAGACTGAGAATGTTCCCTCTGCCGGGTTGGAGGAATATTATTTGTGGGGCGGCTGTTGGCGTCGCTCTAGCTACATACATACTAGATGGGGTTGAGGAGGCGACTTTCCTGACGACTGCTGGCACTTCACATAAAGAAGTTTGACATAAATTATGGATACTAATGAGCTCTGTGTGTGCACATAAAGCATTTCATTTTCTGCTAGTTAGCAAAACGACATCGACAACGGTCGGAGCGACAGACGGGGGAGACGGACGGTGGAGGGGAGGAGAACATAGCATCAACGTTCATGATTTCTATAAATTTTACAAACGCAATAAAACGTTTCGTGGCAAATACTTGCCACTTTTCGCAAAAACTTAAAGTATTTTAATTGACTGCGAAGCAGCCGCAAGCCGCAAATGATGTGCACATGAGTAGGGAAAATAGAAAAGACGGAGTGTCATATATATTGCTCATAATAAAAGGTACTGTATGTCTATATTATAAACATTATTTTATTTTTTAATATTCTTCGTTAAATTATGAATAAGACAATTATTTCTCAGCATGAAAATAAATTCATTTAAAAAATATGTCATTAAAATTGTCTAAAAATAATAAAAAAAAAATAAATGATTCAGTTTGAAATAACACAAGTGTTTAACAAATAATTATTGAGTATATTTTTAAATACAGTTAAGTAATTAGAAATCTTGTTTTCTTAAAATCAAATGATCTAAATTAGTTTCAAATTGAATTCTTTATTTTAACTGAAGTATTTTCTTAACTGTTTCGAGTAATTTGCTATTTGTTTATGTTGTTTGTTAAATTTTCTACACATTTCAGCTGCACATCTTTTGTGTTAGCATTACAAATCATACTGATTTTGAGCAGTGTATTCACATGTGTAGTTTTCGGGATTTAATGTGCCGAAATACAGCAAATTTTGTTGTTGTTGTTTATGAATAACGCATGCGTGGACTGGGCTAATTAACAAGCAACTGGCGACTGCCGAATACCGACTGAGTGTGGACTGTGTACTGTCGAATGCTGGTGACTGGTAACAATCGAGGACCGGGCCAAATAGTTCAACGTGAGAATCAAGTTGAAGTCGAGTAAAGGACAAACAGCACTCGACGCACAAATACTCGCCTAAGTACACGCACAGAAAGCCAAATTAATTATGCATTTATGTCGTTGCAATATGTTGCCCACACACACATACACACACCACATGCACACATTTGTGGCCGGGCAACGTTACAACAATGGACCACAGCAGCAGCAAAGACAATGGTCCGACGGTCAGGCGGACGGATCGACGAACGGACTGTCGGACTGTCGGACATGTCGTCCTGCCCAGCACATTTGACCGCAAACAATAAATGCTTGCAACTAAATGCACTTTAGGGGGCACCCAAATACACACACACACACACACACACACACACACACATTACTCACATATGTATGTGTGTGAGTGCGTATGTTGAACGCAAATTAAGCACGACGAGCACACAAAATGGTCGCCCGACTCGTTCTCAACGCAACCCGGCCAAAACGTGTCATGAGTGATGTTGTTTCAATTGCTGATTTAATGCGCCCCTCCAACTACTTGGCGGCTTTGAGCAATCCCAATGTGATGGCCACCAAGACGGTCAGAATGGGTTGCGAGGGGAAAGAAATGACAACGAACGAAGCGAGGGGGGAAAGGGGGGACATCAGTGCGTTGGCAAGGCAAGCAACATGCATCTTCTTGACAATGCGACAAACGATGACGACGACGACGACAACGACAAGCAACATGGCCCCTCGAACTCGAGACCGACCCCAGCACCTGGCTTGTGTGGATAAAGATGGTTGCTGATGGGGGAGAGGAGAGAGAGAGCGATGTGATAGGGGGGAGAGGGGGACAGAGACAAACAAACAAGCAAGCCAAGCGACATATATCAACAGCCTCCCAGCAGCCCATCGCACATCAGAGCATTTGCTCGTCTGTCATTGTTGACTGCGCTCGTTGTGCATCAGACTCCACGCACAGTGGAGCAAAGTAAATTTAATTTTCAATAACCTAAAAGCAATATAAGGCAGAAATTTCATATCTTTCATTATTCATATGTTTTCAAATACTTTTTATACTTTGTCCGACAATCTGATATATTTTGTACTGAATATTATATTTTGAATGTAGTACGAAATCGATAAACCAAATACGGCTATCGGTATATTTTAGTTATTTTGTAGTATATTTTTAGAATATAGCTTTATCGAAATTAAGTAGCGGAAAAAATTAACTGTAGCTTACATACTTGTTATTCTTTTTGTTTATTTGATATTTGCTTGTAGTGAACAACGTTTTATAAATATATTTTAATGGAAAATAATAATATTTTAAGAATTTTTATGTGTAACTCTTTCTGCAAAGTGCAAATGTAACTTCTTCTGCCATTTCGATTCCATGTACTCTTTGTTATCACTTATTATATAATTAGATTCTTTTTCATCTGCTGATTTTGCTTGAAAGCAAAGAAAATTTAAATAAAATGGGAGCAAATATTTTTTTTTAATAACTTAAGATTCTTAAATTAAAATAGCGTCTTTATTATCTTAAGCTGATGTATTCAATTTATGTGAATTCCGGAAATAACAAAGAAGCTCTTTTAAATAAAACCAAAATAACAAAGTCGCAGTATATCATTTTATTTTTATATTTGAGAGAAATGTTAATATTTTATATAATATATATGTGTTTAAAAAAATAATGAGATAATTTATACATGCCAATTTATGACATTTATGCTTATACAAGCAGAAAATCTCTTAATAAAAAATCCTAACTAAATAATATATAATAATTAAATTTCAATTAAAATAATTTACAAAACTTTGTTGATGTATGGTGTTGAACCACTGTGCGTGTCTCAGCTCTTTAAGCTAACGAAAATGCAACGGGGACTTTGCTGGTGCCGGAAAGGGTTAACCTGATGTTTATGTTTTAGTTGTTGTTATTGCTGGTGTGCAGCAAGCAGTTGCCGTTGTTGTTGTTGTTGCTGCGGCTGTTGTAGTTTTAGTTGTTGTAGTTGTAGTTGTCGTTGTTGCTGCTGCTGCTGTGGTAGTTGCTGCTGTTACTTGCTGCCTGTCTTTTGTTTAAAGATGATTAATAGCCAATGTCGCTGGCTGCAGCACTCAATGCATTTCCATTATCATCAGCGCCAGCATCACATCGTCATTATCATTATCATTATCATCATTACCAACATTATCATTGTTTTCATCACTGCTGTTGGCTTCTAACTCCTTACAGTTTTGCCCAAATTACTTAGCTTGCAGTAAAAAGTGCCACCTTAACTGGATCAGAGAGTGAGAGAGAGAATGGAAGAGTGACTAAGGGCTGGATCTTAGTTGGTCTGTTTGGTTGCCCACTCACTGGCAAAGTCAAAGTCGTTTGCTATTCATTAATACTCTTAGTTTTTGTCCCTCCATCTTTCCACCCTTTCCTAGTTGTGTTGTTGTTGCTGCATTTGTCTTGTTTTGCTGCAGAGAGAAGAAGTTGCTGCACAGTTCTTGTTGCTGATAATTAGCTGCTTTGTCTGTTGGTTTTGCCTCAACACTCTTCACTGTTGTTGTTGTTGTTGTTGTCTCAGCCCTTTGGGTTGTTTTATGTATTTTGTGGCTGCATTACTTCCGTTGATGTTTATTCTTAGCTGTTTGCATTTGACAAATGACATTTTTGGCATTGTGTGCAACTGGCAAAGCAATGCAGCAAAGTTGCCACAACAACTACATCACTTTTTTCGTGTTGTTGTTTGCCTTCCTCCCTTCCCTTCTTTTGCAATTTTCTGGAAGGGAAATCTAAATTATTTTCAGAGTTATTGCAGTTGCCATCAATGTTTTTTTCCTTGGTAATTTGTCCTCTGCTGACACTCTACACGTGTCGTGATTAATAATTCTATGAGATGAAAACAGCAATTGCAAATTGCCAACTACGAACTGCATTCACTTCATTCAATCAGTTTCAATTATAGGCGAAAAACACACACACTCACACACACAGATAGAAAGAGAGAGAGATAGAGAGAGCGCCATCTAGCGGACAACAGCGTCAGAGGCAATCAATCAAATTACGTTGCAATTATGGCTCGACTATTTCAACAGAGAAAATGTTGACAGCTGTCATTAAAAACATAGAGAACGAATGCCTGCAGGACGAAACGGGACGAGCGCATAAATAAAGAACAAACAAATAAACAAGCCAGAGAGCCACGGACAATTAAAACGTCGCCGACAGCCAATGAACGCTGCACAAAGTACTCGATTTATTGTGCACTAAATACCCTGTAATTTATGTATTTTAAGAAATGCAAATACTACTTATAATTTGCATACAATTTTTATATTTTCCAGAAAATTTAACTATTAAATGAATGTATTACGAGCTGGATCTTCGATTTCAGTAATTTACAGGGTATATTCAAGTTAAGCACAACACTTTCGGTATTTTGTTGCCGAAGCAATGCAATAATTATAAGGAATATAAGCCAAATACGCGTAAAACTCGTTTTCAACTTGTCAAAAACTCAAGCACAGCATCGAAAGAGCGGGAGAAAGTTAGAGAGAGAGTTGGGAAGAGACAAAGTGAAGGGACAAAGGGTAGTAAAAAGTAGCTATATACTTGCATTCGTTCTTCGTGGCGCTGTTAATAACTTGGAAGTCATCAAGGAAATTAAAAATTATTAATAAGGCTGCTCACAACTCTTGGACTCTTGCTTCCATTTTAAAGTTTACTGCACTTTGCTATTTACTGTTGCCATCTCTCTCTCTCTCTCACACACTCTGTCCCTCTCGTATTTCCCAGTGAGTGGGTAAACTTTGGTGGGTACTATAACTTAACAGTTATATCTTTTTAGTGTGTGCAACTATTTTTCGTGTAAAACTTTTAATGGAATTCACAGGACCCAAGACTCGGTTCGATAGTGGCGAGAGAAAGCGCATCAAAAAATAGACACCGATTTTGCAGAATTGTGGGGAGGAAAGGAGGGAACATTTGTAGGAGTCGAGTAGTAAAATGAGCGGAAATGAATGGTTTTAAATAACAGCAAATTATGAGCTAAGTTTGGCAAAAAGTGGGGAAATAAGTTGAAGCGAAGGGAGAAAACTTTTCGACTACTGCAGCACTTGGATGGCTTTATAAATAATTTTTGCGGATGCTGAGATATTTTTGCTTCGTAGATATAAAGTGCTAATTGTCTGATAAAGAACTTACCAGGGACAGTTATGGGGCATCCTTGTGAACTAGATTACGCTGAAGTAGCCGCACTTTAAGTTCCAACAAAGTTCGAAAGAACTGAAACAAAGTCAGGGGTAAGATTTTATTATACAAGTCTATTTTACCTTTCTGAACATGTTTAAAGCAACCCAAAGCCCGCGGCACAAAATAAAGAAATAAATGTAATGCAGTTAATAAATAAACAAATAAATTTGAAAGCGATCTCCTGCCATTAACCGCTTTCACGTTTTTCGGCCAAATGCAATGCGAACCCAAGTATTATATTTGACCCAAAAGAGACGAAAGCAAAAGCGGGTTGACGGGAAAACGGGAAAATAGGACATGTGACTTGAGGGGTGAGATTGCTTATACAGCCTTGGGCTGTCGTGGGATTCACTTCACTTCACTCCCTTCTCCTGGACGATGTCGTTGTCGTTGTTGAACCTGCTGAAAGCTCGTTTTGGCGTTTTGCTTTGGCTTTAAATTGCTTTGGCACTTAAGTGGTTTGTGCCACGCCCCTCGTCCTTTTGCTTTTTGCAACCACGTGTCGTCGTTTTGCCGTTAAACGAAAATTACAAAATGTTTGTTTAATTAGAAGTTGTGCGTGCCTCCTCCAAAGCCCTCCAAATGATTATTCTAAGCCATTGAAAATATGACCAGCCAACCAACGTTGACTCTGCCACAGTCTCAATCCAATCCACATACTAAATAAGGGTGTGTGAGTGTGTGTGTGTGTGTGTGCGTCAAGTGGTTTTGCTGTGAGTTCCATTAAATACGGTCAACTTAACGTAGAAGTGGCCTCTTCTGTGGTTGGCTTCAGTCCGAGTTTTGTATAATTCAATTCGTGTTTTAATTTAGTCCGTTTAGTTGGTTTCGCTTCAAGTGCTTTGTGGGCTTTTTACGAGTGCACTGAATCGAAACTGAAGAATGAATTTGATCAGAATGCATCAAGGATGCGTGCTGACATTCATTTACATTAAAAAAACAGAGCAAATCCAGAGCAGAACAAATTCTCTGACCCACAACACGGCAATTGTGCGACTCTCGACCCCTTTTTTATTGCCGAGTACCGAGTAAAGTAGCATTAAAAAAGACTTTCCTATTTGCCGGTCACCAAAGAATAACTAAGGAATGCAACGTGGCGCAGAACGCGCACTTCCGCTCCAAGAAAAACTTTGGAAAAGCGGCACAAAATGGCGGCAAACGTGCAAAAAGTTTTGATATCCTTCCCAACCCCCGCGAACAAAAGCCAAAGAGAAAGAGAAAGAGAGGGAGAGAGGGTAAAAAAGAGTTGGAGTCAGCAATATGTTGCAGTATTTTGCAGTTTATGTTGAGGATTTTCCATATGCTTCAACTTGAGCAACTTTTTCCCCAGCAGTTAAATTGAAACTTATCGCACTCACTAATACATATTTTTCCCCTCTTTTCCATTTTCAGGTAAGTGAAGCTAAATGTTGATATTAAGAAATTGAATTGATTCAAAGGTAAGCAGCATGCAAATTTCCAACTCAGCATGATATTAGATGCCAATTTATTCATATTTATGATATTATTTCTACTTTGGATATTACACAACGACAACAAACTCTGCGAGTGTGTGCGTGTGTGTGTTAGGGATATCTTCCATCCAACCCCCAGAGGATGCCCACGAGTGACCTTAGTTTTAGACGTGTTTTGGTGTGTTTGGGAGTTTTGTTCCGATTGAAACCGTCCAAAACTGAGGCCGATTGTGGAGCACAAACATCCAAATAAATGAGAAAATAATAAAAAAGAAAATTATGAATTTTAGTCACAATAAATATTTAAATTTACATGTTTTTCATTTAAACTTAATTTATTTACGTTTCATTTACTAAATCATATTATATTTTCTCAAACAAAAATAAACGTTTTGTTTACCATAAATCGGATAATTCATATTTATAATATTTTCGAATAATATCTATTTATTTCTCTTTAATTGTCTGTGCGCGCGTTTAAATGATTTATTAACAATATTTCAACTATGGGTCATTTACTTTGTTTACCAGCCTTTAAATTAACGTGTCAACAACGCAAAAACCTTAAAAACAACAACAAAAAAGAAGTAAATACTAAAAAACAACAACTGCAACAACAAGTGACAGCAAAAAGTGTTTCGAGTGTTAAACAAAGTGATAAATTAGTGGCATACAATGAAAGTGTCTAAAAAGAAGTCAGTACGAATGTTCGCATAAACAAATAATAAAAGGACTATGGACTATGGACTTTGTGCGACTACACAAACCATTAACAATATGATTTATGCTTTTTACAACCTATTTACTTTAATTTATAACCATTTTGTGATAGTAATTCTACTGTTTTTTTTTTGTTGTTGTTGCTTTCTCGATGTCGTACTCATATCTGTTCTACGTTTTTGCATGTTGCTGTCTCGTTTGCCATATAACTGTATTCATCTTGTACTCAACTCGTTTTTGTGCTAATAAAAACTCTGAAAAAAGATATACGTACATATATACATTGAAATACCACTGCAAACAACATATGTTCGGATTTCACATTTGCCAGATTGCAGTTCTGACCATAACACGTCATTCCATTCAATAAAAAAATATATGTATGTATGGAAGCCTTAACATTCACATGCTGTAAATATTGGCTTATAACGGTATGCTAAAAATTTGATACTCTGCTGATGATTTAATATTATTTTAAAGTCGAAAACAGTTGGCGATATGCAAACAGATTTCTGAAGTTAATTGCGTATATTGCTAATTTCGAATGGATTTCATTTTATAATAAGTCATTACAAATCTTTGTGAGAAAAATAATTTTTTGTATTTCCCATTTAGGATCTATTGGAAAAACATAATAATATTAGAACTACATAAAGTACAATTATTGTTCGATTTCCACATAAATCGCATGGAAATTGATAATTTATGTGCAAGTTATCCATTTGGTAATTTTGTTGTTGTCAGATGAATCATTGGCTAATTCAGCTACCACAGATTAAAAAAAAAAGAAAGAGAGAATGTGTGAGAGAGTTTATTTGTTGCTGGCGACTGAAAGCTCTTAAAATCATTGAATACCGAAATTCTATAGCAAATATCACAAGCGCCATCGACACTAAAAATGGAAAAAAGAGATTGAAATTATGGCACTGGGGAACAAAAAAAATTTAATGCATTTTTCTCTTGCGAAATTTATTGGCCAAATAAATTATCGTAATAATATCAAATAAAACGAAAGGAGCGCATTTTAAAAGATAGAGAGAGAGAGAGCGGAAAGCAGCAGAATCTCCAGCATTGGAGATGGAACTGAAGTAGAAGATGTGAAGAGTGTGAGAGGGATGGCACGTGTGCATAAACACGCACTGATGCCAAAGCTAACGGTTATTAACATATGCATGGCCAAAGAGAAGCAAGTGGAAAAGAGAGAAAGCCAAGAGCTGAAGCTGAAACTGAACACTGAACACCGAGGAATTTTGCTGGCAGCTAAGTAGCAACGAGTGTGGAGAATGAAGAGTTGTGTGTGCGGAGCTGGGTTCGAGTTTTGGGATGGACAGTGTTGGGTTGCGATGCGTTGAGCTTAGAGTGGGAGAGGGAGGGCAACGTTCTGGAACAAAAATCCTCTACATGCACAATTTAAGCAGGATTTATGACTGGCAATATTGCCGTGCTGGGTAAGAAGCAGCAGCATAAGAAGATGCTCGCAGTCCTCCGTGTGTGTGTGTGTGTACGATTGTGTGCAAGTGTGTATGTGATTCTGGAGCTTAGCTCGTCGATTGTGCGTGCAAGAAATTAAATTGCCAAATGCCCATTACCTTTTGCGAAAGGGTTAAGCACGGCTCGGTTTGAGGTTATGAAAATTGCTAAATTATGTTAATCTTTTGTGTGAATATTGAAAAATAGCTTGAACAACTCAACACATACACAAGTTGCGACCTTCAATGCATATATGTAGATACTCCACCATCTTCATTTGATATGCACGAGAGCATTACCAGTTCTGCCTATAATATCTGATATATATATGTATGTTGAGGTGGAAATTGATTGAGAAATTGCCGAGGCGGTCAAAGTTGGGCCAGCCTAAAAGGCAATGCTAAGAAATCAGATTTTTTGCACTTTCACTCAATTCGTTTTTGGGGGCCGTGTCTAACCCCATTTGCGGATTCCCTTTTGTTCGGTGACCCTTTTTTTTTCGGCACACAAAACTTATTACATTAGATGCGACACAACAATGGCATACAGACAAACCTGTCTATATATCCGTATAACCGTATATTCACGTGTGGGTGTAAATATTTAATAAGTTCGACTATCGATGCCATTGGCAGTTGCATACTTTATGGGGTGGACCCTCACACAGGTTATAAGCAGTATTCTATTTCTATTTTTTACATTTTTATTTCTTTTTCTTGCTTGCCTTCTGGCTTGTTTTGTTGCCTTGGCACAGATTTATCGTTTATTAGAATCGCATAAAGCACGGTGACAAAATTGGGTTAGCCTGCAGGCAGATTAAAATGATTAAGAACTGCAATTTACCAGCGACTATTACAAATAATAATCGTAGTTTAAGAGTCGATTTGTATCACTAAAATATAGAAAGGGAAAATGGAAATTAAAAATGAATAAATGTATGTTCTGAAAGAATGAAATCATAATAATAAATGCAATAATAATAATAATAATAATAATAATAATAATAATAATAATAATAATAATAATAATAATAATAATAATAATAATAATAATAATAATAATAATAATAATAATAATAATAATAATAATATAATAATAATAATAATAATAATAATAATAATAATAATAATAATAATAATAATAATAATAATAACGATAATAAAAATAAAAATAAAAATTATGAACCAAATAACCAATCATCAAAGCCTTCAAATAATATAAGTTGAATCTCGAAAGTTATTTTCAACTTTAATCCTTATGAACTAAACAAATTATAATTAAAGCCCTTCCAGATTCAAAATAAAATTCAAATATTGTATAACTTCGGTCTCCTTTAAGCTTTCAAAGTCACATCCATCCCTATTAGCAATACAATCACAAACTTTTGCACAATACCAACAACAACGACGTCGACTTTGCCTGATATTCGATAATACTTTCTTCAAAACGAGGAAGGAGTGAGGAGGAAGGCATGTATATTGAACAGAATTTGCCAGACAACTAACCGACAATCAATCGCAGCCCAAGCCCCATTATTATCATAAACATAAAGGCGTAGCTCCCATAACTTCATCCCTCTCTCTCTCTCACTCTCTCATTCCCGGTGTCCGCACCTGTCTTGTCCAACTGTTTTTCTCCCCTTAACCCTTCGTTTTGAGCATGGTCCAACTTTCTGACTTTGTCCGCTTGTCGTTAGGCTATTGAAAAGTTAAGTCGCGTAATCGATTGATTTGCCGGGCATTTCTTTTCAAGGTGCGTCGAGGGCTATAAACTTGTTTGCCTCCTCGTCTCCAGCAGCTGCCTCAGCTGTTCCTATTGCTGTTGCTGCTCCTGCCTCGTGCCTCCCGTTAGTGCCGCCCACTTTTCGTCTTTGTGCTGAAATTGAGATTTATTGCAAAATTTGAATTATAATGCAATTTATAATGTAAAAAGACGCCGCTGAGATATTGAGCATCATAATGATGATGAAGCTCTCTACATTGTCGGCAAGGGTTCAGATGGTAATGCAAATGGATAATGGTGGAGGGAACTCTTGAAAATGAGAAGGGGAGTAGGTGGTGGGGAAGCGGGGCTGGTTGCATGCTCTTTGTTGCTAATGTTGTTGATTCAATTTGACTTTTGCCGTTGAGCCGATCGCACAAAAGCCGTTGAATGTCGTTTAGATTTGAGGCGTATTAAATTGACAAGTCCTTGGAATTAATTTTGCATTGTTACGAGTCCTCGAATCCTCAAATCGAATCGTATCGAATGGAAACGCAGTTGTTTCCCCCCCCTTTTCTCGATTTGCATAGCATTTGAAAGCAGCGCATAAATCACAAAGTTTGCAAGGCCTTCAAACCTTCGCATAGCAATTGGGAATTGAAATTTGAATTGTGCTCCGAGTTGAATGTGCAGGCAGCAGGAGCTGTCGTTAAACTACCTTGTCCAGTTATTAAGTCAACTAATATTTGCAAATTTGCAATGTGCTACAATTGGATTGTTCGTAGGCTGTGGATTGGGATACTAGAAAATTTAACTGTAAACACTTATTTCCTGGAGTTAATTGCAAATTTCTAAACATTTCCTCCCAGCAAGAATAATAACAGCAACAACAACAACAACAATAACAATAATAGAGAGCAAAAGTTGTTGCCTTAACAAAAACAAAATACAAATTTGAAGTGGAAGTTCAAGCAGAACTTTTAGTTGATGTTCATGTTGATTTTGCTCCTGTTTTCCAATATAACAACAAAAACAACAACTGGCTTTTAGGGCACTGAATTGAATACTCCTACGTAATTTTGATTGAAATATGCCTGTTTACGGTATACAGGAAAACAAAAACACTACATGCAAACAAGAAGGAGGTAAACACACATATACACACTAACACACTCAACTTAACACACACACACACAGGCAGGAGACAAGTGCATATGTTAAGAAATGAATGCAATTTTTTAAAGTCGATAGACTGAGAGAAAAGACTAAGACGATGTAGAAAATTTGGTATAAAAAAGTACGCATTCTAAAAAAGAAACTTAATATGTAAATTCTAGACTTAATCAAAATAGTCGCAATATGTGCTTTATTAACAATCGTGCGATAGTATTTATTTGAGCCAGACATCCAAAAGAGAAGATGTCAAGATCTGTACAATATAATAGTATTGGTCAAATCGAAATATTTCCTAAACTGTCGTCTTTTCATGGCCAAAACAAAGTTGTTCGCTCTTAAAACAAATGCTATTTGAATAACAGACCACATAATTTGAAATGGGTTAATTGTTATTAAAGCTGTCTCAAATTAAATTGCTTAAGGTATAATTACAGATATTGAAAGCAATAAAAATATACAATTTATATGCTTTTATATACCTGATGCTGAAGAAATATGTTTTAAGAGCAAATTGTCTTGATCTTACATATCATATATGTTTTTGTTATTCTCATGTCAAGAGTTCAATAATATTCAAAATTTACCAAATCCGGAAATATTATCATCAGCAACATTAAAATTATATGAACTATTGTATTTGAGAGTCTATATCATATACTTTTTCTTGTTTTAAATCTGTGGGGCTGACTTTAGCAAAGACTGCAACTTTGTTAAAAATGTTCTAATATTGTTTTTGATCTTCATTATGTTGCAATTATTTCTTTCAGTGTACTCTGTGTAATGAAGTGTGTGCGTAGGGCAGACAGGCTGTCACTTGAACAGAGGGCAACCGAAACTCTGGCTTAGAGTCAGCCAGCCTATGCTGCGTATTTGCTAAACCTTGCCGCCTCTCCTCACCACTTTTCACTGTGCAAAGCTTAACGAATCTCTTCTGCCTGCGTCGGGGTAGAAGCACTATAAGTGTGTGTGTGTGTTTGTGTGTGTGTGCGTGTCTTTTTGCTTGTAAAGCAATATTTCAATCAAAACAAGAAATAAATTACAGGCTTCACTAGCAGAGAGCAGAGGCAGACACGAGCTACGAACGAACTAACGCAAAACTGAAGAGAGACAGCACAGAACATGGAAAAAGGCAGGCAAGGAGGCAGAGCAGGGTTGAGATACGAAACGAACACACTTGTAGGCCAGGATATGCTATACGAGGTCTCGGGATATGCCGGGCGGCGACTGCGACTGCGACTGCAGTCAAAAACAATGCAGGCAAAAAGTTGCGGCAGCAAAAGAAAGCAAGCTAAAAAGTTCAAGTAGAAGTAAGTACAAAACTATTTTGTAAACACACACACACACACACACATGGGCAGGCAGGCAACACTCGAAAGTTGCAAGTTGCAAAATGAAGTGTAACGTAGGTGAAGCAAAGAACTGGCAACAGGCCCCGAGAAATGCCTACAAACAGAACAGAACAGAACAGAACTGAAACAAACCTGACAGCAGGCAGCACTCGCAGGCAACTCAAAATGTCAGTCGCCTCTCAAAGGTAACACGAAGCGTGGCGTAGATGGCGGGGTGGGGCGGAGCGGAGGTTAACCTCGAAATTTTAACTAAAATTTAATATAATACTTCAAAGACTTTGGTTAAGTATGCTAGACTACCAAATACCCAATTTCGAAGAATATATTCAACATTCATTGCACTCGAATACTTAACAGAAATATTATAAATTTGGTTTTAATTGACTAGCGTCATTTTTGTAGAGCTTAAATAATCTGATGATACAGTCGAGTGTACTTGACTATGAGATATCCACTATCGATTTTTAATAAAAGCAAAACAGAGCGGTATTATTCTTGAAATATACCAAAAATATATTGAAAAAGCGGTATATCGATTAATGATTGAAATATCAGCCAAAGCAACAAAATGCCGTAGAGAGTAGGCGGTTTTTCATACAAAAGTATGTCTTAACTAAGTTTTACAATTTTTATCTTTTCAGAACTAAATTTTTAGGAATCAAAAATTCTGTAGTTTTCATTGTATATACCGAAAATCTGCATGCAAAAAGTTGTAATAACCTCTACCCTATGGGTAACTGGTATAAAAGTAAGGAATTCAAAAACTTATTTTTTTTAATACTGTTAAATATATTTTAATGTGATATATTAAGCTTTCTAAGCTAAAATAATACACATTACAGTAATTGTATTGGTGATTATAAAATATATTTTGTAGTATTATTTTTTCCGACTACAACTGATGAAGTAGCTTTAGCTTAAGAAGATACGTTCCTATAGTAAAAAAAGTATAAAAAAAAGAAAAAATTGTTATTTACTTATATAGTTAAAAAGGGCACCCGCGGTTTTACCAGCGATGAAAAGCTTTTAAGATTTCCTCAGCTGGAAATATGGTTACTACATTTTCTTATAATGGGGAGCAAAAACCTAATTAAAGACCTTCAGTGTTTTAGCCTTTACCATCGACTGCGGACTATTGTCTCTGGGGTTGACTTCTTAATGAAGCCTTTGCTCAGGCATAAAGGCAAATATGAAAGCCAAAAAGATAGGTCACAAGTATCTTTCTGTGTGTGGCTTTAAGCACAACAACTTTGCCAAAGAAAATTTAAATTTCATTTCGGTCGAATGCATCTTTAAGGTGAGCAATTAAGTTTTGTCTGCTTTCGGGCGAATTGCAATTCGGTAACTTCGACAATTTCGGCAATTTATAAAGTGGCCTTAAAGTCATTTACCACAACTGCCAGCGAATTGCTCTGCACTGTTGACTTATGTCATGTTCATTCTCACACATTGCGCCCCCTCTCTGAACTGGAACTGCAAAGAAATAAATATCAATTTGTACCTGCAGCTGCAGGAATCGAAATGAAAAGTATAACGCAAATTACATAAATAACAGCATATGGTCCTGCACCATTTCAGGTCGCGTTCACATACAACCAAAAAAAATGGAAAAAAAAACGAAGAGAATGAAATTTGTGTGTGTGCTGTAAAGGGCAAGTGAAATGCCATAAATCGGTAAAAATCCATTTTAAATATTATTATACGTATCAGACAGACGTTTCAGGATTTTATGCTTTTATATGGATACTGAGATTTACTTTTTATTTGAATGGAGTCTGGTAAATGGATATGTGTAGTTAAACAGAGACTGGGTGTAAATACTTTAGGGTAGTTTAACATGTTTTCTTTTTTTTTCCATTTTATTAAATATTAAACTCATTTTTATGGCGAGACAGCATTAAAATTATGTTCTTAGAGCTTTCTTTTGACTCTCACATAATCGCCGTTTATCTTGAACGTAACTTAAGACATGAATCCATATAATCTTCAAATGCATCTATCTATTGCAAAAGACTTCAAAGGCTTCGACTTTGACTTTGACTTCTCTTGAGTCTCAGCAAAAGGCGTATTATCTGAGCAGACGCAGATATAAATAAAAAAAGAAACGTTGCGCCAACAATTTTATTATAATTCATAAAGCGTGTGGATGAGACACAAAAGCATCTGACAACTGACAGCCCAAAGGATGCTGAAGCTCAGTGCGTCCTGTGAGTCCTATGAGTCCAGTGTTCGTGTTCGTGTCCCGTGTCCAGCAAATGAAGTCGAAAAAGTAAACTTTTTATGAAGTCAATATTCTACGTTGACTGGAAACCACAACGGCAACGACGTCGACGATGGCAATAGCAACAGCAACATCAGCAGCAACAGCAAAAGCAACAGTGATGTCGGCAGATTTTACAGACAGGCCAATGACATGACCAAGGAAACTGCAGAAAAGTTTGTGCCATGTTTCCTTCATCCTTCTGATCCTGATTCCCGATTGTGATGGCGATTGTATGTGTGTGTGTGTGCTGTCGTCGACGTCATCATCATCGTCGGAGTTCTCCAAAGCAGACTAGACGGCGACGGCGACGACGTTAACCTTTGCTGCCATATTTTTTTGCGCCTTCTGTGCCTTTTTAGCATTTTTATTCAATTTCAATGTCTGTGCGAGTGCGAGTCTCGATTGCAACTCAATAAGCCATGGATTAGAGCACTGGGAATTGGTTGTTGTTGCATCGCATTATTATTCATTGCAGCAAAGACTGGGCACATCAGTTATGTTGCCGGACAGCAACTATTGTCCGAAAATTGATTTACCTTTAAGTGAACCCATTGCAAATTGCCTGAAATAAATATTTAAGTTAGCTAGCAAATTTGCAAAACGCAAAGGTCTCCAATGAGAGGCAAGAACTCGTTTGGACTCGACTGTTGCTGACACTTTCGTTGCATTTCTCCGCAGTTGGTTGCACTGCATCGCCTGAATGCCTGTCAGTTATTTCAGCTAGAGTCCAGAGAGTCGACAGTTCACAGTTAGCAGTTAACAGTTAACAGTTAGTTAGTGCCCTGTAGGTGCTTTCTTTCACAACCGAGGTGTCGGACTGTGCATAGCTCTGAGACGGGGGCCTGTCAACTGTCCTGTTCAACTGCTCCTCCAACTCTTTCCTTCGTTTCTTTCTCTCTCTCTCTCTCGCACGTGTCCACTCATCAGGTTGCAACGTTGGCGTTGCATTTCTCCTGTCATCCACAACTTAGTAGTCCAAATGTCTCTGCTGACTTTTTAATTTATTTCTAGAAATATTTTTCTCTCTGATATTTATTAATTATTGTAACAACTCAACACAATTAGCAGCTCCTAAATTAGTTTATTTTAGGGTCTTACGTATGAAGTAATTTTAGAAAATATACTCTTCCGACCTTAAATATCTGAATATATAACTGTTTAAACTATATTAAATATAGTCATTTCTCTCTTAATTTAGCTTTGGGTGAGATCTAATATATTAACTTAATTAAGAAAAATTTCATTTTGATGAAATAAATATATTACTACTGACCTGTTTATCGAAACCTTTCTGTTTCTGAACTTAGTTATGAATTTTAAGTATTAGATTCTTAATAGTTTATAAAGATTTTACTCTAAAAAAGACAATCTAATTTTAAGAAATACTTCAGAGTGATATTTATAAATTAGTTTACATTTTAAAGTTTTTAAGGATTAAATATTGCAAGCAAAATACGCAGATAATTTACGATTCTATTATAAATTTATATATACACAGTAAACACATATTTTATCAAAAACTATGCTTACAGACGAAACAGTTAAGTTTCAATGCTTCAAAAGTTGAAAGTTTAAATATCATATTAGAATTCATATCTTTTAATCATTTCATATATCCCACATAAATAAATATTTTATCAGAAACTTTGGCTTTTAATAATTTAGATATTCGTCTACAAAAAACTTTTCTTACAATTTATTTTCCCCTACATACATAATTACATAATTATTTTTACACGTATTTCAATCAAATTTTCTCTTAATGATTTATTGTTCCAATTGAGATTTTCTTATCCAAGATTGATGCCAATCAGTGATGGGCAATTAAGCAAATAGCAGTTGGAGTGGGAGTGGCAACGCCCACTTGTGCCAGCGAAATCAATTAGAGCGAAAGAAATGAACGAATATTGAAGGCAAAAGCGACAAATAAAACATTTTGCCAACAAAAGACACGTAGCATAAACAGATCTTAGATTGGAGACAATAGACGCCGAGGTGAGAGCCAACACACGTTGAATAAATATGAAAAGATGACAGCAAAAGTGAAGGCAGCTCAGAGACAGAGCGAGAGAGAGGGAGAGCGAGAGCGAGAGAACAAGGCCCAGCAGCGAATCAAATCTCGGGACACACACGTAGGCAAACACAGAGGGCCAAAAACCAGAGCTACTCCCTTCGTAAACTATTCAGCAGGAGGGAGGGCATCAAATAATTCCATTAGTTAAATAAATAAACAAAAGCAAAATGAATGATTGAGCAGCAGCTTCGAAGCGGAGACTTTAACTTCCCTGTCACGAGCAGTTCACGACGACGACAACGACGACAAGGAGAACTCTCAGGTAACCAACGAAGATGCGAAGATGCCACCAAATGAGTACTACATGGGACACGTGACAAAGGTTACACTGTCTGCCCGGCGGCGCTGCGTGCATAAACCAAATGCAAACACCCACACACCAATATATATATACACATATGTATATATGTGTGTGTGGGAGTACTGTGTGCAATCCGTGTGAGGTCTCAGAAGATGTCAGTCGATTGTTTCCTAGTGAATATTACATGAGAAAAGCGTTGGGCATCATCACGAATCGTCTGACATCGCTAGGCACAGGCACATGTGTGTGTACATTGACCCATTTTGACATGCTCAAACAATCCCCCAAGCGGAGTAGACGCCCACCTGGCCAAGGCAGTAAGCAGAGAATAGCAGTAGTTTTGCTTAATAAAGTCAAATGCCACCAAAATCAAAAGGAAAATGCCACTTATGCCTAATGGCATCAGAGAGCTCTGCAGCTGACAGAGAGTCGCTGAGGCAGCTAGAGTGAGAGACAGACACAGACTTTGGACAGACAGAAGGAGAACCACTTCTTAGCCACAAGACGCAGTGAGTAACAACAACAAGGATGTTGAGGCTCGTCAATGGGGCCCCAAGGCAACCGCCAAGTAGAGCCCGAAAGCGAGGCGACATCGTCCTGTGGCTGCGATTGAATTGGTGGATTTTTAATTGTATTAACGTGCTTGGGCCGGCAAACAACGTCTGGGCATTCGTGCTGTGCACTTAAGTGCACGTGGACTTCAAATATTTGGATATGGCTTCATTTGATTAAGTAGTTGCTCCAGATTTGTGGCAGCTCTATTTGCAAGTGTGTTTCTTAATAAAGTATGCTTTAGAGGGCTGAAGTTTAAGCCGACATCGATAGCAGTTTTGGAAAATTAACTTAAATTTAAATATTTACAACACAAGTTTGATATGAACATATAAATAGCAGCATTTAAAATGAATTGACGCTTTACTTGAACAATACAAATTGTGAATACAAATGAAAATTGGTTTTCTCAAAAGTGTTCTTAATATTAACTCGTAGTTATAAATCTGGCTCTAAATTGATTTGATAAGGATGAATGATAGGAAATAAAGAATTTAAACTAATCTAAATTATCCGATATAAGCTAAGTAATTTAGTTCATACAACTTGGCTTTGAGTTCTAGTGCCCTAGATTCATTCCATCGCTCTAACTCTAAACGAGCGCAGTTAAACAAAACACTGAAACTAAGCAATTAACTTTTAACAAGGTTCACATAAGCCGAGTTGTCGCCATTGCCACCGTAAGGGGATGAGAAGAATAGGGAAAATGGAAGCAGAGATGGCCAACTCTGGCAAACCACAGCAGCAGCGGCATCCTACTACCAAAACCAAAACGCTTTCAAGTTGTATTATGACAACACAGTTGTATTCGTTTTCTGCGAGAGTATTTCCAGCTTATCAATTTTGCAGCAAAGCAATAATAAGTGTGCATGTGGTTGCCTCTGTTGTGCTGCAAAAATATCACATTTAATGAACGCGCAAGCAGCCAAATTGATGTCGATGCGTATACGTAATAAAACAGTATAGCAATGGAATAAACGAATGAATTGAATGAACTGTAAAGTATTTAACAATTTGTATACCTTAGTGAGCTTATAACCTCACTCCACATAGTATTTAATGATGGATTCTGCTGGTGTCAATGACGTTGTTCATCTACAAGAAGGACAAACTGCTTATTCATTCAGCAGCAGAATCATTCGATTCGCTGTGTCGCTGTCATAACGAGCTGAAAGTCGACTCGGAATGACAGTGCTCATATCGTAGTACATGCAACGCCACCAAATGAAAATTAAAAGTGGTTTAAATAAAATCCGTAAAGTGTGTCAACGTCAGCATCAGCATCAGCAACATCAGCGTCAGCATCAGCATCATCAGCAACGAGGTGGGAGGCCAACTTGGCCACGGGTTGACAACTTGTTTGACATAATTCAACACGCAGTGGCGAGAACCTTTCTGACAGCAATTAAAAGAGCATTTCCAACCGACGATCCGATCCCAGGACAATGGACTCTTGTTCATTTGAGCTGAAGCGTTTTCCCAGGCGCCTGAAGCAATTCAGGGCTGAAAGGCGGCGGGGCAGGCAGGAAGGCAGGCAGAGAGCTTTTGTATTTTTAATGCTTAAAACAAATAATTGCAAATAAATGAGTGTTCATTGGAGAAAACAATGACACACATTGACACTGGCATCTTCATTGTCATCATCATCATCATCGGCGTCATTATCATCATCATCCGCTATCATCAGTGCCAGCTTAATATGAAAATTTAAATTACAAAATGCAGAGCTGAATGCGGAATGCAGAATGCAAAAATTTCTGACCCACTCAAGTGCAGTGGAAATCATATTAATAAAAATAATGAGTCGCTGTTGCTGTCGCTGTCGCTGTTCCCGAAAAGCAGCTTGAAAAACCGATTAAAAATTGAGCAGCTCTGCATGCCGCATGTTAAGTAGAAATGTCAATTTGACAGCTGTCTTTTTGCACAACAGAAAAAACAGAAAAAGCAAAAGGGATGAAGAGGCATTTTCTTCTCTTTTTAACAATTTCAGCACTCAATACTTGTATTTGTAAATACTACTCACACTCATACTTATTCAACTCATTCAGCAGCACTTGAAGTTGCTCTGACAAATGCAGCATTATCCTCGTGTGAAAAACCCGGAGAACAATACAGCTGCATATTATCGAACACTTATGCTCACCAAAGCGTCTTTGTGCCTATTGAGACTTGAGAATATTAAGCTATTGTTAAGGCTCTTAATGATGGATCAGGAAAGTAAATAGAGGAGATTAAAGCAAACATTATCTTTAAAGGTTTTCATGCTATGATATTATTTTGTAATTTTAGAAAATCAAGTTTAAGATTTCATACTAAAGCGGGTATTTCTTGAGCAGAATAGTTATACATACATGAAATAGTATTTAAAAGTTTAATTAGTTTTTTAAAGAAGACATGAAATAAACGTTTTAACTACAGCAGAAAATTTCAATCTATTTAACTCGCACTTAAATGGTTACTTGCTTGTCGACATTCACTTGAATATTTCCATAATTCGAGAATCCATGAGAATTAATGGCAACACAGTTAACAGCTAAATAGGACAAGTATAAGAGGGATTAAGAGGAGCATTCACTCAATGCTCTCTCGGCGCCCTGCTCGCATTCACTAATACTCACAAATGGTACTCATTAATCGCTTGTGCTTCAATTGCTGGCAACTCATCTCATGACTTATTGCCGACTTCTCGCAGTTCTGATTGCCATTTGAAGTCCTCGTCGTACACACACACACACTGACACACATACACACATAGATTTACTCATTTGCTCCTTTGCTCAACAGAGCGCTGTTTCCATCCATTGTCCGGTGATTGCCCCATCGCACAGAAGTTATCCATCTGCACTGAATATGTATTATGGGAGAACTATGATTCCTTGTTTTGGACATTGTTTTCTCATTGGCTTATTGAGTGGAAAATTTTGCAATTACTCGCTTAACTCTGAACAAATGGAAATGCGCATTGAGAAATAATAATAACAAAAAGAGGGAGGGATTTGATTAAGTGCAGATAAAACACCTTTTTCGACTGATATCCTAAGAGTTTTCCGCCGCCTTCAAGGAGTGTGCTTCACATGCTTCGACGAAATTTATGGCAGCTAATAAATTGCCAGCTACGAAGCAAATTATTTTCTAATTTCTGCTAATCACGCGCTCGTCTGTTCACAGCACAGTCAACAACCAACGAACTTAAATCGATGCAGTCGACCCTCAGGTCGAACCAACCGATAGCAAGACAGATAGACAGACAGTCTGGTCTTTTATCTATCTGTGTCGAGGCTCCATGTTGTTGGTGGCGACATCGTGGCTGCGACACAATCTGGAGACATTTGACATTGATTAGTTTTCCAAGAATTTTTAATATGCATTCAACGCTACGTTAGCCAATGGATTTTGGCTCGCTTTTCGTCCTCGATGCCGTCTTCGACGTGGTCTTCGACTTGGTTCGAGGTTGGCAATCAGGCAGTCCATTAGGCGGGCGTGTTTTGCCACGCTTCATTTACTCATTTCATGCAATTTCTTAATATCAATTTTCTTTTGATTTTCTGCTTTTTTTTTTGGGTGAAGACACGCAATGCATTTGGCTGGCAGTCATCGTTATTGCTGCCCCGTCTTCTTCGATTTTTTTTTTCAACGGTTGTCGCCTTTGTCCTGTTACTTACACGCACTCCCCTTTGCAGCCCCTTTTGCCACTCCTCTTGGCTCGAACTGACAGCAAATAATTTGCTGTCGTTTATATTTCTCCTCGCCTCGCCGAGGATGACGTTTTTTTTTTTTTTACTTTTTCCGCCTATATTATGACAGCATGTGAGTCCGAGGTATTGATTGCTTGCTGGCGAACTCGAAGCAACTGCTTGTCTAGGTGCGTCCCTTTTCTTTAGTTTTCTTTCTATGAACGATGTAGCGTGTCATCAAAATGACAAACTAAATTATTGACCAGCTGTAGAGGTATCTATATCAATATGACTTGCTGCAAAGACTTCTTCAACTTGTCAATCGACATATGTTAACTACAGTCTAACATTAACTGATGTATTTATTAGCCATTTAATATGTCTTTGAACTACGTATAGCTAAAGAGAATCACAAACTATGAGAATAAAGGAAATCTTGCTTTCAAATTACACACAGTTTAAAGCAAAGGTTAAATTTAAAAATCCCATAGCTTTCACATATCGAAAATCTTGCTTTAGGTTTAACAAATTGCTTTAAGATTGAAATTTTTATTGCAAGATTTGTTTGTGGACAGGAGAGTTCTCAAACTCAAGAAATTAATTCCTGTTTTTACACCCGCTAAAAGCAGAATAAGTCATCAAGTAATAAAATATACCGAAGGCTATATTCGGTATATTGATAAAGTACTTTTAGGATATATTCATTTGGTATTTATTAAGAATAATACCCCATTGCGTTTCATTTACTCAAAATGCGTAACGGGTATCTCTCAGTCGAGCACACTCGACTATAGTTTTCCTACTTCTTCAAATGTAACTTCACTCTCTTTTGCCTTTTCTCCACTAATGGTAATTGTAGTATGTTTTTCGAATTGTTGTTTGTTCTCCCAACACAAAAAAAAAAGAAACAGCAGAGAAATTCCATTTCGAGTGCCGACTGCTTTTGCATTTGTTTGATTTAATTCAATTTAGTCTCTTCGTGTGTCGCTTCATGCAAGTACACCTGTGCCCTGGCTGCCGCCCTGCTTTGACGTTGTCGCTCCACTGCACAAATACACTTAATACAATTTATTATTGTAACATAATAAAAGCGAATGCCGTTGCCAAAAAAGAAGAGGAGAGGAAAAGAATCCTCATAAAAAACGAGTTAAATCTGTGAATTGTCATTGAATTGAAATTGAAAGTACACGTATTATAAATTTGACTCGATTTCTTTTCTTTCACATTTCGTTTAAGCCAAGATGCGGGCCAAGGCTTCGCTTTTACATCCTTGCTGCTGCAGTCCTCGTCAGACATGCACGAGTATGTAAATCAATTTAACCGGAAATTTTCTTTCAACATTCGACCTTTTCTTGGCCTTATCTCCGTGTCTCACTCTCCTTTTTTCTCATCGCTGCAGATCGCACGTTCGACTGCAGTTGGACATTAAATGAAGTGGACTGCATTGAGTGACCAAGTGAGCACTTGACTATGATAATAGTTCGCTACATAATGTATTATACCAGCGAAAAACTGTTGTCATAGACCAAGTGTTCAGAAGATAACTCATTTAAGTACTTTTCAAAAATATCGCATTGGATAATTGTTACACTAGCCATCTCTTTAAAGTAATCTCTAAAGCTGGACAAATTGACAGCAAAAGCAATCCCATATTTATTGTCCAAAACCCAGCTCGATTTGCAACTCTCGCATAATGCAACACCGAATGGTCAATTGTTTCATCTGCCACATTTTTATATCGTAAACATTCATCTCTGAGTTTGGCAAAATATCGCATAGGATAATTGAAGCAGTAGAGCTTCGATGTGTTCAACGTGAGCTCAATGCTATCACAAATGTAGATGTTCCATTCCATTGCAATCAGATCATTGCAGCGCATCAAGGGCGACGAGTTCATCGTGATGAACACAAAGATCAGAAGACCTTTAGGTGCAAACATGGCATATGATGCCTCGTTCTCGGCATTTTTATCCGGAAAGTTTTGGCTCAGCTCATGGGTGAGTGTACTGTTGCAAACCCATCGCAGATGCACTCCAAAGAATCTGGAGCAATCACCCATAAAGTTGCGAGCCACGGGAGCCTTTTGCGTTTTCCTCGACTCGACCAAGTTAATCAAACTGAGCTGAGCTATCAATATGACTGAAATGTTTATAAACATGCTGGGTGAGCGGGAATTTCGAATTGATTGAAAATAAAAGGTGAACTTGTTATCAAAACTTTACACAGACAAACTTTTCGTACTCAAGCAATTACTTTCATTCATTAGCTGCTCAGCTTATTTCATTTGTGCCCAGCATGTGGCTTCCACATCACAAAATAGTAAAAGTAATCAAGTTTCCTCTGAAAATAACTTGACTAAACATTAATTGAATTGAGCACATGCGGCGTATACATGACATTTAAAAGCAAAACTTTAATTAGTAAAATGAAATCATTCAAGTTTTGAAAATAGTTTCAATCTAAATTCATTAAATTTTAATTTGTATAGCACTTCATCAGATTTATGTCGCGTAAAGAGTACCAGAAGATTCAAAATTAGCAATGATTCAATTGAGATTGATGCTTCTCAGTTTGTTGCTCATTCGACTCGTGGCCGCCGAAGAGTATGAGTTTGATGGCCACGACAATAGTCTGACACCCAATTGGAATACTGGCGACTGTTCGTATATGCATCCATTTCATTTAACAAAATATTGCAATGCAAAAGTCACAAGAATAATCGATTATCGATGGGGTGATATTAGAGCACCAGAAGACACGCCATATGTGATTTTTAGATCCGAACTTAACGACGATTTCCTCTTTATATCGTTCAATAAGTCACCGTTGTTCCAATGCCATTCAATGGATATCCATGGCAAGAACTATACAATTTTTGCCAGATCATTGAGGAGGGGGGGCTACAAATACACCAACGATGACAAACACTCGGATTTGCACTGCATCAATATTCCCACTGGTTATCCAGCTGCCTTAGTTGCCCACTGTTTTAATAAATCATACGAAGAGGGTACCACAAAGGCGCAATCGGTGCTGCACTATTCACAATACGGAAGGAAAAGCGAGGCAGCCACACTGGGAATGCAGCAAATGTTAATTGTAATTGCAGTTACTAGCATGATTGGCTTTGTAAATAGTTTTTATTCAATTATCAGAGAATAAACGAATGTGCTCGACTCTAAAATACTCTTTACTAAGTTTTATAAAATCAAAAGAGTGCGTTATTATTTGTTAAATTATACAGAATAATATACCACATAAATGCTATTTAGTATATCGATGAAATACTGCATTCGAAATGTACCATACAGATCAAAATATACCAAATGTTTTCTTTATTTACTTTAGATAAGTTGAGTTATATTTAAGATATAAACGATACAATTATAAAATTAGAGCGAAATATTACTTACCCTATAGTTATTTAGTTTTTGAGATTAATAAAGAATAGAATTACTTCAGCTTTCAAGAGTACTAAATACCAGTTAACTTTTATATTAATATTTCTTCAAAACAGTTTTGCAAATTGTATTTTCGGATTGTATTAAAGTGCATTTGACAAGAGACAAGAAATGAATTGGCCAAGTTTTTAAACGTTTGTCAACGGGGGAAAAAAAGAGAAATAATCTTATATTTGTGTTTTTTGTATGTTTGTGTTGATATTTCGTAAAACAATTTTACACATAGATTTTAGTGTCTCTGGTGAAGAAATTGACTTAAAATGATCTCGGAATCATTTGCTGCAAGACTATAGGCCATGCTAGTGAGCCCCCATTTAACAGGAGGAGGACGTAACAATATCCATCTGATTGCTTGCTGGTTTCTGCTCATTCTCTCACCCCTGGTGATGCAGTCAAACGCGTCCAAAAATTGCACCTTCATCGACGGCCACATTCTGGAGTTTGTGTGCCACGGATTCTATAATCGAGACCTTCGGCTACAGTTCAAGGATCGCATACCGGCTATCGATGCGCCCTACGCCATCTGGCAGAGAGCCGATTTCTTTGCCTCATCGATGCTCCTAATTGTCTTCTACGAGGGTCCACTATCAAATTGCTATAATCTCGTATTCGAAGATGGTAAATTCTATTGCGATGGCCGCAACTATGCAATGGACGTTGAAGACTCGATACTTGTGAACTGCATGCCCTTTCCATTTTCTTACTCCGACGAATTGCACAAGAGTTGCAAACGTAAGCGAAAGTCACACTCAGCAGAGACGGTGTCGTCGGTTATCATTTACATGGAGTCGAACATCTATGAGAACTCAAGAACAACAAGGTCTCAGCATTGTTCGTATCTGTATTTTTTTATATCCACATTACTCATAGTTTTTCACATTTGTCTAAACTGAAACTCAAATTTTGTTGGTAATCACTCTATTATTAAAAAAAACTAAATGCAAAGATGGTGGTTTTGTAGTCTGCAATTAACAGACTATTTATTGAAATATTAGAATCTGCTGCATGAGCTGCCATTAAAATCGATTTAACTGAAATTTCAGACAACGCAGGCTGGACAATGGCAGACACAAATGCACTGGACAGCATAAAGCAAAGCAACTGTCCAGCTGCCATTTACACACACACACACACACGCACAAATAGACATGAACACACACTAACTGACACTGGAGCATCGCCTTTCATTGTCATCATTGTCATTGGCGTTGGCGTTGGCGTAATTTATGTGCTCATATGAACTGCCGCCATATTGGCCTGTGGCGTTCAACTACAACAACAACAATTATAAGGACAACAACTACAACGACAAGAACAACAACAAATACTCTGCCACACAGCTTTTGTTTCTGTCAGCTGCTGGCCATAATCTTGCAACAGCTTTAAGGCAAATGTGTTAACCATATGTGACTTAAGAAGCTGCATTGCAAATTTCAAATTTATCACATTTCTCTTGGATGAAATTTCGTCATTTGCACATTTAATTTAATCCATTCATTTAGAATATTTGCAGCCACATTATTTGACTAGCCTTTTGATCACCCGCTGACAGATTCGCTTCGGTTGTTGCCGCCTCCAAGCGTAGATAGTTGCTTAGAATGTGGCCTAAATGGAAACGATCCTTCAGCTCTTTTCCTTGCATTCGCTGCTCACACTTTTTGGCTATGTAAAGCAAAACAAACATGGAACAGAAACGCACATTCTTCAAAGTCCAAGTTGTTGGCATGTTTATTCATAGTAATTGTTTCATAAAATATATTTGACATTTATTTCGCAGCCAAAATTTAGAATAAATATAAATGATAAGGATTTAGTATTTCACTATTAAAATTATAATTTAAAGAAAGTTAAATTTACGCTGTGAACTACAAAGTTACAAGGACACAAAACATATTCGGACATTCTACCAATCAGCAAATTCTCTTCACTAAATTTACATCGTTTTACACAGAGAGAAAATCTAGATTAAAAAGATTTAAGATTTTTTGAAGCTAAAATTCTGATTTCAAGATACAAAGATCGAAAAAATCTTAAATCAAGATTTATAAAGAAAAAATTTTAAGAAGTCTTTACAAATCTTGATAAAGCTTAAAATCTTATTTCAAGATTTCACGATCGAACAACAACATTAAAAATCTTGGACTTCAAGATTGGGCAATTTAGAATTTTTGTAGAGTTTTGATCGTGATTGAAAAGGAAACCATCTTGGTTCAATTTTGACATCATATTCTAGATTTTAGCACGTTTTTTCTTTCGGTGCAGCCCTTTGAAATGGTATAAAGAGTTAATGTTACTTGAATCTATTATGTGTTGTGGCAACTGCATACTTTTCTATGGGAGTCGTTCTATATTTGTTTAAATTTTTGTGGTTGTAGCTTATCGCAACATTCACACTTAAATGACGTCGCACAAAATGTGCGATTCACTTTCGCATAACAGCAACTGGCAACGAGGCAGCGATGATTATCCTTTGATAGAAAAGCAGCAGCGAGTTTTCTCTTATATATTCTTTTTTTCGGCCCACAAACAACACACATAGAGAACACAACATAATACACAGAGGAGGGAGATAATCACCATTAGTTCAGAGCATGCAAAATAAAAGTGAACAAAAGGTTTTCCTCTCACGCGCATGTCCTGATTTTTACGCATGGCTGATAATGCACACACGCACTGAAAGGACATGGAAAGGACACCAAAGAAAAGTGCGCATTTGCGCGCGGCTTTTTATGAATTTTATTTTTTTGTGAAGCAGCCTTTCGCTTTTCACACACACAAATTCACGCACACGCACACCCACACACGATCATATAAATATGGTTCAAAAAAAAAGGAACACAAAAACAAGTTGAATGTAAAGAAGTGTGTGTGTGTGTTTAATGTGCCAACAAGGACATTCGGAATGGCGGGAGACTGAACAAGGACGTTTGCCAAACGATTTAGTGAATGGACATAAACGAGATGCAACGCTGGAAATCTTTATCTTTAGTCAAAGCGTTCATCATTTCAATTCTATAAAGGATCAGTCGCGTATCCTTAAATTTCAATAGTCTGCATTTTGTAGTACTGCAATCTGTGTGTTGCTGAAGTGCTCTTTGCTTTTCATCATATTTGCAGAATCCATCTAAACCCATTACGTGTTTTCCAATTCAAAAGGCGAAACTGTCAAAGCAGAATTGAAATCTCAGCTCAAATATGCAATGAGAGACAGAGAGAGAGAGAGAGAGAGCGAGAGTACATAGTGAAATATTTTATTTGATTTAATTTACTTTGATTGAATTAAAAGTCATAAATGGGACGCCGGACAGCTGGATTGCGCTCTCATAACGGAAGCAAATTTAGTTGACTCCGCCTTCCCCCTATGGCTCCCTTTAACCCAACTTCATCTCTTGGGGTCGCTTTTGAGCAATTAAAATTTCTGTGCGCTGTGTGCCATTTTTTCGCGTTTTGTTTTTGTTATTTGAATGCATTTTTCAGTTCAGAGTCTTTTTGGTTGTGTATGAGTGTGTGAGTGTGTGTGTAAAATAAAAATTACGTATACGCCAACAACTTCAAATGGCGCAACATGGCGTATGCGTATTCTGGTCGTCGCCGTTATTGCCATACATACATATTTCGCTGCACACCGGTTGCCATTTCCGGGCGCCAAACAAAAGCCAAACCAGCTAGCGACAACGCCAGATACAACACCTAGCGACACTCTCCTCCTCCTCCCCCTCTCCCCCTTAAAGACTATGTATGAACGTGTGTGTGTTTGTGTGTGTATCTATAAAATACGCAATTACAACATGTTGCCGCAGTCACCGTCGCATGCTCTCTTTATGAATTTATACATGGCCCACCACAGTTGCTCCACCTTCGATGTGCGCTTCCTCTGCTCTTCACCTGCTGCTGTTTGCTGCTCGAGGACCTGCCGTGTATCCCTTTCTTCATGTTCTACCTCTCCTCTTGCCCTTTGCATCTGCACACGCTTTGTTGCATCCACTCAGCAGTTGCCATTAGAAGAGAGCTCTACATGAAAAAAAATTGTCATCGCTTTTGGCAACTCAACGAATTGAAAATGCTCTCAACATGCGAGAAACAAGATTATTATTTGTATATTATTTCGTTTTCCATTAATCAGCTAATAAATTTATGATCAAAATGTAGAACGTCAACGTAGAAGAAAGAAGAGTTGATTAATTTTAATATAATTCAAATTAAAATAAATAGTAACATTTATGTATATTAACTATAGAGTCATAAATGGCTGTTAAATATGAATAATAAATTCTAAAATTTGAAAGCTCCCGTTATTTGTATCGATTAATTTATATTAAAAGGATCTCTATTGACTAATTATGTATATTAAGATAGTTGCAATAATAGTTGCAGTAGATACTCATATATGTAGAAGCCAATATTACATTCATTTAAGTTTGAAAATATATATATTCTCAATATATATTCTTGCACTACAATATTAAATTCATATAAGTTTGCATACCTTCCGGTTTTCTACTACCCCAATTTATTATCCATATTCATAATACCCTCCAAGAGCAAGAGCATTCGAGCTGTTGCAAATGCTAGTGCAAGTATTATGGCAATATTTTAGTTTAGTCATATCTAAAAAATGGGTTACTACTCGACCGCGGGGAGTGCGAGGCGAGGTAAAAGCCCCATCCCCCAGTCGGGGTTAGGGGACCGGAAACCGGCAACAGGAGACTGGGGCAATTCTCTGGCAGTCACCTCAGTGACGCTCGTTAGAATTGGTTTTGCAGTTGCCGTTGTTGCTGTTGTTTTTATTATCACGGCTGGACTGTTGTCTTTGTGCAGTCAGCTGCTCTGGGGAAGGCAGAGCATACAAGGGTATTTTTGTATGCGGATTCTCATGAGTTATGCCCCACGATGTGCGGTAACTAAGTTAGTTTTTGTATATTTTATGTGCAGTTAAGCGTTTGGATTGTGCCATCTATGAAACTGTTGTGTCGAGATACGGTTTGCTTTGCCATACAAATGCTGAGTGGCAAAATGCCTGTGTTCTTAATTGGCAGCTGCTCGTTGTTGTTGCTCGACTCTCGACTGTTGGAAATCAAAGTTATCAACTTGACAACAAATAAAAAAAAGTAGAAAACTCAACTTCAAAATCTGTCAACAATTTGCTCACAATATTTTCGCACAATTGGCCAACAAAAATGGGAGAAAACTCAACGAACACGACGCGATAAATTTAAAAGCAAGTTGAAAACAAAAAATAAATAAAAAGAGAGGGAAAAAAGGAAATCGAGGTTGCGGATGAGAAATGTGAAATCTACTGAAGTGTCGTATACGGCGAGTACAACATGAAATAATTGGAGCAATAAAACCAGAAAACCGTGTGAATAAAAATAAAGAAGGCGACATGAAGAGCACCAGGATAATGATGCAGTGTGGCTGAAGTGCCAACCAAACGAGAGCGTGAGTGGGAGAGAGAAATGGCTGCATCCTGGCAGGTACTAAAGGAACAGAAATCAAAATAATAAATCAAAATACTGGCTGCCACTGTTGCTGTTGCTCTTACTGCTCCTGTTGCAGCCAACTCTTGCAACAGGCATGTGTGTGTGTGTTGCATCGCTGCCTGAGCATCCACCCACAGTTTTCAAATTGTTAAAAATGGAAAATAAAATAAACGCACCATGAGCAAATACAGAGAGAGAGCGAGTAAAGGAAGCAGCGCCACTTGCCACTGCAAGATGTGGCATTTGATTTACGTTTGCAACTGCTGCAAGCTGTTAAATAGTCTTTTTTTGGACCTCCTAAGTATACTGAAAATTATCAACTTACTAAGAGACTTAAACTGTAAAAGATGCATAAACAAATAATGATTATTTTTATTGAGCGGAATAGTATCAATTAAAGCATGAAATATTTCTATTCGGTTCTCAACAAGCAAAACAAACAACTGTAAATTCCATTTGGTATTTAATATATAGTTATAAATATGATAAATTATATTTGTATTAAATTTTTATACTCATTGTTTTGCTTTGATTTAAAATAGGTAGCTTTCTTGTTTGTTTTATGAATCTCAATATTTAAGTATGGAAAAGTAAAATATTTAGTGCAATAGGTCTATTAAACTAATTTCTAATTTTAAGTCTCAGCACTTAAATTATTTAATGCTAAACATTCTTTAAACTCAATTTCAAACTTTAAATTCATCACACTGCTTATAACTAATATAACTTTTAAGTAGAATGAAGTGCTTTTATACCAAAGTAATAAATTTCTCTTAATTTAAATTCCAAATTTCGAATTTTAAATGTGAATAACGGAATTATTAAATGCTAGATTCTCTTTAAACTAAATTGCAGAAAAAACATGACAAAGCGGCGTATACGTAATATAACTTATATGTGGAATGACGCGCTTTTATAGCTTGACAATCGACTTGCTGGCTTTTAGATAAATTTATTTCTTAGCAGTCAACATTCTAGAGTCATTTAAATTTAGCACATTACTTGACATGTTGCCCTACTTTCGAGTAGCATAAGTTATAAATACCCTGCATTAATACATTTGCAAATGCAAAGAATAAAATAAGAAGAGAAATTTCTGAACTGTAAGAGCTTGTTATATAGTTAAAATAGCAATAAAAAAACGAATATACGGCACAACCCTTATTTATATTCCTAAGAAATGCAATTAAGAAGTAACTTAAAAAGTTCATGCTCGCTCTCTTGTGAATATGAATTTGTCAGTTGACAGCATTTATCTTTGCCTGCTCTGTGTGTAGTAAATATATGTTTAATTGCATGCAATATTTGAAAATCTGGGTCATGAGCAAACAGCTTGGCAGTAAAAAACACAACAAGAAAGACAACGCGACAAACAAATGGCAAATATTATGCAAGAAATACTAAAATGGAGATTTCGAGTGTGAGAGAGGAGGAGGCGAGCTAAAAAATAATAATAACGCTTGACAAGCGACAGTCGACAGTCGAGTGGCGAGAGAGTAGACAGGCTGCAGGCTGCAAACACACTTTTAGCATTTGCAGCACTTAAAACGCCATAAAGTATGCAGCAGAATGCAACGACATCGCGACTGTCGTGCATTTTGCCATAATAATTCAAATGAGATTTAAAGTCGTCCCCAGTCTCCCAAAGAGAGAGAGAGGGAAAGAGGGGCAGCGCTGTCTCCCTCGCAGCTCTCATATGCAAAAAGCAAACAGCGTTGATGGCCGCATCCAGCCGCAAAGTATGCAACGATTTATTTAAATAACAGAGCTAACGTCTTTCTCGCCTGCTGCATTTGCACAACACAAATGTAAGCACTTTCAGTTGCAAGCGAGGCAAGCAAGCGAGCGAGCGAGGCAAGCACCATGGCCATGCCACAAAGATAAGCAACACAATGCGCCAATGGAGGATTTGCGACGGGATAACGCGCCCAACACCAACAGCAACAGCAATGGCGAGAGCAGAGAGCACACACAGTGTAAACAAGCAAACAAAACGGAGCACAAAGCGGCAAAAACGAGCTAGTGAACTAACGAACAAAACGACGCAACGACGAGCATCAAGAATACTTTATGCAGAAGAAGAATCAGCAGCAGAAGGAGCAGCAGCAGCAGAATGCCAAGTGCTCAACTTGGATGAAGGGGTTACCCCTAATGATGTTAGCAACACCAATACCAACACCAACACCAACATCAGCAATGCCATCGCCATTACCAGGACAATAACAGCACTTTCCTCTCCGTCGGGACGATCGTGTTTCTAGGCTCCTGGGGCTTTGGGCTCTGCGACTACGACTACGACGTGGCTTGTGGCATGTGGGTGCAGGATTATGCAATTGTAAATGATATGCGAGATACATATTTGTGTGCGCTTTTGTCTGCGCTCCAAATGCATTCACGCGAAAAGTCTTCAGAAATGCGCAATGAGAAATAAACCCATAAAAAGTTAACGATCTAAAATACTTTATGAGCTGCAATTTGTTTAAAATTTAAGCATTAAGAGAGAAAGAGTTTTGTTAATTTTGTATCCAAACTAAAGATCGATAAGCAAACTGAAAATAATCATCATCTCATTAAAAAACTGGCAATTTTGCATGTTATTAATTTATGGCAAATAATTGGATAATGTTGATAAATGAACAAACAATTTAGTTATGCAATTTCTGCTTTAAATTAATGTTTCAATTGAAGTATGGATGCATTTATTAGTTCCATTAGTTTAAAACGACATTAAATGAAAAGCAAAACTACTGCCACGCCCATAATACGCTGCTGGATATTGCCAACCTAATGCTGGGGCAATAAAACAACCTATCAAACTTAACTTAATTAACAATTTTTATAACCAAGCCAACAAAGCAAATGGCAATGGCAACGACGTCAAGTTTTACAACCGTAAAAAGGAAAAAAAAAAATGCGAAAAACATGGCCCGAAACAGAAAAAGGCGAACCAATTTAATCGGCTTATGAACCCAGTGGCCACGAATATAGGGCTGCAAAATACGAGCAGCGACTACAAGAGAGTGAGAGAGCAACGAGTGCACAGCAGCAACAAGCATCGAAATTGCCACTTCGCACAACTTGCTGCGATTTTTGGAGGGCTACACACAGCAAATCGAGGAAAAAGTCAAGCGACGGCCATATACCACAATAAATACCGCACAATAAAAGCAAATCTATAAAACCCGCAGCGGGTGGAGTTACCCTTCCCCCATCTACCACCTCCCCTCCCTCAGTTTGTTGCCAAGCCCAAAGGCCCAACCTATTCAGTTGCACGCAAAGAGCTAACGAATTGCTTGATTTTCCAAAAGTTTTTCCCATCGATTTTCGCATGTTGCCCGTTGTTGTTGTTGTTGTTGCTGTTGTTGCTGTGTTGTTAGCTGCCTTTTTTGCATACATACTTCACGCCATTGACGCGCCCGCGGCCAAAGTGCCAAACCCCTGATCCTGGTACCCTATTCCCCATCCCCCTTATTACCATTCTCTTCTCATTCGAATTCCCCGCTCGATATCCGATCCCCCCGCTTGACGCAAAACTGAACGAACGGAAAGTGCACGAAATCCCCAACACTTTATTTTATTACATTTTAGTGTGAGTTCTGCCCCTGCTTCCGAGTGCCAGCAATAAAGGAATGCGAAAAAATGTTCTGTCCTGCAGAACACATAACATAAAAAACACAGCCGAACATTGCACTAAAGTTCACTTAGCGCGTTGCCAAATACGCATAAAATTGTCCGGGATCCTCATCTTTTTCACTCAAATCGATTATTTATTTGTTATTGCAGCCTTTTGCTAGAACAATTTTAATTTGCTCTTTAATCTGCGCCTTTTAGCTGCTTGCACAGAGATCTGCTGCACAAATTGTTGGGACTGTGTTGGAGCTCAGTTGTTGTGTTTTCCCTCAAGCTTATGCTTCCCCCACTAGGAGTAGAAAGTTCATTGCTGGGAGAAGTCTGCACGTAGCTGGTCATCGATTTAAAACTAATTAGCAATAAGTTGCATTCTTCAGGGGCAGTGCATTAGCACAGTGGAACCAAACAAGCAATTATATTGTTTTTTAAAAGTAGATTATTTCTTTAAGATGTTATTTAAAATACATGAAATAGTAATAATAATTGTTGTGGTTTTTTTATTTATCTAATTGTATTCTCCACTTGCTGTTGGTTTCGATTGTACTGAAATTATAATTTTAAGTTTCATTATTTTGGCACTCAGAGAACTTTGCAATGTAACATAGTCACAGATTGTCTATCATGTAAATTAATTCTAGGCATAAAATAAGGTAAAATGATATTAAAATGGAAAACATTTCAGCAAAATAATAAATACAGAAAAAATGTATTAATAATACTTATCAGCATTTCAAAATTTTTAATATTCTTATTTAAATTTTCAACAATTTTGTATATTGTTTATATTATTATATAGATTTTACAATTTATTCAAATTAATAGGTAAAAAAAACAAAGGAAAATAGAGCTAAAAGCGTTGTTTGTTTTCATTACTTACTTTTAGCTCTAAGTTGTAGAATAAAACTAAAAGTATTTACATTTATTTAAACGCAAGTTAACATATATTTTATTTAGCCATCAGAATAAAGGAATTATTATTATTAAAATGTTGTATATTTCTGTGGTAAATATAAAAATAATTACCCGTATAAATATCAAAAACAATTCATAATGAGCTATTATCTATTATCCAGCTCTTGTTGCTAAAATGCCAAAGACTGCAGGAGTAATTAGATTTGTTTTAACTTAACCTTAACCTTTGCCAGACGGAAACAATTTTCCTGATCTTACGCCACACACACACCCACACACCCACATACGTGGATGACATGACATTGTATAGCGTTCCTCCCCCAATTGGTGTTGTTGGCTTCTCCCACTGTGGCACTCAACTAGTTTCCGTTATAATTGCAGCAGACACATAAATAGTAAGCTGCAATAAGAGTAAAATAGCAAGAAAGGATGGCATATAGTGAAAGAACGGGGAAAGGCGTTAGATATATGTGTGTGTATACGAATGAGGGAAAAGTCGAGTCGAGTCCTGAGTCCTGAGTCCTGAGCTCTGAGCGAGGAGTTGGCTATCAAAAAGTTGCCAGCGACGCTTTGGCATAAAATAAAAGCAAAATGTTGTAAAACGATTGCAAAGTGAGATTGGAAATTACCGACACATAAACAGAGCGTGTGGTGGTGCACGATGGTTGGGTGGTTGGATAGGTTGGTGGTGCGGTGGTTGCACCAGGTCCATGCCAAACGAACGTGCTAAAATAACAAGAGTCAAGCATGCAAAGCTTGAGGATGGGAACAACTCTCGGGTATATTGCTCTGGGTGGTAGCTATTTCGCATTACAATGCAATTATTTCGGGCTGCTTGAACTTTACAGGCAGGCAGGCAGGCAGTCAGGAAGGCAGGCAGTCAGGCAGGACAACAGACAGGCTGGCTGGCTGGCTGGTCTGGTGGACCGACAGGGGAACCAGCAACAACTTGACGCGCTCTGATTGCCAGGCAAAGACGAAGAAGGCAGTCCACCCCAAAAAACAAAACCGGGTTGGCAAAAAGGGTTAACGATCGACAAAATTAAAGCGAAATGAGAATATTTTTGCACGACGCCCATCACGTGACTCTGGGCTCTCTTCTTCTTCTTCTTCTTGTTCGCCAGTAGTTCGCAAACTAACAACAGCCACTGTACACGAGTAGCCGATTGCACTTTGAACTTGACTGACGTGCCTGAAGAGGCCAGCTGACTTCAGTTCACTTTACTTGGCTGCTTGCCTCGTTTGGTTTGCCCAGTTTGCCTGGTTTGACTGGTCGATTATCGCGTGCTCGAAATAATTTTCGAAAAATGCCTCGTTAATGTTTCTATTAACGGATTAGAGAGACGAACGTTCGTTCGGGCACCGTCAATCAGCAAAAGAACCGCGCCCTGGCACAGTTTCTCCTTCACCCCAAACACACTCAGAAAATTTCGCTTTGTTGACTTTGCACGTTCGTCAGCATTGCATTGGGAACGAGATTGGGATTGGAATCATTCTCGGTTTTTCCTTTTTTTTTTAGTTTTAGTCTCATGCTGGACGAGGTTGGCTTTCTATTTGTTTTTTTGTTGTTAGCACATTGACACGTTTTGCATAAATTTGCATTCAAATGTGTCATGGCAAATGAGAGTGGCATGCTTTCTATTCGGCTTCGTGTTTGATTGAAGACAGCTCAAAGCACAGCTTAACAGCACTGTGACATGTAGGGCACTATTTGTACTACATGCAGTCCATGAACTAATCGAGCCACTTGCAACCAAATCAAAAATCTTTGATTGCCGTTTACATTATTGTTTAAGTTGCCTTATGACGCACCCTTAAAAAATCAGTTAAATTCAATATATAAAAGAAAATGTTGAAATTAATCCCGTTTCAGTCTGGGATTTTTGTAGAACAAACTTCTTACTTGTTTGTCTGTCGAGAGTGCTTGATATTAGGATGCAAAGCAGTGTGTCTATTCTAAAATACACAAAATTAATGTACCGAAAAAATCAAAAAAAAAAAAAAAACAAATACTTTATTTGGTATATCCCTATAGTACCGAAATTAAATTCTACTTTTAATCTGCTGAAAGTATAAATTGCTGTTATAAGTTCAAAATAAAAAAGGAAATTCAAAAATCAAGAATTTTGGATTTTAAGTAAAAGTTATTTTCTGCTTTTAATTCTGTTCTAAATAATATTTATTAAGTATATTCTCAATTAAAATATTTTGAATTTCGAGCTAAGAATATTTTGTTCTTTTAATGCTGCTTTAAATAATAATAATAATGTTATTCATTAAGTCACACACACGTATTAATTGGTTATTTTTGACCTGCTTATGTTAAGCGTAAATAAAAATAAATATGAAATTTGTGCTGGCATTTCGACTGCATACTTTGAAACAGGTGGAAGCATCTAATGAATGTTCGCTGGAGTGCAAAAGGGTTGACGAGGGACAAGCGTGGGGACTGAACCACATTTGCATTCTTTTTGGCGGTTTTAAATTATTCACCGAGTGCACACAAAAGCTGAAAGCAGCAGCAACCGGAGCAAAAAAAATGATGAGAGTGGCCAACTAGAGGGACAAGCAACTTCCTCGACTCTCGTTGCCAGTGACAACTAAGCTGCGACTCAAATTGCTGCCGGCGTTGCCACACATTCGCTTGTCCGTCGTCTGCCGCATGCCACATGCCACATGCCGCACGACGTAAATATGCAACAAGATTTTTATTTAAATACCACTCCATTTTTAAATCAAATCCCGGCACAGACACTGAATGTGAGTGTTATTTTTTGCTTTCGTTTGCTGTTGCTGTTGCTTGTTGCATCCACTTTGCCTTCGCTTCTTCGGCTGGTCGAGTTGCCCGCTTTTAATTTTCATCTTGTTTACTTTAACGTCATTTTCAACTCTTCGGTATTTTCTTGTGCGCTTTTCGCGCGCTTTGTCTTTGCATAGCTTCGTCTTCGTCTTCAACTTTTGCCTCGTCGACCAACTCTAAGATCCATTGTGTGTTGTACTTTGCCTCATTCTCCAGCTCAACCTTGTGCTTCGCTTCATCCTTGTGCTCATCATTGTCGCGTGTGTCGCTCAGAGTCGCTCCTTTGCTCCTTGTGCGCTCTGCTCGTGAAGTGGCACTCATCCGCCCTTTTAAGCCCTACTGAATTCCTTTTATCCCTAAAATAAATATCTTCATCCACAGCAGCACATCTTCGCCACTTGCTCTACTGCATTTGCCATTGTTGTTGGTCCTCGGCGCAAGGTTTTTATAGCCAAGGCGACAACTTTGGGACCCAAGACCCATTGTCTGCGTCCTTCTTGGAAGCTACCGTGGCTGCTGCTGCTGCCTCTGCTGTTGCTGCTGCGTCTACTTCATCATCTGCTTTATACTTTCGAGCTCTAAAAGATTTTTAATAGAGTTCTTGGGCGACACTTTCGATTGTCATTGTGTGCAACTTATGTGCAAATTAAACCTGAAGTGAAGTAGTGAAGTCAGGTCAGACTTTAAGCTGGTTAAACTCGTCGTATGTGTGCTTTCGCCCCTTAAATTGCACATCAAATCAAAGCATTTGTCGTGCGACTAACATGCGTCAAGGACAAGGACGAATTCCAGATGTGAGATTGCCCTTTTACTTCTTCTTCTTGTTTGATGCCTCACTCGAATGACATTATAATGATGACAATTGGCATTGAGAGACGGAGACAGAGACAGACACAAAAGGGATGCACTACGTTTTGGGTTTGAAAATGGGAGAGAGAAACAATGCCAAAAGAAATGAGATGCAAAGCAAAAATACAAATCAAATGTACCGCAAAAGTGAATGAAGTCAACAAAGGACATCCAGCTGACTAATGGACTGAGGACGTCCTCACAGAGGATCGTCAAAGGGAGGACGATGAGGGGAGTCGAATGAGTGGCAAATAAATTGGCGATTCCCATGGGTAACCATTGCCAAAGCTACACAACTCTGATTGGCGTGGAGAGGGGGGCAAAAACCATTGTCAAATGCTCACTTTTATTGTTCAGCTGCATGAGTGTCTGTATCTGTATTTGTATGTGTATTTGTATCTGTGCGTTAAGCACATAAGTTGAAATATTCCAATTGAGTAACTTTCATTATTCGAGCAGCAACAGCAACAATAACAACAAAGTGCACATTTTGTATAAATAAAACAATGACAACGATTTCAACTCATTTAAATTCTGTGCTGTGATAAATTTGACTGCATAATTTCTATAGATACAATTTTAGAGCGTCCATCCGTCCGTCCACATCGACATCACTTGTGGCATTTGGCTTTCAGGATTGTTTAGCACTTTATATATTTTCATATTTCGTTTTTGCATTTTTCAATTTACTAATAATTGCAGCACACCAGCAATTTGTCAATTTTCAAAAAATTCACTTAAAACGAAAAAATCAAATGTGTAATGGGAAAATGTAAATTTTCTTGTGCCTGGTAAAATGTGAAAATGCTAATTAAAGTCCGAACGCAATGTTGCGGAAAAATGTTTACAACAAACAGCAAAATGGAGAAAACTTTAAGGTTTATGATGGCATTGTTATGCCTTCTGTAGCTGTGTGCTTTGAATTTTTACTGTCCCAGCTGCCAGAATAGCTCTATTCTTGTCTCTCTCTCTCTCTTTTGCTCTCACAATTATTGTCAACTCTCGACTTCATGTTTTTGTTTATGGCGTAAAATTTAAAGCAAAAAGTCACACAACAAAAAAATTATACTCGATTTAATTTTCCAGTCCAGTTGCCGCTCTCAGTCCGTTGCCCTCTCTCCCCCCTCTCTCTCGCTCCCTCACTCTATCTACCTCTCTCTGTCTGCCTAGTTAAGGCTCTGTTCGTATTCGGATTTCGGTGTCAAGTTTGACTGTGCGACGACAACAACTCCGGCTACGGCTACGGCTCCGGTTTTTGGGCTCAGTCTCGAGCACGGACATGCTCGGACTCGGACTCGGGTAACGGGTAACTGGTAACGGGTAACGAGTAACGGGTAATCAGGGGAGATCGAGGGGAGATCGGTCCCTGGTTCCGGTTTCACAGTTGACGTTATGCATTGAAATTAATTAAATCACAGCAAACTGCGGCGCAGCCTCCTCGCCGTTTGTTTGTTGTCTTTGTCTATGGTTTTGCCATCGTTGTTGTCATCTTCCTCCTGTTCGTGTTGTTGTTGTTGTTGTTATTGTTGTTGTCAACCAAACACCAAACACAGGCGAGCCTGGCGCGTTTGTAGCCTTTTAATTAGTTGGCAGGACCACCAATAGAGGCAAACAGCATCGCAACTAGAAGAAGATGAGAGAGTCAGAGTCAGAGCGATGTGCAGCTGGTAATTTGTAATCGTTGACTTATTGTCTCCCGAACAAATCTCTGGAGGTCTTTGAGGTTTTAAAGTATGTGAAGTGCCTTCAAATTGTGTATTTTAGGCTTCGCTGGAATCACAAAAGCAAGCTAAACAAGTTTAGAAGCAAAAAGTTTGTATTATCAAAAAATAGTCAGAGAAATATGGCTTTAATTTTATATTCTCATTGAAAATAAACAAAATACAATATTAATATTCAATTTCAGGAAATGAAAACACATTTCAAAAAAACCTCTATTTGCAATAATATTGTCAGAAAAATACGGCTTAATATGCACATTAGTAAATTAGCATAAATAATCAAGTAAGAAGTCGAGTGAGCTCGACTGTGAAATACTTGTTACCCATCTTAAATAGAAGCCAAACAGTGCGGTACTAATTTTAAAATATATTGTACCAAATTAATATTACAGCAGAAATACTAAATATATACCGAAGGGTATATTTGGTATATTGATATAGTACCGCATTCAAAATATTCCAAAGAGTTCAAAATATACCAGATTATCGGCCAAAGCATTTAAAACCGGTAATATAATAAAGAATAATACATAATCATACAGAAAATCGGACATGTCTATATTCTCTCGACTATTGACGCTAATTACTAATATTATATATATACTTTATAGGGTCGGAGATGCCTGCACAAAGATATTGTAATAGCTTTCTACTTTATAGGTAGCGGGAAAATAAAAATAATATTGAATATATATATGCCAATAAATTATAAAAAAAAGATTTTTCATGACTAATAAATAGCTTTTCTATATTAATTTTCAAATTGAAAAAACACATAATTTAAATTGAATATTTTAATGTTTTCATTGTTGTTAATACAATGCCACTTACGAAAATTAAATTTTATTTCTATTAATGCAGCACAGAAAATGAACTAATTTATGAATAGAGAAAATGGCATTTAGTTCTTTTAATATTTGCAAAACTGTTTAATTTTAGAATGCCATTTATTAAAAACTATTTTTATGACTTGAATGTGAACGCAGTTTCTATTCTGCAGTAAAATAATACTAATTATCCATAAAAGAAATTAGCTTTTAATATTTTGATTGCTTCGATTTATTTAAGAATTTAATTTAAATATTTGCTCTTATTGTAATGCCTTTATTTTATTATAATGTAGTAAAAAAAAGTTAAGAAAATTAGGGTTCAGTTTTTAGCAATTTATACAAAATTGATTAATATACGAATTAAATTTGAATGCTATTTTGATGACTTTAATTTGCGCGTTTTTCAATCTAAATTGGTTATTTTTTTCTATCGCTAAAGTGCGCAGCTGAATAAGACTTTAATCTGTTTTTACTCGGTTGAGAAAATACGTATCATTAAAACCAGAGAACTAACTAAATTGATTGTGATTATTTCTGCGACGAACAAAAACTCCACTAAAAATGCGAAAATACTAATCAATTATTTGTATACGTTTTATTTGCAGGTATGTTGATAATGGAAGCAAATCATAAAATTACTTTTTTTCTACTGTTTTGTGTGTAAGTAAACTATTCAAATTACTAATAACTATTAGCGTTTTTATGCTTTCCACTCGTCTGCGTTCACAAATAATCCGAACATTGAATTGCCAACAAAAAACACAGTTAACACAAGCATTTGGTTGGCAATTTAAATATATATCTATAACAAGCGATATATATATACATGTATATATATGGGCGGTAGGCATGACTGTTCGCACCACAATGCAGGAAATCCAACACTAATAAAACCTAATGGCACCGACTTCTCCCACACTCGTTCTCTCTCTCTCTCTCTCTCTTTGTGTTTTCTCTCCGCTCGAGTAATTTATTTGCAAGAGCGAAAAAAGCAAATTTCATGTAAATTAATTTTTTTCATTTTCTTCTTATGATAATTTTGTTTTTTATTATCTTTTTTGCGGCCGCCGCATTTTGAGACACGACTCGTTTTATCTGGACCCTCAGGCCGAAGGCAGCAAAACGAACGAACGAAGTTTATTAAAGTACATTTTGTCGAGGATTTTTGACTTTGTGTCATTTATGCGCCAAATTTATCACCTTTTTTTTAGGGGGGCTGTGCCTTGTGCCAAGGCGTTGATTTCATTACGATGGGAATGGAGAAATGAAGAAAATTTTTTAGGGGGGTCACTTTAGAGATTTGCTTGGTCAGCGATTAAAGCAAATTGTTGGGCCTGGGTCATTAGTGAGGGATTCGCTTTCTCTCTTGTTGTGCAATTTGTGCTTATCTTTAATTTTGTTTTTTTTTCCCCCGTTGCGAAAAAATGAAAAGTGCGTCCTCAGCTAATAGGTTGAGCTGCAAGTTATGCTTCAACTTGTTTTTGGTAGCAGAAATCGCGCTTAATCGCAATTAAAATTAAAGCATGTTTTCGTTATTTAAAGATACAAATTAAGAAAACCTGTCACAATAATTCCCCTGCTAAAGTTTACAACCACCGAACCGAAGCGTGTTCTACTATTCTGCTGGGATGATGTTCTTTAATTTCGACAAAGCCAAAACCGTAACAAATCGCATTTAAATTTTACCTGCCCCAGTTGACAATGGCAAGAAGGAAGACAGAGAGAGGGGAGGGGCAGAAGTCAGCACTACAATAACAACAGAAAGCAGAACAAGAACAACAATCACCACCAAAAAAGGATGCGATAATTTATAGCGTTTCATTTGCTGCTGTTTCTGAATTCTAATTTAAATTTTCCACCGTGGCAATAATAAAATTCGGCAAGGGGCGCGAGGAAGAGGAAGAGGACGAGGACGAGGCCTGCTGCAGCGGCAATAAAAAATACTTGCGCAGATATACATAAGTATTTTTATTTATGCTTCTTAATTTGTAGAGCGTGCAGAACAACAACTACTATACAAGTCGAGCCCACCTCACAGAGTCCTTTTGTCCTTGCATTTGTGTGTTGTCACCAAGTGCAATTGCCCCTTACGAGCATTTTTCAAATGTTTTACACAGAAAATGTTGTGTTGTGCTTTTTGTTGCGTACAATTAGTTTGGCAGCTACAACAACAACAACAACAACAACAACAACAACAGCGACTGCAGGCATAAAACAAAGCGAATGACAATTTGAAAAGGACAACCAGGAACGACAACGACAACGACATCGTCAACAAGGACGAGAACGTGGCAAAAACGTCCCCTGGCTGCAAAGGTGACTTTTTAGTGCCTTTTGTGTAGTTGTTGTTGCTGTTGCTGGTTTGTCACACACACACACACACTCATAGAGGGAATCACATCCATAACACACACACAAGTGTAAGGGTTAATGGGCAAAACTCTGTCTCATTCCTTTCGCTCAGTTGAAAACTGCATTGCGCTCTTGTTGCTGCTTTGTCATGAATTTGTAGTGTTTTTTTTTCTTCTGTTTTTTATCCACTTTAATTGTTCAAATTATTGCATGCAACAACAAAAAACAGCGAAATGATATGAATAATAAAGGCAGAATAAAAAAAAGAAATTGCAACTGTTAAAAGTTGGCGAGCTGCACTCGTCCTGCAAGTGCTTTCCACATGTGTCAGCAATAAAAACCAAGAACAGAGCAGCACTGAACAGAAGAGAACAGCGCAGAGTTCATTGTTCATTGCATTTTAATAGTCAGGAGTGCAACAAAATGTTGACTATCATCAAAATGATACGAGTAATTGCGGATTATTTGTATCGTGCTGTAAAGCAGCGAATACGCAATTGCTTCAGACTCCCTTTGAGGAAAAAATATATTGAACAAATCTGAAGTGGGGAGATTCTCAAAATGAGATATTAGTGATGATAAAAAATCGTTGATTGGTATGGATTATTTCGGACTACGAGCTTCCAAAATATCATAAGCAAAAAGTGTGAATATATAAATATAAGAATAGTGAGACAATCTAGTATGTTTAGTACTCTATAGTATTTTTTGAACGTAGTCCTAATTAAATAATCCAAATATTGCATTCGTTAAATTTAAGTATTTTACCAATGTTTAGTACTCTATAGTATATTTTGAACGTAGTACCAATTAAATAATCCAAATATTGCATTCGTTAAATTTAAGTATTTTACCAATGTATAAATTTGGTATGTTTTAATATTACTACAATATTTCTCTTTTATTCAAAAAGGGTAGCAGATATCTCACAGTCGAGCATACTTGACTGTAGCTTTCTTACTTGTTTTATATTCATGTACTGTCATATTAATAAATGTATTCAGTTAATGAATACAATACCCAAAGTAAAAATCTCACAGTAACATAATTCGTCCGCAAAAAATATTCTTTACAAAAGTTCCAGTTATTCTTTACATAAGTTCCCATTACTATTTTGCTAAATTAAGGAATAGCTATTATTTTAATCATTTTTTGAATGACTACCAATAAAGGTAAATATAAATATTAGGGCTATTTTAAATTTGCAACTGTTTTTGGGAATACTTCCATTTCTAAAGAGCAGGTCTTCTCTAGAAATACTCTTCAAAAAAAAACTTGAATAACATTTAAGTTATTGATTTATATAGTATTCTTGTGTAGTTAGATTAATAAATATAATATGTTTAATTGAAATGTAAAAAGATGCTGATAAATTTAAAATATAAAGACTTTTATGGAAACACTTTAAATTCTTAAAAGCAGATCATTTCTATAAATAGTCTTGAATACATTTATTACGGTCTAATAATGTTAATTCTAATTTTAATGCTCATTTCACCCAGAAGCAACACTCGGAGAATTCGCAGAGCAAAGGTGAATTCCCCATGTGCAACAATTCAGTGCTAATGATTAGTACTGAGTGTATGCGATTACTTTTGTGATAACGAACAGAATAGTATTCAGTTGTGTTCACAACAGCTATACACTCATTGCAAACGAGTATGAGTGCACCCGTCTCTCACCTCTCTAATGAGAATTTCAATTGTTAAAGTTGCCGTTGTTATCGAATGCTTACGAGTGCTGTGCTCGGACTAGCTTTATGCTCGCTTGGGTACTCAAACAATTGTAAAACTAATATAAAAAGCAACTTTTCTAATCATCCTGCTGCTAAAACACGCACACATTCGCATTGAATGTGGAAGAGGGAGGGGAAGAGTGAAAGAGAGTGAGAGAGAGGAAGAGGGAGGAAAGTGAGAGTTGTGTTGGCCGTGTTAGTAAGTTTATTAAAATTATGTCCTGCAGATATTTGCAGACAGAGCTGAAGAAGGTGTCGTCGACTAATGTCCAAGTTAACAATTCAGGTGTTGCTGTTGGAGGATTGAGAAGAAGATGGAAGAGAAGAGGGAGATAAAAGGCAGTCAGGGCAAACATAAACTGAAAGCTCTAATGGAAATTTGAATAAGAGTGGCGGACAGACAGGCATTAGGATTGAGTTGAGCTTAGAATGGCATTGGAAGATGGAGACAAAGATGGAGATGGAGATGGAGATGTGGAGGCCAGTTGGGGATCGGCTCGAAGAGCGTCAACTTGACAAATCAGTGTGGAATGGGAGACGAGGCATATAGTAGAGTGTGTGTGTGTGTGTTGCATGTGGCATGCAAATGAAAATGCATTTATTTATAAAGCAAACGACAAAAGTGCCAAGTGCCAGCAGAAGCGAAAGAGAGCGAACTAGAGAAGTGATGTAAGCAAGTCCGTGTCGAGCAACAGGATGTATCTGTATCTTTTCTATCTGTAAATGTATCTTTATCCGTATCGCTACATGGCAGGCATGGCGCAGCATGCAAAGCAGCTTCACAGTGCACAGAGCACCGAGCACTGAGCACTTGTGTCTGCTGTCTAACTACCTATTGGCTGTGCACACACACGGATATCCATCCTCATGCCACATGCCACATAGCAAATGCCGCCGGCCGCATGCCGCATGTTACACGCCACACACACACACACACACACTCGAACTCAAACTCCCAATCTTCTTGTAGCTGTTGGCAATTTTATTGACAAGCATTCGTGGAGGCGGCGTGGTCGCTAACCCCTTCTCCCTTCTCTCTCTCATTCTCTCCTTCTCTCTCTCTCTCTCTTCTACTCCTCTCACACTCTTTTCGTGGCTACTCTTGTTGAGGGAGAAAGGGATTGGCAGAGGAAGTTGGTTGCATTTTGTGACAATGTTTATTTAGATTTTGCTTTGCTGCCAATTGCTGACATTGCAATTTCTATTCCTGGCGCACACAGTCCAATGAACACACACACATACACATAGACAGTCACCCACATATTCACACACACACACACACACACACACATGTGCTCACATTGAATTGTGCTGCGTTTGCGTTGCGCAGCATTGCATTCCATTTAAGCCACTGTGCATCTCTATAGCTGTGTATCTATATCCACTGCAACAGTATCTGCAGCTGCAACTGTATTTGTATCTGTACTGTATCTGTATCTACAACTGTATCTGTATCTGTATCTGTTGTCTCTCTATAGCCTTCAACTGGAACTGCAATTGCATCTGTTTCGTTATCTCGTTTTGTTTTTGCGGTCATGCGTTGTACTTTTCGGCATTTTAATTTCAAATTGTCAATTGGATTTAAGTACACTCGACAGCAACACGACCACAGATGCAAATGGCAATGGGGAGTTGCCGGTTGCCAGTTGAGAGTTGAGAGTTGGGCCAAGTGTCAGTCTGTCTCTCGATTTTGGCTAAACAAGCATTCTTGTTGTTTTTATATGTTCATGTTTCGCTTTCACTCTGCTGCTGCTGCCTCTGCTGTTTGCTGCTCTGATTGTCTTCATCGCTCCCAAAACGCAAATTGTTGGCAAATTTTGTGCCTATTATGATCAAGAGAAAAGAATTCCTTCGGTTTTGGCTTTTATTGCCCCCAACAAACATTTACTTGGCCATAAAATTTGATTTTAAAATGTGTCAAAAGTGCTTTAAATGTGACAAAATTTGATTATGGCCTTACTGCCACAGCTAGAGCACATTCTGGCGATGGCATTTTGATTGCCAGGCGCCTCTGAGACACACATGAAGCACATTACAAGCATGTTGCATCAGCTTACTGAGATTTTCCACGCCAATTGTTAAGGGACTGCCCCCAATGGAAATTACGCTCTGCTCTGCTCTGCTCAGTAGCTGCCTGACAATTTAATGCACAGTCGAAAAAGCATTCAATGTAGAATATACACTACGTAGAGTTGTTGCTCTGCAACAAAATTTCAATTAACTTAATGTTATTTGGATTATGGATCCATTGCACAAAACATTTACGCCATAAACTAAACAAAAACCCATAAATTGTTCACTGCAAATGTTGCAACACATTTCGTCCAATACAAATTGGCCGAACCAATTGAAAATGCCAATGGCAAAAACTATGGAACATTTCGTTCGCCTCCTCGCAATTCTAATGGCTGCATAATGGAACCATAATTTCTAAACACATGCACATTCTATACATTTGGGGTACACACATTGGATGGATACGTGTGTAAACAATGATAACTGGCAAACTCAAAGCATTTGATAGACAATTCAGTGATTGGTGCATCTGTTAGCCTTTACCCAACTTTTGAGGGTCCTGCGGCCGTTAGCCTAGGCTGAGCTCAGTTCGTCTGCGGCTTCTGTGGCAACCATTCAACCATTCAATGTGTGAGTACTCACTATTCACAATTCACCATTCAGTATTCACCATTTACCATTTACACATTGCGAATGCATTTGCCGCATTATCGGTCTGTGAGTTCGCTCTCTGTCCGATTGGTCCAATTTCTATTCGACGACTTTATTGCAATTACTCGCACCAAAAATATTTTTCTGATTTTCATTTGTTGTGCTCTTGCTTCTCGTGCCTTTTGTAATTGCTCTGTTGTGCCGATAATCAGCCAGAGGCAAAAATCAGAGTAACCAGTCTGTTGCATTTCAAATAGCCAATTGTTGACTCTACTATTTGCAATTAGTGTCAGTTATCGAGTAGCTTCTATTTTGTTTTGCATAATATTCAATACTTTTTGTTTGTTGGTTATTTCAAGAATAGCATCAACATCAGAAGCTAAAGTTTAGACTTATAGTATTAATAATGTAAATTTATATAGCTAATCTGATATATTTAAATCCCTTTAAAGAATGTCTATTTTACAGTATTGGATGGTAGTTAATTATATTATATAGAAGGATATTCTAATTTCCTATATCCGATACGAAATAGCCATGCCTTTTTTCAGTCCGTCTATCTCTCTGTCTTTGCGTCTGTCTGTATAAACAGATTCCTTACTTGTTTTATTTGAGCCTTTACTTAATTTGGTTTCTCTTTAACGGTTTCTATAAATATTAAATTATAAGTTTATGCGGATCATTTTATATCTTCGGGATTTTTGATATATTAATTAGGTATATTTTAAAAGTAACCGACTTGCATCTATTGAAAATAAGTATCGAATATCTGCTGAGTGCGCCTTTGTTACTTGTTTTATTTGAGTCTTTAATCAATATGTTCAAATCTATCTATTTCATTTAATTGCTAATCATTCAATATATGTATATGTTCAACTTCTGAAAATAAGACATAGAAACTTCTACGTTATTTTAGACATTTAATATAAGTGGATTTTTTTGCATTTTATAAAAATTCTGCATAATAAACTTATTTTTATATAGGTTCATTGTTCAAGCCTCATATACGCACCACAAATATACCACATTTCTTTTTCTTCTTATTACAAAAGTAGTTTAATAAGTCTTTAGGTTGGGCTTAAGCTCTCCACCCTCGAGGAGAACAATATACATACATGCGAACCCGAAATTGCACTCATTATAAATGCCAAGCGCATGCTAAACAGCTGACGCCTTACGGTAGAAAATGCTGGAGAGCTGAAAAGTGGGTAACGAAATCGCATTATAAAGGTTTACAGGGCGAGTGAACGAACCAACGAACGAACCCCTTGAAAAATTGTGCAAAATATGCGCACTAGAATTGATGCCCCTCTGTTGCCTCCTTGGCTGTTGCTGTAGCTGTTGCTGTTGCTATTGCTTGCCACGCAATTTGAAAACTTGCCAAAAGGCAGAGGCGAGGACAACAACAAGGAAGGATATTTTGCAAACAAATAATAAAAATCCAATTTTACATTTAATCACGCGCTCAGTCAAACAAAAAATACAAAAAAATAAGAGAGATGAGAGGGAAGAGCAAAAAGGGCAGAAATAAACTTTCGAAGCAAGCGCCTGCTGTCGCCTGCTTGAACATCACAGCCTGGCATCCCTTTTGGCACAATCTCTCGCTATCACCCTCTTTCAGACTTCCCCCTGCCCAGATGTCGTTGCCGTTGTTCGAGGATCAAGGCTCAAGACTCAAGGTGACTCAAGTATTTTGCTTAATTTATTGCATTTTCTACGCTGAAATGCGCAAAAACTTTGAACAGCACTCGCTGAAAATTAGGCTGCTCGACATGACCCCGCCCCATTTTCACCTCTTGGCGAACAGTGAATAAAATGTCATTATAAATTTAAAAAGCGTGTTAAATGCGCCTGCCAGAATGCCAAAAGGGGTGCACTTCCCCCTGCCCTTGCCCTTTTTCTCTTCCCTACCTCCAGCGCGACACAAATAAATTTCATTTTTCATCATTGCAATTTTTGCGCGTAATTTTTCGTACACGTCGCACATAATTCATTCGTCGTCTCAGTCGCATTCTGCATCCTTCGTCCTTCGTCCTGTGCGACACATGGATTAAGTGCCGTGAAATGTTTCCAGGCGCAACATCCCTGCAAGTTCTTCCTCTCTCTTCCTCCTCACCATTCTTCTAACACCATTGAAAAATTAACATTGAAGTGCTTTGTGTCTATGTCTGTGTCTGTGCTATGTGAGTTTGGCCTTTGATTCGTATATCCTGGGTGTCATATATGCTTCCCCTGCTCGCTGGGAATTTCGCACTTGTTTCCCATTAGGCTTTTGATATATATCTCACGCTCTCTCTGGAAATTAAAGCTGCTTATAAGATATCATTTGCAATTTTAAGAAGTCGCTCTAAGTGCATCAGGTATTTGTGCCTGGTTGTGTCCATGACTTTGGTTATCCTTTTGGGCAAAAATGTCATCAACAACTGTGCAACATTTGCAGGCAACTTGTCTCGCTGTCTTCGCTTCCTTCATTCTGACTGATTTTGACGGACGCAACCAAAAAATCATGACGCATATGATAATGAAAATGATTGCACTGCTGACGAAGACGAAGACGACAACGAAGACGAAGACCAGCTGCGGCTGTCTTCAAGATGCTGATGCTGATGCTGATGACAACTGTCTTGAAAGAGACGGTTAAAGGGAAGGGGAGGGAACAGTCAGCCAAGCGAGAAACAGAGAGAAACATGTGTGACGACGACAATGGCCAGGAGGAGCCAACGAGACATGAATGTTGCTTTTTACTGTCCCAGATTACTCTTGTTGTTCCTGTTGTTGTGTATGACAATCTGCCTCTTCCCCCCGCGCCCGCGTCTGTGTTTGTCTCAGTGACAGTTGTACAAGAAATACAAATTTGCAAAATAAGCGAGGGCGTTGTGCAGCACTGTGGGATAAATGGCGACATGCTCAGGGAAGTGTCAACTGATTGCGCTGAGCTAGGCAGGCGTAAAAAAAAGCCGCCGTCGAAGGGAGCAGACAGACAACAGACAGGAGACAGGAGACATCGCAGCCCCTGCGAACCTGCACGTGACGTATACGCCTCGTTGTGCGTGTGACGCGCGACAAATGACGAACAAGTTGTGGAATCTATGGGCTATGGCCTTTCTCACTCTCTCTCTCTCTGCTGACAATAAAACACAATAAAAAGAAATTATGAATAAATAATACGCAAAGTAGCGACGCCATCACAAATCGCTACAAAAAACGCGTCATCTGTTTATGATTTATATATTTTTTAATATATATAGAACACAGCAGACACAATAGCCCGCAGTGACGAGCGAAAGCGAGAGATTTTTGTTGTTCACGCGCCGAAACAAAATCAGTGACCATTAGAGCAGCATTTGTTTGCCACCAGATTGAATTCAGTTTCGTTTTTCTCGTTTGACTTTGCTTGTTCTTTTTTTTCTGGCTGTGCCTTTTTTTCTGTAATTTTAATTAATTTCTCGCTATTTCCGTTCTATCTCTTTCCCTGTCTCTTGGCTTGGCACCTTTTGAAAAGGATTCTCGCCCGGACAGCAAAATTTCTCATTAGCAGCTGTGCGCTGTGTGTGTGTGTGTGTGTGTGTGTGTGTGTGTGTGAAAAAGGCAAAAGAAAACACACCGAAAATTTTGGCTCTAATGAAATGTTTGCTCGACACTTGTGACATTCGCGCATCCGTTTGCAGCATTCGAGCAGCTGTCGACCATGCTCTTCTCTCTGCTCGCTGCTCTGCTCCGCTCTGGCCGGAAGTGCCGCAAAATGAAGCGCATTCTGTTCAGCTAGCTAGTCGACTTCCGGCCAGAGCTGAAACTTTGCCTTGATTAGTGTTAATTAGATTTCACCTGCCAAATTCAACAACGAAGCCAACAACAACGAAATAGAAAAAAAAAACTAATTGCAAACCAGGAAGAAATCTCTCAGCTTTATTGACTTTATTCGATAACTCGCTTTTGCTACTTTCTGCTCCCCTCCTCCGCCATCACCTCGGCCATCCATTGCGTATACGAATTGATTCTCGTATAGACCAAAGGTGTGTTTGATTCGCATCCCAGCTGATTGCCGAACGAGGCAATGCCAAGCAACACGGTTGGCTTCAACATCACAAGTGGACTGCCCGAGTCGAGGCGGCAACTTTTCTCCATATTCGGCAGCTGGGCGCACATCATTCCTGACTTGAATCGTTCGCCATAGCCACTCTTGATGCAGTCTTTATTACCGATTATCTGAATTTGTGTCGAATGCAATATTTGCATCAACTCCTTGTTATCCTTATGCTGTCCCCAGCCTGCTGAATATGCCCAGACATCCCGGAACATCGATCGAGTCTTGGGCAAAGCCACAGCTTTCACCTTCTTTGAGTATGTGATGAATGGCACTTTGATTAGCACAATATCATGATGATACCACTTGTTAAAGTCAAAGCGTGGATAAAACGAAGCATTCGAAACTGAAATATGATAACTTGGCTCCAGACGATTCGCAGCTCCATAACTGATCTTCACAGAACTCGAGGGATTTGTGCAAGAGGCAACAGTGACAATCCATTCATGATCGATAATCGAACCCACGCAGAACCATGTGGTATTTTTGCCACTAAATTCGAGGGTCACAATGTAGGGACTTCGTTCTGATGTATCCTCGAAACCGGTGGAAAAGTCCAAGAAACTTTTCGCCTGCTGCGACATAAGACGCACAAGCTTCGGCTTCAGTACTTGGGTTTTATTGCCGAAAACTGGCGACAAACAAAACAGTAGCTGTAGAAATATAACACACTTTGTATACGTTTGCATTGTAACTTATTATCAATCGATATGTGTACTTGCTACTGTTCGACTTCACTGGTAACTGAGAGTACATCGAGTTCTGCTTCTTGTAGTGACCAAAGCAAATCAAATAACTATTTTAATTTTCCAGCTGGTTTGCAATTCGCATATGGTTTAGCTCCATTAAAAAGCAATTTAATAAGGTATTTTACTTAATATTAAGTCGCTTTGAATTGGTTATCTACTCTATTCAATTGGAGTGCTGTGGAAACTAGACAAGTGACAGTTGTGTTCATTCTGGTAGAAAATGTGTTTTAGGCTGATTCATTTGATCTTTCAAAGATCATCAAAACAATAATCATTAAAAATCAGTTTAGTAAATTTTTTTAGTTCAACACAGCAATAAAATCGAAAAAATCGATCTAACCCACGAAGTACATACAATAATAACTGATTTCTTAAAATTTGGCTGACAATCTGGTATATTTTGTGCCTTAGTATATTTTGAATTTAGTACAAAAAGGACATACCATGTATAATTTCGGTATATTTTAGTATTTTTGCGGAATCGGATATCCCGAAGTCGAGCACACTCGACTGTGGCTTTCATTCCTGTTAAGAATTGTTTTTCCACAAACATTACGATTCAATCCATAAAATTAAATACCTTATCTATTTTATGGCCCTGCAAAAATTGTTAAAAATACCATGAATTCAATATAAAACGAAACTTGAAATTGACAAATGCTTAACCACAAACGTATGAAACAAAATATGAAAATATCACAAAGATGTTGTTGTTATATGAAACACATTCGCACTTTGAGAAACTGAAAATGGAATGCAAATATGAGCAGCAGAGTATCGACAAATAAAAATAACAACAGAAAAAACACAAATGAGTATGAACACTTGTGGCGGACGTGATCGGAGGGAAGTGAAAAACCCAAAAGAAAAAGAAAAGCTGGGTGAGAAAACAATTTGTGCAGCTGTTAAACAAAAATGATGAGCTTCAAATTAAATTTGACTGCATTTTACAGCACATTTTCCGACTGGGCTTTTATGGTTTATGAAGTGTTGGGAAAATATCATAAGGACATGAGCCAAAATAAAGCGAAACAAAGCGAAAATATACAAAAAAAAAAGATAATAATAAAAGAACGAAGCAAGAACATCCGAAGCGGCCAAGGCTTGGCTTTACTTTGGTTTGGTTTGGTTTGGTTTGGTTTTATTTGGTGGCACAGTCCTTTTTCTTTTCGATGGGAGGCTGCTGAATCAGCAGCAGTAGCAGCAGCAGGCGATGCTGGCAACGTGTGGCAACAACGGATGAAAGAGGCAGCCAAAAGTGCCACTATTTGGGTTTTGGCCGCTTGGATTGAAGCAGGATTCAGCATTGGGGATTGAAGTGAGGAGAAAGCGAAGTGTACACTCCTGGCCACTTGTAACAACATGCAAAAGGATTTTCGTCGATTTTCGAGTGCTTCTCGCTATGTGCTCCACATGTGCCCTCCTCTTCCTTTCGCTGCTGCCCATTTTATTTTTCTTTTGGCCAACCATTTGGCGCTTCTGTTGTTTTATATGTCGTTCTCTGCACTACAGTTCAGTGCAGCAGCAGTGTAGTGTTCAGTGTTCAGTGTCATTTATTGTTTTGGCGTCAGTTGTTGCACTTTTCTTTTTTTTCCCCACTTCCAACTTCCGACTTGCCAATTGCGCGTACTAAGCATTTTTGGCAGCCAAAAGAAACTATCTCTAGTCAACCTGCTGCGAATGCCATTTTCACTGGGCCAGCTGTCTTTATTTCAAGTTTAAATTCTGCTTTATTTGCTACTGCATTCTTTATACCAGCTACACATCGGGTAGAATGGTATTATAACTTTGTGACTGCAGGAAATATATTTATATATTTAATATAAGAATAAAGGAGGTATCTCCAACCCTATAAATTAGTTGCTTTGTTTGACATTCTGCTATATTTTGCACTCTATGTTATATTTTGAATGTAGTACTATATCAATATACCAAATAGACTCTTTAGTATCATTTTAGCATTTTTTCAGGTATATTAATTATTTACTTTTACTGGCAGTCTAGTATATTTTGTACTCTATGGTATTTTTTAAGGTACTACTATATCAATATACCAAATATAGCTCATAGTATATTTTTAATATTAAGCGGTATATTAATTTGGTATATTTTAAACTTAAATACCTACTATTTCACTTCTAAGGAAATGTATAGTGGGTATCTCACAGTCGAGCACACTCGACGGTCGCTTTCTTATTTGTTTTCAGCATAAATCTATGCAATCCATGTCATAAATTAAGCAAACTGACAAATCAAATTCCTATCAATGTGTGTACACAACTTTTCAAGGGCTAAAACAACAAGCGAAGAGCACAAAGCATGAAACAATAAATCCGCATGAAATCCTCAAACAATTACATGCATATATGAGAGTTAAGCCATAAAAAAAGCCAAATGTGCAAAAGAGTCAAATTGCAAGCGCAGCAAAGCAAAGAATCGCACAATTAACAAAACGACGAACGAGCCAAAAGCCAAAAGAGAAAGATAAAATGGGAGTGGGAAAGATTGCTGACTGAATCCTTTTGCTCCATACTTCATTTTATTTGATTTTGATATGCAGCTTATGGCAGAGGAAGCAAAAGAATGAGAGAAAGACTTTTTTACGACACACACAAGTGTCTTTAAAATAAGCGAGAGGGGGAAAAAATGTAAGGGAAGAGCAACCGCAACTTGGCTTAAGCTGGCTCTTATGGCACACATCGAAAGTATGCCTCAATAATTTGGAAGCCTCTTGGCCGAGTTGTCCAATTTGACTGCGCACTTCACACGTCAGCCAATTTTTTCACTTTCACAGCAAAATTTCCCCAGCTTTCTCTTCTCTCTTTTCCTCTATCAACATCTTTTCGGTGCTATTTATTTCCTTTTTTTTTTTGGTTGCGGCAAAATATTTTATATGCAATGCATTGCCATGGCCTAGGCAAAGCCCGACTCCGACTGCTAGTTTTATTGCCAGTGCAGATGATGGGCAGCAGCTGGACCGCAAAGCCCAAGCCAGAGCGAAGCCAAGCGCAGCCTCAGTGTCCATTGTGGGTTTTTACCCCGTTTTATGTGCTCACAGAGCGCGTTCTGCTTCAGCGGCTGCTGACGATGTTGATTGGACGTCGGCGTTTTTGCCCAGTAGACCACTTCACTAACAGCTTTGAGTGTCCTCCCAGCATGTGCGAGTGTGTGTGTGTGTTTAGCATCTTGAACATGACGCTATAAACTGGACAGTCGGACATATAGACAACAAGACAGCAGGAGATGATGTAGCGGCACTTCTGTTGCTGCAGCAGAAACTGAAAGAAATACAAAATACGAGTACAACACGAAAAACAAATGCAGCATGCTTCTGAGCGCCACGGGTCGTAATATTTCTTCATTTCCTTTGGCACGTGCACATTGCAATTTCGTTATTACATGCAGCACAGCTTGATATTCTTTTTTTTTTTTTTGAGGCTTTATGGACATAAGAATATATCGAAGTGTGTTGACTGACTGCACTACAAACACATTGCCCAAATGGTAGGCACACTTTTGTGTGTGAATAAATTAAGTGCTTCAAAATAAAAGATTTTTAAGAAATAAATCATTTTTATTCACAAAAATATGAATATAAAATGTTAAAGGCAGTTAATAAAATGTTATGCTGTAAGTTAAATTTAGATGGTTCTACTTTACTCTTATCAAAGACATTAAAAGATTATGATTGAAATATATTTAGCTAATTTTATCTAACAAGTTTAGTATGCAGACCAAAGTTCATGTCTGCCTTGAGTAATTTAATAAAATGATATTGACAGTTACACTGTAAAATTAATTCAATTGCTTCGATGACTTTGACTATCAAAGTGATCTATTAAAGGGGATAAATATATTGACCTAATTTTACCTAAAGCATTTGTATGCCAAGAAATTGGAATTTCGAAAGGCCTATCTGTTTTTTTTTTATTTACAGACATTCTTAGCTATAAAAAACGAAGCTACATTGTTTTTTTGATAATAAACTTGAATATCAAACTGATTCTTATTTCATGGGTTAAGTTAATGTAGTCTTTGTGCTAGTAATTCAATTTAATAGGAAAACATTAATTAGAAATTGATCTACATTTGTTTAAGGTAACTTAAACATCTGAAGTGTTCTGTTTACTTTCCTTGAACTGGAGTTTGTGTAATTATCGAGCTTGTAATTCAATTCAATTCGTAATCATTAATTAGTAGTTGCTGTTATCAATTTTAAGGTGGTTTTTCGTCACGCATGTTAGCATTTGTTTTCAAGCATTACGAGAAGTGCGAGCAACTGTTGCTGAACTGAAATGAAAAGAGTAATCGCATTGCTGCTGCACACAACGGCGGCAGCTCATTTTCACACGCTCTCTCTATGTATTTCTGTCTCTAGTGACGGACGGAGCGGTGCCCAGTTTCACCTCATCATGGTCTAATGAGGCTAGTGTCACCCATGGCGTCAATATGTTTGTCCTGTTGCAAAAACCAAACGAGCGACTGACGGTCGATATATGGACATTACGTCTCTTTTCATCTCACTCTCTGTATCTCCATCTCTCTCTTCGTCTCTACTACGCTTGGGACTGTAATACCAAACGTTGGCAGCTGTTGACCCAAACGCGTAACCAATTTTGGCAGGCGCCTGCAATGTGACATTGCCCGGCGGCCACTTCGACGCTGGATGCTGCTGCACTTCATCATTACCCGGTCGTTATCGCTTTTTTGAATTTAAATGATGGCCTCGCTGCATATGCGTGTGTGTATGTGTGCCACTCCCTGTATGTGTGTGGCAAAGAGGCAAATGCGCGACTGATTTGAAATTTGCGTCCAACACGTACTCTACCAAAATTTACTCCAGTCGCAATTGCTTCACGTCCTTACCCAACTTCCCTTCCTCCCCTCTCTCTCATTCTTTCTCTCTCTGTCACCCGCTGCTAGCGTCCTTTTCGGTCTGATTGTCAATGTCGGTTCCATTGGAGCAAAAAATACAGTAGCCGAACCCCAACTCGAAATGCTCTGGGGCTTTTTATCACACATACGACTCGTGTACCGTGCGGTCTCATGCATATATTTGCTGCCACCTCCTTCTCCTCCACGTTCTCCGCTGCTCCGCTGTCCGGTCGTGCAACCATCGCGCAAATGCTCATTAAAATACGCGAAAATGTTGTAGGCGAAATGTTTTCGGTTTGCCTTTGAAATGTCATTTTCCGTTGCCGCAGGTTGCCTACTCCATTTTTGCAGTCAGTTTCCCTACCTCACACTCTTTCCCCCCTCTCTGTCAGTTTCTATGCGATCGAAACAGGAAATAAATCTAGAGTATACGTATATTTGTGTACACTGCCTTGGTTTACTTACGATAAGGCTTACGAATTGTGTTTACTTAAATGGAATTGAATTTCACTTTAAATTGTGTAGTTGAAGTCATACGAAGATACTTTAATATGAATTAACTTTTTTTATTTATAAACTGTTTCAGTTTTCATTGAAGATAGGATGAAGTAAGCTTTAATATCTAGTTTTTATCCATTTCATTAAAATTTAATATAAATTAAAGAAAATTATTTTGGATAGAAGACAGTTCTATGCTTATAATATCTTTTGCAACTAAAGTTTTGTTTGTAAAATATATAAATCTCAAAGCTTAAAGATAGACATATAGAATTTATGGCTTTTGTCTTATAAAAAAAGTCAGAAATCTTATTGATTGCATGGATTTTCTTTTATTAAAATAAAATACAAACAGAAAAAGGCAAAAATCCTAATATTAGACTTTTTAAAAGTTATTTTTTAACTAAGACCACTATTAAATTCAAATTAAAATTTTTTTTTAATATACTTCATTACGAATTATTTTGTAAAATTTATCAATTTGCTTTGCTCTTTGACTAAAATAGAGATTCACTTTCATCTTATGTGTTAACTTCAATCACAGTGAAATCAGCTGCAAAATTAAAATGAACAAGTAAGAAAGCCACAGTCGAGTGTACTCGACTGTGAGATACCCGCTACCCATTTTGAATAAAAGAAATATATTTTTCGGTATTTTCTCAAAATATACTGAATATACTGCAAAAATACTAAAAATATACCAAATGGTATATTTGGTATATCGACATAGTACCGTATTCAAAATATACCATAGACGGCACAATATACCAGATTGTCAGCGTTTTTGCCCATACAAAAGTATTTCTTTAATAACTTCCACAATTTTTATCTGATCGCAACCAAATTTTCAGAAATCATAACTACTATAGTAATTATTATATATACCAAAATTCGGAACTCTAGCTTTAATTACGCTTGTTATTCGATTTTTTTGATTTGCGGGGGCGGAAGTGGCCGTGGCAAAAATTTGAAACAAACTTGATCTGCGTGCAAACATAAAAAATGCTGTCGAAAAAAAATTATAGCTCTATCTCTTATAGTCTCTGAGATCCAGTGTTTCATACGGACGGACGGACAGACGGACAGACACACAGACGGACAGACGGACAGACGGACATAGCTATATCGTCTCGGCTGTTGACGCTGATCAAGAATATATATACTTTATAGGGTCGGAGATGCCTCGTTCTACCTGTTACATACATTTCCTGCCGGCACAAAGTTATAATACCCTTCTACCCTATGGGTAGCGGGTATAAAAATAAATGAAGAGAAACATTTTCAGCCAAACTATATTATAAAATTGATTTATTACAACTATATTTCGTAAAATATATTAATTTACTTTGACCTCTCGCTTGAAGTGAAATTCATATTGAATTTATTCCATTTTATGAAAATACAGCAAGCTGCAGAAATATACAAATAAAAAATATATAGAAACCCTTAAGATACATTTGAACTCATTCAATATTTTAAAATTGATTTCAATATATTAAAATCATGTCTTTTAACATATTTTAATTTGGTTTTTCCTTTCGCTTGAATACAATTAATATCACTATACTTTCAATAAAGTGAATTCATTTTTCATTTTCATTTTTGCAAACATTCAAGAACATTGCACTTTTTATAACGCAACTCTCATTAAAGCGAAATCAGTAATATTGAAATGTATTGCTTGAACCTTTCATGATAGAAATATGTATGCATTTGCATTTATAAAGCTCTACATATTAAACTTAAGTGCTGATTTCGCTTCTAAATATTGTCGCCCAACCACAAAAGCCTTATAAAATATGCTCGAAAGCGATGCGTTTTAGCCCCATGCTGTTGTTGCTCTGCTGCTCTCGATGATAACCCGTTGATGTCATATAAATAACAGATTTAGTGGTACCGTCCTGGTCCAGTCTAGCCAAGCCTAGGCATGTCCTGTCCTCTCTTGTGCTGGTGGCCATTTTGTTTATTTTGGACCTTTGGAGAGCGGCGCAGACAGCAGCGCAGCAGATAACGGCAGCTTTGTTCTGCGAGTCGAGTCGAGTCGAATCGAGTTGGTAGCTGGTTGCCTGTTTTTATGTGTCATAACCATGCCGTGCCGTGCCGTCGACTGCAATTGTTTGCCAACTGCGACGTCGATGATGGCGGCATTTAATAGTCGAAAGGGGAACGATGGAGGAGCGGAGACGTGAAGCAAACAATGGCATAGGCTTCATTGACTGCGTTAATTGCTGTCATTCATTTGAAAAGTCATACGCGAGATTTTTCGGGCACAAGGACAGGTTTCTCCACACTGGTCACAAACACACACACACACACGCAGACAGACATCGCACACTGGGCGCCCATTGGTCTCGAGAGCCGTTAAAACTGATGATGATGCGTTTACTCTTTCGCTTTCGTTTGGCATTGCGTTTGGGCTTTGACTTTGGCTTTGGCTACTGGAATTGTGCTTGGGATTGCAATTGGGATTGGGATTGGGATTTGAGTTGGGCTAGCATTTTTTGGGCTTCCATAACATTTAAGAGCAACGCTCGCTTTTATGTCGCCATCGTCATCGTTGTCTGTTGCGGCAGTTTCTGCAAATCTTAATCCCCCATTGGGGAGGCAAAAAAACAATCTGCGCTTTTACTTTTACTTTTACTTTTACCATGTGCACAAACGACGCAATGTTTGGCTCTCAACCAATCATTTATGTCATATTATCTGCTTACTTACCCCAACTCCCAGTCCTCAATCCTCAGCATCAACCCCAACAATCCCTCGCAACTCTTGGCATATTTTACCCATTCGAATATTGCTGTTGATGTTGGGGGAGGTCTACACTCCTTTTCTATTTTGCCAAATCCAATTTGGCTGCTAAGCCGAGCAAATTTTTGTGTTCGTTTATTGATTTTGCTCTTGGTCACACAGCAGTCAGCCAGCCAGCAGCCAGCAAGTGAGTCAGCTGCCCCGCACACAGCAGCCACATTATTATCACTCATACGCTCCGTGGTCCGTGCAGGTCGAAAGCGGGCAAGCTGAGGGTCACCCAACTGAACATTGCTCCCACATCGCACATTGCACATTGTGTGTGTATGGCATTTATGTCACTTTATTTTGGGTAGCTTTTGAGCATTGCAAATGCTTTTTGTTTTGAAAGTTCAATACTTTATTTTTAGGTGCAAGCTAAATATACAATTTGTATATGATTTGCGGTTATTGATTGATAATGCTAGGAAGAATTCATGTTACAGTTGAATGATCTAACAAACAAGATTAAAGAAACGCTTTATCACATATTCGAGTGCGTTGAATTATTATAAATTTAAATTGTATACTTAGAATTGTACAGTTCAGATAATGCAATGAAAATCATTTTTGCTCTAAGGTCTACTAAATTCTTTCCTTACTACCATCAAAATATTACTGATTTAACTTTAATCGCTGTGCGAAAAACCTTTACTTTTACCCGTTACCGAATTCATGAATTTAGCTTATGAAACTGTTGCATTTGCAGAACGAAAAGTTAACTCCAGACTGTTTGTTTGTTGGTTTGTAATCAACATAAGCAAAAGTTTAATATTTCTACCTGCTGCATGTTGAAATTTTAATGTTTCTACTCAGTTGCAGTGACCTCTCCCAAGTCGGTTAACCCAGCCTCCCGCCCAACGGATGCATATGAATTCCGCTCGTGTGGTTTTCCAAATGCATTATGACCACCCCCAGCGAGCTGCAGCTCTAGCTCTAGCTCCGGCTCCAACTCCAGCTTCAGTTCCATGGCCAGCTTCGAATGCAGCTCCAACTTGGAACAGGGATAAGCTAATCAAGGGCTATGCCAACAATTTACTTAGCCGAGGCACCGAGGGAAGCCGTGAGTGTGGGGCAATGCCTTCCATTTAGGAGTTTCCATCATGTGAGCTCTCTCTTGGTCCGTGTGAATTTCCTTGCACAGCGCTTTCGGTTCGTTTGGGGGCCTCATGCATAAACCAATTTATTTTGCATAAGCTCAGGCGAACTGGACGCAGAAAGAACGAAGAGAGAGAGGAAGCGACTGAAGAGGCAGCAATTGCTGGATGACGCAGCCAACTCCGATTGCTGCAATTTTTGGCTGTCCAAAGTCCACTTTATGCATTTATGCGCCTTTGTCTGCGGTTTTTCTTTTCCTACTACTTTTTTTTCTGTGCACTCACCGTCTGCGGCGCCGGGTCATTAATTTGGTAGCGAGCGCAGTCGAACTAGAGGCGGCGACCCTTGCCCAATCAGACGGGAAGTCGAACTGACCGGCTGGCTAGGTTCTTAACGGCATTTCCCTAGTGAGAAATTAGGAAATTGCATTTGCTGGCAGCACCAAGTGAACCAAAACCGAAACTCAGACACCAGACAGCAGACAGACAGATGGACAGACGGACGGACGGAGGCAGAATAAAGCGACGTGGTAACGGAATTTACGCGCTGCACTCGACCAAGATTTGCAATTGACGATAGGCAAATGCGAGGCAGCCAAGGGCTCCTGGGCAGGATGCAGGCAGGACTATGCTGCACTGCCCTGCGCTATGTTGCAGGCGTTTCTTCGACAGCTGGAAATTGGCAAAATGTAAATTTTCATATGCTGCCATATGCATGTATGACTCCCCTACGAATTCGGCACAGTGCATATAAAATTTATTGCTCATTCGCGGCGTGTGCGGTTAGCGCCATCATCATCATCATCATCAGCAGCAGCAGCAGCAGCAACAAACAGCGGCAGCATTATCATCATTATTATCAAGCGACGTTATCATAAATGGGGCTCGGCTCTGGACAGAGGGCGTTAAAATATTCATAATCAATGCTGCATTAGCAACGACGGCAACGTTTTACAGTTCGTTGCGATTTCATCTCTATCTCTCTCTCTCTGTCTATCTCTCCCTTCCCTTTCTAGCCATAAATCTACAGAGTAGCTGCCAATCATACGTTGTAGACTTTTACAATGATACGTTTAATTGATTGATTGCAGTATGCTTAGTTTAATTAGCGCTTTTTTACCTGTCGCTGAAAACTTATTGAACCATTTACGAGTGCACAAGTCTGACATAATACTAAACTTATCAGCATGGTTATGTTAATTTAACAAAATTAACCTTCAACTAAAATGTGTCAATATACCGCAGTTAACATAAACATATTGATAGATGGTTTAAATTAATGCGAAATTAGCCGACGATACCCAGTTCCCATTGATTATTTATTTAATGCCTATAATCGAAGTACTAGTGTATTTAGGTATTTTGTAGTATATTAATTTGGTATATTTTACGAATAATACCGAAATTAAATTATTTTATTTAATAGCTGTAATTAATATACCACTGTATTTATTTCTAGTATATTATTTTAGTATATTTTCGGTACACTTTTATTTTTTAGTATATAAATGTGTAATATAGCTTTTTGTGTAATAATACCGCAATTTATTTATTTTTTTATTGCCAATAATCGGTATACCAGTGTATTAGAATACTTTTTAGTATATTAGTTTGGTATATTTTTATGAATAATATAATAATAACTATATTTAGCTTTCATTGAATATGCGGAACGTATATTCCATAGTCAAGCTTTATTATTTTATGTTTATTTTAATTTTAGTAAATATTAACAATAAGTTTTATACTAAAACATAACGGAGCGGTGAATATATATGGATTTTTATCATTTTCTTCATTAATAATGATTGATTTTAGTAGTTTATATCTAGACATTTAATGTTAGAATTACATACTTGATTTTCAAACACACGTTGTCTCAAACATGTATTGTCTTTGCCTAAAAATGCGTAGCAGGTATTTAAACAGTCGAGTTTAGTCTCCTGTACATTGCCATCTCTCTCCTGTCTCCGTCTGCTTTTGCAATTGCAGTTCGAGCATGGCGACAATAACAGCCATTAAGTGTGACCAACACGTAACTGGGCAATAAACAAGCGTGACAAATGATGCTGCTAAATGAAAGTTGATTGCCAGTTGACGGACACACACCTGTTTCCAAACAGCCAGGACACAGTAGCCGGTAGAAAGCAGTAGTTGCTGCTGCACCAGTTGGACGGCAATCAAAATTGTCATGGCAAGCAAGTAAACAAAAAAAAAAAAATGAACAAGTCTGCCGAAGGGAAAAGAGAGAGTGAGGTAAAAAAAAATCACAGCACGAACTGCGACGCCTCGCGATGCGATGCGATGCGACGCCACGCAACGGAAGTTAGTGCAAAGGCAACGCCAAAGGCAAAGGCAAAAGCAAATGTCGCACTCTGGAGCCAGAGACTCGCTTCCTGTGACGGTGGCCATATTAATAATGATGGCGCGATGGCGACAAAAACGCAAAATGGCCGCTGCCCTTTTGGGCGGCTGGCGACGTCACGTGTCGAGGCTGCGTGTGATTTCTACGACAGGAAGCAAAACGGTAGAGAAAATTTTCGACTGCTGCTGCAATGCAATCGCTATTTTTGCTGGCCTTTATTGCCGTAAGATTCACGTTCACAGAGGAATAGGGCGGGTCAGCAGCAGCAGCATCGGCATCGTCCATTATTATAGCTGGTTGTTGTTGCTGCTGATGCTGCTGAGCTGTCGCATTGTCACATTGAATTTGCCCGTCTTGTCAGTCGATAAAAATTGAATAAGTTCACAGCACGACGCAAGAAGAGAAACGAGTGAAGCTGCTTCTGTTGCTGCTGCTGCTGCTGATAAATGCATTGTAATGTGTCGTGTGGAGCATGCTTTTAAATTAATTTAAATAAATTGAAAATGAATGGAAAATCTGCAGTGCTATTTGAGTTGTTATTGTCATTGTGCTGCGACAAACAAACAACAGCAAAAGCGGCGAAAAAATAAAGTCTGAAACGAAACGCAGTTGAGAAATAGTTAGAGTCTCGTTGAACAAAATGAATTCCAACTGTGATTGCAGTAAATCTCCAAGATTAACGAACAGCTTCAATATCACAGAGCTAGAGTGAGCACAATCTTTAAATGGACACAGAGAATCAAGCAGCCAAGCGGCAAACAAATTACTAATTGGCAAGCAAAACGCTCTACTTGTTTTCTAACAAACAACACACAACCCAAAGGGAGATGGAGGGAGAGAGAGAGAGATCGAGTCTCTGCTGTGGTTTCATGCAGCATACAGGTACACACACTCCTTTCTAAAGGATGTAAAGGATGGCAGACATGGCACACATGGCACACAAGCTTCATTAACTCAAACTATGCTGCATTTTGCGATTATCAAATTGTCTTTACACACATGAAACCAATGCGAAAAGGAGAACAGTGTAGAACCCACAACTAGCGACTAGTGATTGGTGACTGTTGCTGCTGTTGCTGCTGCTGCTGCTGTTGGCAAATACCAAGTGCAAAAGTTGCCAGAAGGGAGTCCAGGGCCATTGGACAAACTGGCAACCGCAGAAATATGAAGCGCATGGTGCGATGATGACAGAAGCAACAGCAGCAACAACAACAACCTCATAGGTGTTGTCTCTATGGCTATAGAGTAAAGTAGAAAATCCCAGCCAAAAATGCTTTGGGACATTCTGCTGAGCAAACTGGCAAAGAGGCATGCAAAAATGCAGCTGCGATGTGCTGATGACAACCATGTTGACGATGCCTTCCTTTGCCCCCTTACACTTCGCTGACAAACTGACTCGACGGTACAGGAATAGCAATAGCAATAGCAATAGCGACAGCAACATGCAACTGCAACACACTGGACACATGAGGCAACATTATCACACCTGACGGCGATTAGAGAGTCAGTCGTTGTCGTTGTTGTTGTTGCTGTTGTTGCTGCTGCTTCTGCTGCTCTTAAATTTGTGCTGTCTGTGTTTGCGGTGGCCGCAGGACTCGAGTTTCCAGTCAGTGTCCGGCGAATGCGAGTGCGAGGCCAATTGATTGAGAGTGAGAGTTAAGCGACCTGCTGATTAATGGTTTCGATACCTCGCACTCTTCGCCAAACAGCAACAGCAACTGCAGTCGAAAACCGTAGCAGGAAAAGCCATTAAAGTGCTGCTCGAAGGGGTTAAGCAGACCGATGATGTTGATGAGAATGGACTGAAAACAGTTCAGATTAATTGGCAAATATTGTGGAGAGTTTTGCACAATGTGCAAATCAAATGAACATGTAAGAGCTAAGCAAGGGAAAACTTTTTCAATTCCCCGATTTTCAAATGAATTTAAGTTGTAGTGAAAATTTCATATCTTTCGCTTTGCAAAGTAAAACGATCTTATTGTCTTCATAAATGAATTTCTTATTTATGTGAGAGCTGAATCTTTACTATTAAAGTGCAGTAACACAATTGTGCATATCTTGTGTAAGCCAAGCCTTTTGATAACAAAATAATTACATAATCTGAACGCTAATGTTCATTTATCTCGGTAATATTTACAGTAAGAAAATGCAGATTCAATTTTCTTACTTAACAAAAAATAAGTAATTTATCTGGTATTTTTGTACATCATGTGTTTCTTAAAATTTAGTACTGTAAGTATCAAATGTGAGCGTCAGTATGTTTTGTTCTTTTTGTAGTATATTAAGTTGGTGTATTTTAAAATTAATATCGCACTGTTTTGCATTTATTGTCATAGTCGAGTACACTCGACTGTAGCCTGCTTAACATACTTTAAATCGAAACTTCAATATACTTTGCTCATAACCCTGTTATTAATAATACATAGAAGGCATATGTTATGATAATATACATTATCTCTTTATTTGAATTACTTATCTAAAAATGTCATTAATAACTTAGGTTGCTTTAGAAGAGTTTCATATATTTATTTCCGACATCTTTTTTGTAACTTTATAGTTCACAGCACATTTTTATATTATTCTTAAAGAAATCGTGCCGACTTTGTGCCATTATTTACTTAGTTTAGAATCTCTGTTTTTCACCTCTCCATTTGTTATTTTACTTAACACACACAAGTCTCAAGTAACTTCATAGACTTTCTCGCGTGACTTTGTGGCACCTCAAGGAAAGTCTCTGCGGAGTGTAATGCAATGAGGATCTTTTCGACTTGCCAGCTACAACTATTTGTTATTTCTATTGCCCCATCTTATAAGTCACATAATACTACTTGTCGCATAGACTCGTTGGCGTGACTACGGCTCTTCACTCCTCACATCAGAGGGAATGAGGGGGGATCCCTGCAGCTCAGTTTCTATTTGTTGTTTCTATTCGGTGCAGGCAAAAGCAAAAGCAAAACTTTCGCTTATGCAAAATGTAGGTCACTGTGTTGGATTGCAGCTAAAGTTTAGAAGCCAATCCCCCCTCTTTCGTATAGTTTCCTTTGCCAGCCGTTGCCATCCGTTTTTGTTGTTATGTGCAAATATTTTCCATTTAATTAACGCATGGAAACTAGCTGCAAAGATGACAGCGGGCAACGGGGTGGTGGTGGAGGGGTGGCAAGGGGAACTCTGTCGCAGCAGATTAAAATAAATTGCATAGAAATTTATCATTCGAATCTCGGGGCAGACAACAACAACAACAACTTGACACAGTTGCAAAACTTGGCAAGAAAGTGGAGCTTAGGGTCAAATTATAGCTGTAAGCGTGTATATGTGTGTGAGTCGGTCTGTGTGTGTGGGTTTGCCATAATTAATCATAATAAAACCAGAGGCAGCAACGAACCAGGTAAATGTGAGAATCCGACACAAACACACACATACAAACACACCAAAAAAAAAGAGCCCACAATTTTCTAGCATTTTCTTTGCCATCAAAATAAATGAGCCAATTAAGCGAGCCACAAGTGAAAATGGCCGCCAAAAGCTTCCGTCTCCGTTCGTCCTGATGAGGGTAGTCCTTTACCTGCTCCTCTCTTCTATCTTCCCCATATTCCTCCTGAAGGAGTCTCTGAGTCTCAGGTGTTGCGCATCATCATCAGCGTCTGGCTGCCTCGGTCTCTCATTGCCTGTTTGGCTGCCAATTTATGCAGCTGCTGCTGTTGAAATTTATTTATTTCTCTCTCTCTCTCTTTTTCTCTTACTGCTCCACTTCAGTTGCGTGGTTATTTGGCTTTGGTTTCGGCGCCATGAGCTGCGTTGACTGCGGGTTAAGTCGTTTGAAAATTTCATTCTAATGAAACTAAAAGACCCGCTAATTGTTGCACCGTTCTCAAGTTCTTAACGCGGCTTCGACATGGCTTTTCACTGGGTTTTTACGCATTGCAAACTTGTTAATTGAAATCGATTTTAACGATTTTAAACCTTGTCATATTGTATAAATACATTTTTGGATTGAATAAATGAAAAAGTAATGGAATGTAGTCAAAATATTTTAGTTTTGAATAGGAAAATTTAATTTGTTTGAAACTTCATCTACATATATATTTAGATTTTTAATTTTTGAGTTCTCAATCTTACTTTTTTCTGTTTCTTATTAAAGTAAAATAAATCTTATATAAATAAACATCTTTGTAGTATTTCTAATTCTAAAATAGTCTTAAAAATTAGTAATTGACACAATATTCGCTTGTTTGGTATTTTAAATAAATTTTTAATAGTTTTAACACTTCGAATTTTAAACATTGAAATTTGTCTTCCTCTAATTTAATTGACTACATTTGTTTCAAAGATGAGACATGTGATATGAAATTTATATTATTTTAATTGTGTGTCTAGTCAAAAAATTTTAAAAACAGTTGTTGATAACGTAAGCTTTCTTTTAATTATTTGATATACATTTCAATACTCTTAGATTTTTTAATGATTTTTAATTTTAACGTTTTGAAATTGAGTTTTTCCTTTGCTTATCAGAGCAGAATAAAAGTTAAAGGAATAAAGTATGAACTTCTGTTTTTAATTTTAGAATATAATTCTTGAAAATTATTAAAATAAATAAACTTCTTTTAAAAATTGTGTACTTTTCATTTTGAATTTTAAAGCTCTAAAACTTTAGTTTCGCATTTGCATATTAAAACTAATTTAACTGGCATCAAAGCAGTATAAATGCCAAATGAATAAACTATGAAGTTGTATTTCTAGTTCCCAAAATTTCTTTAAAAATATTACTTGATATTGCAATCTAAATTTAGAATTTCAAAAACTATAATCTTTTGTTTTGACTTTGCTCGTTTCAGGTACGTAATGATCGCCTTCTGAATTCCGGCATTTCCGCTCATCAAAACAAGATTCCCCCGAATGTTTTACGGTTTGTATGCTTAGAGATAGGAAAGGGAATCTTCTTTGCTGACGTCAAGCCGATGTTTGCACAAAACTGGGGAAAGAGTTTCTAGCGAGAATTCGCAGATTAATGTGAGATTATGCAGCTGATAGAAATGTCACCAAATGTCAGCAGAATTTCTTGTTTACATTCAGCTGCTTACAGCATCAGCAAGTAATGAAAGTAAATTAAAAGACGTTGCTTTAAATTTTAATTAAATGCGAGTGATAAAAAAGTGAATACAAAATCAATGAATTTTCCTTATGCTAAAACTTATCGCTATGCTAATTATTAGAACTTAAAGCTAGAATGCAAAACGAAACGAAACGAAACTAATTGCTACTGTGGCAAGTGACTTCACACAAATCATGCGGCAGCTGCTCCGTTGCTGTTGCCGTTGCCGTTGCCACTGCCACTGCCTCCACATTGCCTCCACTTGCAACTGCAGCACTTTGAGGTCCTTTTGCAGTTGCAGCCTGCAGATGCAATCGATGCTGCTGCGCCGCTCCACGGACAACCGCAAGGGCAACGCTGGCGCCCAGCAGTGAGCCGGCCACAACATCCGACCAATGGTGTTTGTAATCCATGACACGGCTAAGGCCGACAAATGTGGCAAGTGCAACGCACACCAGCTGGCACAAGGGACGCAGCAATGTGGACGACGGCGACAGGCGAATGCTTTGCAAATATAGAGCCATAAACACAAGGCCATAGAAGGCCATGCTGGAGTGGCCGCTGGGAAACGAGACATTCATATCGCGCAGCATCTCGGGCGTGGCATCCGCCGAGTGGCAAGTGTAGTCCATATGATAGATGCCACCGTGGCGATGCGCTTCATCCAAACAGGTGCCACCATCGGCCAGCTGGGGTCGACACACGTCAAAGAAATGCGGACGCAGTCGTCCGATCACTTGCTTGCCCATGTCCTTGATGAACTGCTCTACCACATGGCCAAAGAGGAACCAGCGCACAGTATTGAACACAGGCCAAAATTGCTGCCAACGGCAGTTGCCACCGGCAACACGACGCCAGCAGCGATAGGTGTCGATGATCACAAGTGCAGCGACTGGCAGATACAAGCTGATCCAGTGCAGCATGCTAGACGTCACTGTGTTCTCCTTGTAGGGATACATGAGCGACTCATCGTCGCAGAAGAAGCCGCGCTTTGTGGCAGCTCCCGAAAGGCGTCTCACATTCCGGGACAGCAGAAGAAGGCCGCCCAGCAGGATAATGTCCAGCAGAAGACGTAAATGTCCTCGATTCACTGACAGCCAGTTGAGTCGTTGATCCACACTCATTTTTGGTTTTTGGTTTGCTCGGCTCGACGATTCACGCGTCACTGATCGCGCCTTGGAGTCGAGATGTGGGTTGAAGCCGCTGCCTCTGCCTGTCTTGATTATTATTGCGACACTCTACGATCTCAGCTTCGGTTCAGTGATTTCACGAGCTTAATTTATTTAACAATAACAATAATAATAATGGCAATCGCAAAGATCAAGCATGTCGCTGCTTTAATACACTAGCTTTGCAGAGCTAACAAATGTGAAATAAGAAAATGATTTTAAAGTGAAAGGTTGGCAGAAATAATAGGAAATAATACATAATTAAAACGGAATTAGTTTTATAAATATTTTATGTAAATATTTGAAATATTTGCACAGCTCAAAAAGCATTAATAAGTTAAGCTACCTCTATGCAAATTTATAGGGAATTTTTTTTAATAAGAATGTGTAGAGAAGAGTTTGTAGAGTTATTTAAAGAAATAATTCTGAGAATATTTAAGGATCTTTTCATCGGAATATTTGCAGTTATAATGTTTACTTAATTGTACAATAGATTGACTAATTGTGCTAATCATTTAAATTATTTATTTTTACTTGTATTTCATCTTTTCTTCGATTCTCAAGAATTAGAACCAATGCTGTATAGCTTATGAAAAGTTGGAAGAAATAATAAAAAATAATATATAATTCAATTGCAATAGTTTTTACATACACCATACATATTTTACGCATATGCTTCAAAATTATTAACAGAAAGTTACAAAAAAGTTAAAATACCTCTACTCAAATTTATAGGGAACTTTTTTAATAAGAATACATATGTAGAGAAGAATCTTATGAGTTATTTAAAGATATAGTTCTGAGAATATTAAAAGATATTTTCATAGGAATATTTGCCGAAATATTTTGTACTTAATTGTGCAATCGATAAATTTACTAATTGTGCTAATCATTGGATTTAATTATTAATTCATTTATTTCACCTTGTCTTCGATCCTCAATTGAATTAGAACCTTTGCTGCATAGCTTATGTACCCCTTTCTCACTTTTAACTCGTGCGTAATAAATGTGTTAATGTTGTTTATTCATAATGATCGCACTATGGGGGTTTATAGTATTTACTAAACCAAATTAGAAATTCTATTGATCTCCGTCAGCAGCTCAGATTTCGCACTTGAAGAAGCATCAGACTTGCCTTGGTCCGCTGATAAGAGGTTGAAGCAGGGGCACGTGTTTTGTGGGACTTACCAAAGCAAAGATCTGTTATTATTTTTTCACATATGTCTGGCCTTCAAAGTTCACAAAACACGCGAGTTATTTGCTGTTTTGTTTTCTATTGACGACACGGAATTAGAAATTGTCTATTCATAATAATATTGTTGAATTCGTTGGCTTGGCAACTCAATTAATTGCGACTATTTCTTAGTGCACTTTGAACGAGCTTTTGAAGCGAAGCTCTTAAAATTCACACTTCTCTTATGATGCTCTCTTTATAATTGGGGTGACGAGTGTCATAAACATTCAGAGCGAGCATTTAACACGTAAATCTAATAATCAAAAATAATTTAATAAATAGTCATCAAAAGCTTTATACAAATTTACTGCTCGAAAGTATATATTATAATATTTATGTATTTCTTTTGTGGCACACACAAATTCCCACGATCGTAAAAAGGTTTTATCGCTAACAAATCTTAACTCTAATTCAATTTTTTCGGTGATCTTGCATCGTGCGTATGACGCAGCAAAAAGAGTTGCCCGAAAATAACTTAGCAGCTCTTTATAGACTAGAAAATACCCAGTAATTAAGCAAACAGGTTTATTTTTAGAATCTATAAAGTGTCAGCTTAAAGAAGATACTAACTTTTTAGTAAAGTGGCGATATTTTTTCTTTTATGTTTACTCTAATTACTTGCATTTCATTTTATTTAATTGGGTTTCATTATTTTTTACTTCAGTTGAGTGCACCCAACGTTCAAAGTTTAGGCTGAAATTTTTGGGTGAAATATGTATTCAAATATTGTTCGTGAGTCATTAATGACGATCGGCTTTCACGGTTGCTGTAGACTCATCAAACAATGATTACGCCTCAAAGAAACAAACTCATATGAATCTACACTTCACAAATAAGATAAACAATGGAATTCAGTTCAACATGTTGTAGAAGCCCGACTCATTATTGTAAATAAATACAGCAAGGGATTCCCTTTCATTTAAATTCCAGAACATATCAGTTTAAATTAGTTAGTTATTTCATTAGTTGTTTAGCTGCAATCGAGCTGACTTTCGCTGCAATTAAAGTTCAATAAAATTTCTCTTATATCTAGAATCTCAACAAACATTTAGCGTGATATTTATCTCCAATAACCTTCGCTTTCGAGCAGTGTATTATATTTATACTTGTCGAATGGAATGAGGTTAACTTTTAGTCCGACTTAATGCGGATAATTTGTATTTGTTGCTGTGTCTGTGTTGAGAGACAGCCAAGCATGAAGCCCGCAAACAAAATAAATACGAGTACTCATGACAAATGCGTAATGTGGTTTTAAATATTTATTACATAAATAATACGAGTTTCGATGGAATAGAGTAAGGTGTTAAACGTACAATGAATGACAACTATACAAATGCACAGATGAACGATAAGACAAAAGACGATATATTATGACATTATCAACTAAGGAAATGTAAACACTATATACTAGAAATTCTCATCATTTGATTTTGCTTCACAGGTAACTCTTTTATTAATAGCACGGGCACGTTTGCTATAAACTAAGTTAACTATCTTGTATTTGGTATGGAATGTTTTTTATTTTTGTGGATTTTTCACTTTATCTCGCACATCTCGTATCTTTGCCAACTGCGCCTTATACTTTGGTACAATACTGATCGTCATTATAGTTGCTGTTCACACAATACGGCGGCGGGGTGGCGGGGCAAACCTCCTCCTGCAGCGTGGCCGATGTATTCTCTCGCCTCAGTCCAGAACCCAGCACAACATCATGAAACTGCGGCTTGAAGAAGTGAGCAATGTAATGGGCTGTGATCAATGCGCCGGCGACGCCAATCAGCGATCCCGCCAACACATCCGACCAATGATGCCAGCTGTCCATGACCCGGCTGAGTGCTGTGTACCAGGCCAGCATGATGAGCGTAAATTGGAGAAAGTGCCGCGCCAGCTTCGAGCTGCTCCACGTGAGTTTGCGCTGCAAATAGAGCGCCACATAGAGCAGGGCATAGAAGGAGAGACTCGAATGGCCGCTGGGGAAGCTTAGCCTGGTCTGCCGGACATCTGCAATGGTGTAACCCTCTCCAGCGCACTCGTAGTTCTCCACATAGCGATGCAGATTGATGGGATCGGTGCACAAGCTGCCATCGCTCAGCTGCGGTTGACACACGGCAATAAAGTGTGGCCTCAGCCTTCCAATCGTGTACTTGCCCACCTCGGTGGCATCAAAGGTGAGCAGCATGCCAAAGCCAAAGTAGGCAAATTGCCGGCCTAGTTCCACATACCAGGCGGACATCTGCCAGCCAAAGAGTTGCACTGTCGTCGTCAATTCTCCAGCACGCATTGATCGCACATACTCCACAAGCACAAGGATGAGCAGAGGCAACGCTCCAACGAGGAGTCCCAGCATCACAGGCGACACTGTGTTGTCGTGGAAGGGATAGCGTATGCTCTCATCGTCACAGAAGAAGCCGCGTCGCACTGGCTCCACGGCAAACTCAAAGATGCAGATCGGTATCACCAGCACCGTCACGATCAGCAGCTCGATGAGAAAGCGTCGCGTCAGTTGCCGTTGCGCCAACGCTGTACGCTCCGTTTCCCGTTCCCGCTCCCGCTCCCGCGATGTTTGTGTCTGTGTCTGGGATGGAGTGACCCCAGTTGTGATGTTGTCCTCATTGGCGGCGTCGCGCATTTTTTATGTTGTCGACTGTCTCGATGCTTTTTTAATTAGTTAATATTCCAATTTTATGCTGTCTAATTAAGTTTTGGGTTCGGGTTCGTTTGCTGGTTTTTTTTTTATACCCGTCGAACTATGTTTTGGCGTCGTTGCGGGTTCGTTGTCAGTGGCTGACTGATCCGACCTCGAGTGGGTAACGTTCTTTTAATTTAACGATCATTTCATGCTCCACGACGCATACGCTCTTGTTGTTTGTTTACAAAGTTTCTCTCGCTCTCCCAAAATTGTCTCTCTTTCTCTCGTGCGCACTCTCTGCAACCCGCTCTTACTCTTTATATCTCGCTGTCTGCGTCAACGCAAGTTTATTACTCTAGTAGAGTGCTTAGACAGAGGGCAGCTGAGGAGTATTCTGCATTAGGCTAGATTAGACAACAATTGGCAGCCGACGCAGGGCACTGCAAGAAAAAATTAAAACAATACTTAATTATTTGCAATATCATGATTACAAATAGACAAGTAAATAACTCAGATATAAATGGATCATATTTATAAATAACTCTTTCAGAAATTGGCAGATAGTAAAGGTATAATAAAGTATAGTAAAAAGACAAGGCAAGACTAGAAATTACAAAGTTTCGCATAATTTTTCAGAGAAGAAGTTTATAATTTTATTAAGCTCAGAAATTTATACATCACATCTATTAAAAAATATGTAATAAATACGGAAATACTAAATGCAGTATAATGATCTACTATACTTCATATAGAAGAATATAATACGAATGTCTGCGATATGATCATCAAAGCAAAATAATTTAATAGATTTATAAAAATTATGTTTTTTTTGCAACACAGCAATCATCACTAAAAATTTCAAGACTGAAGCTCTATTAGTTTTACTGATAGACAGGCTTAAATCGATGGACGGACAGAAAGACAGAATACTAACCGCTGTGAAAATACGAAAAACACTTCTCATATTTACATTTATTATACAATTGATAAGGTAATCGATTCCCAACTCGCTCTCACTACACTTTTTCTCTCAGTGTTGCAACTGTCTGTCTCAGTGTCTTGCTGCTCACGGCGCTCTCCGAGAAAAAGCTCAAGATCATTTTGATAAGATAAATCAACGCGTGTTCCAGATAACAGCAAAAGTACCCGTTCAACCTGCCCACACACAACATTTTTTTGCCAATTCACTGCAGTTCAGCTCATTTTAGAGGCAATTGCGCAAATACTACGAATACAAATAATCGTCGGCTTTTGTCTGATGACTGATGTGAACGATTAAGCAAAGTCGCGTTAAGATTTAACGCTATTTTGTGACTATCAACTAGATACGAAAAATATAAGGAGAATGATTACTGGCCAATAAATAGTCGTATCTCGTATCTTGGGTCAATAGGCGCTACTGTGAGTGAGTCACTCACTTGTTGTGTTTACTCATCACAGTCCAATCTGAGGTGGGGGGAGGGACTGAGTGGCTGTCTATTGTTGTGGCCCAGTGATGCATAAAATAGGCGCGTCGCACGCACTGGGTGCTGGGCTAAAGATTTGCATTATCATCATCCAGCGGCAGAAAGTGCAACAACAGCGCGACACGCGGAACTCGAAGTGGACACATAGAGCGGCACGCTAATCTGTTGCAAGAATGGCCCCCATTGTGCCCATTGTGTGTGTTTGGTACGCACTGTGGCAACTTCTGCTCAACTTCTGCCCCCAAAAATAACAAATATAAAAAGCACATGTGACATCGTATGCACAAAGTTGAACAGTCGATTGCATTAAAAAACATACTCCCCCTCTCTCTAGTGAGTACTCATACTTGGACTCAGACTCACATTCATACTCACACTCACACTCACACTCATACTTATTCGTATTCGTAGTCGCTGTGGGATGTCAAATGGCGCGACCTTTAATTGAATGAATAAGCGACATTTGATTGAATTAAGGCTCTGCTCTACGTTCGCTCTCTCGCTCACTCGCTTTAACGCTGTAAGTTGCTCTCTTTTTAAATATATCTACATATATGGGAAGCATGTGAATGTTGTGGAGCAACTGGCGCTTATTTGCCTCTGTTTGACTTTGCTGTTGTGCGGGTTAACCGTTAACCATTGGCATTTTAAAATGCACTTTGAACTTCACTCGTTTTTTAATACCCTGTTTCCTTTGAAGTGTGAAAGAAAAGGGTAACTCGACTATCTGAAAATCCACTCAATATCCACATTAAATATTCTATATAAAGAAAGACTGTCTGTCGGATTTCAGAGATTGAACGATTCAAGGATTTCAAATTTGGAACACGGATTTTTGGAAAAAGAATAACTCGACTTTGTAAAAACATACTCGACAAACACATAATAAATTCTAAAAAAAATTGCTTTCTCCTCTACCACAATATGTTTGTTTGTGTAATTACATGTTACAGAAATTTGAAATTTGGCAGACGAATTTCTGTAATAATTTTAAATATCAATTTCTTGTTATAAACCAATTTTCTTTTTATAAATGCACTGACATTAATTTTTTTTTGTTATCATTCCTTTTAGTTGGAAAAATGTACAATGAACTGATTTTGTTTGACAAATCTAATCACTTATAGATAGTAGTTCTTCGCGATTGAAAGTTCTGTTCTGATTCACTTACATTGTATTCATTCTTATTACGATCCACTCTTTTTTTTTGCACAGTTCATTTCGCTTTAACTGCACACACACACACACAAACGAACACGAAGCAGCTCACTTCACTGGACCGCGCATCAGCATGTGCATTAAAATGAAAACGTAAACATAAACGACAATTGTTCGACGATCGATCGTTTATTGGTTTTACGACGCTTGGCCACTGTGCTGAGCCGATTGTAAACTTGGAAGCGCCGCTTGTCGTTGCCGACTGAATGAAAACAAATGCCATGAAGCGCTGTTTGTTGTTGACTTTGTAAACAAATCGCTCCGCACTTGTCATTCTCTCTCTCTCTCTCTCTCTGTCCACTTGTCCGCTTTACCCACTTGTTGCTCAATGGGTTATGCCATAGGCAGAGCGAGAGCGCTAAGCAGAGAGCGAGCATAAAAAAGAACTGTTGAGAGTAAGCTTGCGCATGTGGACTGTGGTCAGTGGGCTTTCACTTGTTGTGTGGATCGCAAGCCAACAGTAGGTTTGAAACTTGACTGATCGCAGTGAAGGAAACACATTCCACATTCTTGCATACATTTATTGAGTTATACACTTACAAAAAGACTTATACTTAGAAGCTAATAGCCGTAGGTGGCGCGATTATAGTAACCAGCATAACCATAGATCTGTTCATTCCTGGGCCACTGACGTCGCTTCACTCTCACCTGCCGAAACAGATGCGCCACAAACACGGCCACAAAAGAGGCCAAGGTGGCGCCTAGGAAGACGCCCGCAGCGGCATCCGAGATGTGGTTTTGGTTGGTGGAAATGCGCTCCAAGCACACGAGCAACGCGATGGCGCCACAAGCCAACTGCAGCGTGGAGCGCAGCAGACGCAGCCAGGGGGCAAAGAGACGCGCCTGGGCATAATAGATGAGGAAGAACATCGCATAGCTGGTGGACGTTGCAAAGCCGCTGGGGAACGAATGACGAACCAGCGACAGCAGCTCCAGCGAGGCGGCAAACTCGGTGCACTTGTAGTCCTCAATGTAGCTGGTGGCGTTGCCCGGTGACAGTAGTTCGCAACTTAGCAGCTGCTGCTCCTCTTCCTCCTCTACGTCATCCTCTGCACTCCATTTGGGCTGACAGACATCGAAGAAGTAGGGACGCAAGCGACCCGTTGAGTATTTGGTCACTCGAATCACAAGCAAAGTAAGCCCAAGGCCAAACAGATAGACGCCAACGATCTTGTAGCACTCGCTGATGAAGCTGGGAATCCGAGCGCCAACGAAAACGAATCTTTGCTTCAGCTCCGCTGAGCTGGGCACGAAGGCAGCCCGCAGCATCTCCACGACAAGAATGAAGGCTGCAGGCAAAGCCACAACAACAATGGTCAAGTGGATCTTCGTCAGCCAGGCCTGGCGATAGGGATAATGTAAACTGTCATCGCTGCAGTGGAAGCCACGTTGCACCGTCTGCAGTTGCTGGGGCAGCACCACCAAGGCAACACAGTAGATGGCCAGCAGCAGCAGAAAATCGATGATGAGACGCGAGAGAAGTCGCGTGTTTGGATTGCCGCACATTTTGACACTGTTGAAGAGTTGAGACTGAAGACTGAAGACAGCAGCCCATGGTCCGAGAAGCAGCTACTTAATTTACATGTCTATCTCGCAGTTACGAGTGGTCGAGTGTGGCTGTGTGGAAACTTGTTTCAATGCGCCTCGGTTCTCAGTCTTAGTCTCAGTCTCAGTGCCGGAATCTCGGACAAAATAATACAATGCAAGCTTAGAGTTTCCAAGTCCAAGTCGCCATGGCATTCCCAAGCTGTTTATCGATTGCTAAACTATGCAAATTTCTTATAATTTATTCCTAATTTCTCAACACTTTGTAACCAGTGTGGGCCTAATCTTTTTTTTTTGTGGGCTGGCTTTTGAATTTGTGTGTTGAGCTTTTGGCTTTTGGGCGCTCTACTGATTCTTTAGGGTTCTTAGGGTCAGTAGATTGCGAAAAGAAATCATCTTTTAAACAAAAGCAAAAGTAACTGTTAAAGTTAGCTGTAAATATTGTGAAATTCCAATCGAATTTTAATAGAACATGTTTGCAAAACAACAGCCCTGAATTTGCTACCTAATAAGAAATGTTCTTCGATCTGAAATAATTTATTTACTTTATAAATCCGGTTGAGATTATAAGACGTACATATTACGCAGTCATATCTTTAAAATAAGAAATAACTTTGCACTTTCAATTTGAGAAAAGTTTCTTAATTTAATATCGATTATCAGTAAATAATTTATTTTAGATCTGATCTGACATTATAAGTCATATTTTCAAAATAAATTCTCAAGTTTCACTTTAAATTTGAGAAAATCTCTATGATTTCATATCGATTATAGGTAAATAATTTATTATGGAACTGATCTTAGCTCTCTAAAATAATTCATTTACTTTATAAATCAAGTTGAGAATATTATACAATCATGTCTTCAATATAAAAAAAGCTTCACTTTAAATTTCAGAAAAGTTTGATTTTTTGTTAATCAACTCTCTGAAATATTCTCTTAACTATATACATAAATCTGAAGTTTTTGTGGCCTATTACAAAGTGACCCTTTTAACATAAATGCTTAAGTATCAGTTTCAATTTAAAATAATTTCCTTGAGTTCGCTTTGATTATAATCAAATAATTTATTGTTAAGCCATCTTCTTGTCAGGAAGCATTTGCGGAATTGTTCTCAAAATAATCGCTTTCGAGTTTCTGAGTCATGAGATTTGTTCTTGGTATTTAACACAATTGATAAAAGCTCAGATAAATTGGAAATATATGTTTCACAGATTTTTACAACTTTAACGGTACGCTGAGGGCTTTTAATTGTGGATAAAACATGGTGAAGACATAAGTGATTAACGTATTTGAAGATTTGTTTGTTAAATACAAATATTTTCGAACTTTAAGTTGGTTGTGTGTCAAAATTATTCCCACATTATTCACTTGCATTTGGGATTTTCCCTTCTTGCTATCAAGTGGTTAAATTGGCAACTCTGACTCATCATTTCAGCACTGAGTATTTTATTTATTTAAATCATATTGTCAATCCTTTAACAAGATTTAAGTTGAAAGTTAAAGCAAACTTATTTCTAGAAAATATTTCCAACCTATTTTTAAATAAATCTCCATTTCTAATTGATTAAAATGTGTATTTAATTTGGCTTAATTTAAGCATAATATGAGTGCATCTTGTAAAATTAAACGGTTCCACTTTGTTGACTTTCAGCGGCTTTCAGCTCTTGTTTTCCCAACTCCCCATTCTCCTCCATTCTTCCATTCTCTTTGCAACATCATCTTCACAACTCTATAAAGCCAATCGATTCGGCACTTTCTACTGATGCTTAAGCATTAATTTTTTTTTGGGGAGGCGATCAAATAACAAATTCATTATTAATAAACTTTCTTTTAAACACTACAACATCGTATAATATCATAATATCGTAAATATTTATTTTAAGCTAAAGTTAAGGAAAACGAAAACAGAGTTTTTATATTTTGAGAGAGTTCTCAGAGAGCGAGGCAACTCTGTAAGTATGGACTATACTCCCGAATACATCTCCAACGCTCCGCTCAAGGCACATAGCCATAGTTGTGATAGGTCTGAGCGTATTGCGCCTGCGCCGGATGCGCCGCCAGATAAGGAAGAGTGCCAAAGGTGTAGGCGGGGAGTGCGGGAGGAACATTTGCTGCCGCAGAGGCAGCTGCCGCCGCTTGTGACTGGGATTTGGTGGAACTCTTGGGCGACACCTGCGCCTTCTTCAGCGTATTCGCCGAGTAGCCAGTGCGATTAAAACGCTTAAAGGCAAACAGATCCGCAACATAAACACTTGTGAGCCAGGCAAACAACACGCCAAGAAAGACGCCAGCCAAGACATCGGACCAATGATGCCAGTAGTCGGTGATGCGGCTGAGGGAGACATACCATCCAAACATGACAAATAGGAACTGCAGCAGGTGCTTCAGCAGTTTAGAGATGCGAGTGCTCAGCGCAGCCTGCAGATAGATGGCCAGATAGAGCATGGCATACATGATCATGCTGGCATGTCCGCTGGGAAAGCTTTGATTCAGCTGCTGCAACTGGAAGCTCGAGATGTTCGGATTGCTGCAGCTGTAGTTGGTGATGTAATGTCCCGCATTCTGTGCATCGTAGCAGGTGGAACCATCCTCCAACCTGGGCTGGCAGACGGCAAAGAAATGCGGACGCAATCGACCAATGCAGAGCTTGGTCAGCACCGTGCTGAATGTCAACATGGCCAGGCCAAAGAGATAGTATCCCGCCTGCTTGTAGAGCTGCCCAATGCGATGTCCCAGACGGTATCCATCTCGCTTGGCCGCCTCTCGTCCACCCGGACCAAGGGGCAGCTGCTTGAAGAGCTCAACCACAACGATCACTGCCGTGGGCACTGTGAGTGTGATGCCAATGAGCATCAAGCTGCCGATGGTGCTCTCTTTGAGGGGGTAGCTGAGTGATTCATCGCCGCAGAAGAAGCCACGCTTGAAGGGCTTGACCAACTTCATCAGCAGCAGGCTGGCGGTGGTCAAAGCTGCCCACAGCAGCAGATCGCAGATGCCGCGCAACAATTTGCTGTACTTGCTCGACATGACAACCGAAAACAACACAAAAAGCTACCGTCGATGTGATGTGATGTGATGTGGTCTCTACTGAATGCCAAACCGCGCTTAACTAAACGAACGGCAACGCTTGAATATCTTGTCTGGCTCTGGGTCCAACTTAACCGTGATTTTGCCGACTCTCTCGCTTGCTCTCTTTGCGGTCTGTCAGTCACACACACACACACACTGAGGCAGAGAGTGAGAACGAGTCTCCGACTGAGACTCGTCTTGCTACCGCTCTACGCGTGCTACATTTGCACCTACCTCAGTCGCAAGTCGAGGCGGTTTTCCCTCCCCCCTTCAGGTTGCCTGGCTACGACACAAACGACGCTGGCTGGCCATCAAACAAGGCATAAACAATTATTTTGTTTATTTATTTGTCTGTTTTGCACAGCCTATAGAGTCTATAATTACTTTATACATACAAATCATTTGAGTACACATTTCTTTGGGCCATCAAATAATTGGTTTACTCGGCAGTTTGCAATTGATTCATAACTCGAGTGGAGTCCCACATTCGCTTCGCATTGCGAAACTGGTTTCACTTGCCAGAGAAATTATTTTGCGAATCTCCCTCCCAAAAAACAGAAAAACAAAACCCGTTTACATTGCGAGTGGGCGGGAGAAGCGAAGAAGAAGGGTTCGTGCCTCTTTTTGCGGCAAGTTCTCCAACTGCAACTTCACTCTCGGATGCGTGTGCATAATTTTTTTTGCGAGTGGTTATGATGTGGAACCACACACTGACCACTCAACTGTTAAGACCAAGGCAGAGAAGAAGGCTCGACTAATTGCTGATTCGAACATGAGTTTTGTTGCTTTTGGGATTTTCTCTCACACCGAAGGAAAGCCCCCAAGTCTGTTTTAGCATATGACTCAGTCACGCATTTCACTGGAACTGAGATTCGCTGTCCAATGACCCAGTGAATATAGGTTCACCTGTATCTCCCTCGCTCTCTCTCTCTTTTGCTGTCTTTCCCCATCTCTGACACCTGCTGTGACGTCACACCTCTGCCGCATTCCTCAGGCAATGGCGTAGTTGGCTTCGACCGTCGGAATGTTGTGACGTTCTTTTCTGTGTGTCGCGATTGCACTCGCAAAAGCTTTTTCAGCTTAGCATTGGGAGAATGTCAGCGAAGCTTTTTGGTCGAGCATCGTGCAAACTGGTTTGATTAACGTTTCTTGCTTCTTTTTGTTGGTTTCTACACGCTTCATACACTGCGCTCATTAAAAATGCAAATTACAGGGTATCCAAGCTGTGTGCAGACGTTTGCAGCAGCCTTCAATAGCATGGAATTTGTCTGAATGAGCCTTGGGAGAGTCTATGCTAAACAGTCTTTAAAAGAAGTCCATTAAAAATATTCCATAATCGATTACACATATTTTAAGGCAATTGAAAATAAGAGCATATATAATTTGTGCATTTCATTAGTAGAGTTTCTTGAAGAATTCTTAATTCTAAATTTGTAATTTGTATTTCTTATTTCTTAATTCGGAATTCTAAATTCTTCATTCTTAATTCTTAATTTTGTATACATAATTACGAGTTCCTAATTCGTTATTCTTTATTCTCTATTCTTATATTATAATTCCTAATTTTTCATTCCTAATTCTTAATTATGAATTCCTAATTTTTCATTCTTCATTATGAATTCCTAATTCTTAATTCTATATTCTTAAATCATAATTCTTAATTTTTAGATTTGAATTCCCAATTCTTTTTCTTAATTTTTCATTCTTCATTCTTATTTCTTAATTCTTAATTAATTTAATTTTAAATTATTAATTTTAAAATAATCAATAATAATTCTTAATTTTAAATTAACTTTTAAATTAACTTTTATAAAACAAATGTAATTATTTTTACTTTAATTTCTCAATAAATAAATCGCAGAGTATCTCTAAGTCGACTCTCGTCTTCATCACCTTTTAATGCTTGCAACTATTTTTAAACTTTTACTAACACAAATCGCAACTGGAAGCGGCTGTGGTTGCGCCTCGTTAACTCTTCAAATTAGCATTAGTTTTTTATGTTATTGTTTACTATTTTTTAACCACTTTTCTTATTTGAGTGTTAATACATGACAATAACAATTATGTTGATTGAATTTGCTTTGTATTGTGTAAATTGAAATCAACAGAATTACTTTCCTCTATTAAATAAAATTCATATTCTTCTTTGAGCTGGATCTCCCTAAGCGTTATTCAATTAAACTCATTAAAACTTGATAAACTTGATGTGTGATTTTTTCACCTAAGAAATTTAACAGAATTTCTCATAACTTGTTTCCCCTCACATTGTTGAATGTGTTTTCGTTTTTGTAGTAGTCTTGATTTATTTTTATTACTCGTATTTGCTGAATGTTTATTATGTATTTATTTGCATTCTGGGCATCAGGTTTATCTGGGCCGATGTCCAGTTTCCGTGAGTGCATTGCACGTGCACAGAATTAAAAGCAATTTATTTTCATGCCACTTAAATTGTTCGAACTGAAATGCTCTTATTTTATTCATTTACTTTTATTTGAGGTAGGTCGCTTTGCCAGCGAGAGTTTATTAAAACAACTGGTTAAAATGTTACATTTTATTTATTGCAAATTTATTTGGACTTTAATCGAATTGCTGTCATACGATTCACATATTAAAATCGATGTGTTTCATTTATATGGTTAGTTTCAACTTAATCTTCAGTGAGTAGATAAAAATTTATGCGACCTTAAAATGTAAACAATGCATTAAATTATGGTTATAGTGGCTATAACATAAATACTGTAGAGTAATACGATATTTTATTTGCAATCCGATGAGCCGCCTACAATCTTTTTGGCTGTACCACAAATTTAATGCGATAATCTGTTCGCTTAAACTTGAATTAAATTGTATATAAACACAACACCATCAAATAATATAAATAAATTAACTGAAAGAGTTGGCAAATTGAACTAATTGTACAATATTGTCAGCAACATATTATTTATTATTGCACCAAATGGAAATTTAAATATCAGTAATTAAGAGAAGTATTTTGGTTTTCTTACCAAGCAGATAGTTTTAACATAACGTAAATATTATAAGGTAATAATTCTAAAGCAAATTAACCACTTAAAATTGTATGCCATCACCAAAATTTACTAGCAATCAAATAATATAAATAAATTATATGACACAGTTGGAGAATTCAACTAATCACATAATCTAGATTGCTAATTTTGATTAATAATTCTTAGCAGCTATAATTTTTATTTCAAAATCGTACTTATGTTTTACCAATTATTCTACGTAGTTCCAGAATTTCTCATGCTTTAAACATACAGAAGAAAAATTGTTTTACATAGACAAGTTCTTGACATAGACGAGTTCTTCCTTATAAGTATGGTATGAGGCTTGACTCGAATAAATTTTTCCTGAGTGTGTTATGTGTTGATAATTTATTGCTATACTGGTGCAATAACTTAATAAATAAGTCAAATCTAAACAAACAAAAAACTTAAATCAACCATCCTGAATCACAAACAAAAACTAATATATTTTTATTCAGATTGCATTTAGCCAATTTTAATGAAGCATCTATCTTAATTTAAATTACAATTTACAATACAATACAGTAACTAAATTTCACAAGAGAAATAAATAGGGCTCAAGAAACTTTCATTGTCTTGCTAAACAGAGAAGAATTTGAATACTCTACATAAGAATACAATACTGATAAAATGGTTTTACTTTATTATTATATGAATTATTTAAAATTCACGAATTTAATAATTTCATTAAACATAGAAAGCGAAGTTGTGATAATGCTTTTTTTGACGATGAATCCCAATATCCAACACGCTTGACTAGAAGCTTCTTAGTATTGAGTTTCTTAGTATTGGCTTTCGTTTTACATAATTTGCGCTTATCAAAGTTCCCTTTCAACATTTAACACTCACTTCCTGTCCGAATTGCTCACATTCCGAATAAGTTAGTAGCCCCCATCCACTCACATGCAGACTTTGATAGCGAGTGCTGTGCTTGTGTATGTGTTTATCTACTTGCCTCGTGCACCTGCTGCTGCTTTGGCGAAATTAACTATGGCAATAAGAAGTGCACACACATAAACTTGTCGCTGAAATTGCAATTACCCCGAGTTTCCCCGCATTAATAAATAAATATAAACAAAATATTGTCGCGACACAAATATTAGTTCGCCTCTCTCTCCACGCTCCTACAAATTGTATTCTCGGCAACTCGAAGCTGAGCCTCAGTTTCCTCATCTGCCTCAGCTGTCCGTTGTCTCAACTGCGTCGTTGTCGATTCGTTTGCTATCTGCACTCGCAATCGTAATTGTAAGCGTAATCGCATTATTTTACACCTTTCGCTTATCAGTCACACTTCCTTCTCCTCCTTCACCGCACACCTGGATCTGGCAGCTGATGAAGCGAACTGTGACGATCGTGTGACGGAACGTTTCTATTGCCCATTTGAATTTCGGATTCAACAAAACAAATAAAATTCAATTTGAATATGAAAAAAAAAAGCGCAAAAACCAACAAGAGGAAACCAAAACCTGAACTGTGACTTATTTTGCATAGTCAGTCATTGTTTTTAGTAGCGTTTTATCCAGACATGGCCTCAGCTCTTTTGTTTATTCGCAACGGATTTGTGAAGACTTGTGTAACCACTTGTACACTTGTACACTCAGCTAGCTCAGCATATTTGTATGAATCGTGTCAATAATTGATTTCAATTACATCGATCAAGACAAGTGTTTTACGGTGTCCAGACTGAACGTCTCCTGGTGTTAAAATGACCGATTAACGCAAGGCGATTAACGTGATCAACGATTATCGATTTTGACAATGATCATGACAAAGTGACGATCGTGTGCATGGCGAACGGATATTTCAATTGCCTGCTGGCAAAAAGATCGATCATTTCCGTTCGTTGATCGTGAGCAAGGTGTGGAGTTCCATAAGTTTTGAATTAATGATCATGATGATTGTGATGATCAAGCGCAGAGTGTTGATTCTGAGAAGGATCGCTCGATCTCTGCAAGTTAATAATGATGAACGATCGCAGCAGAAGATCTTGAAGGTGATATCTTTGTAGAGTATAAATATGGGTATAAGTATATAATGATCGAGATCATAGTGAAGAAACTAATTCAAAGTTCTGATTACTCTGTTTAGGGTGTTGATCATTGTATGCAAGCTAATAATTACGATCATAGTGATGACAAAAAACACCCATCAAAACAATAATAATTATTACCTTTGGGAATAAATCGCTTGTTCTTAATGATGATCGTGATAAAGGGAGATCTAAAATGAACATCTTATGTATTGATTGATCTAATAATGATTGTGGTCGTTAAGTGAATTCTTTCCATATGCTGTTCTCGCCTTAATGATCATTCCAACAGTGTTGATCGTGATCATGATCTCATTTCAAGACTGTCGCGTGCTGCGGCTTTGCATTGATATAACGCTCGACGAGCTGCGGATCATTACTGTGGCTGGGCTCCACAAGTGGGGCGTATTTAATTGCGCTGCGGTTTCGATATCGGTTTTCAATGGATATGTTTTTTTTTTCGCTCGGTCTGGAACAGACTGCCAGATAACCTTCCACCGCAACAAAAAACAAAAATGTGTAGTAAACAATGCTTAAGATACATTGAAAGCACATTTTGCACTCGGGTTCGAATCGTTTGCTAATGGATAAAATGGCCAAAGAGAATTGTGTGTGGAATGTGTTCATTAGGGTGTCCGGCTCTGGTTGGAGCGTAATGGTTGTATTGCGAAAATTAACATAAATTAGCGGGAAACGACAATTTCTATGTAAATTGAGCAGTTGCAGACTTGTGGGCCATAAAGAAGCTCAATTCGTTGTGAAAATACAAAGTGGCCATAAACTTGTTGCACTTTATGAACTGCATTTCCACTGTGCCCAAGCAGTGTTGTTGTGACTGTTTGCTGAGGTTGTTGTTGTGGTTGTTGTTATTGGTGCTGTTGACGTCGTCTCCATTACCGCACACAGCTTGGGCTCGTAGCAACGACCTACATCAACAAATGCTATAAAGGCACGCAGCAACCGAAGCGATGCGATCTCTCAGCAGCAACAGCAACAGCAGCAGCAAAACTCTAGCCAACTCTCGTTGCAATGACCTACTCCAATGGTCTAGAATGGGGAGAAGAAGGAGGCGTGGAGTAGAAGGAGGAGGAGTTGGAGTCGCTACAATGGGTAAGGGATTCGCAGTTGGCACTCCTTCATGCCAATGGCATTCGTCGAGTAAATGCAACTCTTTCATTATGCGCAAATGCCAAGAGTCTCGAGCAAACAGGCCTAAACAAACATACGGCAAGGCAAGCAAAAAAAAAAAAAAAAAAGAGGAGAAGAGCAATACATAAAGTAAACCTTGAAACAATTCAGCAGTTTCCTCATTAGCGTCGAAGAAATACGAGAGTGCAACAGATTCCAGTTGCGACAACTTCTCATCATCTCCTCATGCCTCTCTCTCTCCCTCTCTTTATGTTCTGACAATGCGCTGACGACGCTGCCGACGGCGACGCAGCTAAATTGATAAGAAAAACATAGCATTGAAATTCAATATCAGTGCGAAATACACATAAAACATTGAAAAAGAGCCTCCTCCACAGTCTGCGCTGTGGTGGGTTCTCTTGTTGTTGTTGTTGTTGTTGCTGTTGCTGTTGTCTCAGCAATCGACATTTGCTACCGGCAGCTGAAGCAGCGACTGCGGCAGAAGCAGAAGCAGCGACAGCAGCAGCGCACGATCGTCGTCGCTTCAACTACGTCTACAACTCAGTCACAGTCTCAGTCACCGTCACCGTTGCCGTTGCCGTTGCCGTCGCAGTCAGATTCGGTCTACACTTCCAAACAAAACGACGACGTCGTCGCTCAGCACCGGATAGACAGCGTAGTGAGCGCGGCCAGCGAGGTTGCTTGTTTTTTTTTCGCTGCCCAGGAAACCCACAGCCCACAGGCCCAAAAACCACCAACAACAATAACAACAAGAGCACAAGCAACAATTCAAGCCAACTACCAACTTGCAACTTGCAACAACAACAACAACGTTCAACTGACAGTTGGTCTAGCAGGCCAATAGCGTTGATTTATTTAATTTGCGACGACTCCGAAATACATAAAAATACAACAAAATAAAAGCTGTGACCGGCAGTTTAAAGCAAAACTGCACGTGGTGCCATCTCCATCAACTCCTTCTCCACCAACTGTTGCAGCAGCAACAGCAACAGCAGCAGCAGCGAGACAAAGGAAAATTCGCCTTTGAAGTGTGCGCGTGGATTTTTTTAGAAAGCCAATCGCATTGATAAATAAATGCTCGAAAATAAATAAATGCGCAATTCGTGTGCCGAAAAAAAACAACACTGAGTGAATGAACAGCGGGAATGAACAAGTGAAAAATGTTTGAATACTCGAAATACCCCAAAATAATTGAGTGTCTCAAACATTTCCTATAACTGCGGTGCCATTATAAAACCACATCTGTCGTTTTCGCTGTTGTCGTTCGTCTCTATAGTTTCGGGATCAACTAAAGCCACCGCGATAAGGCGCATAAACAATTCGAAAGCGCGGCAAAAACAGTTTCGTTCCGAAAACGTGCCGAGAAATGTGCGAAAACTACAATTTAACAGAATAGTAAACAAATTAATCAATCAATCAATCTCTCTATAATGTTGATCCAATAAGTATGCAAATAATTCTGTTAAATCATTGAATCTGCATTTAATTGACTACGAAAAAACAGAATTTATTACAATCATAAGTGAAAACTTTACTAATTCGATGTGATTCCGAACTCATTCCGAATTTTGAAGTGTGGGACTTTATTTTATTGCCAATGCAGCCTAACCCAATGAAGCTAATTAAGTAAAAACTTAAGACAAAAACAAAAAAAAATTTACTCCGAATAGACATCAAATCAACATTGTTGTTAATAATAAACAATAACTCCAAAAAACGCCAAATAAATTTAAGTAATTCGGTAAACAATATAAATTTTAAAACAGTGCTTAAGAATTTAAAACAAATTTACTGCATTATTAACAAATCAATTCTTTAAACTCGCTGCCAAAATAATTCAACTAAATAGTAAGTCCTACTCACTTAACTAACTCCAAAATTAACTTCGACTTGACCATTTGAGAAACAAAAAGTGCAAAAACAAATCAAGGACAAGAATTAAAAAGTGCCTATAAATTAAATCCCACCTTCAAACCGAACATTTAACATAAATAGTTGAACTTTAAACAAATCAATCACTACAACTTGCGGTTAACATAACTCAACCAAACAAAGCATCACCTAACTCACTCAAAATTAACTCTGAAATTGTCAAACAAAAAGTGCAACTTAAATTAAAGACAAGTATTGAACTATAAGTAAACCAAATTTACTGATGATATATTAAATTAAAGCCGTTTGACTCTTAATTAACAAAACCTTCAGTCTAAATAACTCAACGAAATAATAATTCCAACAGAACTTAACGCACTCAAAATTAACTCCGAAATTGTCAAATAAAAGTGATAAACAAATTAAAGACAAGTATACCAAATTTCCTACAAATTCAATCCACACTTCAAACCGCAACTAAAACAAATTGAGTCTTAGCAAATCAACTGTTAAAACTTGTCAATATAACTCAACTAAACAACAGTTCAAACGGCACTGAAATCATTCCGAATTTACTCCGAAATATCCATATAGAAAACTGCCTGCACATTCTATAAAAATCAAACCACAACTACAACAAATTTAAAGCATTGACTCTTTGAAAATCGTCTAATAAAATAACTATCAAAATAACTTAACTAAATACCAATTGAAGCAGCACTTAACCCACTCCGAATTAACTCCAAAATTACCAACAATCAATCGCGATGCGCACGTTTAAGCGCGGCTTCTACTGTGCGGATCTCTCGCTCCGCTATCCGTACCACGAATGCACGATCACGGTGCCCATGCTCCTGGTGATGATGCTGCTGCTGCCCATGCTCTTCATCAGCGTGGTGGAGATCATGCGCATCTGTCGCCATCTGCGCATGCGGCAATATCTGCGCAATTTGTGGCGAGCGCAGGCAACATTCAGCTTCGGCTTCATCGCCACCTATCTGACAACGGAGCTGGCCAAGCACGTGGTGGGTCGACTGCGTCCGCATTTCTACAGTGCCTGCCAACCACGACTGCACGACGGCACCAGCTGCTCGGATGCCCACAATGCCGATGTTTACGTGCAGCAATTCTACTGCAGCAATCGCAATCTATCGACGCAACAGTTGCGCGAGCTGCACGTTAGTTTTCCCAGCGCCCACAGCAGTCTCAGCTTCTATTCGATGTGTCTGCTGGCCTTCTATGTGCACAGTGTGTGGCAGGGACGCGGCAGTGTGCGCGTCATGAGGCACATTCTCCAGTTTCTGTTGCTCATGGCCGCGTGGTATGTCTCGCTGAGCCGTGTGGCCGACTATTGGCACCATTGGTCCGATGTCTTGGCTGGTGCCGTGTTGGGCGTTGTCTATGCCACAATCACGGCCATTTATGTGGGCGATCTGTTGCATGCACGGCCGCCGCACAACGTTAATCCCGTTGCACTCGGCTACGTGTGTGCGCCAACCAGTTGCTGCTGCAGTTGCCACCACCAGCGCCATCATAATCACCATCATCATCATCATCATCAGCTCCTGGGTGAGAATAATAATTCGACGACGTCCACAAAGGTGCATTTCTTGGCTGCCGCCGCCGCCGCTGTGGCAGCCACACCGCACCACACCGATTGTGGGCAGCACCACATTGAAGTAGACGACAATATCGAGATCGACATCGACGACAGCAGAGACGATCGCAACGACTGCGACGACGATGACGACGGCAGCAGCAGCGACGCTGACGTTGACTACAAGCTGCCCACATCGCGTAATCCGACGCCGTCGCCACCGCCCCCGCCACCGCATTCTGGAACGCTGAGCTTGCCAAATGTGGTCTAAGAAAGAGAAAGAGAAGGAGAAGGAGACACTTATCTGTTTTGGATTTGGTGGGGTAAATGCCCATTGTGCATTACGACAAAATTTCGACAATTTTACCATTTAGAAATCGAAGCAAAACACCGAAAAAAACGAAAAAAAAAATGTGATAAGCGCGCGGCGCAACTCTTTTTACCTGATATGCACAGTAGAGTAGACCATGCTCAGACCAAGTACTCTGCATGATTTACGAAATCCAATGCCTCAAGACACGAGCACACACATTGTGCAACACTCTGTGCGGTGCTGTGTGCTGTGGTGCAACAGTCTGGCAACGCTGCGGGCGCGCACAGTGGTCACGAAACGTGTTGTGGGCCAGCAGAAGCAGAAAAAGGCAAATCTTGCACATTAAATTAAAAGAAAATTTAATTTGATTTGGCAGCGGCAACGACGACGACGACGACTTTGGCGTATCTCTTGCCCCGTCTATCTGCCTCGTCTTGTGGCTACTACGGCGGCCGGGCGCTTGTTTTGTTTGTAAACAAAGCCGCAGTCACGTCGCAGCCGCCTCTTTGAAGTGCCAACAACAACAACAACAACAACGTGCTTCAATCAGCTGGCACAATCTGCAGCTGCAGTCGACGCTGCAGTCGACGTCAACTGCGACTGCGACGTCGAAGTTGCTGCATAGTTTTCATTGCTTGCGCAGAGATAAGGCCTTATAAATAATGAACAAATTACAATAAAAAAAAAACAAAATCTGAAAACAATATTAAAAGAGACAGTTGTAGTTAAAGCACTCTAACAATTCATTATAAAAGATTTATTGAACAAAAAAAAAATAAATAAAAACTATTTATTAGCATTTACTTAGTGTTAATTGAATGTGTGAAAGAGAAAGAGAGAAACAGAGATGTTGTCTGCTCTTTCGTTTGTGGAGGGGCAAGTGTTTGCTCTCTGCTATAATAAATAACACTTGTTTGTTTATTGTTCAATTGATTTATGGAAATTACTGCGAGGGGGGGACACTTTAAAAACATTTCAAATATTGACTGCAAAATTCATAGAATTCTTATCTCCTCGGCAATTTCTTATGGTTCCAAGATCTCTTAACACACGGCGTCAGATAAGACAAAGAAAAAAAGCACCAACAGCTTTTTGCTGATAGCTCTTGTCGATAAAACAAATATTTCTGTAATTGTGGTTTACCCCCAGAGCACAAATTGTGAATAAACTACGAGCTTGTAGTACGAGTACTTAGGCGTGTTCGCTATCTAATCATATATACTAAGTAAACTTGCTGGAATTTCATAATCATATCTTGTGGAACTACGCTGCGACTGATAAATCAATATAAACATATTTCTATTGTCTTTGCACATTCATAAGACATTTGGCGCCGTTCTGCCAACACTTGCTTTGGGTCAACAAAAAGACGAATTGAAATTCGAATATGCTCAATCTTTCTATTTATTCTGTGGGTAAAATTGATCCTTAAAAATTATTTATGTATTGTTAGTGCTCAATGGGTGCACAGTTATGAAGAAAATCGAAAATCGTTTCAAATCAAAGCGTAATTTGAAGCTAGAGCTTTTGTTAAATACAATAATAACTCTCTTTGACTCCTTAAATTTTGTTGCGAACATTTCAAAATAGTGGAAGTTATTTAGGAAATAGTTTTGTATTAGGAAAAATCAGGTATATTTTGCACTCTTTGGTATATTTTAAAGGTAGTACTATATACATATTTCAAATACAGCACGGTACATTTTTTTAATTTTTGTGACATATTAAGTGGCCATTTTTTAAAATGAATAACATCGTGGGTATCTCAGAGTCAAACACATTCTTACTTATTTCATTTATTTCGTTACTTTACTTGATCTTTGTCAAATATTTATATACTTTTTTCTCGGTACTCGAAGGAAACAAAAGTTAGTCTGCGATAAGAAAATAATACTTTAATCCTTCTGATAATCACCACACGTGTCAATATGGCCTAAGACTTTCAAGATTTAAAGCTGACAAATTGAATTGCAATTCAATTGTATAATAAATACGCTCCTTTCAATTGCGAATTGTTTATAAACTATATTTTCAGTGTGTATTATAAAAATGTACTTCACATTCTGCCCACAACACAATTCAATTGAATTGCAATACTGTTTCCATATCATATATCTGATATGGAAACTATTGGCCTAAATTAGAAATTTTTATATAAGAAAACTTTATGAATTCTTTATAAATCATCATAAAACCTATCATTACTTTATGGAGAATGACTGCATTATATTTTTCGTTAGTGTTCAAAAGAATATTCGCTTGAAATTTGTTTATACTGAAAATACACTCGATAAGCAACAGTTGCGGATATTGAGTGATTGCTCTCTTATAGATTTTCTATTTGATTGATAATTACATAATGCTATTTAAGCAACCGAAATCAATTTGCTCAGTTGCTCTTGTATGACCTCCATGTAGTATTTGCTTGCCGCAAATCCATTTTGATGGAACTCTGCTCGCATTCGTATTCGTATTTTGCATTGGCATAATTAAGTGAATTGCCAATCTACTTATTTCCGCTCTCGTATATATTGATTTTTACCTTACCTTCCCTCCCCACCGCCCACACACTATACGCTAGATAATACTTACAAGTACTTGTAGTTAGCATGTCAGGGAAACGTACGATTGATGTTTAAATTTGTGCAATTGAGGCGCATTACCTATTCACCTAGATATGCATACACTTTGGAGATACATTTACAGCGAGATACGGATACTGAGATACAGATATCTGCCGCTTTTGAACTGCCTTCAAGTACAACGACAAAAGACTTTTGTGGTCCACACAGATGCGAAAACCGCAGAGGCAAAAGCGAAAACCACAGCGAGAAAAGCCATAGAAATAAAACGCAAAACTAAAGCCGAGCAATTTATTTTTAAGCACACATATCGTAGATACTCGTTGCTACTCGAAGATACCAATACCATACCATTCGCATATTCGAATACTCGCATATGGAGGGGGGCAACAAAAGATCTCTTTACTAATACAAAACAATTGTGTGCAATCTTGCAGATAAATTTCGTCTAGTTTTTTGAGGGTGGGGCATGTGTATGCGTGTGTCTGTGTGTGTGTGTGTGCCATTGAGTGCAATGCAGCAGCTGCATTTTACTATTTTTCCAATTACAATATCTGTTTCTTGGCTTTTTACCTTTTGCCGCACATGATATTTATAAATGCCAACGAATCCTGCCAAACAGTGGGCCAAAAAAAAAATACTTTCGAATCGCTGGAGTTGGAAGGGAGATTTGCGATGGAATACAAATTTATTTATAACTAAAATTATGAAGTGAAATCAAATATTATTATGTCTGCATATAAACATTTATTTGAAATTTCATTTCGATAAATTTCATGCTCATTTTAGGTCTTCCAATACTAGTAATAGTAATAGTAAAAAGTCTGCTTCTACTAGTACATAATATCGTTGACTAAAATTTAAAAAATTTGAAATTCAATGATATAGACAGACTTCTAATTATTCAATATTGAGTTCAATTTGTTCTTTATGTGTATTTCGTTTTTGTTTTACTGTTTACATTATTATATTAACGGATTATGCGATTCAATAATGTTGTTGGAATCTTTTCACAGTTTTCCACTGTTGCTGACAGACTTCTTTGCCTCACATGCCGCACATCAGCATCAGCTTCGACATCAGCATTGACGTCGACATCGATGCATAGTTTGTCTCAGCGACTCTATTGACATTTCCTCAAAAACTTTTCTCATCAATTCATGTCAGTGTGCGGGAGTCTGCGAGTGTGTGTGTGTGTGTGTGTGTGTTAGTACTTGTAAATACGACAACGTTTATTGTCATTGGAATTATTACTGCCACATGCGAGAGCGAAGCGAACCGAAGGCAACCAGCCAGAGAGTCTGCCAGTTTTCCATGCCGTCTCCAGCGTCAACTTCATTGTAGGTAGACATCACAATGGTTGCTATGGGAAAACCTGTTTTTCAGTTTGGCTTTTCTTTGCCCGCACTGTTAGGAAGGGGGTGTGGAGGGAAAGGAGCATTGCAGGAATCATATGCAGGAACAGGGACTGGCACAGGGACGGGAAGAGAGAGGTGGAGGTCTCTTTGGGGGTCTCTCTAGCAATGTCTTGCGTATTTTTTTGGCGTATGCGAAAATTTAACGAATCATGAAATACGATAATTGAACCATGCACAAGAGTTCTTCGTTGTCGACGGCGACTGAGGCTGAGACGCTAGCATCGACGCAAGGCATCTTGAGCTTCAGTTTCAGCGTCAGTTGCTGCTTTGTTTGCCTCCCTTCCCGCTCGCCCCACACTCTATTCTACACATGTGTGTTTCGTTGCGTATGTGTGTGGCATAATAAAATTTTATTGTAGCCAAAAGTTGCTACCACTTTTTCACGGTAGTGAGGCGTAGTTTTTTGGCATGTGCACAACTCTCGTCTCTCGTAATTGTTTGTGGTGTGTGTTTGTGACTGCCTCGAGCTGCCAGAGTCAGCCAAGTTAGGCCAAGACATCTTTGGAATGGCAAACTGAGCACCCAGCTGGTTAGAAATTAGCGCCATGTGAATGTGTTTGCGTGTGAGTGTGTGTGTGTGTGTGTGTGTGTGTGTGCGTGTGGGATTGAAAGGTCTTTAGTTGGATCTGGATGTGAATAACTGTGAGCACGCAACAATGTCATGGTTATAGCGTCAATGCCTTTGATTTCATTTCCAGGCAACTTAAGCTGCGGTTGCCCAATTCCTGTAGCATACTTTCAGGCGGAAGCTTAAATTTGCTTAAGCTTCACTATTAAATCGACATTTTACGATTGCCACAGTTTTGTGGTTCATTTTATTGAGTAAACCATATTTCGATCAATTATTTAAGTACATTATTGTGTGGTGCATATCTTAATTTATTATACGTAATTCAGCAAAGTTCAAGTTCACATGGCAAGGTGGTAGAAAAGTGTTGCATACTTCTAGGCGCGCTATGTTAATACAAATTGACTGCGACAACTGCCGCAAGCTATGCCGCTTCTAACCGCTTCAGCGTATGCGATTGCGATTGCGCGAGCTTTGAATGTTCTTCAGCTGCTTCTCCACCTCTTTTAAATATTTCTCTGGCAGACAATTCTCACGCATTGCTGCGATTTTCGAGCTGATCACATGCTTGATGTTCGCATCTCGTTGCTGCTCCTGTTCCAACCACTTTTGCATTCGATCCTGCTCGATGTCAGCGCGTCGTCGTCGCTCCGCCTCCTTCTCCGTCATTTGCTGCTTGAGATCACGTCTATAGACTTGACTGCGCTCCTCACGCTCGCGATCCAAGCGTCGTTGCTTCTCCTCCTCGTCACGCATGCGTTCCAGCACCTTGTTGAACTCCTCCTCGGCATGGGCAATCTCCTGGGCAATGCGTTGCTTCATCTCCTGCGCCTGCTGAGCACGCGACTCGAGGAGATCACGTTCGGCCAGTCTCTTGGCCATCGCTGCCTCCTTCTCTCGCTGACGATACTCGCGCTCCACGCGATTGCGTTCCTTGAGATACTTTAGCTCCTCGTTGGTTTCGCGTGTCTCTTGCGCCTCGGCTGCGATTGTGTAGATGCGCTGCTGTCGTCGCTCAAACTCCTTCTTCAGTAGCTTCTGTGTGTCTTTGAGCTGACGCTCCTTGGCCTGCTTCTCACGCATATAGGCCGCCACACGCAGCTCGGCCAAACGCTCCTGCTCGATGAGCATTGTCTTGAACACGCTGGACATCTCACGTATGCGTTGCAGCTCCTCACGAAAACGGAGTTTCCTCAGCTGTATGAAGTTGCGCTGTCGCTCCTCCTCTTCGCGTATCAACTCTGTCGCCTTCTTCAAATGCTTGGCCTCGGCGGCCACACGTTGTGCCTCAAGGAATCGCTGATTCTCGCGCTCACTCAGCTGCTGACGAATGTCCTGCGCGTACTTTGCTCGCTTCTCGATCTCCAAACGTTCGCGTTCGTCTTCAGCGCTCAGTGCTTGCTTTGCGCGCTCGTTGACCATTTTGGCCAGACGCTCATCATCTTCACGCAACGCTTTAGCCATTTGCTGCTTCTCTTGGATCTGCGCCTCACGCACCGCCTTGCACTTGGCATCGAGTATCATGCGATTGATGCGCTTTACATCCTCCTCCTGCTCCTGCTTTGCCAGGAGAGCGCGACTCAATACCGTGTTCTGCTCCTCCAAGGCGGCACTCACCTCCTCGCATTGCGGCTCCACTTTTTCCGCCTTGCGTGCCGCATCGATGGCCTTGAAGCGTTGCTTCGTCTCTTCGACTAGCTGCAGTTGCCGGCGATGTTCTGTTTCGCTCCTCTCGATGGCCTGCAGCTTGTCATCGATGCTCACCACCTGACATTGTTGCTTCAGCCGCTTGAGCTCGGCGGGTCGCAGCACCAACTCCTTGGCACCTTGATTGCGTCGCCGTTCGCGTTCATTGCGCTTTAATTGCTTCTGATCGAAGGCAGCAAATTGTTCGCTGCGTCGTCGAAAGCTCATATAACTGGGCGGATTGGCGGCCATCGATGTCATGGGTCTAAAGCCACCCGGAGGCGGACGATAGGCTGCAGTCTGGGCCCGTGCTCTCAGTTCTTGGCATCGTTGCTTCAGCTGCGCCTCGGCGCTCACAAAACGCACATTGCAGGCCGATAGACAAGGCATGTTGCAAGAAGATGTTGCTCCAAAAATTTGGCTTCAATTCACTGTGGATGGAATATTTTCACTGCGTTCAAAATGTGTACAGCAGTTGAGATAGTAACTATGCGGTCTCCGGTTTGTTTGTTTTGCCTTGTTTAGACCGCAAGCGAGGGTCACCTTGGCAGCGGGTTTGGTAACCCTGGCATTGCACACCTCGTTACTCATACGCAGCGTTGGAGTGGGGAAAACACTGTGGGGGATATTTGCAGTTTATTGGGGGATTAAACTGGTAGACTAAGCAAGGAATGTAAAAAAAAGAGATAAATAATATGGTTCAATTTTTAAATAAAAATGAATATCTAATAAAGACTCAGTTTCTCATGTAAAACCGAATTTTTCAAATTGTTAGAAACATTTTCAAAAGTTTTTTTTATATTACTTTACATTCGCTTTCAGTTTATTGTTGAATTGGGAATTAAATTTCTATATTTTTTTATATAAACAAGTTTTGAAACTTAAGTATATACTTCTTTTTACTTATTTGGTACCAAGTGAAACTTTTTCATTAGTTTTTAAGACACTCTAGAATATTATTTTATATCTCGAAAACACGGTAGAGAAAGGTCATTGGAAATCTTTTCTATTTAATATCAATATTCATTTATTAATTTTTAGTACTTGTACAAAATATTTAAGTAGCACACCTGCTTAAATTTCCCATTGTGCCAATCGAACTGGCGATGGAATTGAATTTCTACTTTTTTCCCAATTTTTGGGGAAGAAAGAGAAACATGTTATTCACTTTGAAGTCTGCAGCTCAGCAACTGTTTAGCTTGTTATCTATTTTACCCACTGACCAAACATTTGAGAGAACCCAACCGAAGCCACAAAACAGAGAGCTGAATGCCGAAATAGTAGAAGAAGATGGAGAGCTTGAGCTAGTGCGTCCTTCGATTGCGGACATCAGAAATGCAACGAAGCATAAATTTTGGAGCCTTATGATTTATGCGTCATGCTCAAGGACAAAATGTCCAACAACTACGCACAGACACACTCACACACACACACAGAAGGCTGTTCAATGATGTGTGTGAATGTGCAAAAGAAGTCAGCAATTATGCGGCATACAAAAGCAATAAGCCAACAAAATTCACACATTGTGGCCATTCGTCGAGGGTGAGAAGGAGCTCGTAAGTAAAAACTCACTCGGATTTGGCAACTGGACATTTGAGATATCATAAGAGGATGTCCAAGAGCTGTTGCCTGCTGCCTGCTGCCCATCCAATCGGTCAGGAATGGCCAATGCCCAGATGGGCGTGTTGCAAGTCTAAGCTGGCAAAGTTTACGGCCACACATACAAATTAACTTGACCAGAGAGAGCGAGCAACAGACAGCCCAGCTGCCACGCCCACATTGTCAAACACACACGCACACACACAGAGGGTGAAACGGAGGGAAAGCGAGGGAGAGGAAGAGAAACCTAAAACTAAACTGGCATTCACAGCGATTTCTGCTGACTTTAATAAAAAGTTTGCGCAATGAAAACTTTCACTCTATGCCGAGTCCTTTTTCCTAGCACACACTTCACACAGATGCATTCAGGCGTTAAAGTCAACTTAAGCTCACTCTGGCCTCTCATTTACCATTTTACCGTTTCACCATTTCCCCACAGTTCTCCCGCCACCCGGCCACAAGGGAGACGCCTCTCCATGAAGCTCCATGGGGAGCACATTGCCAGCCGCAAATGTAAATTGACATTTTCGAGTGCACGATTGAGCAAATGAACGCATTTTCTTTTCTTTTCTCCTACGTACTATACTTTTTTTCTCTTTTTTTTGGTGAACCTTTTGGCCAAGTGTAATGGTAGTCAAGTTGTTGGATTAGCAGCAGCAACAGCAGCAGTGAGAGAGAGCTAAAGAGGTCATGCATGAGCGCTTCGCACATGGACTCCTTGATTACATGCAAAATGCTGGCAGCAACAGCAGCAGGCGAGGCTAAAGGTTCACGCTCAGGCCTCATTAGAGCGTTCTTAGCCCAGGCTTAAGACCCTAATTTATGCGCCTTCCACGAAGAAATCCCTTCAGCGTAATTGAGACTGCACTTGATTTAGGTCTAAGCACACGATTAGCTGAGTTAGTTTATCGCCACGACGTTAGCTAATAATATTTTTCTCTCTTTTTCTTCTTATCTACTTGCAGGTAAGTGGCAACGAGAATCTAATGCCAAACAGCACTCAAAACATCACTCACAAGCGAGCCAGACAAATGTGTGAAACTTCAGCCACAAAAGTTTTTGGACGTTTCAAAAATATTTCGCTGGAATCGTCAGTGTCAAGTGTGTCTTGTGTGTATCTGGGTGTCTGAGTGCATTACGCATACGCCACGTTTGCGTACGTGGCAGTGGCACCCAACGGGCCTATTACAATAGCTCTGCTGCAGCCGTCAAATGCCTTTTGCCATATGATTCATTGCTCTGCCTAGAGAAGAAGGAGGTGGAGGAGGAGAGAAGAGAAGCGGTATGTTGCTGCTGCCTCTCGCAGACATTGCGTGTGTCGACTTATTTGCATAAATTATGTTGGGACAGGCAAGAGAGCACACTGGACCAGGCGGCAGCTTGATTTGAAGAGCTACTAGGAGCCGGCGCCAAGCTACTTACCAACAACCAAACAACTCTCTGCTCTGTTTATATAAATTTCCCACTGACAGACATTCGATTTCCGGCTGCAGATTCATTCTCGATGTTTCGTTTCGTTTTGTTCGTTTACATTTTCCATAAACATGTGCTGGGATTTTGCGAACCTTCAGCCTGACAACTTTGCATAACTTTGTGCGAGAATTATTGATCGTCGGCAGCTTTCAAGTTCGCTTGGCAACAACTTCTACACCCTCACCCTCACCCTCGCCCTCGTCCTCTCCTCTTGCCTTTCCACGACAGGCAACTTAAGCAATTTCATGCAGTTTCCTGTCGTCGTCGTCCTTCGTCTTCTTCTACTATGATGTGCTCAGGACTAAGAGCACGTCATTTATACTGTACGCATATTTTTATTTATTTGCCAACATATTTTCCAGCCAGATCTCTCAGACACACACTCCCCCTTTCCCCCTTTGCACACACATACATTACTCATACGCATCGTTGAACTTATGTTTTGGTCAATTTTTTAACAGCATGTTGTGCTCCCGTCTCCCGCCATAAATTTCCACACATTTTCATTGTAAATTAATTTTATTTTATTTTTGTGAGCAGCCTTTTCTCATTTTCCCAAACATTTTGATTCATTGCGGCGCATATGTTTGCTGGTCTCTGGAATAGACTGCCGCAAAATGTTGTCCTGATTAATTGGCGCACATGACAAATACAGCAAATTCAACTATGGAACTCATGTTTTCGATTAGTTTATTTGCTCTAATCATCCATCAATTAATGCAATCTTCGGCTCACAGATTGTGCTAATTATTTTGGCCCAGTGTCAACATGTCGTTGTATTTGATTCGAGTTCAGCTTTCAATCAAGCTAGCAAATCATCAATGATTGTGGGAGTCAATTGAATGCTAAATTGAAGATACATATGAGATATGCTTGTTGTTTTACTCTGTATATAATTTGGCTTTTGCTTGGCCCTTTTGTGTTGTTTCTCTGGCTGGACATGTAAACAAATTTCATTGGAATACAATTTTAATCATGCTGCAGTACGAAACGAGTTTCGCCTTACGTGTTTTTCTCGTACTCGTTCGTGTTCCCGTTGTGCTGCAATCTTATGTGCATGCCACGGGAAATATAATTTATATTTAATCCAACACACAAACAAGTCATTAACCATATTTGGCCAGCCTCGGTCTGACATCTTCTGCTGCATGTAAAATTGAAATTTATGAAGACTGCAGCAAAGAATTACGGTCTCTGTCTCAGTTCCCTTTGCTGTCGCCCTCTCCTCGCTCTTTTCTTTTTTATTTTGTTGTCACTGTTTCGGGATATTTGCAAGGAATTTCTCTGCGATGGGTTGTACCTTTTGGTTTATTTATGGTGATGCCGATAAGATGTCAGGTTGGGTCAGGTTGGTGGTCAATTGCTGTTCCATTGTGAGTCACTTGCTCATCATCGCCATATGGGCGAGCTGGTTCAATTTGTCATTGGCTTTTTCTCTATTGATTGTCTGCCTGCGATCGGCACAATTTAAATTCAATATATGTGCGAACGATGTTCCCCCAGTTGAATCAGCTGCAAATTCGCAGAAATTCAAATTGAATTTATTCATATTCTGGGCGTAGTTCAAGCACTTGTATTATAGAAACCGCACGCGTACGTGCAGCGTTCCACAGACAGAGACGGAGCAAGAGAATGGACGAGAGACGGAGATATTAAGAGAGGGAGAAAGGGAGAGTCGATGGCGTCGCCGGCGTTGACGTTGGCGCCTTTTGACGCGGACGCCGCTGTCGCCGTCGATGTTGCGATTGCGATTGCGATTACGTGATGTTTTAATCAATTTCTGAAGTCGATCCTCCGTAAACAAACTGAATGCAAGTGCAACATGGATGCCAACAACAATAACTCCAAGCGAAATTGTTTATGCAAATTCGCGAATGTTTTTAATTGATTAACGAGCTGCAAAGTGTGCCAGGCCCATCAGCTTTGTCTTGCTGTCTCGTGTCCATACTGTTGATTGTTTATTGTTTATCTCTGTCGTCGCCGCTGCATTTTTTTTGTTGTCTTTTGGAGAGGCAACATTAAAAATTATGCGAAAATGAAGTCGACAGTCAATGAACAGCTGAATTGACGATTTCAGTAATTATATTTTTGGCAGGAAGCAATGCAGGAAGAAGACTCGAAAGTTTATTAACTAAATTTACATAGACTGTATAAATTGGTTTATGAATCAATCAATTTTAAGGCTTTATCACTATTCAACGTTAAATTACAGCTTCTGATTTCAAGATGTACCCTTTAGGTCTTGTTTAGTTGACTTTCTTTTATTTTTACGGAGACAGTCTTCTAAATAGTGAACCAATTGTAATAATGAAATGATTTAACAGTGCACCTATCTTTGTTACCATTTCGTTATTATTTCAAAAAAAAAAAAAAAATAATAATAATAATGAAATGAATGCACTTCATAAGTGCTTCAAATAGCTTAAAAATATTTAAGGAAGCTATAGTCTTGTGCGTTCGACTGTGAAATACACACTTTTCATTTTTAATAAAAGCAAAGTCCAGTATTATTCCTAATATATACCAAATTTATATATCCGAAATACTAATTTACACAGAAATATATATATTGAGAATATTCCTAATATATACCAAATTAATAATCCCAAAAAACTAAAGCACACTGAAAAATATTTTTAGAACAATCCAAATATATACTAATTTGATATAATAAAAATTTTAAAATATACCGAAAGATATATTTGGCATATTGATAAACTATTACATTATTAAATAATTAATATTAAAATTTCATTCAAAACAAACATATAAAAAATAATAATAATAATAATAATAATAATAATAATAATAATAATAATAATAATAATAATAATAATAATAATAATAATAATAATAATAATAATAATAATAATAATAATAATAATAATAATAATAATAATAATAATAATAATAATAATAATAATAATAATAATAATAATAATAATAATAATAATAATAATTTGAAAATAAATAATAGCATACACAAAATTGTATGTGAGGTGCTAACGATTTTTCAAATTTAATTATAATAAAAGTAGCTTGTAATAAGTCAAATCTTATTATAAAATAATGTTATATGCGCTCGCATGATGATTACTCGCCCCTTCACCCCACTTGACGCCATTTTGACGTACGCCTGTGGCCACTTTACTGTCCAACCGCAGCCTGGCCATTAAAACCAAAACTCAAACTTGACCGTCAGAGCCAACAACGTCAAGAGCGCCGCAGACAACGGACTGCAGACTGCAGGCTGTGAGTTGCAAGTTGCAAGCTGCATGAGAGGCAAGCAGGCACATAAAGCTCCCAAGTGGAAAAACCAATAAACAAAACCCATGTCAAGGGGGCACAGAAACTAGGAGGCGGCACCTAGAAGCCTCTCTCCCACGCACTGCCCGACTGACAGTCAGGCAGTCAGGGATTGAGGCAGTCAGGGAGTCAGGCAGTCAGGAAATAAATTACATACAAAATAACTGCAATACATGTAAATAAAAGTAGACACCCACTGGAGAGTTCCTATATGGCTTGTGGACTTGTGCTTGTGCTTCGGCCAGCTGGGGAAAAGTGCTGTCGTTGGGGACGTCGACGTCAGCGTCTCATCAACTGGCAGCCAAGTAAAAAGTCAGGCCAGGGACCAGTCAGTCAGTCAGTCGGTCCGTCTGTCCGCCTGTCCGTTCGTCCATTGTCCTGGGGATATGTGTGTGCTGTCCAAAGGACTTTTATGCTTGCCACATGGCTGCTGTCCTGCACAGCGACATTTTGACGTTCCCCCCGTTCTCGTTCTCTCTCTCTCTCTGACTCGAGTGTGTGCCGAAGACCGGACCAGACCGAGGCAGAGCAGGGCAAAGGGAGACCGAGAGAGAGAGAGAGAGAGAGAGAGAGAGCGCCCGAGGCCAAAAGTATCACTTGTCAGATTAATTTACGTGTTTGTGCTGCCGCCACAGCATCAGCTAGGACTATAGTATGTCCTGTCCTCTCTCTGAGCTCAGTGCTCTGTGTTGTGTGGTATGTCCTCTGTCCTGACAAAGAAATCAGCTGCTGCTGCGGTGCTCTGTGGTGCTCCACATGCAAAAACCGGAGCTGAGGCATGTCGCCGTCGTATTTACTTGAAGTAGCCTTCCCTCTCCCCCCCACCCACTTACCCTCTCTGTCTTTCACGCTAGGACCTCTCCAGTGGGGTTGATGTAAATTCAGTATCTCCCCCTTGGAGTCTCAGCGCCAGGCACTTTAATGTGCTCAAATTTAAATGAACAAAACACACACACATATAAACACTACACAAAATGCAACAAAGCTTTAATTTTGCATTTGCAATTTTTGCTCGACACGCCCCCCGGCGCCTTGTCAGCACGCCCTATGCGTGCCGTGTCTCCGACTCCTGCTTCCTTTACTGTCCTGACACCCTGTTCTGCCTTGTTATTTGACATTTTTCAATTTGTAAGGCTCTGGAATTATCGGCTAGGCAAAACACAGTGGGAAGTTAATCAGAATGCAACAAATAATTTAAAAAATCTCTATTTACAATTAGGAAAGTAACTTTTAGTATTAGCGATGTCTTAATTATTCAAAATTTAAAAGATTTTCAATAATTCTATACTATTTTTTTTTAATAATCTAGTATAGAATATTATAAACTCGATTGCTGATAAATTAAACAATAAAATAAAATCAGTATGAAATTCAAGAAATATTCAGATATTCAATATTCGAATTTATGAAAGATACTTAAAGTTTTAAACATTACTTAAAAAAAATTGAATCATATCCCAGAAAGTTGTTCAGAGTAAAATTAAAATAATATATTTAAGATTTTAAGACATTTTTTTTCATTTCTTGAAATTTGTTCTTTTATTGATGTTGTTAATTATTAATATACACAATATTCAAAATTCACAAAGAATTTAAAAATGTAGTTCTACTAACAATTACCAAAGTAATTTCTATCATTGGATTGGTGAAGTCTTTAGTTCATCTATTGACACAATTAACATAAACAATTAACATTAATACAAGAAAAATCTAAGCTCTCAGAGCATCTTGCTAAAGACTTCCAGCGAAGCCAATCTTAAGTCACAAAACTCATTGAACTAATTTGTCATGTACTCATGTTTATTCCCACGAACTAATCTCAATTTGTCTTTAGTATCTTCAAACAGTTCTTCAAGCGAACAAGGTCAAAGCATATCAGCATAGATATCTGATTACTGCTTCAAACTACAACTTAACTTCATTAAACTATGAAGTTGAGCTATATTTTATATTAATCAGACTTGTAAATATTAATAGAACACAATTTGTAATAGACAATGATGTCATCTTCTATTTATGGAGCTTTAAGTCAAACTACAAATAAGTAGTTAAATTTACTTCGCCATAAGAAAAAATGTTTTTAAAGTCCATTTAAAAAATATTAAAAATATTTTCTAATAACTAATCAAATTAATCTATCAAAAAGCTTCTTTATTACATTTCATATTATTATATTTTATTGCTAAATTTAGGTATTTGTTGTGATGGTATCGTCGACTATCCCTTTGTAGTATGTTGTATGCAACTTCAGAGGTTGGGCCGTGTTTTGTGTGTCGTCGCTTGATTTTAAGTTTTAATTTATGCAAATTGTTGCTATTTGTTGTCGTTGTTGTTGCTCTGCTTGCTGCTGTTATTTTTACACATGTGTTCGTCCCTTAGTTCTCTATGTCTATGTTTGAGTGTGTGCTTCTTTATGTTTGCTTTAGACGCATTTAAATTTGTGCTGCCTGCACCCTGCACTCCGCCCACTACCACGCCTTCCCCTGACCACCATCATACACAGACACACGCAGCCTCTGCTTCGATGGAAACTCTGCCACCGATAAGGATAATGGAAAATTTATTAGTTTAATTGAATTTCTAAGGCGGAAGTTTTACGTATACGTAATGATATCGTCCTTTGGTCCTTTGCTCTGATTTCTGTTGTTCTTGTTGTTGTTGTTGCTGTGAACGGTGGCTGCGGCGGTTTGTATACATTCTTGTCCCTTCCTTTTGCTTTGTGCTTTCTATGCTTTCTGCATGCGGCTGCTGTTTTAGTTTGAGGTTTTGTATGCCTCGATAATTTATTAATGAATGCATTTGCCTACCATTTTTCACCCCATTCCATCCCCCGACTGAGATTTGCTTTCAACTTTACTTTTGCGTTGCGTCGGTTTGGTTTTTGTGGATAGCGTGGTTTGCTTGTCCCTCGACTAGAGTGCGGTGGGTGTGTATCTGTGGGTGTGGGTGTTTGTGTGGGTAAGTGTTCGAACCCAGAGGCTCCTTCATTAGCTGCCTGCTTATCAGGTTGAGGCGTACAATTGACTAGAGCTCTGGCAAAATGCTAGACAAGTAAATAAGAGTAACCACTTCCGTTGCAGTTCTCATTTCCCTCTAGTGAAATTTACATGGATAAGAATCGCAGACAGGTATTTAGGTGCAGGAAGGAAAAGACGCCTAAAAGCATGCTAGACAAATTTTTCATTGGCTTGCGCGCTGTCGTCGAAGTTAATCAGTAAACACAACAACAACAGCAGCGGTAGCGCACAGCAAATGGCCAAACAAGCTAAAAGCAAACGCGAAATAAACAGAGCGAAAACAAAGATAGAGAGAGTGAAAGAGAGAGAGAGAGAGAGAGGTGGCTGGTAGCCAAAACAAAACACTTAACAGCTGCCAAAGCGCTGACTGAGTGACCTGAAGCGAGCTCAGAGACCGAACGTTGAGTGCAGAGGCAAGAGCTAGAGTTGGAGACGAAGGAGCGTGGAGTACGGAGAAGCGGCAAACGGTAGCAGCAAATGGTCAAGTGGCAACCCCTTTTTTGCTGTTGCCTGAAGTGGTCAAAAGTGGCGCCGGGGAGAGCGCAAATGGCAAAAGCCAAATGATGAAAGTGCTGCTGGTGCTCCTGCTGCTCCTCGTGCTGCTGCTGTCAAAGTCCTTGTCGACATGGAGCGCGCACATCAAAGGTGCGAGCTGCGCTGCAGGGTTCTAGATTGGCCACTGGACTGAGGACTGATTGCGGGTGCTGTTGCCGTTGCTGTTGCTGTTGCTGTTACCATTGCGATGGCAGGTCCTGGTGCGCCACTTTGCATAAATGACGGGTGTGGGAGTGAAAATAATAAACTAGGAATACGCACGGACTGCGGACTGCAACCCGGGGATCGATGGCTTGACTTGACTTGGTCGCTCCTTGCCGTGACCTTTATGCCTTTTAATGTGGTTTCGCCCGGGCAGCAGACACCCCAGCAATTTGCAATTAATCAGCAAACACGGGGGCTCAGTCGCTCCTGAAACTGAACTTCGAGCAGCAGATAAATAGAGAACAGACAGACAGAAAACACACAGACAGACAGAGGCACGGACAGACAGACAGACCGACAGATGACAAACAGTTACTGGTATTCCACACTGCTGTTGCAACGTTGCAACGTTGCATGGGGCACACATAAATTAACTAGTGACTGTGCGCTGCCTGCAAAAAGGGTTAATTTTGTAAAATATTTTAATAGTCGCCACTGCAGTGCCATTTGGCATTTACTCCACCTTACTCTCTTCTCCTTCTTCCCCCAATTTTTGAGTTCTGTGTGCCGTTCAACCCTTGTGCAACATTTCACTGCAGTGTGGAAATTGGAGCCAGGGGTTGTGCATTTATTTTGCATTTTGCAAGTTTTTAATTTCATTTGTGCATTATAGTCAATATGAGGAGCTAACTGACTTAGAGATAAACCACGCGCTGCCCTCAGTAATAGATGTAATTATACCCATGGATAAGTGATAAAAAGGGTATGAACAATGGGTAATAAGTGAGAGTTAAGCAAATAATTATAGGAATTTATAATATGAAAGATATAAAGAAGAATTCTTTGAACACCTTTAAAAATCAAAATATCATAATAATTCAGTGAAGAACATATATCAAAATATATTTTTCATTTTTAGTAAAGATTAATCTTATAGCTCTTGATTAGCACTCTGATTAGAGCTACAAAATGGTTTTTGGGGTTTTCTGTTTTAAAATAGTTGTAAAAATGTCTACTCAAATCAAAAAATGAACGTATTTTCTTTTTCAACCTGAATTTTATAGTAACAATTTTCTAATATTTACAACTAGAAAGAAATCAGTTACTGAATAGAGGTTATCTCGCAGTCAAACCATCGCGATGCATCGGGACTGTCACTTACTTATGTTACAACCAAATTTCCAATGGAGATTGTCAACAAGACACAACTTTTAATTTGACAGCACAAACTTAAATATAATAATATCAATTTCCAATTCTTTTCTTTTTGAAGTAAAAGATATCTGAAAGTCAAATATTCTTTACTATCGCTTACTTTTTCTACAAATTAAATTTAAATTGAGCTGGAGTTGCTTAAACGATAAAGGCACCAATTTTATTTTGTCATTCCCCACTTGAATTATATAGTATTCATTTTGTATAGTCATAGTAGAAACTTAAATATCACAGTGTCAATTCCAATACTTCCTTTGGTAAGTAAAGGATATCTCAGAGTCAAGCATACTAAAATGTAGCTTATTTATTCTGCAATAAAATTTAAATTGAACTGGAGTTGCTTAAAGGCGCAAAGGACACAAAAACAGCGCAGTAGAACAAGTCTAAATATAATTCACAAAAATAATAAATGACAATTTTATGGAGTGGGAGATGCGGAGACCGAGATGATGCCCGCTTTTGGGGCAACCTCAACTGTAGGTGTAAGTAAAAGAAGAAAAAAAAAGACATCCCATTCCCATTCCATCCCAACTGAGAGAGCTCAGTGCCCTCCACATGTGTTTCATGCCACAAGACGACAACGACGACGAGAGACTGGAGACTGCCAAAAGGCAAGTCGAGAAAATAAGTCATTAAAATGCGGATTACCCAAAAGCGTAGAAGTGGATTTTTGCATGTTATTCGCGCGATGCGTCGCCAGAGTCTCTAGTCTCAGCTTTTGCCTGACTGACAGGGCGCCCAGGAGGCACACGAACTGTGAATATGTTAAGCTCTTTCTCCAACTCCATCTCCAGTCAAAGTGTGTGTGTGTGTATCTTAGGCCTTTTGGATTTGACAGGCAGCCAAGGACTGAAGCTTGAGCGAGACAAGCGAGACAGAGCTGAGAGCGAGTGAAATATTTATTAATGATCCTTTTAAGATTTTGCGTGGAACGGCAAAGCATAATTCATTTTGCTCATAAACTGACTGAACATCAAGCAAAAGCGCCTAGAAAATAAATAGTTTAGTTTGCGGGGATCAACACGAATCTCAATTTGATCTGCTAAGCTAAATGCTTAAACACTTCTCATTTCACTTCTTAAGTGAACCCAAGCTGAAATTTATAACATACATCGCATCTGAAGAACGCCTTTAAATGCCAATTAATTTGTGGAAGAAAAAACTGTCAAGTCGAGTTCCAAACAAATTCCCAGAATATCCCACACGTTCTGGATTATTTTCGGAATATTTTTAATATCAAAAATGTGAAACATAATAAAAAAGAAGAGAACGACAAAAAAGTATGAATACTACTGTCGAGTGGACTCGACTGTGAGATGAAAAGAAAAAGATGAAAGCAAAATATTGCGGTATTATTTAGAAAATATACCGGATAAATACACCGCAAAAGTACTAAATTAGAATGTAACACTATAAAAAATATACCAAACATAGCCTTTGGTATATTTTAGTATTGTTGCGGTATATTAATTTGGTTTATATCTATCGTATATAATACTACATTCAAAATATACTATAAATATATGCCAAATTAATATACCACAAAATACTAAAATATACCATAGGTTGTGTTTTTAGTATAATGATATAGTACTACATTCAAAACATACCAGAATGTACACAATATACTAAATTATTCGACAAAGCAACTAAGACAATTTTCTACCTTCACAATGTTATAATACCCTTCTATTCTATCGCTAGCGGGTATAAAGAGAAGCCGCCTCCTCTAAGCTCGCAGTTTGTTTACGAACCTTTAAGCTTGGTTTATGACGCCGCATCGATCGCTGTTCTTTTCGTCTTCTTTTTTTTTTGCCTTGAAATTAGCAATTAATTTCGAGTTTGTGAGTTTTACCTTTATCAAGGAGGCGTGTGTTGATTTTTATTATTACTCGATCGCGCTGACTCAGCGCATGTTTGTGAATGAATCGGACACAGCTGGCGGAGAAGACAATGGGAAACTGGGTGTGTCTGAAGTTGGCCAAAAACTTGGCAGCGGAAATTAAAAAGTATCGCTAAACTTTCGCGATAAACTTTGGGTCAGGTGCTGCCGCAGCGTTCCTAAGAAGGATTTTCAATCAAAAAGTGCCTGGCTTTAATATTAATCCAATGCGGTATAAGGGAGGTTAATCAAAACGATGACAGTTCATTTTAATGCCTGGTCGCCCCAAGGCAGACATTTTGTGGGCACACCAAACTGTGCCTAATCCCCATTTAGCATGCATACGCGAATGTGTCGCCTTTAAGGCGCCATAAATTTTCATTTTCAATATATACATATGTATCATACATATATATGGAAACATGGAGAATTACACTCGCATAAAATGCGTTCAATAAATTCTACAGTCGTTGTTCACTCGCTGTGTGTATGTTTTAATGTAAAAACATTTCCACATAAGCGATTTTTCACGTAAATCAAAAGGCGGCTCGATGAATGTGGAGAGCATCAAATGGGGGCCAAGTGGAACATGTGCGAGTTATGAGATTAATTCGTTTGCTTTTTGCTCGAGTGCAAATTACAAAATTACGCCATTTCCTTTTGACATTTCTCAATTTCTGTTGAATTGTGTGTGCGATGCGCGACATTGTTGCAGTCGCCAGTCAGTCAGGCGATAGGCGCTTTTGTTTTTCCCATGAATTTAAATTTATAAATATTTAAGCACTATCTATGATAGGCAGACAGCTGCGACGCGACGAGACGAGACAAGACGAGTCTTGGTCTGTAGGCGGGTCGCACGCAAAACAGTTCTGGCTCAAAAACCAGTCGAGAGTCGAGACAGAGCTAGACTCGCTTTTAGACCCAGCCAGCCAGACATTCATTGCTCGACATGATAAAAATGAATCTTTGATGTCATTTGGGTTATTTTTTAAATGAAAAAAGGGCAGCAAGAACCACAACAACAACACAGCAACAAATTTCAAACTAGACTCCGGTGTTTGTTAATGAAATTTGCGCAGGAGCATCTCACTTTATTTGCCCAAAATATTAAAATCATAAATAAATGATGAGCTCAAATACGTTGGCAAAACATCCCTCGGATTGTGAATGAAATATTTTGAGTTGCTTTCACTCTGCTTTTAATCATTTCATCAGCCGAGTTACATTTGGAGTTTCCACAACACCCACAATCATTTGAAAGCAATCATTGAATAATTATTCAATTATTTTCCCCCTACACTTCTGATTTTTTCTCTCCTGTTTGGGGCCATCTTTTGTGGCCAACAACAATCCAATTAACGTCAAAATAACGCCACACTCGTAGCTCGTAAGTAGACCCCTGAGCGAATGAGAAATCGTTTAATAGGCGCATCAATCAGTTAGGCGTACTCATAAAACACCAGACAACGAGAGAAGATGCTTTCAGCCTCAAGTTGTTGCACGAATAGAAATAAAACACATCGAACAAGTACTACGGAGTGCAAGATGCAAGATGCAACGGGCAACAGGCACATTCATTTCTTTTGAAGTGCCTCGCGATTGTGGCAGCAACAAACAGCATGTAGCTTGTAACATGCAGCATGTAGCATGCAGCATGTGTATCTTAAAGATGCAGATAAAACAGACAGACAGAGAGAGAGAGAGAGAGAGAGACAGCAAAGAGGACTCTCTTCGGCGGCCTGCGCTTAATTGTTAAGACAAATCATACGCTAATGGCCGTAAAGCGAAGTGCTGCACAACGCAAAACGTGGCATGCCTCTCCTCTACTATATAGTATGTGTGTGTGTGTGTCTTGTGCACACATTAAAAATTAAATAAACAATTTGCTGCAGTTTCATTGGAAAATGTGTGATTAAATGTGGTTCATGGTTCATGCCACGCGTTGCAAACGTTGCACGGCCGTTTTTATGACCATTTGAAGTACTACTTTGAGTAGCTTGCAAGTTTTCTTATTTTTGTTTGATTTTGTTGCTTTTCGAAATGTGTATTTGAAATGCATTTTTGGTTTTTGGAGCCATCAATTTTATGGCAAACGGATGTTGAGTTTTATTTATTGCTTCTAAGTAGATGAATTGCGAGCGCAATTCTTTTTTTTTCTGAGGTCGTAGAACCTACAATTTATATCGATCTCTCGCTCTCTTTTGTTTCTGTTACATTGGGCAACATTGTTTTCTCATGCAATTTGTGGCTAAATCATTTCGCTAATTGACGCATCGATTTGCCGGGGCAAAATTATAGCTAGAGGACACGAGTTCCCATTGAGTGCTCCTCGCTAGTCCAATCTGTAGTCAATCTGTGTATCCCGAATTTGCAGGCAAATCAAAGTTAATGCAAGTGCCAATTGCCATGCTCGACTGTCAATCAATGCGAGTACTCAAACTGCACATTCGTATTCGTTTTGGGTATTTGTAGTGTAACCCGTTTTATTTTTTTCTTTATGTGTTTCAGGTCTCAAGTCGTAACTCTTCGGGAAATTTGTTTCCGCTTTTGCGCTCCTGCCAGCGACACATCTCTCTGCCTCTCTTTCTGTCTCTCTCATTCTTGTTCTCTGTGCGTTACCAATTTTAAAGTTGGGCATTTCCGGAGGGAAGGGGGGAAGGGAGAGCTGTCGCCCCTTGCAGCAATTACGAAACCACACAACAATCGTTCAATGGCAAAATAAGAGCGACTTAAAAATAGACAAGGCAACTGACAGAACCCACAACCAGACCAAGGAATTGTCGGCTGTTGCTGCTGTTCTTCCTGCTGTTGTTGTTGTTATTGTTGTTGTTGCTGTTGCTTCAATTTCGAGACAATCGCAAATTGACAATCAAAGTCTTCAAAGACAGTGGAAAACTGCTGCGGCAACCGAAAACCGAGAAACAGCCAAAAGAGCCAAAAACAGCCAACATGGCATCTTTTCGAATCTTTTTTATCTCCGCTCCCTTCACTCCCCCTGTTGCCGTCCCTTTCCACATGTGTGTGAGTGTCTGCGACGCAAAAGCATTTGATTTAAATTGAGTTTGTGAAAATTTTCGTTGATTTGATTGAAGCAACTAAACTTGCACCCAGCCAAAGCCAACTACAACTCTTTGCAACAGCAACAACAACAACAACAACCAGTGCAACAATCACATTCGTGGGTGTTGCAAGCCAAGACTGGAGTGAATAAGTGAGTGTACTCGTAGTTGCTGCAGCTGTCGTGGGCGAGTTAGCGGTCTACACACTCCAAAGTGCATGACAAAATTACAATATATGTGAGAAGAAATTCGACAATCGTTGAACTTGCTTTTCACTTCTTCAACTGAAGCCAACTGAATGACTCAGAAAAATATCAGTCTACACATTCAAAATGTTTATTTAATTTAACCGCAGCTGCGTTTTATTAAAAGTTAATTCTTCAGGAAATTTATTATTTAACATTTTATTTTCAACAGCGCATAAAACAAATATAAAAGGAAGGATATTAGAAAAATTATTTTTATGAAAAATGTGAAAAATGATAATGCTAGTTGATAATACTGTGTTTGCAAATTAAAATGCTTGACATAAAAAACATAACCACAGTCATAAAAAAATGCACAATATTCGGTTTTAATTATTCTGCGATATACTTAGAGTTTGATAAAAACGTTGTACATATCCACAGAACATAGAAATTGATATTTATACATATATAAAGATTTTTTTTAAACTAATTATTATTCCATATCTAATTAAAATAATGGGATATAATTGCCACATAATATTATATTGAAATACAAAAAAATATGGCTTTCGGTATATTTTTTTAATATGGTTGTATAGAACATTTGTAGAGGGGTACATTTTTCTGTGTTTCTTACATGTTTTAAACATAAAATTCGTACATATATTATATTTCATATTTACGACAAGAAAAAACTTCAAAATCTCGAAATTTCAAATATTTTTGAATACTACTAATTAATTTATATATTCTTAAAAAGCGTCACTTTAAAATTTATTTATTCTAATTGTTTTTATCAAATTTGGGGTTTCTTAAGAAATAATGCTTCAACATTTTAACATATTCAGGTAAGATAAAACTTCAATTTCGCAATATTAGAAATCTTTTTTAATATTAAAAATTCTGCATACTTATTTTATGAGCCATACTTTGACATTTTACTCTACTGAAAGTTTTTTGTTGTCTTCCTCAGAAGCAATGATTAAAAATTTTAACATTTTAATATAGCTTTAAACTTGAAGTTGGCATAAATTCAAAACTTATTATTAATATTAATAAAAGTGATGAGCATAAATTGCTATTTTCTTCCACTAATATTTCTCATGAAGTTCTCCTCTTTAGAAGTCAACCTTATATAAAGCAACAGTCCCTCAATCATGAGCAACATTTGAGCTTTCTCATTCATTTGGACTCTCTTCAATGGGTAATTTATCTGGTTTTGCGCTGTTTGCTTGTTAGTGATGATGTTGTTAGGCAATCGCGACGCAATCAGCAAGCACTTGCTTTGCTTTCAGCTCAATTTGGCCAAAAAGATATCTGAACGCAAACATCAGAGTTTGGCTAACGCAGTTGGCTTTTTCTTTCGTTTTTATTTTGCCTAATTGCCTGGCGAAAGACATTAAAGTGTTTGGCGATTCAGTGTCTAATCTCAAATGCTCCTGGCGCACTCGTAAACATTTTTATTTTACTAAGATGCTGTCCAAGTTTTTCGGCCACAGAAATTGTGAAGTGTGAGTGGGAGGAGTTGGAAGAGACTCTTGGATGATGCCGTTGTAGCTACAATAATTTTGTCACCTCTATGCGCCACATCATCATTATCATCATTTTATTGTTTTGAGGCGGCGCATAGCTGTAGCAGGCACTGTTTTCAGAGTGGCAATGTGGCACCCACATGCCCCGCTTCGTCTGGCAAACGATGCGGCGAGTGGCTCATTAAGTCGTAAAAACGTTTTAATCGCCAGCGTCTGCGTCGCCGTCATCATCGAGATCCTCTTGCGAATCCATAAAGAGTTAATAAAAAACACAAAATCACGGCGGTCGCCGCAGAGAGCAAAGCCAAAGACCAGGCAACGTTATAAAAATGAGGAAATTTATATGCCTAACTTGTACACTTTGGGCATTGCCAACCGCAATCTCAGTCTCCAGTTTTGTGGCCTGGCTCTGCTCTGGTTTTTATATTTTTAATGCTCACAATGCTTCATTACTCATACCGAAAGCGGCGGGGGAAACACTTCATCGTAATATAAAATGTCTCATTATCATCTGTCGGTTTGTGTTTGCGCTCTTGTGGCAAGTTAAGGATTTGGCTAATTGGCATTGTGCGACGGCGGATGTGCATTTATTTACTTACGACAAATCTGTGCAGCGAGATAACCTCCCAATACGATGGAGTTATGTATAACATATATCGCGGCTTTTAATAGCCATTGATTGTCGATGTTAACATAAACTCGACTTGTAGACAACTCGAATCACAAATAAAACAAAATAAAACTACAACAGAAATCCATTTAAAGTCGACAACTCCCAGCGAAGTCCACAAAACGCATCAACGAAATCGAAAGACAACGCCTCCAACTCCACGTCGAACTTCAACTTCAGATCCCCTTTCGATTCGATTGGATTCCACAATGTTGGGAATGCAGTTCCCTGAGTTGTTGAGAGAGGGACAAAACATTGCTGGTTTTCGATTTCTGTCGTCGCTTGTTGTTTTTCGATTTGAATTCGTTTTTTTTTTTTTTCTCTTGTTGTTGTACGCTGTTTTCATATAAATTATTGGGACACGAGCTCAGACAACATTTAGTAGCCGGTCGGTCGGTCCTTCGACTAGCCTCCGATCTTGAACTTTTGCCAGCCAACGGTCGACAGTCGCCGCTTCATTTGTGCTGAATTATGTCATGGAATGTTGTGATTTCACCTCGAATCCAAAAGCGCTTTGCATATCCCGCAAATAAAACAAAACTGTTTGAATTGTTGGGCTCGTCCCAAAGGTATCCTACGCTCCGCTGCGGGTCCTTGGTCCTTGTGTATTTCGGCAGCCGTCTGGCATTGTTTGTGCTCTCGTGCTCTTCTTGTCTGTCTAGACTTCTTTTTACTTTTTTTTCGGTCTTGTTTTTGGCAACCATGTCAAGGATTTCATGCGGCGCAAAAAAAAAGGCTGTAATTTTTATTGTTTCTGGGCATTCAAGTTGAAGTCGCTTCTAACTCGTGCAGTTATTTGGCAATCATCTGGCAGCCTAAAAGTTGTCGGCTTTAAGTACAGGCTTTTTGCTCATCACATTAAGTACTAAGTACATCGACTTGTTCATCCCAAGTTCATTAGACCTTTGCTCGCACTGCGAGGCTTTTCCAACTCCACCACGCTACTCAGCCTGCCCATCTAATCGTTGGGGCCAGCAGCACACATGTCCATGTCCAAGACCATGTTGCATGCGGCACGGTGCATGGTGCATGGTGCAACCAAGCAATCAACTTTGCCAGCGCAGGCTGCAACCCACACACTTGATTCTCTCTTTCTGCCTCCTCGGCAATTTTGATGGCAAGTGCAGTCGCTGATTTGAGGCTAGCTGGTGGCTTATGTGTGCAACAACAGCATCGGCTTTTGGCCACGAATAAAGATCTCATCAAGTGCTACATGCATCGTGCGTGCTGAGCAGCTTCAGTCTCCCTCTCCTCTACACTCCATCACCTGCTGCAGCTTTGTGATTTTCCAGCGCAGCTTTCGGGTTATTTGTGTAAACTTGTGGCTGGTCTTTTGGCTTTATCTGCGGCCTTTAATTTATTAATATTCTTATGCACTTGGGAACACTTCATCCCTCTCTATCTCACTCTTTGTTCTTTCTCTCGCACTCTGTGTATAAATTTTTCAATTTGCGATCTTTGAACTGTAGACAATGAATTCTTTATAGCTTAACCTTGTCTACTTCGACTACTTCTACTTCATCTTCTGCCTTCAACGTTGCTGCGGCGGCGGCTCTTCCTCATGTGGCTTACCCTTCCACCCTCCTTTTTTTTATGGCCTTTTTTCGCTGAAGGTGAATGGGCATAGGCTGTAGGCTTTGTGATGAGTCGAGTCGTGTGCAGTCTCTTTGGCGTTCACACATACATCTCGAGACTGTGATCGCAGTGCGTTTATAAATAGCCGAGGTGCCAGTGAGTTTTCTTTTTCAATTTTTCATGTTCAATTTCCTGTACTTTATAACGGCACTTGCTTGGCAATGATTATTTATTTTCACAAATGTGAAATGTAAAATGTGCATTTGTTTTCCAGTCCTCAAACTCGACGAATACTCGTCGACCCATTTCACACTGTGCCAGGCTTATTGAAATAAAATCCGATAAGACTGTAGAGCGAAAGACAAATGCCAAACACGAACTTGGCCACCAAACAAATTGAAAAAATATAAGTTAACTGAATGATAATGAACTTCTGCTGCTGCTGCTGCAGCAATAAAAACTAATGTCGCCTCAACACGAAAAGCCCCGAAAAGCAGCCAAAAGAAAAAGAGATTTTTGATGAGCTACGAATTCGAAATCTTCCCATAGCATTAAGTTTGGCGGTCAATGTGATCACGAGAAGAGCAAAGCCACAGACAGCACAGAGGGAAAGTGAAGTCATCGAATATCAGCAGCTCGAATTTATTGATCATGATTGCGACGAGTCTTGACGCCGCACAAGTTGTGGCAAGGAGCAAGGAAGATGCCCCCACGATTGGCAAGTGCAGCAAGCAAAAGCAGAAGAAGAAGGAAAGAGAGGAGACATTGAAGTCTGGATAGCCAGAGGGCTTTGGTGGTTTTACTACCTGTTACAGATACAGATATATACTATATAAGACTTCTCCTTCAAGCGGTTGCGAGAGTGGGAGCTGCTTTGGTATCTTGTCCAAGTAATTCATACAATTTAACTCGCATGGGTGGTGTATCTGTGTATTTGCATCTGTATCTTTTGGTGGCATTGTATTGAAATCGGAAATTCATAAATAAACTTTGCCTTTTATTGATAAATCAAAGTGAAGTGCAGTGCAATACAGCAGCAGCAGGGGGTAAAAAAAGTTTGCAGTTGGGATTGCGATTGCGGGTTGCTGCACCATGTGGCATGTGGCGTGTGGCACATGTGGGCTGGCTCTGTTATGAAATTATGCAAAGCAAAACAAGTAAGAAAGTTACAGTCGCATGTGCTCGACTTTGAAATACCCGTTACACATTTTGAATAAAGGCAAACATTGCGTTAATGTTAATTGTGGTTACTCTAAAAATATTACAAATAAATATACCGAAAAAATGCTAAAAATATACCAAAGGTTATATTTGGTATATTGATATTTGTCACATTCATACATTAAAATATACTAAATTAACATACTGCAAAAATACTAATAATATACTAATAGCTACATTTGATACATCGATATTGTAGAACATTTAAAATATACCATAGAATACAAAATATACTAGATTGTTACCCAAAGCAACTAAGACCCTATTTCTGTAATTGTTTTTTGTCAAACAAAAGTATTTCTTAAATACATTAAACAGACAGACGGGCAAACAGACATCGCTATATTGTCTCGGCTGTTGACGCTTATTAGAAATATATGCATATACTTTATATAAGTTATAATACCCTTCTACGCTATGGGTAGCGGGTATACAAATCACAATCACTTGCAGGGCACAAGCTCAGTGCACTCACAATTAAGTCGCTGAGGCTTTTGAGCCAACTAAGCGAGTATCAAATGACTCAGAGTCTCAGTCATCAGCGCAGAGCACAAAACGGCAATCATAACCACATCAAAAGCGCTTCACTTTACGACTTTTTCTCTTAACCAAGCAGTGAGCACAAAAAACTACATCCAAATATTTACATTCGACGATAAAACGCCAATTCAAAGCAATTCGAGGCCATTTGATGGCTTATTAGACGCCACGAGAAGACAAATCGAACAAAAGCCGCTTTTGTAATATTTCCATTTGATTTTTGACTCGAACGCTTTTTTTTCTTTCTTTAATTCCAATCATAAAATTAAGTTGGCTGCATTCGAGCGAAATGATCTTTTTTATGACTGCCCGTCCCAACTCAAAAAAGAAACACTCATCAAATGTCCACAAACAGTTCATTATGAACTCAACTATTGGGAACTATTAAGTTTAAACACTTTGAAAAAAAAAGGGGAATATATTAAAGAAAAGTTGACAGCTTTTCTTAACACTCGTGTCTTTGAATGTTATGTTAATTTCCCTTTAGCGGACTTAAGAAAAATCAATCATTCAAAAGCTGCATTATAGAGGCGCGAACTTATGTAATCTGAGAGGGCTTAAAACGGACCCGAAAGAGATTTTCATATTGCATAAGCAGGAAGTCGAATGAAAATGAAAGTGAAGGAATTTGTCAAATCGATGTGAATGAAAGAAAAGACGCTTAAATTCTTTTCTTTGACAAAGTGTCAATATTGATGTGATTGTAAGTTTTGAAATACAATTTCGAATTCTTTTGATTAATTGTAGAGCTTTTATAGTTCAGTTAACAAATAAATATAACAAGAAATAATTAAGTACAACAATAAATTAATACATTTAATAATAAATGAATATAATAATGAGTGAATCAAATAAATAAATGGCTAATTAATAAATACAATAATTATTAAATACATCGAAAATACAGAAATAACAAAATTAATTTCAAGCTAAAAATAAACATATGTTTGTGACTCATATTTCAATGAGTATAATATAATATAATAATATAATATTCCACGCCCACTTGGCAGCTCATAAAAGAAGTTCTCGGTAAACTGTTGCTGTCTCTGTATTCGCACCGCATTTGTCGCAACCGTAGCTAAATCGGATATGTCAGTGTGACAGTCATATCCATAACGTTTCTCTTCACACTGCAGTTGCCTTGTTGCTATTGCTGTTTGGCTAATGAATACCGCAGACAGTTATCTGCCACCTTCGCCACCGACACTCTGGACAGCAGTTTGGCATTGGCCTTTGGCAATTGGATTGCGGCCAGGCTGCCAAGACAGCTTTATGGTCTCAAGTTTTAAGCGCGACAACTGCGCAATGCGAAAAATCCCAAACACCTACACTAAGACTTCGACTTGGACTTGGAGTCAGAGTCAGAGTCAAAGACGGAGTTGGAGTCGGAGTAGCGATATTGGTTGAGCTGACTGCTGCTGAGAACACGTCGAAAAACAAAAGTCAGCATATAATGAGATTAAAACTTGAACTTTTGCAAGCCAAAAAGTTTCGACAGCCAAGCAGGTAAATCATTTTACGCACCCGCAACGTGGAATGAACTTGAAAAACTTTTGCAATATGACAGTCAGTTCTGCTGCGGTTACTTGGCTCTTTCAGCTTTCAGCTCTGACTCGAGACTATGACTATGACTAAGATTGTGCTGTGCCAACAACGAAAAACACTGGCTGAGTGTGACTTATGCGAGTCGAGCTGGTCGTCGTCGCCAGTTTGCATTCATTTCTCATTATCGACATTCAATAAAAATGCAAGCAAAGTTTTGCCTTTTCACAAGGTATTTTTAATATTTGGCATTTTGCCATTAGACGCCAACAACCAAAAAAGAAAATATTGTTTTGGCTTGCGACTTGCAGCAGACACCATAAATATAACAAATAGTAAATCGTGTGAACTCGCCTCCGGATCACGCACCCACGTCGCACCCAAGGCGACTCGACTCGAGTCGTCGTGGCCTGTCCACGGAGTTGAGTTAGAGGAGCGAGTAAGAGAAGGATAGAGAGAGAGAGGGGAGAGGGAGAGGCTGCCTAACCAAGCATGCCCAATAAAACGTCGCCTTTATATTTGTTTTGATTGTTTATTACTGCGGTAAATCGACTCTTTTCAAAGTGAAAATAAAAACAATGTCGGAGCCAACGACAGCTACATAGCAACAACTCGCAAAGATCGAAATGGAAATGGAAATTGTAATGGGAAAAAACAATGACGAGTTCAGAAATTCTCTTAATTTCTTTTCATAAATATGTGCGGACTTTAATGCTTGGAAACAACTTTAAAATCTATGATCAAATTTATACAAAAATAATTTCAATTTTTAAAGAAAACAATTAACTAATAAAAACTTGAACACAAAGTTAAGTTATCATATATTTATTTATAAACTAATAATGAATGATGAAGATTATTTTTTGACAAATCAGGTATTGATTGGAATAACATCAATGAATTCTATACATTTTTAAAACGCTTTTTATAACATAAAAATTCGACAATTAAATAAAACCTAGAATTAAATTAATTTGAGACTTAATAGATTTTGAAGAAGAATTTTATCAATCAAATTCTGAAATATTATATTTGCATTATTTTTAAAATAATAATAATAAACTGAAAATTATTTGCAAAGATAGTCAGTATTAATTGTAATTCATTTTAAAACATTTTTTAAATATTTTACAGAGTGTAATAAAACTTTATTACCACTAAAATGAATTTCTCATATAATATATTATTATTATTATATGATTATTTATCTTTGACATTGATCTTTAAATAAACATCTACTTCTAGACAAGCATTAAACTCAATTCTGATATTTTTTATACGTTTTTAAATGCATAGTGAGCTACAAATTTATTCCGAAAATTGTATCGTTCACGCTGTAAAAGAGTATTACAGCTATCTGCAGACAGTCTTAGATTCGTATGTGTGAGTGTGTGTGTGTGTGAGTGTAATCAAATTTGTTCGAAAAACGCTTTCGTGTGGGCCTGCGAGACATGTCTAGACTCCAGAGCCATTCTCCCTCTCCTCCGCAACTCTAAAGCAACCATGTCCACATCCACAACGCGAGACCACGAATCGCTTTCTTTCAGCTTTTGTTTTTGGTTTTCGCTTTTGTGTAATTTAGTCGCTCGGTCACAATTTGACAGGATTGAGAGCTGGGACTGCATCATAAACTAACGCACGCTCCAAACACACTCACAGCAGAGCATAACTCGTTGGACAGAGAATGGAAGATGGTGCCGATGGAGTAGATGGTGGAGGATGGATTCCATTTGGCTGTTAGCTGAATTGTTTTTTCGATTGACATTTAACACGAAGCATGTGACATGCGGAATGACTGCTGATTGAGATTGCCTGTATTGTGTTACCTGCCATGACAAACATCATCATCATCTGAACTCTTATTTGTTGTACCAAAGTCATAAAGTCTTCAATTAGCATGATTTGTTTTAGTTGACACATTCGATTTAACCGAGCAAAATGGCTCACAGTAAAGGAAAATTTAATGAAAATTCTCTGCATTATGTCTGATAAATGCAATCCTTTTCATTATGAAATGCAATTAAATTATTGCAAATAACTTTCATATACCAAACATATATTTGCAGTTTTTGTATATTCTCGTATAATATAAATTATTGAAATTCCCTGAACATTTAACATAACATTTCAACAATTTGCACTTTATGAATTAACGAATGTCTGAATTCGAAGTTCTGTCATAACATTTGTGGTAAAATAACGAAAATGTTTAGCACAAGAAAAATAGGGTAGAAGGGTATTATAACTTTGTGCATGCTTGAAATGTATGCAAAAAGCAGAAGAAGGCATCTCTGGCATATATTTTATGATAAGCGTCAACTGCAAAAACGATATAGCCGTGTCAGTCTGTCTGTCCGTCTGTCCGTCTGTCTGTCCGTCTGTCCGTATAAACACCTAGACCTTAAAGATTATAAGAGATAGAGCTATATTTGTTTTGACAGTACTTGTAATTTTTGAACACATATCAAGTTCTATATCAATATACCAAATATTGCATTCGGTATATTTTAGTATTTTTGTGGTATATTAGTTTGGTATATTTAAAAATCAATACCGCATTGTTTTGCTTTTAATAAAATTGGTAGCGGTATTTTTGCATTTTGCCAGTATATTAACTTGGTATATTTTTGTACATTAACTTTTTATCATTGTTTTTCTCTTAATAAAAATTGGTAGAGCGTATCTCACAGTCGAACAAACCCGACTGCAGCTCTCTTACTTGTTTTAACAATACAATTGAATTTCAATAATATTTCCAACAACTTTCAATTTATAGCCAAGAATTTTTAAATTCAACTAGGAATTCAAAGAACTTTTATTTACCAAACTGAATCAGTAAATAATAAAACTCGGCATAGATAATATAATTTCATTGACATTTATTTTATGAGCAGTAAATTGCAGGCATTAAAAGTCCATCAACTCACAAAGAATTTCAATCAAAGTTCTCTCTTTTCAAACGGTCACTCAAGTGTGCAGACAAATAAAATAGTTTATTTGATCATTTCAGAAAAATGAATTAATGCGTTTGCTAGCTCTTAAAATAAATGCTTTTTGAATTAAGTGAATTTTTGCAAATGATTTCCGTATTGTTTGCTACCCACACCTAATGCATCAGGCGAGTGACTCATCGAGCACTCGAATATCGCTTGGTCCAGTTTAGAACTGTCAGCTGTCCATTTATCGGGTCAACAGTGTCGGCAATGCCAATTGTGTTTGCCTGATTTTAAAAACACACACAAAATGTGTTTCTCTCTCTCTATCTCTTCGTCATCCAAAAATCGAACTTTGAACCAAAAAATGGTTCAATATGCGCGTAAGCATTATGCAAAATTAACGTATCTCTGCGAGAGAGTGTTTTGTTGTGTTAGTTTGTGTATGTGTGTGTGTGAGCATGACTATTCCTGATTTTCCTGGAAAAGCTCATGGCTACACGCATTATGTATGCCATGCTCCTGCATCGATAAATCAGTCAAAACTGTCAAATGCATATAAATTATATGCAAGCGCGCTCCACTGCCCAGTGGACAGCGGGGGACAGTGGGACAGATGGACACACAGAGCACACTGTGTACAGTGGGTGTGCGCACACACATTGCAGCGAACGAGATGCAATGCGAGCGTTGTTGGAGATTCTGCTGGACCCGGAACGCAGCCAGACAGAACAATAACAAGGCACGTATTGCATAAATGCAATATGCACACTATAGCTAAGAGAGGAGCGGGGGAGTCGAAGGGGGCAGAGTTTAGAGTATGTGCGTGGGCTGTGGATAGTATCTGCATAAGCAACGTGTGTAGGAAGCAAACACACACAGATAGATTCGTGTATGTGTGTGAGTGTGTGTGTGACTATTAGAACTTGTTGAGTGCCGTTTGAGTGGACGACGTTGAGAGGACGTGGGCAATGTCTCCGTCTTCGTCTCCATCTCTATCTGCGTCTCCAAAGTTATGTTAATGGGCAATGACTGTGGGGATTTGTATTAGATAGGGTAATGTGAATGGGGCTGGCCATAACAGTTAATGCTTGAGATTACAAAGCGGGGGAGCTGAGAGAAATTGCAGACGAAAGCTGAGAAATTGCAGAGGGAATCTCTGTGGAAACAGCATAAGCGATTGCGTTAATGCGCTCAACTGTTAGACTTGCCATATGGCAAGGTGACAAACTCTCTGCATCACTGAAACGCTGAACAATCCAATTGCTACTGCCAACTGACAGAAGTCTTTGCACAGCTATCTATCAATTGACATCTCAAGTATGGCATCTCAAGCTGAATCTAATCTTAAAGCCCTAATTTACATACGTCGCGTCGCTTCAAGACGCTTCGCTTCGAGACGCATTCGAGTTTTTAATGATGCTGTTGCCCCATTTCAGAGATCATCTCGCTGTGAGCAGCTAGCTTCGAGCATCTCTCAACTGATAGGCATAGAGACAGTCAGTCAACGGCCATAAATGCATTTGCAGCTGATTCCAGCAATGATATGCTAAAATACAAAATAAAAACAAAACGCAAGCGAGCGTGATCAACTGCAAAGTACTCTATTAATAAAACTACTAACTAATAAAAGTTTGTAAGTAATATAAATGAGGCCTTTTAAATGACATTCTTTTTCAATAAAAATTATAAATTAGTGCTTCTTTAATAAGAATCTTTTAAAACTAAATTGGCTTTTAAATTTTTAATTTCTTTCTAAACTAACTGCAAAATGTATAAAAATAATAAAAACATTTTGTTGGTTTAGCTTTTGAGGTGTTAATTCTCTAAGGCTTTTTCTGGAATTCCTAGCTTGTTTTATTTAAGTTTTGGTATTAAAGGATTTAAATCTTTCGTGAAGAAATTTGCATTGTCACTGTTGTAAAGAAATCTCTTTCTCAATTTTTTTTTTAATTAAATCCCAAAAACTTCTTAAAGTCTTCATGCTTAATTCAGTCCCGGAATGTTATGATAAATATCTAATTAATAGGTATTTGGATGCTGCAAACGTATCCATCTTAATCAATACTTTCTTTGGTTTGTTACCTACAACGTCAGCTACCTATCAAACCCTTTTATACTTTGTGTACAGCGTGTAGAGAGAAAAAAAAACAGTGAAAGAAAAAAACAACAACGTAAAGCAAACAAAAGTTCTCTGTTGATGATTTGAAATAATGTTGCACAATGATGTGGCATAAAAGTCGTGGCTGTGCTGTGGATAAATCAATAACTGGATTTGCCTTTGTTACGCTCCCAGCAACTGGGATCCCAACTGAACCTGAAGCTGCGTCTACGACTGCGACTGAAGGCCCTCGTTGATCCAAGCGATGTGTTTCGTGTGCGTGATTTGTAAGAAAATTATGTAAATTATTGTTTTACAACGACTGACTGAGACTGAGACTGCGACTGAGACTGCGTGAGCATAAAATACAATATTGTATTTTTGTTAAAGCAATTATAGCTGACCAAATATTTACGCAACAATTATGATCTTTATCTGGCGGAGCTCAGCACAACATTGAACTTTGACCACAGCTACAGAGATATAAAGAGAGAGTATCTTAATATGCTTGGCTGCAATACAGAAATATGTAAATCATGTTGTTGTACATGTCCTATATACGAGATTTCCTGCTGCACTTCTTCTCTTCCATCTCCATCTTCCATCATAACCCTTGAGGTGACAATGCAACAAAGCTGAGGGAAAGGCTGTCAAACAGTAGCCAGAGACAAAGCGACAAAGCGACAACTGACAGCTGCCATCAGTTGTTGTTGTTGTTGTGGTTGCAGCTTATGACGATTGACGACAGACTGGCGAGGCAAGCATAAATGTTGCATGACGCCAGCCAAAATGCAAATGAGGCATGCGCCACAGCGTAGGCGACAGTCTTCGGCCTCAGCCGTAGCTCAAAGGGGGAGGCAGGAGACAATGCATGCTGCACGTTGCACGCTGCATGCTGCATGCTGAATGCTGTTGCGCCGGCGCACAACGCGAATTCCAATTGCCAAGAAAGAAAGTTGCCAGCAAGGCATCTTCGAAGTTGCTTTTGGTAATTTGTGCCAACTGTCAAAATAATGTAGTCAAACATCTCGAGAAGCTGCCGCCTCTTGATGCTGCCTGCCTCTTCCTGCTGCAGTTGCAAGCACAGCGAATCACGCGCAATGAGCAATTAAATATGCGCAGTCGTGTGTGCCAGCAGAAAGGATGAGACTGCAGACAGCATGCAGCAACTTGGGGCAGCTTCATCGACTCATCGAGCTGCCGCAACGTTCTTTGTGGCGCCTGACCCCAATAACTCGCTTGCTTGTCATTTAATGTGGCAATCTGCCTAGATACGCTCAAGATGCTGAGATTACAGAAAAGAAAGCTCCACTAATCGATTGTACTTATTTCTCATCTTCTCTTCTTTTCTTTTCAGGTATGTGCCATTTGAATATGTTTGTGAATATTGTGAATACGGTAATGAGTGTGTGTGTGTGTGTTTGGTAAGTTCAACGATCCGACAGCGTGTGTGATCCTCGCATTGACACGCCTATTAAATCGCTGCATTTGAAACATGCCTCCAAATTAAGCATAACAAAAACCCAGACTCAGATTCCCAGACTCAGTCGCAGTTGCAGTCGCAGACCGCTGCTTGTAATCTCAAGTGTTTATTGCACTCGAACCCCGAACTAAGTACTTTGTGTGGCATGCCTCGAAGATCTCTAATAAGCGAGTCCGTATGCCATTGCATGGCGTCACAGTTGAAAGGCGGCTTTGTTCTCGCTCACTCTCACTCTTCCACTCTCTCTCTCTCTCTTTCGTGAACTGTCTAGTAAACTTTTTGTCACTCTGTCTATGAATAAGAAATGCAACTTAAAAACTCCACAAACGATAAAAAGTTTCTTACTTGAACGGCGCCAAGTTTGCTAGCAATGCAGAAAATCAAAACACTAATTTATTGCACATTTGGCACAAACAACACACGGGATCAGGAGCCAAAAAACTCAAAGGCACCACTGGGAGCAAGTCTCTCTCTCCCTCTCTTGCTCACTCTCTTGTTCTCTTAGTAGCCTAGACAAAGTCTCGCCGAGATTCTCGCAGTACTCATAAATCACTTTCACTGCGACTGCGACTGGCAAAGCGAAAGAAACTTGCAGCTCATATAAATTTTTCAATAGCTGCCCAATCCTAAGTGAATCTTCCCCAAGCGTCTTTGACTTGCTTTTGGTCTTTTGCCCGCCTGGCGACAACAACAAACAAAATACAAAGACAAAAAAGAAAACCCAAGTGCAGCCTGACGACAAAAAAATATTATTGCAGTTGTGTAAATATGTGGCTGACAGGACGCAGTTCCCAAATGTGTGCTTCAAATTTGCCTGTGTTTGTATTTGTATTTGCATTCGTATGTGTGTGCGTATGTGTGTGTGTGGCACATAAACATAACCTCAACCCGGCTAAAGAGAAGCGTTTTCAAGTGCACTTTTTTTGCATGCGAGTTTCCTGTGTGTCGCCGCACTTGAACTGCCGTCTCGACCCCCCTCCTAGGCTTCCTTCTAGTGTCGCACATGCTGTGCAGCCAAAGAAATTATTATAAAAATTCCTCCTGCTTTATCCTTATTGCAAACAAGCGACAGTCCTTCTGCCCCTCTTTTGTTTGCCGGCTTTCCTCTCTCTCTCTGTTCACGCTTCATCCCTACATCATCGTCTGCAGACGGCGAATTCTTTGAGCGAGCCTGCTGCTGCTTCTGCTGCTGCTCTTCGTGGTTACTTCGCAATGTTTGCACTTGAACAGTGGTTCCATATGCCCATAACTGTTGTCTCCTGTAATATTTAACTGCCGCTTAAATAATTGTAACTGATATTTGAAATTCATCAGCTAGTTTAACTTACATCAGAGCGAAGTTTTCTCTAAATCACTTTAATTTTATATTGAACAGTTGGTCTGCTTAACTTCATCAGATGCTAAGAATATTCTAAATATTCACAATTGGGAATTGTGTCCAAGATATTAAGATATCTAAAATTATGAAATAAGCTTTTTAAATAGGTATTGAAAAACGATTTTAAAGTAAGTTCAATGATTTTTTTATATTGTCTTGCATATAGTTACAAACTAGAAGTTTCATATATTACTCTGACAGTTAAATTTAGTTCACTTTTAAAAAAATAAAAATGAAAAACATAAATCTATTGTATTTCTCAATTTACTTTTATTACGATTATTATTTATATTTATTTTTTTTGTTTTATTTTTTCGAATATGAAATAAACAATGTACAATAATAAGAAATCTATTGCAATGTGTCTAGAATGTATTCCAGTATATTTTAAATTTTTCAGAAACGCGAAATCTGTGGTTTTTTTTGAAGATTTTTTGTTTTTATTTATAATAATAGTGTTTCAGTCTTTTTAAAATATCTGAATTTTTCTTAGATTAAATTTGCAAATGTCTGTTGTAATTATTCTCATATTGAAATTTCACTACAGTTGTATACAGTTTTTAATACAATTTTGTGAGATCTTAACCCATTGTGCGTAGGAAACAACCGTTTTAGCAACTAAAAAGGATTTTCTCTAACAAGCGTCCAATTGTCCTTCTGTGTTAGCTCTGTCTGATGCTTGTTCTCCCTCTAAATCACTCACTCTGTCTCTCACTCCCTCTCTCTGTCTCTGTCTCTCTCTCTTTCTCCTCCGTTTTCTCCGCTCTCGTTTGTCCGTCTCTCTCGCACGCATTCCGTTTCGAATCCTTTGCTGTTGCAGTGTAAAATTACACCAACATGCGGGCCTGCACAAATAAACATGAGTCACACACACACACACGTACACTGCCACTAATACAAATACACAAACACACACACACACATGCATGGGCTGCATCTACTGATGTATGTAGAGTAATTCCTTTTGCCAGCCTGTTTCACATCGAAACCAATTTGTTTATTTTGCTTTACCGAAATGAAAACTAATTTCCATATGTGAAACTCAATATGCCGCTCCCGCTGCTCTTGCTCCCCCCCTCTCTCTCTCTCTCTCTCTATCAGTCTTGTTGCTCTCTCGCTCAGACCGCTAAACACACGGCAGCAATTAACAATTTAAGTGGAAGCAATAAAAGAAATTAAGTCACTTCCCCCTGCCGTCTGTTTCTACCGATTTCATTGCATTCATCGAACTGAGTGTGGAAAATTTAAAATCGGAAAATCACTGCATGGTTGGCCAGCTGCCGCTTCGAGTTGCTTTTCGCCCCCCACTTCTCGCTTTCCGCTACACATACATATTGCTTATCAATGCATAATTTTAATGCAATTGCTGACCCAAAATGCATTTCATTTCATTCACGTTGCTCTTATCATACGTACAGAGAGATAGCTCTCTGGATATTTTTTTTGGAGAGCGCAGCTTCATCAATATTCGTTTCAGCAAGACGTCATTCCATTTTATGTGTGTTGTTTACTCGCTGCATTTCCTTTTTCAATTGGTTTTATCTTAAACCCTTTCAGTCCCCTCAATTATGATTAACGATGATGCCGAGACTATGTTTCGAAGTCACTTCGAGGCGCTTCCAAAATTAGCTTGTGTTTTTGTCCCCGCGTCATCTACTCCAACAATTTCTGTACATTAAAATGATCTCAGCATAATGTTTTCTCAGTCCCTCAGTCTCAGTCTCAGCCTCAGCTGCAGTTACCCTAAATGCTAATGCACATTGTGGCGACCCCCGCATCTTTTGTGTTATTGTCGTCTTTTATTCAGAGTTTTGTTTCATCAACTGTTGTCAATTGTTGATTGATTTCTTTGGTCTGTGCACCACAATTAGCTCCGTCTGCAGTTTCAGTTGCTTTTTATAGGTTAAAACATTTTGTTTGACATAAATCATGTGGACATGAGGATGCAGCTTGTCTGCCTTCTCATGTCGTACTCGAAAGATATCTTAGCCTCTGCCATCAAATCTCGAGTTAAGATACGCATCTTCAAAATGTGAGAACTTCAACTTTGGCCCACTCTCTGTTCAACTCCACTCGTAAATATAGCTTTAACTCAACACTGGGAGTCGAATACAGAGGGAATGCGATGCTAAACTGCGTTTCAAATTGCCATCAGGTCTATTAATTAACGAGGAAATCAATAAGCGTGGATACGAAGGCACGAGAAATGGAGAGAAAGGAACAACATTTGATTGCCAAGTCGAATTTTAAATGTACTTTAAAGCGAAGGTTAATTATAAAGAAGCTAAAGTTAAGTTATTGTTAAGCAGATGCTATTCAAATTATTATAATGGGGTCAGTCAGTATATACAAGGTTATATCAATATATCATTTGATCTGTTATGATATTTTATTTATATAATATAATTTTAAATTAAAAAAATTTTATGTTCGTTTTCTTAAATTTCGACATTTCAAAAAAGAAATTTTAATATAAATATTAAATAAAATATATATATTTTTTGTAGATGTTAGGACTTGAATCCTAATTTCCAACACAATAAAACTTAAATCAAGAAATATTTTAAATAAATATCAATATAAATATTTCTTTATTAACATTTTGTTGTGCTTAAATAAAAAGATTTGTTTTTGTTTTTGTTTTAAGCATATATTCTTAAATTTCTTTCTAATGAACTCAATCATTTAAACAAAAACACTTTATTAGAATAATAATAGAATAATAGGAGAATAAGTTTCACAAGGAAATATATTTAGAAAGTAAATATAAAAAGAAAGAAAGTAATAATAAAAGAATAAGTTGAACAAAGAAACAAGGAAAGTGAAAAATTTAGTAATTTCCACTCAAGTAGATTAAAATGAAAGAAAAACAATACATGGGTCATAATATACGATTTTTAGAGTAAAAAATTATGTACAAAGACCTCATAAACATCACCAATAAAGTGCTGTAACTATAATACTCTTTGCGTAGAGCAATGTCAAAAGCTGAAGCGAGATAAGAGCAGCATGTCTGGCAATAGATGAACCGTTGCATTTACAAGGACAGTCACGAGTGTTTGGGGAGAAGTTCGGCAAGTAATTAGATCATTAAACTTGGTCACATAACGGTTATGAGCAGTTGTTGCAATGGGGTGGCGATGACGACCCCCGAAATCGAATTTACAGTTGTGGTTAATGCATTTCACTTACGCAAAAGTGATAAAACCGAAGCGATAAGCCAGAGTTTTGTGGAGTAGGGAGCGTCTCGGCTCTGACAGCTCGTGCGTGGCTATAGATTCCATATTGACCCCTGCCACCCGTTCTTCCCCTTCTTTCCTTCTCTCTGGGCGTGTCTAATTGCATTACCGAACATTGTCGTTGTCTTTTATTTCTTTAACTTCTTCGACTGTCAATCGTGCGTCGCATGCATTTCAAATTCTTGTAGTTTTTTTTTGTGGGATTCCTTTGTCTACCGGGGGGAATTCTAATTCATTCGCTGTCATTTTTTTTTATACCCGTTACCTGTAGGGAAGAAGGGTCTTATAACATTGTGTCTGCGGAAAAGTAGTACTTCATCGATAAACCAAATGTGGTATTCAATATACTTTAGTATTTTTGTGGTATCTTACGGTATATCACAGTGGTACTTTATCAATATTCCAAATGTGGTATTCGCTATATGTTAGTATTTTTGTGGTATATTATTTGGTATATTTTGGGTATAGAGTATCTCACATTGGCTATTTATCGATATACCAAATGTGGTATATGTATTTTTGCGATATATTATTTAGTATAATTTGAGTATCGGGTATCTCACATTTATACCAAATGTGGTATTCGGTAAATGTTAGTATTTTTGCAGTATATTATTTAGTATAATTTGTGTTTAGAGTATCTCACATTGGTTCTTCATCGATATACCAAATGTGGTATATGTTAATATTTTTGCGGTATATTATTTAGTATAATTTGGGTAGCGGGTATCTCATAGTGGTATTTTATCGTTATATCAAATGTGGTATTTAGTATATGCTAGTATTTTTGGGGTAAACGTTTTGGTATATTTTGGGTAACGGGTATCTCACAGTGATAATTTATCAATATACACAATGTGAGCTTCTGTATATATTAGTATTTTTTCCGAATATTTATATTTAAAAAAATTACCGCTTAGTTTTAATTTTATTCAAAACGGGTATCTCACAGTCGAGCACACTCGACCACAGCTTTCTGACTTGTTTCTTTTTTCCTTCTTTGTGGCGCTCCTCGCTTCTTTATGTTGTGTTTTGTGTGTGTAACTCTTTTGACAATTTATTAGAATCGCATTAACATTTACATTTCGACTGCGTGCTGCCTGCTTTTCTTTGGTTTTCGGTTGCGGCAAATGCCTTTGGCTTTTTTCATTTCTTTTAATTGAATTGGAAATTGTGTTTTCTGTATTTTTATGACTTAGTCACGCGTCATTCGCGGCATTTGAAATTCTCAGTACATTTTACAGTTATTTTTATGACAATGTCAATTCTTTGAATTGCGCCCGACAAATTAGTCATTATAAAAATCGTAAAAATCTGAGTGGAACTGTTTTGCATAGCGAAATTTCTCTTTTATGATGCACAAACTATCTTTGCATAAAGTTGAACAAAGTGAATCAGTGTATTTAATAACTTGATTAACTCGAAAACATGCAAACACTTTCTGGTGACCGCAAATTTGTTGTTGCAAAATAATAAAAAATAAAAAATTGTATTACACATTTTAATGGTTTAATTTTTTTATGCTTCTTTGCTGAACTCATGTAGTCGCATCTCAGTTGGTTTATTGTAAATTGCCACTATATGAAAGTAATTTTTTAATGCACTTTTAAATCCCTTTAAAACACTCGCAACATGCATGTTGAAAATATATCCACACACACACACACACACACACACACACACACACACACACACACACGCTCTCTCTGACAATAATAAATTTAATTTAATTTACAAGCCGAGCTTACTTTGTTGATATACAACAACCTCAACAGCGACAACAGCAACAGCAAAAACAAAGCACAAATAAAATGTGCAAACTGCTGACAAAGAAAATAAAATTTATTGCATTATGTTTGCATTTTAACAAGTTTATTTTATGTCAGGAAATGGAAATGGATTCATGAAGCGCTCGAATATTTGATATGAAATAAATACACAAAAAAACTTTGAAAACTTGATTAAAAATATTGAACGAATTAATAAATTAATTAACCCAGTTATTCGAATTCGACTCAAGAATTGTCGCATATCGAAACAAGCAGATTGAATCAACACCAAAACATTTTTTGATCAAATCCAATCTAATTCAATAGGTCTATAGTGAAAACTTGATATAATCAAATTAGCATAATTGACGACCATTTTGGCAAATCGATTTGAGGCAACCAAAAAATATTCCATTGAAAAAATGGAAATGGAAAATGTGGGGGAAAAGAAAAACAAAGCAACCCAAAATGAAATTTGAAATTTACAAGAAAATGCAATTTATAAATTAGCCATCTCGGAATCAAAGAGAAATCCAAATGGTAAAATTGGCAAAACAAAAAGCAAAGCCTAGCAAAAATATCGACAGGATATCATAAATATTGCACGAGCCGAGAAAGCGAAAGGATTTGCAAACAAATTTTCATGCTTCAGTGGAAACTAAAGCACCCGACCCACACTCCAAATGGTGGGGCGTAAAAAAAGGGAAAAATATTATAGAAAACAAAACAATACAGAAAAAAGAAAACAGACCAAACAAAAAAATACAAAAATGAAACGGGGCGAAAGGAAAACATGCTCGAAACTGGCAAAGGACTAAGGATAAGCCTGCATAATCAAGTGGTTTTCGATAAATAGAGAAAAGCAGCGAAAAGGATGCCCATTTCAAGGCCCAAGCCCAGTTAATCGAATATGTTTGTTAAAAAAGTTTTGAGGCGTAAAAAGGCACTGCAAAGCAAACCGGAGTTCAAGTCCGAAGTCGGAATCCTAGTCAACCAATTCAACCCTTGGAAAAGCTGGTGAAAATTTAATTTGGCTCGCGCAGTGACGGAAAACAAAGCCTCCGAAAAAAAAACTTGAGAGAACTTTCCGAAGAGGTCGCTCTGCACTAACCTGCGCCTACCTACCTGACGATGCTAGTTGCCTCTTCTCTAGTTTTCCAGTTTGGCAGTTGGTAGTTGGCACTTGGTAGTTGCTTTTGCCGCTTGCCTATTGACCCACATTCAGTGGGAGCTCGGCTTGTTTTAATTTCCCCATTCCGCCAGCTGGCAGCCATTCGCTTTAATGCTCTTTCATTCTAAATTGCATCCTTTCTGGCAAGTAAGTGAGCATGGGGAGTCGGTTGTTGTTATTTCTGAGTCCTATTTACAATTGTTGCCACATTTCCGGGCATCTTTTGGACTCGTCTCCGCCCCCTTCTACAGTCGACGTCTTCATCGCCCATCGTCATCATCGTCATTGTCCTTCAGACATTTTAATGATTTTCCGAGTGAGAATTTTTTTGTTGGTTGTGTATGTAATTTTCCTGCTTTAAATTGCTATTATGTTTTTTTCTATTATTTTTTTTTGTTTTCAGTTTTGTTGTATAGTATAGTATTTATTTTACGTTTTAGTTGCTCGTTGAGAGTTCTTGTTGATGTTGTATTTGCTCAGTTTGCAGAAATAGTTTGCATAGGAATTTTTAATGAATTAAAGTGAAACTCAACTGAGGAATTCCGGGGGCTTACCAGAGGTCAATATATATTCAAGACTTCTTTTCCTGTTTGTTTGTTAAATCCACTAAACATTCCCTGGGATTTATCAATTAAGTATCAAAGAGTTTTTCATCACTAATTTAAGCCGTAATCCATTACACAACCCTTCATGGGTTGCACTTGCACGTGCCAAGCGTCCGAAAGCTCTGTGAAAATTCTTTGGGACGCAAAACGAAACCCCATTTTCACAGTGACTGAAAAGCCAAGTCTACACAACAAATAAAAAAGAAAGCCGACCACAGCAGACCTTAATCCCCCTCAGCAAACTCAACCACTTGACAATACAAAAGATAATTAAATAAACAATGAATAAAAGGTCTAAATGAAAATGAGAAAATGTAAATTGAAAAAAATATCCCTTAAAACGTACAATAAAAAAAAAAATATACGAAAATCTCAACTCCATCCCACACGAAATGAAAGTGTAAAGCCGTACAAAATCATTTGAGAACATAAAAGTGTCGTAATGAATAAAGAATTAAGGAGGTGTAAGGCTGAACGAGCATAAAGTAAAGAGTAAAAGGAATACGAAATTTTCTTACGAAAAAATGATCAAATAAAAATAAGCCTAAATCATTTAAAATGCAGTAAAAAAGTACGAAATATGAACATTATTTTGTTGTTATTCTTATAAATATAATTACTTTCATATTTATTAAAGGTTTCCAAGAAAATAAACGTTGAAATTGAAATTGTTTTTAAAACTTAGTAAACGCTTTAAAACTTAAAATTTGAATTTAAATTTTATAAATTCGTTTAATGTAATTCAACTACAGTTGAAGCTCTAACTTTAAGAATATTATTAAAGAAGAAAGTCTCTTAAAAAAAGCCTAAATCATTTAAAAAAGTATACTCGAAAATCTCAACATTCCTTTAGAATTTTCGTAAAAAGAAAAAGAAAATATAGACTTTTTTCTAGAAAAAGCTCGATTTCATTAATATTTATTATTCATATTTATACTTCTTATAAATGCTTCCCTAATATTGTCTTAGAACTGGTGCTTTATACGTAAATGTAAAATAAGATGAAACTTTGGAGCTTTAGAACGCAAAATAAATGAACAATAAAATGGGTTGTAAAATATACGAAGAAAGTAGCATCAAGTAAAATGGAGGAGTTTACTCAATCAATGGCTAAAAAGCAATCCAGGTTTTTCTTTGAGCTAAGCAAACATTTCACTTTTCATTAAATGCACATCTTGAAGTTTACTCTAACTCTTAGCTTCCTTTTTTTTTGTCTTGTCTGATCTGATAGTCAAATACACTGGCAGTCTAACAACTTGGCCAACCTTTGTGACAATCAACTCGGGTTGTAGAGTGAAACATTCTCCGGCAAACAAAATAAAACAATGCAAAGTAAAGTAAAGCAAAGCAAAACACAACAAAACAAATAAAATTGTTTTGCGTAAAAATTGCAATCATGCAATGAAGTGGAAAAGTTTGCACAACGTGTGCGACGGCAACGTTGGCGACATTTGTCTGTGACAAACTTGTTCTTGTTGTTGTCGTTGTTGTTGTTGTTGTAGCTGTTGATGTAGTTGTTGCAACAACAAACAGAGAATTGAACAAAGTATGAGCAAAAGCAGTAAAAATGTAGGCCCGAGACAAATGCTGCAGGCCAGCAACAAAAAAAAATGTACAGTGAAGGAAACTGAAATCTGGGCACAAGGAGAGCGCCTAAAATGACGATAGACCAGAAAGTAGGAGTTGAAGGTGAGGCAGGAGTAGGAGTAGGAGCTGCAGTTGCAGACGTCGGAGCGTCGGCGGCGTCGTCATCAAAAGCGGAAACAGTCGCCGTCATCATTGTCATGAATGCAGCGCAACTTTCCGTAGGATGTGGGCGACACAACCCATTGCCCCTCCGGCAACGCGTCGCGACAGTAGACTGTAGAGGAAGAGAGCGAAGGGAGTGGAATAGGGGACGACGCATTGCAGGCACAGACGTTCATGATAATAATGTTCCGAGTGCCCGAAAGTTGTGACAGCAGCTGATAGAAGTAGCAGCAGCAGTAGACGTAGCTATAACTATTTAAAATGCAAACTAAAGATTAAATTAAAGTGCGAATTCAAACAATGCTCAGGTGGCTGCCACATTGACTTTTCACAAAAAAAGTGATAATATTTGTATTACACAGAGAGAAAAATTTCATCAAAATCTTGAATTAAGTAAGTTTTCGGTATTTTAAAGAATGTTTTTAAAACAAGAATTTCAAATTAACAAATTCCTGAATCCAAAGATAAAATTACTTTCTAAAAGATAGAATAGAAATGTTGTATTTAGAACTTTGTTTTTGATTTGAAACTCTCATTTCAATATTCAGTTTTCAATTTATTTCATGATGATTTATTAATTTTGTCTTGATTTTAGAACAAGAAGTTCAGATTGAAAAATTCTAGATACCAAATTAAATCCTAAATAAATTATTGAATGCTTCAAAAATCTTGTTTTGAGGTGAATTCGCGACTTTTTGGTTTCTTAAAATTAAAAAATATTCTTGAATTCATCTAAAATGTATCTTTAATGCTCACTTTTGAAATCATTTCAACAACAAATTTTTTCCCAGTGCAGTCGCAGCAATTTCTCAGGCAAATCGCTTTTCCAATCAGTCTCATTTTCACACACCATTTTCATTTTCTTGGCCATTTGATTTGTTTGCGGGCCCCTTTGCTGCTTTTCTGATCTATTTTAGCTTTCGTATATCTTTCTGGCGCTGATTTTCAATGGCTCGGCCAAAGTGCAAAATGTTGTAAGTTAAATGGAAACAATAATGGGCAACGGCTTCAGCTTGAGCTTCAGCTTCAGCTTGTCCCGCTGCCACTCTTCCAATATTCACATCCTCAGTCCCAGTTCACAATTCGCAGTTTCCAGCTCTCATTCTCATCCTCAGCTTTATCGACATCCTCATGCCCCATTGGTTAGTTTCGACTATTTTTTTGTGCTTGTGAGTTTTTCCTTTCGCCTTTCTTTTGGCATCTCTTTTTTTTCGTTCAGTACTGTTTGGTTTATTGCTATGCACTTTTCACTTTTCACATTTCACTTTGCCAAGCTCGAAGCTCGTTCGTTGCTCCATCCAACGTTGCACGTTGCCAATGTGTCATTGTTTGGTGCTTAGTTTGTTGTTGTTGTTGTTGTTGCTGCTCGTTGCTCGCTTCTCGTTCGCCTCGTGCTTCATTTGCTTCAAGGCGCAATTGTTTAATTTGACAGATGAATTGGCTTTCATTGTTTGAATCCCTGGAGAGTCCATGCTGCACCTTTTTGCTGTTGTTGACCTGCTTCAACTTTGATTCAACTCCTGCTGTGGCTGCTGCTGTTGCTGCTGTTCCTTGCATTCCGGACACAGGCATTAGCTGTTTTAATTAAATCTCGACTGCTGTTGGCCCTAAAATGTAGGCTCTGCAATTGCAATCTGCACAGCGACCGCGTTACAAGCCATAAGACATAAAAGCAAAACCGACGCTCCATAACAAAGCCAACCACAGCAGCAGCAGCAGCAACAGCAGTAACAGCAGCAGCAGCAGCAACAACAACAACAAACAAAGTCTACTGCAGAGGCAAAGAAATAGTTTGGACAAACTATTTGCCAGCCGCCATTTTCATATGCAACGCCGCAAGTTGCGCCATAATTTTATGCCACAGCAGCAAACTTGTGCGGTTTTCCCCCTCCCCTTTGGCCACGCCTAATAATAAGAAATTAGAACTTACGGCAGCCACTAAGTCTGTCCACAGCAGCAGCAGCAGCAGCTGAACTATAATCGTCTTCCATGGCAGCGGCGACTTAAAGCTAACCACAGCATGTCCTGGCTGCAGTCGAAGATCCAGCAAAACTTCTGCTGTCTTAGCACTCGACAATGGCAAAAAAATACTTTTTTTTTTGTTTTTGCTTTTGTTGTTTTCTCTTCTTCTTGGTGGTCGTTTCAGCGATCAAAAACAGTCCGGCATTCAATAAGCTTGCCGTGTTGTAGAGTATACTAGTCTTGTGTAGACCCCTTTCAGTTTACTAAATTAGTTCATTTGTTCATTTTTGATCAGAGAACTAGTTCTTTCGATTCTTTTCCATTCCCAAAATTGTTAATCTTTCGATTATGTTCAGCTTTTAGTACTTGTATTTTGGGTATCCTATTATTTTTATAAGAAATCTTGTTGTTTTGAATTTTATACATGTGTTTTCATTTCTACTAGATCGAACTAAAGATAAAAAGTGAACAACTGTTCAAAAAAGAACTACAAAGGTGAACTTATTCAGTTCGTTCAGATGTAAACAAGAGCGAACTAAAGATCAAAATTGCACAACGAACCTTAAGAACTGACAAATGACCAAAAGTTAATAACTTAACAAGAACGAATTAAATATTTAAAACGGCAACTAAACAATAGACGAACTTAAGATTAAAAATAATCAAATAAACAAGAACGAACTAAAGAACAAAAGTGTGTACAGTTTGGAAGAACGAACTAAAGATCAAAAATGAACAACTATTCAAGAAAAGAACGAATCAGATGACCTTATGTAGTTCGTTTACTTTGCTTAATAGTTCATTTTGTTTCGTTCACTAGAGTATACGCTCTTTTGTCATCTTTCGGTGTGGTTTGATTCGTCTTTTTCCCTCTGTTATTTCCCAGAGCACTGAGAGTCCTTGTTCACCGTGTGCAGCGCATTATTTAGGATTTACCTTTATGTTGTTGTCAGTGCTGTCGTTTTGTCGTTGTCGTTGTTGCTGTTGTTTGGCTGCAGTAGATGCAGGACGTGGCAAGCTGTGAGTTTCTAGTCTCTGCCTCTGCTTTTATCTCTGCTAAAGGTGGAGACATTGTCGTTGTTCTTCTCATGATGAGAAAATGCGAGGCTCGTGTGACATTTTCATTATCGTTGTGGGATATGCGCTTTTCTCCTCCAGCTTCTGCTGCTGCTCTCCTATTGTCTTCGTCGACCGTTGACAGCGACGAGGCCAGATAAGGTTACAAAATTATTAGTTGGGATTTGCAATGCTCCAGTTGAAAGTCCTTGTTGAGTCCTGCTCCTGATGCTCCAGCTGCTGTTGTCCATCGATTTGCTATTAGAGTAGCATAAGTAGTTGCATATTTGATCTGCTTGTGGTGCAACTAAATTGCACACTCAATCCACAATTTCAATCAACGAAAATGCGCTGCCTCATAATCTATGCGATTCGCTTAAATTGCCATCAATTTATCACAACGCTTTTGTGCATTATTTTGTTCGCGAGTTCACGAAAGATTAACACAATTTCGACAAATAATGAGAGCATAATGAAAAGCAGTCAGAAAGCAGCAGCAGCAGCCACGGAAGCAGCAACCGACAGCAGCGACAGGAGCAACAGTCAAACACAAGCGAAGCGATTGGCAACGCGTGGGTGGCGATATTTTCCTTTATCATCATATAAATTCCACTTTTGCTGCCGCCTTGCTGATAAAAATGGCTATCAACTGCTGGATCAAAGGGAGCGGGGTGGCGGGGAAGGGGAGGCCAAGGACTTGGCAAGGAAAAATGCAAGCAGGAATTTGAAAATTTCAATTACGCGTGCAATGAAAATTACGAAAACCCACAAAAGTCATTTTTCTTGATCGATTTTTTTTTTCCTTTCTCTTCTTTCCCTGGCCTCAAAAGAAACGCAGGCCAACAATGCAAAGGAAAAGGGGGAAGGGACTTTAGCTAGGTGAGGCGACGTTTGGATTGGAAGTGAACGGAGAGCGAAGTTGGCGCGATGCTCGCGACCGAGCGAGCAAAAGTAGAAAAAAGCAATTTCGAAATCCCAAAGAAATTGCAAAATTCCATGTGGCGGCGACAGCGACAACAAAAGTGGAGAGAAGTAGACAGGACACAGGACACAGGATACGGGATACGGGATACGGAATATGGGATACAGGAACAGCAACGGGATGCCGTTGTCCGTTGGCGGCGGCAGCTTGTGGCTGCTGCTGGCTGATGGCTGCTGGTTGCTGGTATCGAGACCACCTGCAACTGCAATTGCTGCTGCCCAGAGACACATCAGTAGGGTTAACTAAGCGCCAAAAGGGTTAACACGATGCGTTCCTCTCTCACTCTCTTGTTGTCTATGGCATTGTTTGTGTTGACATTTGCCAGCTTGGCTTTGCAGCTTCTTGCAACTCTCTGAGCGCCAGCAAGTAAGCCCAAGCCAAAGGAACCAGAGGAAGGAGGGGAAGCCAAGCAAAAGGAAGGAGGAGCCAAGGCTGGCAAAGGGTAAAGAAACCAAGCCAGCAAAGGGTAAAGAAGCCAAAGCAGCCAGGGGAAAACCCAACAGCAGCTGAAGTCGTCTTGGTCTTGTGCTAGTTTAATGTCACCTTGCCAAGCTGCTGTTTGCAGGTGCTGCTGCATCTTTTGCTGCTTCAGCTTGTAGCTTTTCTTTTGCCAGCCATAATATTTTCATTTCGCTTTTCACTCACTTCACTTGGGATGCTGCTGAAAACACTTTTCATTATTATACCCTAGCAAATGGAGCATTGTTGCTTGCTGCACAAAAGTGCAACTAGTCATTAATATTAAGCATTATTTCCTTTTTTGAAAATTTTAAAAAGTGGATTAATAGTTTCAAGAAATTCTTTGAAATTAAATGCTATTATGTAAAGATAAAGATAAAGACATTTTCTTCGGTGAATTTTTTAAGTCCTCAAATATCTTAGAATTGAACAGCTATATTTAACCTATTCATATTCATATTCATTCATTTCTAAGTGAGCTAGAAAATATATCTTAAGCAAGAAGTAAGAAAAAGTCGTCTGTTTTTTACGCTATTTCAATGAAACTTATATGTTAAGCTGTATAAAAAAATATATATATTATTTACAGGCTGATATAAAATGATATATTTATTACATGTTGAACAATTTTCGGGACCATATTATATAAGAAATATAGAAACCATCTCTCCAAGAAGAAATTTCTCAGTTACTTACTCTCTTATAATAAGCAGAAGTATCTTAATGTTTACCTAGAAGATATTTTCATTAGTAATTAAATAATTGTATTAAATCTTAAGCTAGTTCAATAAAATATTATATATTAAACTGACACCAATTCTAGATAATGTTCCCAAATGCATCCCAAAAAAGTTGTATCTTCAAAAAGTTGTATTTTTTAAGTGTTTAAGTGAAATAAACATATTCGTAAAGTGCATTCCCTATTCGACTTCCTTAATGTTGCTTGCTTTTGTTATTCAGCTTTTCATATTTCACATTTTTGCTCCTTGCCTGACAAGGAGTGAAAGCCAGTCTAGGGATCGGGCAGTTCCTTTAGTTCGCTGGGAGGGAAAACGAGGGAAAACTGAAGCTGATGAGGTCAACGCAAATCTCGACCTCAAGGCAACTTAATGCGGTTAGTGCGGTGGCAATTTGGCAAAAAAAAAGTACTTGATGTGGGAGGAAATGTGAGTCAGAGATCTGCGTGCGTATGTGGATTTCCCGGAAAATCAGCCGCAATTGTTAAAGTATCTCAATTTAATTGTATAAACAGAATGTATCTACGTCAATCGAATTGTTTATAAATATTGTTTGCTCAGAAAACTGAAATTTTCCAATGTGGAATGCAGCGAAGCAAATGAATTGAATGAACTGAGAGAGCAGAGCAGAGGCAGAAAACTGGACTTGCAACACAAACACACAGAGAGTGAGAGACAGAGCTTAAGGGGCACGGCCTGCGCGGCACGATTAAATCTTTCAACGCCTCGGAACTGAGTCATTGCTGAAGTCGAGCGAACAGCAGCTGCTGGCTTGCCATGTCTGCTGTCCAATTGTGGCAGCAACAACAACAACAACAGCACCGACAACAACAGCAATAACAACATGTTGCGTTCATATTCAAATTTGTAGAACGTGCAATGAATTTTGAAAAACTGAAAATGAGTAAACACTCGAATGCATGAGGCAATTGCTGCTGGGGTGGCTGAGGTTGTTGTTTTGCTTGTGATTCTGCGGTTGTCAATGCGGTGGCTCTTTGGTGTACACTCACACACACACACACAGCTTAGTCATAAGTATTCCAATTGCACAGAAGAAACCACTGAAACTGCAACTGCAACTGAGACAGAGACAGTGACTGCGACTCAGTCTCTGAGTTTGACCTGCCATCAAATTGATAACCTCAAACGGGGCTTTCAATAGACGACAACTTTGTGGCACGATAACCTTCCACATTTCTTTTGCCACTCACTGATTACAGCGTCGGCTGTTGTTTTATGATTTCTCGTATTTATTTTATTTTTAGTCGAGTGTGCTCGTAAATGGTCAAAGACAAAGTGGTTCTAGTTTTGTCTGCTCTGTTTTTTATGATGCATTCTACTTATGATAAATTCTATTTTAAATATGCATTTCCATAGTATAATTGAGTGTAGAGCGGGTTTCGTTTTTATACCCGTTACTCATAGAAGATAGAAGGGTATTATAACTTTGTGGCATTTAAGGAAATGTATGTAATGGGCAAACGAAAACGTCTCCGACCCCAGGAAGAGTAAATATTTGGTATATTTTTTGCATTCTATGTGCAATTTTGAATGTAATGCTATAATATACCAAATATAGTCTGTCTGTCTATCTGTTCGTCTATCCTGCTTGCTGTCTGTCCGTCTATCTGTATGAACGCCTTAATCTCAGAGACTATACGAGATAAAGATAAAATTGTATAATGTATTTAATAAATGCCTTTGTATAGTATAGTTCAGTATTTTTGTGGTATATTAATTTGATATAATTTATTATCAATATGCCTGTTTTAACGACAATCTGGTATATTTTGTACTCTATAGTATATTGTGAATGTAGTACTATATCAGTATACCAAATAGAGCTCTTGGTATATTTTGGTATTTTTGTGGTATATTAGTTAGGTATATTTTAAGAATAATACCGCTCTGTTTTGCTTTTACTTACAAGAAATAGCGGGTATCTCATAGTCGAGCACACTCGACTGTAACTGTTTTGTTTTTTATGTGCCTCACAAATTGTTATAGCCCTCGTTGGCTGGCGTCATTTATGGCCTGCGCTCTTTGTTCGCAGGCGTCATTTCGAATCATTCACTTGGCTGCTCTTCGATGCGATTTGAATCGTTTATTCAAAAAGCACATAATCTTCTAGTCGTATAGGTGGTCCAAGAAAGTCGCTCGTCGAATGTAGATCAAGCTCCATTTCCTGCCTCCATATATAAATTGTCATTGTTTGCGCAGATCTCAGTCAAATGGGCGTTTGCCTGACAATTTATTTGCATTGCAAATTCAATTTGTTGTTTGCAACTGCAACTGCAACTGCAACAGCCAAGTCTGCACGGCTGCAAATTTTCTTGTTGCAAAAATGGCCAAGCGACATATAAGGTAAATATCCAAATGGACATAAATTTTGCGAGCAAGCAGCACAACAATTGATATACCAATTACCCAACTACTCGACCAACTGGTCGCCAACACACACACAATACACAGTACAGAGTCGGAGTCGGAGACAATCGCATGGCTAGAATCTCAGCTTTGGGAAATTAGCAGCATTAGAAGTGGCTTGAATGCGACAGACCGGTTGGCATAGCTCGAGCCTTATTGTAAACACTCGTTTTGGGTTGTGAGTTTTGGCCAAGGGTCAATTCGAGTGTGAAGCTTTTGGCTCGCTTGATAATTGCAGTTACGTTGCCTCATTCCCCCTCTCCAAATATAATTGGCAAATGCCATTTAGCCAGTTTACCTTCGTCGCAACCATATCCGATTCGATCTTCCCGCTGAGCGGAGCTGCGCTTGCGCAGAGTCTCGACTACAGAGTTGTCGATTTTATTGCTGCGATATGGCCAGTCTTCGGGTTTAGCTTCATTGGTTCGCGTAATGAGCCATTATTGTTTCGATGGTTTCGGTTTTTATGACCAACTGGAGATGCAGCTGCCCTCTGCTTGGCTTTTTGGCCATATTTGTCGCCTGTGTATGTGTGTGGCTCTTGAGTTGCCAAACTTAGCTCAAGTTTCCTTTGAGATTTGTGCGTGAGTCAGACATTAAATGTAAATAGCCAAAGTCTCTTGACTCTATTGACTACAAAGTGTTAAGTGTTAAATCGAATCAAATATCGCTGTTGCTTAGGTAAACAAACAAATTTTCACAAGCTGATTCTGATTCTTTTAAAATATCAAATAAAAAAAAAACGATTTAGACTTAGACAACTTTTTAACTTAAAAAGGGTTTTTTTAAATATCAAATGATATACGACGATTTACACATAAGCTTAATTTGATGGGTCATAAATTGCTTTCTACACTAAAATTATTTTTAAATATTCGCTTTCAAAAATTCAAAGATTTTTTCAACAATATGAAATGTAATATGTGTGTCTATCTTCAACCGATAACGTCAACGGAAATTAGCAAACTAGATATAATGTGAACTGGTATATAAAACGGATATTTTGTATAATTATTTCATCTCTTTCTGTAAGCGATAATAACAAAAGAAATTAGCAACAAGAATTATTATATTGGGAAATAGTAGAGAAGGAATTTAGCTCTGTGCTTAGCTTTATCTCGTAAATTTTAAATTTATTCTAGAAAAACAAATTCATTGCAGAATGTCAATGCCAAACATGATTCATCAAACATTCCAGATACTTCAAAGAATGAAATCTCGAAATGAATGTGAAGTACTTGAAAACTTATCAGCATCGGTGAATAAGCTGCCACTATATATTATTTAATATGTATTTTAAATATATGAAAATTAATTTAAATACAAAATATAACAAATTTAATAATCTATTATTTTAATTTCTCTTTTGCAGGTGAGTTCAATGACTAAATACTCATTTTCGTATCCCATAAATATTGTGCAATTATTTGGTAAGCAAAATTCTAGTATTAACGTATATCTTATGATTTTCTAAGCAACAAACTCACACTTCCTGCTCTCGTGTGCATTAATAACATAAATTTAATGTTGTACGGGCGATAACAATATCATTATCGAAATGACTCAAACTAAGAACATTGCGTTGAGCTCTTTGGCGCCGCCACAATTCCGACTTATGTAAATATCAATTTTCACTTCATTGCAAGTGGAAAAGTATTTACGAGTATCGGAGCATCGAGTCAATGGAACTTACTTCATAGCAGCTGCAAAGGCCAAACAACCAATTTTTTTTATGGTATTCCCTCGTTTTTGTTGTTGTTTTTCATCTTCCACTATCAGCTGGTATAAGAATAATGTACAATAAGTAGTAAAATAAATCGTAAAAACAATCGCGCAGCAATGGGCAATCATGAAATGTATGCCAACAACAACGGGCCAGCAAAGTAACAGGAACTTGCTGAGTAGAAAGCTCTTGCTCGACCTATTAATATTTTATTCTTACATTTTATTGAAAGTAAAATTTAAAACAAATATATGTGACCGTATTTAGTTGCAAATATAATTTTCTCAGATGTACGGTCACACTTAATCGTAACTCTCTTTATCTGTTGTTAGATACGCAGCGAATAACGAAAATATAAGTTCATTATATATATTTAAAACTAAATCGATGTTGACTAGTTTTTTTTTTTTTTTTGGAAACGGATATTGACAATCGAATAATTATAATATGAACCAGTATAGTACTTTATGTATATACTATTGTGAATAGGATATCTTTCGGTGAATTTGGTTTGTTGGATGCATTTTCTTTGTATATAATGAGTATTGCAAAAGTTTATAATTGTTGTTTTTCACAACCATCTGTAAGAAGTTTTCTTTCCCCACTTCTCTTCTCCATCAAGTCGTATATATCCATTATTCAGAAAAGTTACAGATATTAAGTAAACAACTTCAGTCTTTATGTAACTCAACTGTCGATTGCTCTTCTTTTGAAAAAGTTATGGAGATATCCATTATATTTTTATCGAGCTGGACTTTAGACACATAATAATAGCCACCTATAAAGAGAGTTTCTTGCTAGCAATACTCAAAGGCAATTTGCCTCAGTTATCTTGAGTTTTTTTACTCACTATAAATTCAAAAGAATTGCAATCGTAATATAATATTAATTATTATTGTATATTTTTGTTGCTAGGGATTAAACCAGTTACTTTATAGTTACAAAATACTACATTGAATTTATTATTATAGAGAATAGTTAGGATATGAACTCATCTCTGAGCTTAAGAAGGAAGATTTCAGTTCAGAGATGAGTTCATATTCTAACTTTATTATTAACACTAAAGTGTCGAACATTTCATTTTGATTCTATTGATTGAGCCACTTGTTCCTCTCGAGATTGATCTTCAAGGCAATTAGATTGCCATTTGCAGAGTATAGTAAGAGTTAAAACAATTTTTCAATCAGATTGATAATTAAACATATTCTGTACTTCACTCCTTTACTAATTCTTTAACTATGTCTCCCACTTGGTTTCCCCTAGTCAATTATACCCTCTTATAGGTCACAGTGCAGGGTATATGAGCAATAGCAAGCAACTGTAGTGAACTCTGCAGTTTCCTCTGCCTGGTTCTCAGTTTCTCTGTGTACGCTGCATTCAACGCATTTTTTTGTAGCTGCCTTTTGCTTGTTGTTGTTATTTTTCTCTTCTTTTTTTTTGGGTCGCCACAACTAAACGATTTTATCAGCAGAACAAAATAGAAGTAGAAAAAAGCTCAAAATGAAAATTACCCAAAAACAATATGTGTGTGTGTATATTGTAAATGCTGTGTACAGATAGAGATACCTACAACTATTCTTTAAGTCGTATATTCAATAAGATGGCGATATAATCAGCGAGCTTTTTAAGGTCGGAAAACATTGGAAAAACAGCGGCACAGTTGTTGTTGTTGTTGCTTGGGATTGTGTGGCAATTAAAGCGCAGCCCGAGAAACATTTGTCAATAGATTGACCCAAGCAAACGAGGCACCTTCAGTGCCCCAAAGCGGACCCCGTAAAAAAAAACACAACCAAAATGATGTTTATCGGCAGGCCATTGTCTTCTCTCTCGCTCTCGCTCTTGCTTTCGAGTTGTGTGCCGCCAACTTTTTGGCTCGTTACCCAAATGCGTCAAATGACAAATGATTTAAAATTTATTATCACAGACAGCGGCGTTTGTCCCCAGCCCATTTTGCACTGAGCGAAAGTGAAAATGTTGCCCTGACTTTTGTGACAAGTCTCGCTCTCGCTCTATTTCTTTTACTCTATGATTAATCGATCGGCGAAAAAGATATCGAGCAACTTTCCAATTTCCTCATAACTACTGAACACACACAAAAAAAAAGAAACCCTTTTTGTTTTTACGAGGGCTGCTATTTAAGTTTCTGGCCTAATAATGAAAATGCGAATATTTATCAAAAAAAATGGATTTATTGTTTGTCACAGTATTCTCCAGCAAGATTTATATACTTTTGAATGCGCTCAACCCAATTGTCGAAGCACTTTTTCCACTCTGATTGAGGCACCTCCAAAACATGGTTTTTGAACACTTTAACAGTACTTTCTGACATCGAAAATCGATGACCACGCCTTTTTTCCTTGATGTACGGGAATAAAAAGAAGTCATTGGGTGCCAAGTTAGGGCTGTACGGCGGATGACCTATAAATTCCACGTTTTGACCGGAAAAAAAGGCGCGGGTTTGAGCTGGTGTGTGAGAGTTCGTGTTGTCATGGTGCAGAATGATCCATCTTTTCTTTTTCGGTTTTTGAAATTCTACAAGGATTTCAGGCAAACAAATTGTGGTGTACCACTCAGAATTGACCGTCCTACATTGCTCAAGCGAAACAGTCGCCACATGACCAGTTTTACCGAAGAAACAGGCGACCATTTGCTGAATAGTGCTTCCTCCACGAACAAGGTTCGTTGGATTTGGCTCGTCTTCAAAGACCCACACGGTCGATTGCTGTTTTGTTTTGGGCTCATAACCATAGATCCATGATTCGTCACCTGTGACCATCTTATAAATGTCTTTTGAAGCACAGGGAATGTATTTTTTTCAAAATTTCTTTGAACCAATCCACACAAGCCTTTTTTTGAGCAATCGTCAAATTGTGCGGGATCCAACGAGAACAATCCTTTTTTACGACCAGGTGTTTATGCAATATCGAATGTATTCTGGTGGAAGAAATGTCAAAGGATGCCTCTATCTCACGATATGTCACATGACGATCTAGCATTATCAATTCACGCACGGCATCAATGTTTTCTGGCACAACGTCTGTTTTTGGACGACCTTCACAACCTTCGTCTTCCAGCGAGCATCGGCCACGATAGAATCCATTAAATCAGTTTTTCACAGGGCTATAGGATGGCACATCATCGCCTTACAAAGATTTAAGTTCATCGGTGCACTCTTGTCGTAATAATCCAAGTCGAAAGTTGTGAAAAATTATTGCTCGAAAGTGTTCATGAGTTAATTCGATTTTTCTGCCGAGGTAAGTTTTTGATTAATCGTTTATCGATATCAAACGTTGTCGCACATGAAAAAGTTGTATGGAGCTTTTATCGATAAAAGTCCAAACTCTCTTTGGGAAGTAGCCAATTGGTCATAATATGGCTAGAAGTGACCTAGGCCAGAAACTTAAATAGCAGCCCTCGTATTTGGGGGCTGGTGCTGTTTAAATTTGCGTAAATTCATAAAAGTTACAATAATTTACAATTCGTTGGGTTTGCGATGTGCAAATTTGCAGTTTGCCATTTTGCCAATAACAACAAGACTAACAACAATAACAACAGTGCAGGCAAATAAACAATGCACACACACACACACACCAATACAAACACACTCACATACACATTAAACTATCAAAATAAACAACAATGGAAAAGCAGTTGAAGAAGGTGGAGGAGGAGAAGGAGGAGGAGAGCTTAACTTCACATTGAACGCATATTAATCAAGCGCATAATTTGCTGCTGCTGCTGTTCGCTGGCAAAACGAACGTGAATAACGAGCGATAAAAACTTGGCAAATATAAAATGCAAACAAAATTTGTTGCAGTGGGTGGGAGGAGGGGGAGGGAGTGGGTGGCAGATTGCGGTTGTAGGGTAACTATAATGGCCGTCAGCCATTGCAGCAGCAGCAGCAGCAGCAGTTGTTGCCTTATTGTTGGTTAACCATTGAAGAGCCATTTTCAAAGCGGCCCAAAAATTTGTGCTGTGGCTGCTACACACACACACACACTCACATGGATACAGTGTATTTGCATTTGTGTGCATTTTGGTGGCTGCTGTTTATTTTAGAGTTGATTTTCAAGTGAACAGTTTACTTAATGCACGCAGCCAAACGCAGCGCAACGCAACTCAATGCAAATTACGCATACGCCAGAGTTGCCAGCGTTTGCGGTTAGCCAAGCAGCGCACTCTCCCTTCCTCACTCGCTCTCTCTCTCAATAATTTTCGTTAAGTGCCACGCCCACACACACACGCACATGCCTCGCCTCTTCAGCGTTAAATTGGAAGCACTTTAGATTCACATTCAATTAATTAATTTAAGCAAATTGTTTGCTTCAAATTAATTGAATTTGCATTTAATTTGCGCTCACGAGAGACACAGCAACAGCAACAACTAAGCTTGCGTCAATTTGTCAGTCAGGCAGTTTGGCAACTCTCGACCTGCTCTGGTTAACCTCCCACTCACTCCCCTCTAACCCTCCCGCCCACAAAAGGTCGCCCAATTGATTGGCAATTTGGTGCGTTGCCCTCCACCAAAATCTGCCCATTAAATTAGTTAAATGCATTAACTAACTTCTCTCATGTGCCTGTGTGTGTGTGCCTATGTGTGTGTGAGTTGAATGGCAAACAATATTGCAACGCATATCAATATTAAATGTTGCAAGTTTCGGGGCGTTGACTGCGCATTTTTGCTATCGCAGCAGCAGCGTCGAGGGCTGCCCTGAAGGACGCCGAGGGGCACGATGCATAAACTGATGAGTAAACTGAATATGCACGAGCATTTTCGTTGCAACATTCACCACGTTTGCTGTGAATGCGTGAAACTGCCCAATGAATACATAAATGGTTTAGCAAACAGCTTCAAATTCCATTCGACTGCCATTCGGAACCATATTGCGATTGGCGAATAAACAGAATCGAATATTTATACTATGTATATAGAAGGCTGCAATGTTTTTTGCAACTATAAACTCCAATCGATACAGCAACGATTTTATTATTAACTGAATGAAATACAGAGTTATCTTGCTTAATACTATGAAGTATATAACACTCATATTCTAACTTATTATATACTAGTAGTACTTACGAAGTTACGAAAATTTAGTTACTTTTTCACAGAGAGGAACAAATCTAGATTAAAAAGTATTTGTAAATCTTAAAATAAGATTTTTAGGTACAAGAAATGCTAAATAATAAATTTGCATTTCAAGATTAAAAACATCTTATTTAAAGGTTAAAATCTTGCTTCAAGAAGGTTTTAATCAATATCACAAATCTTGATTTTAAAACGTTTTGCTCTTAAAAGAAATCTTTAAATACTAAAAATACTGGAGGCTATACTTGGTATATTATAGTAATATATACTCAATAAAACCTTCAGTATATTTTAGTATTTTTGGTATATTTCCAAATAAATAAAATAAAGGTAATTGGTATATTAAAGTACTATATATCCAAAATAGACTTTAGTATATTTCAGTATTATTTAGTACATTTTAAAAATAAATAAAATAAAGGTAATTGGTATATTAATTTATGCACAATGCCGCACTGTTTTGTATAGAAAATGGGTAGCTGGTAACCCAAAGTCGAGCACACTCGATTGTAGCTTTCTCACTTGATATAAAACATTTTTAATTGCATCACTGTTGACTTCAAACAACATTTTAAAAGTATTCAACAAAATAAGTAGATATACACTAAAATTGTCAGATTCTTTTGACAAAGAATTCTCAATGTCAATTTAGTAACTTGTAAAGCAAAAACAATTAATGCTAGTTAATATAAAAGTATATTATTTTCGGAATGAAATTAATGCACATTTGACATTAAGAAAACACATGTTAACACAGTTTTAATTATACAATATAATTTATACAAACACTTTAGTCAGAAAATGCAATCGTAACCTCCGGGCATGAGGGAAAATAAATATTGAGTTCACTCACCTTTTTTTTCCACTTGGTCAATCGGCGAGCGCGTTTTACCTGCGACGCGGTGGCAAGCTGGACAACAGTTAAACACGAACTGATATGAGAGCTGAATGAAATGCTAAAGAGGTGCTAAGAGCAAATAGATAATAATGCAAATTGTGGATTTATTTCATCATGCAGCGATGACAGAAAATGAAAGACTTGTCGAAAGTGGTTCAGTTGATAGTAGATTGTGTGTGTGAGTATGTGTGTGTGTGGCATGTAGGCATAATGATAATACCTACATAAGAACATATAATAATTGCCATTAATTTTAAGCCAATTAGCGGAGATGGAGACAAGTTGAAAGCCTGCAAGAGGCGCCGCCATATAAAAAAGAGGCGAATAATTTGCGCTTTTCACACTAATTAAATGCGAATGCGAAGCGAATGAGCTGACAACTGGCAAATGAATTGCACTAAGGCAGTCAGACCAAGAGAGAGAAAGAGAGAGAGAGAGATGGCAAATAGAGAAAAGAGCGAGAGGGAGATTAAAGCAGCGTTGCATGCTACACAAATGATTAAAAATGTAAATTTTAATTCAATTTCGTTTGGAGAATGAAGAAAAATAAAACTAGTAGTCGCTGTGTAAAGTGGTTTATTGTGAGCCAGCGCTCACAGGACACGCTGAGTGATCCTGGATGTGGGATGTGTTCAATGTGATGGAGGGGAAGGGGAACTGCAGAGGATGCCCCAGCTGCTGAGACAGACGGGCCAAGTGACGCGACAAACTTTGCCGCAAGGCAGCGTGAACAAAATACAGCAAAAAAATAAAGGAAAGAAAAGGAAAAGCAAAAGCAAAAAGGAACAAGGAAAAGCAAAAGAAAAGCCGAAGCTTATAAAGTAGTTTGCCGGAGGCCAATCAGATGAACACTGGGCGGTGGGCGGTGGGAGATGAAAATGAATGGGCGGTTGCTGCCTGCGACTGAGCGAGACAATTGCAAAGCGAGTGCGACGAGAAAGAAATCTTGAGACAAATCGAATTTCTTATTTTTTTACTCAGCGAAAAAAACAAAAAACAACATCTTTCATCTTTGCGAAAAGAAACAAAAGAAGTCCTGCACAAAAATTCTGTTCTTATTCAAGTACGAATTAAAAGTTTACCAATTGCATATTCATTTATCATAAGTAATTCGACCAGACTAAAATTATAAATTCTATTTTTAGAATGTCATGTTTATTTATAATAAATTATATTATAACTTGTATGTATTTATACGTTAAATGTTTTCTTTAAACCACCTTCAAAATGTTTTAAATTGATTTTGGATGTTAATTTTAAAGGGCTGGAGAGATTTATATAGTATACAAATTTTCTATAATTTATTATGAAAAATATGTTGTTTAATTACTAAACATTTTTTTTTCAACACTTCTCCAAAGTTTTGTAATAATAACAATTCAAGAGTGTTATTCAAAACATCTTAAGAAACCTAATTTAATTTATAAATAATTATGACATTTTTTCGTGGTCATAATTTAAAAAATTCAGTAGACTCAAGTTATTAAATGTAATTTTTGAATATGGTATTTATTTTTGTTTTATTGAAATATTTTTTAAACAATTTTTGATATATTTCCTTAAAAGCCTTTAGGAATTTTCTAGTTTATTAAAAATTAGTTTGCGTTTTCCAGAAAATCGTGTTTCTCATAATTTAGAATCAAAAGCTGACTCAAATTCATATTTTTGTTTTATTAAAAGAACAATTATTTAACATAACTATGAATAATTTGGGTAACTTTTCATTATATTATTATTATATTTTATTGAGCATTTGAATAGTCATAATTAAAGTAATTTAATTTATTTGCAAAAACATTCAATTAAACCGCCAAAGGCGCTCAAATTTTATTCAAAAGTTTTATAAAATTAATTCAGAATACCAGTTTTATGAAAATTTTTCATTAATATATATGGTAAACTGCCTAGCCAAAATGTTACTTGCAACATTAAATAAGGTGAATATAAAATGTAACAAAATATTTTTTTTAGTTTAAGTAAAAATGAATCTTATAGCTCTTGATTAGCACTTTCATTAGAGTTTTGAATAATTTTGGAATTATTTTTCTGTTTTGAGATAATTTAAAAAATAACGATTCTATATATTTTATCGTAAAACGGAAAAGGTTCTTAAAATCAATCTTAGCTCTAAATATAAATCTATATATGGAAACCCTGAGTTATAAGAATAACCTTTACTTATTTTGAAAATTATTTCAGTTTATGTTTTTTCACATTAAATAGTTTCGCACTCGACAATTACGGACTTTTAGCTGCTGTGCCTTATATAACCCATTAGTTGCTGCATTTAGGTTAATAAATTACAGAAAATTTATGAAATTTAATGATTACTAATTAATTCGACGCGTGTGTGTCTGCAAACTTTTTCAGCTCTTGTTTATGCATATTTATTTATTTATTTTACTGTTGAATCGTCGATTCTCCAACTGCAAACACAGCGTAGTTATTTAATTATAATAAAAAATTAATAATTACAATAATATTTCTACTTATGTAAATCAAGTTTTCAGATAAACAATGGCAGTTTGTTGTTTTATATTTATTGTTTCAAGGGAAGCTGTCGAGGGAAAAAGGATTAATGGAAATCAAGTGAGGTTGAGGGAAAAAAATACTATTTTAATTCGCTTAATGACCTCGACACGATGAATGTGCTTCGCTGTTAATTGGTCGAGCTGTAATAGTTCATTAATTCGATAGCAGTCTATATATACTTCTTTATATATATATATGGAATTGGTTCCATAATTTCCCCGGAGATGCGCAGCTCTTGGCAAAGATATTTTGTGGCCGCTGAAAACATAAACTGACTAAAAGGTTAGCAGGACATCATCTTTTGCTCCCTCTTCGCATCCTTGTTCATCTTGCAGCGCTGAGTGAAATGAATCTGCAATTCTATTCCATTTTATCTGCTTCTCCATTTTCGTTTTTTTTTTCCTCGCCACGAGGATGCAAAGCGAGGTCGCAGCGCTGAAGGATGCTGATGATGCCAGGTGTGGATTTAATACGCGTCAGGTGCTGGCTGAGTGCTTCAGAGGGGGGACAGATTGGGGGGCGGCGGGAAGGCGGGGAGGAGTGGAGGAGGATGGCTGCCATTTTGCTCAGTTCACTCTGCGCTTTTTGCCATCGCCGCGATGGCCGCCAAACACTTTTCTCTTTCACCGCAAGCTAAGCCGAGGCAACGCAACGCAAAGGAAAGGAAAGGAAACGAAAAAATATAGATGTAGCCTCCTCGCTGGATTCGCGGACTCTTCGAGTGTAACAGATCCAGCAGCAAATGCAAATAACTTGCACATTTTTTTCTCCCTCTTTATTTTTTTTTTGGATGCTGCATGCGAAACTGTGGCAAGGCTGCGGGTAATCAACAAACGTTTATGGATGCCACAGCTTCCACAACTTCTGCCACCTCCATTTCAGCCTCATCATCAGCTACACTTGATGAACTTGTTGATGATCGCCATTGCTCCAGTTGCAGTTGCATTTGGTCATTTGTCTCTTCACTCCGTTTGAGCACTTTTTGATGAAGCGCTCGGCACAAAAAGAAAAAGACTGATGAAGGATTCCTCTCTTCTTTCCCTTTTTGGTGGCAACTAATTGGCCCACCAATCATCATCATTTTATGCTCATTTCCAACATCCATAAGTTAACTCATGTTCGTATTTAATTCTCGCTTAATGCATATTCAAAGCATCCTCTTCACTGCTCCAAGTGAAAAAGCAATTTGCGAAAGCGCAGAATAAACAAATTAAGTCATAATTAATAAATGAAAGCAAGCTAAAGATACGAGAGCTGAATAATAGAATGCTTGACTACACGATGCTCTGTTTTCTTCAAGTTAAATTTACAGCTAATAGTGCTTTGTGTGTTTAACTTAAATCCGTCGTTCTGTCTGTCCGCGTGTATAAACAAGTCAATCTCTTGAACCACCAAAAATAGAGATATAAAACTTGGAGTACAAGTTTTTGTATATTAGACGTTAATATCAATTATTTTAAGTTATAGTTTGTTTTTCTACTGTGCATGTAATAATGATAACATTTCTACAAGAATTTGTGATTAAGTGACAAATCACACAAGCATAATTTGATATTACGAACCTGTAAAAATAAGGTCAAGAACGTAAAATCTCAAAATTAAGAACAAAAGATCAAAAATTTATAAATTTTCAATGCATTAGAACAAAATTCTTAATCAAGATTTGCTATCTACATTTCTAGATTTTCTCGATTTTACTAGATATCTCTTTATTTGTACATTAATTCTTTCTTTTTAACTATTTCAACCTTTTCCAATCCTTCATAGTTTTATTTGAATATTAGAAATATGCTTTTATGCATTTTGTGGTTTGTGTTGCTCTAAATTACCAAAGTCAAGTGCAAACGCATTCAGCAACGCTTGAAGCTTGAAGCACGCAAATAGCATCCACTTTAACAAGGAGAAATAGAAATGGGAGGGCGGCAAATCGAATTGCTTATCACCTTTTTGGCCTGACAGACATCAGCATTCGATTGAACGAGGACACATTCGTTAAAGTGCTTAGGTGCCTCAACTCGACTCGATTCGATGCGACTCGATGCGACTCCACTCGTCACTCACCTCAGATGTGTCGTCTGGTCTGGCAAAAACCCTTTTGGCATTGGCATATCCTTTCGCATAGTTGACAAAATATGCAGCTGCATCCTCGTTAGTGGCAGAAGAAGGAGGAGAGGCGGAGCGGAGCTGAGGGAGAGAAATTCTAGTCGACAAAATATTTGCAACGATTCGATTGTCGTCAGGCCAATGGCAGGTTTTTGGGGGTTATTATTATTTCTGATATATGCGGTCTTACTTTGCGGTTGTCACCCAGTAGAGGAGGAGGAGGAGGGAATGTCGCTGCCTCGCTGACTCGTGGTGGTCGTGTGGTCTTCGAGGCATGTGTTGTCGCGTCATGGTTACATGCAAATGAAGCGTGAGTTCCCCGAAAGGTGTTGAAAACGCCTCAGAGAGAGAGAGAGAGAGAGAGAGAGAGAGAGAGAGAGAGAGCAGACGCATTCGAATTCGCCTTCGCCTTCGTTTGCATCTACATAATTTTATGCCAACCATTTCAACTTTTATTCCGCAGCTTTTTCATCTTTTGTTGACAGCCTCCATCTCGATGACGATCAATATGCGTGTGTGTGGCCCTTAAGAATATATACTATATAGTGTGGCAGTCAGCAGTGTGGCAAGCAATGTGGCAAGCAATGTGGCAGCTCTATTTTCAGTTCTCCAATTCGTACAACATGCTGTCGAAATTGTTTCGTAATTGCAATGTTGACAGCAACCACGTGGTCCCATCCATAGAAGGTCCTTCCTTTCTCTAGTTCCTCTCAATCTTTTAAGCCTGCCCCTGTGACTGAGACTAGAAACTGGAGACTGACTCTAGGTGCCATTGAAGTCATTCAATTTGCATTTTTACAGCATTCCGAGCACCTCCCAAAATAGGTGAGGCAGTCAGCTTATGAGTCAACCCTGGGGAATTACTTTAAATGCAAGACTGAAGAGTGGGTTGGTTTTGTGATAGATTTATTTGTTTGTTTTTTTTGTGGGATAATTGAAACTATTTTGACAAATAATAGAGTATAACTAATGCCAGAGAATTGCTTTTGAATGAGCGATCAGAGTTAGATACCATGAGATAAATAAATCCGTCTTAAGAATCATTCTTCTTTTTTGAAAAAATTCTTCTTTAGACTGACTTTTATACTTCAAAAAATTAAAATTGAATTAAAATAAATATAAGATGAACATTTTAATTTATTTTCGATTGAATTTAAAATGTAGAAGGAACAGAAGGTGTCCTAAAGATTCTGAAGATAAGGGACATTTGTGCTTCAGATACTTTTGTATCTTGCACTGGAAGACAGAACTTCAAAATAACTTTGAAGTATTTGTACAGACGAACAAATTCGACTTCAAAAGAATGATCTTCGTTTATTTTCTTTGCCTACTTTACACTTTAAATAATTGCATAAATATATGAAGACAGATAAGTCTCTTGGATTTGAATGTTTTCATCCATTTTTAGTTCTATTTAGAAGACTTTAAAAGTGATCTTCGTTTCTTTTCTTCAGCTGAAATTCATAATATAGTTACTTGAAGAATTGTATGAATATAAAATAAGACAAATATAAATATTGCATCAGATACTTTTGTATCTTTGACTTCTCCAAGGACGTAAAGAATAAAGCAACCATATAGAATTCTTTCAGAATGAAGTAATCAACGAATTGAAATTCAAAAGAGATCCTCAATGCTTTTCTTCTTTCAAAAATTAAGACAGCAGCAGCTTCCAACTCGATGAATATTGAAAGCAGCTGAGATACTAGACGCTTGCCTATTGCAGAATGCACTTTTAGCTGTTCACTCTGTTCACTTCAGTTGGTTGTCGGCAAAAGACTGTTTCGGCTGCTACTCATAGTACATCTGGTTTTCTGGGCAAGTGTCCCGAATCACTTTGTGAATTTTGTCTGCGCCACAAAATTGCTAAAATGCAGCCAGACATTAACGTGTTTCAAATTTTACGCATGCAGCCAAACGAAGCGACACATTTGCAACTCCAACTCCAGCTTCAGCATCAGCTTTTGCGAATCAGCATTGAATTGTGTGTGTTTGCTGGCAGCTTGTCTCTTTCCCCCTTTGAATTGGGTTGGTGGAAAAAGCCACACATGTGTGTAATTTTCTTTACGAGCGCATCAGAGAAGCGAAGAGAAGGAGATGTAGATGGAGGAGGAGGTGGAGCAACTCCAAAGTGTCGTCTGATAAACGATGCGAGACTGCAACAACTCTTGCTCCAACTTTAACTCTAGCTTCTCCTTGTCGAAATAGAAAATTCAAATTTGAAAATATGGAAATGTCTGGCAACGACATTTCAGAACGATGCAGATGCCACGTGCAACGCTGTTGCAGTTGCAGTTGCAGTTGCACCACTCACAGATATTCTCGTAGTCGTAGTCAGCAGAGTTTGGCTCGTAATTCGATTAACACCTTTCGGTCGGAAGGCATTGCCAGCGACTATTGGCGTTTAATTGGTTGGCAGCGTCATTGATGGCCTTGGAGCAACCACACACACAGCTGTCTTCCGCTTTGCTCCCTCCACCTCCTCCTTCTCCTTCCTTTGCCCCCAATCGTCGCTTGTCTGCGGCTTATTAGGTGCGGAAATCTTTATTGATTGATGCATTGTTTGTTTGGCTTTGCCCGCCCGCAGTTTCCGACACACACTCCCCGGGGAATGCCACAGTTGCAGTTGCAACTTGAGGTGGAGTCACAGTCGTCGTCGTCGTCGTCGTCATCATCATCACTTGAGCACTTGGTTCGCTCGTAATTCTTTCAATCATATGGCGTCCTTTGTCTAAGTGGCAGCTGCTCAATGCCGGCAAGTTCAATCCGGATCTGCATATATCGGAAAAATGACGGGGGTGAAAATTGAAATGCGTTTTCCAACACGTGTTTCTGCTTGCTGCTTCTAATTGTCGATTCCCCCATCGCGGGCGCTTTGGAAAATCGTATCTTTGTTTACGACTTTCGACGCTTAAATTGCTGCAAAAAATGTAAAATCGTAAAGCATTTACAAGGAATTGCACTTCAATGGCAATTTTACGGGCAAAGTCTAAACTGGTGAATGGAAATGCGGATATGGGGAGAAAATAACATATCGAAATGTGCAAATGGAAATTGAAATCTTCAAGAAAGTTGTCGCTATTCCTATTCCTGTTTGTAAGCTAACTTTAACTTCATTAGCTACTAATAATTAGTAGGAATTATTTCCTTTTTCTAAGAAAAGGGTGGAAAAATATATATAACAAGTAAAAGAACTACAGTCGAGTGTACTCGACTGTAAAATACCAACTACACTCTTTGATCAAAAGCAAAACAGTGCGGTATTTTTCTTATAATATACCAAATTATTATTCCGCGAAAATACTAAAATATACCGAAAGCTATTTTGATATGATACTTTGTTCAAAATATACCATGGGGTACTAAATATACCAGATTATCAGCCTAAACAACTAAGACCCTTAGTAAGTAGGAATTTTTCTGGAATCATAAAAACTGTAGATATTATTATTTTTATGTACCAAAGAAAACCGATTGTAGATTCAAAATTACGCTTGCTGTCGAATATTTCCGTTTTGTGGGGGCGAAAGTGGTCGTGGCAAAATTTTCAGCAAACTTGATCTGTATGCAAACATAACAAGTGCTGTAGAGTAAAATTTATATCTCTATTTATTATAGTCTCTGACATCTAGGTGTTGATACGGACTATTTCTGCCTACAAGCACTAAGTTATAATACCCTTCGACCTTATGGATAACGGGTATAACAATTAAAATATATATAAACTAAATATGATTTTGATAGGCAGGAATGAAAACCTTTCGGTTTTACTCGAAGATTTTGAAATAAGTTGGAATTTTGTTTTGGATTTCTCTATATTTTATTTACATTTTTTAATTTATCTTCTAATTCTAAGTTTCCAACATTTTATTGATGTAAAATTAGAAAACTGATTGAGAAGCTCGTGTTTTTAATGTTCGCTTTTAATTATTTATGCCATTTTTTAATTTGCAAGTTCAAACCTAGGCTATTGTACTTTCTTTCTTTCTTTGTCGCTGTTTATTTCTTTCTCTGTTTCTCTTCCTCTGTTTCTCTTCCTCTCTCTCTCTCTCTCTCTCTCTCTCTCTCTCTCTCTCTCTCTCTCTCTGTCTCCCTATCATCTCTTTCTCATTCCCATTTTCTTTGCCCTTCCACTTTTGTCAACGACTTCAACTTCATTTGCAGCTCGCAAATTGCATTGCGCCAAGCTGGCAATGGACATGAACACTTGCCAAACAGGCAAAGAGGCGAAAGGAGCATCAAACAGAGCAGAGCCAGAGCAGAGAAATCCTCTTTAATTAGTTCGCCTTTCGTTAAATGCAATCGCGAAAATATTTTTTAATTTAAAACGCGTAATTCAATATCTCGCGTAATTTTATTTCTCTTACAAGCTGTCGTTTGTTGGCTTCACCAGGGCGTAGGGGAAGGAGAGCGGAGTGGGTGAGGGTGAGGTGAGAGGTCACTCGGCCAGGGCATAAAGTGCCTGCCAGTCATTGTCATTGGCTGCTCTTCTCTGCGCTTCTCACAACTCCACTTAACGAACTGCGCTGTGCATTTCCCGCTGTGCGCTCTGCGTCCTGTTCAATTTTTATGCCCGCCTCGTGGAAAATGCAAAAATGTTTTGCGTGCACTTCGATCAATGAGAATATACATATGTATACTTTTATACCCGCTACCCATAGGGTAGAAGAGTATTATAACTTTGTGCCGGCAGGAAATGTATGTAACAGGTAGAAAAAGGCATCTCCGACCCCATAAAGTACATATATTCTTGATTAGCGTCAACAGTCGAGACGACTGTGTGTTCGTCTGTCTATCTGTCCGTCTGTCCGTATGATCACCTGGATGCCAGAGACTCTCAGAGATAGAGATATATTTTTTTTTAATATTTTAAAATTATTAAAACAATATCTTGTTTTCCATATATGGTATATTTGTAGTATTTTTTAGTATATTATTTTGGCATATTTTAAAATGATTATTACAATATTTTGTATATTTAGTATTTTTGTAGTGTATTATTTCAGTATATTTTAAAATTAATACCACAATATTTTGCTTTCCATTAGGCATATTTTCAGTATTTTTGTAGTATATAATTTAGGTATATTTTAAAATTAATACCACAATATTTTGATTTGCATATTGTATATTTTTAGTATTTTTGTAGTATATTATTTCGGTATATTTTAAAATTAATACCACAATATTTTGCTTTACATTAGGCATATTTTTAGTATTTTTGTAGTATCTTGCTTTTATTCAAAATGGGTAGCGGGTATCTCACAGACGAGCACACTCTTATGTATTGCATATATATGCCATATGTGAAGAGTATATGGCACACTCAGTTGCAACAGCAGAATGGCCTGCAAAATGAGCCGCTTGACGCGGCCGATACTCCAGAGGCTCTGGCGGCTCTGGCAGCACCCTAAATGACCTGCATTCCAATGGATGCCATTGCCTCTCGAAGCATTTTCCCCCCCGTTCGAATTGCTGTTGTTGTTTTTTACTGTGAAAATTGACGCAGGAAATGCCGCAACGTTGGCCCACTCGAGAGAGTTCGAGAGTTCAAAGCTGTTGATGATTTCGGGTCAAGAGTCGAGCAACACAACAACAAGAACGACAACAATAAACAAACAAACAACAATATTGGTCACTTGTTGTTGCATCTCTTTAAAGTCATTGTCCATTTTTTGCTTCTCTTCCCCTTCCCCTTTCTCTCTCTCTCTTTTAAGTGCTGATCAAATTTCGTGACTGAAGCTTTAAGTGCAAGCCAAAAGACAAGGGAGCACTGTTTGTCCTTTAACAGGATACTTAGTATAGGTATGTGAAAGAGAGAGAGAGAGAGAACGAAACAATGTGCAAACGAGATGGAGCGAGTAAGTAATTGCAAAATGAAGCTGAAATGCAACAAATGCGAAAAGTCTGTCGTCCACTCGACATCAGGATGAGGAAGAGGAAGCCTTTTTTAATAGAAATTTGAGCTGTTCCCTCCGAATAAACGGGAAGTCAATTTAGAAGCAAGTTTTTATTTTGCAACTGTAAATGAATAACAACTACAATGTTGAGAATGCATGGGAAAGCAACTGTTCCCTTGACATAAAACTGAAAACTATAAAAAAAAATATTTAAAAACGTAAAGGGAAATTTCTTACATTTTTTATAGTACTATCACTAAACACTCAATATTATGGAATACATATTTAACGAATATAATGAAATTTCTTAATGGACTTTATTATAAGCTGGCAAATAAGCTCGCTATTTAAATTACTTGCCCTTGTGCAATTGTTCTGAAAGTTTTAGAAAGATCGCTCAATTAACACAATACTTATACAATAAACAAAGTATTTTACTGCACTGTAAAACTTATTGTGCTGACTGAGTCATAATTGAGAACGAGTCTGGACAAGGTCGTTATATTGAAGAATGAAAAGAAATCGCTTGAATAGTTGAAAAATATTATAAAAGAAATAGATTTTATTTTATATTAAAAAAAATCGAACAAAAAGATTTCCACAGATGCGTAGACAAAACAACAAATTGAAGTAAATTTTTGCTTAAATATAAAGTTTGTATGTAGTATCAACAATATAAGCAAGCAAATCAATTACTCAGATATAGATTTGTTCATTGAAATAGCAGTGCTTATTTTCTAATAAGAATGAATATAAAAAAAGCGTTATATAGTTATCCTTCAGTCACATTGATTTTTTAATGATAACACATTGTTTTTTTAATGATAACATTATTTAGTACTATCTGATGAATTTATAACGTTCTCTATTTTTATTTTTTACTAATGCTTTTCAATCAATGTTTTTTTTTTAATTTTTCATGGTATTGATTACATTAATTTTGTGTTACTTTATAGAAATTATTATTCTACAAAATTAACATTATTTTATTAATATCCAATCCAAACTTGTATGTCAAATTCTTTCGAAATATTTTAAAATACAGTAATGCATTCTGATTGTTGACTCGTCTCGCTTTTTTGTCATGGAATGGTATTTCTGATATAAGAAATTACTATTATTATACGACAATTTGCTCACTCTGCGTGACCTCTTTCAATTCGAATGTCGAATGTCAAATGTCGCTGAATCTCTTTCCCCCTTTCCCTCTCTCTCTCCCTTTCTCACGCTCGTTGGCTCTTTCTTCAAGTTTTTTGTGGCATAATTTGCAATGTGTCAGTTGCAAGCGAATTGTTCCCGTTCCACTTCGTCTAGACTCGACTCGACTCTTCCAAATGCTCAACATTTTTGAACACAACAGGAAATTGACTTTTCATCGACAGCCAGAAGAAGAAGAAGAAGAAGAGTAGAAAACGAAGAAGAAGCAGTCGGTCCTATGCAAATAATTTCAGTTTCAGGCTCGTGTCGCGTCATGCGGCGTTGCCAGATTCCGTTGAAAGAAGTCCAAACGCTGCTTCTTCTTCTACTATTACTGCTTCTTCTTTTTCTTCTTCTTTTGCTTTGCTTCAAAGCTGTCAAAAGCGCTTCAGCAACAACTTCCGCTACACGAGCTTGTGGATACGGATGTGGATTGTCCCTCTCCCTTCCCCTCCGCCCACACCCTTCTCGGCTATGCTAACGGTAACCTGCTCAAAAGTTAAGCCATTAGCGAAATGTCCTTTACTTTGCTTATAACGCAATTTTCTGCTTCTTTCTTCTTTTTGCTGGCCTGTCCATTGTCTGTTTGCTTCGTTAGCTCAGAGTTTTGGACACACTGTGCGCCAGGGTTGCCTACATTCATACATATACTGTATATTACTTTTGTTGTTGTTGTTGTTGTTGCTGTGGCGCTAAATGACAACCTCACTGTCAGCACTTTAAACTTTTCACCCTCTCGCCTCTCGCGCCCCCAATTTTTTGGACGCTAAGCAAAGTTTTTCGGTTGTTCCACTCGCTGCATCGAATCGAAAACTTTACTGCAGCGTTAATGAAGTTGAAGAATTTTTTGTTTCTAATTCCGTTTTTTGAGTTCAAGCTGTTTTTTGTCCGAGATTTGCTTTGTTTTCATCCCCCACCCTCCAAAAAAAAGGTGAATGGTGCTCTCCAAACTGTAATTAAGTAATGAAATATGCATTCATTGCAAAGTGCGAAAACTAATTTCATTTCTAATTCAGAGATGCTTGTCCTTGTTGTTGTTGGCTGTTGAAAAGTATTCACAACTTATAATGAATTCCTTTTTATTACTTTTACCGATTTCATAAAAAAACTAGCAAAAACCATTTGAAAATTCTCTGTTCCCTCCGAATTTTTATTTCATCATCATCAACAGCAGCCAATTATGTTGTCTAACATTATGGCAAGTTAACAGTGTCAATGTAAATGACTGCAGGCGTTGCGACGCCCGCTCTGTTATTACAGCACTGTTAACAGTTGCGATTAACAGTCGCAGCATTAGCAGCAGATAAGCAGATAAAATTGAACGAAACTGCTGCGCGTAATACGGCTGCAAACGCATCAGCAGCAGCCGAAGCAACAATAGCAATGGTCAACCCCCACCCGCATACTTGTACTACAACTTTTACTCCTTCTGTGAAACATTTCCCCTGCGCTACGCTGCTGGCTGCATGAATTTGGCAACAAACTTTGAGAACGCACTTTTTAAACCTTCAAAACTGCTTCGGCAGAGTTTCGTTAAGCACACACACTCCTCGCTCTTTAGCAATGGCTCTCTCTCTGCACAGGAATGGTGGTGTTGTCGGCGACAGCGCTGCCAGCGTTAGTCGGCGTCGGCAGCGACGTCATGCGCAAAGACTTGCTCAGCGCCAATCGACTCGTCAAACCAGTAGAACAACAACAATGCACGCAGCATCTGAGGCCCTCCCACGACACTTGCGCTCTGCTCGTGCTCTCTCAACGATACGCTCTCTCAGCAGCCAGTCGGCAGCGAAACTGAACGAAGGCTCGCGCTCTCGTTTGTGCTCTCTCGCTCTAGCTGCTCTGCGTGCATACAGAAAAATTTAGCTCGGAGCAAAGTTAGTTTGAAATCGTCGCTCGCTGAATTCACTTCGCATTTGAGCCGACCCGCACGTCACGCGGCCGTCGCGCAAACAAACAACAAACGACCGTCGAAGTCGAACTCGAAGTCGACGTTCAGTTCAAGTTGAAGTTGAAGCAAATTACACAAAAATTTACCGCTTGTCTCGCACCTGTATGTGTGAGTGTACGTGTTTTAGTCGCTGTCTCTTGTCCTGACTTCTTGTCCGTGCTCATACATCGTCTTCATACTTCAATCGCCGTTTTTGCGTGTCCTCGCTTCGCATTTTGATTCGCGTGTGTTTTTGTTTCAATTCAATTCAATTTGTGTGTGTTTCGTGCAACAAGAAATTGGCCACACAAAAATTTGCAAAACCAAAATCAATTTTACAAATATTGTGAAATCGTTGTCCCTGATCCCCTCGCATCATACTTCATGTATTTTATTGGCCGCATAAAATAAGAAGGAAGCAGGCAACCAAAAAGAAAAATAATAAAAGAAAAGTGCCCAAAGTGAAAAAGACAAAATCAGAGAAAAAGGAGAAGATGTGCACAAAATACAAATAAAAATCGCAATCACAGTCGCAATTGAATGTGGAATATAATGTTGTAAATCAAGAATAAAAATAAAAGTGAAGTGCTGAACAACAACAACAATCGAAAGAGCAACAACAAGAGCTCCTTGGAGGAGTGAGTTGAGTGGATTTATTCTCGCTAACACGAAAAAAAAGAAAACAAACTTGTCTTCTCTTCGCTTCTCATCTACCATCTATCCTTCTATCTATCTATCTATCTCTCTCTCTCTGTCCGTGTGGAGTGTCGGCTTTCTGGGCCCCACAACAAAAAGCCGCCAAAATTAAGTTCTCAAAGCAGAATCAACATCACGCATACCGTCACACGGACAATCTCTACGACGGTGGCACCGACACCGACGACGACGAATGTCCATTGGAGTCGACCACAATGAATCCCTATGAGTATGAGTCGACGCTCGATTGCCGCGACACTGGCGGCGGCCCCCTCCCGCACTCACCCTGCCCCGGCACACTGCCCATGACAGGACGCCACCTGGCGACAGGCGGCAACGGTGGAGGAGGATCACACAGCCAAACGCTGCAGCATCAAAACCAACAGAATTTGCAAGTCGCCGCTGCAGCTGCAGCCGCTGCTGCTGCGGCTGCTCAACAGTCGTCGTCACACTACGATTACGAGTATCAGCATTTGCCGCATCGTCCACCGGATAACACAGCAGCCAACTTGACGGCGCAACGCACACACGGCAGACAAGGTGAGTTTCCTTCCCACTTGGAGTTGTGAATTGTTGTGAATTGTGAACTTGTGAAGCAAAGCGAAACAGTGTTGCCATCGATTTGTGTGAAATGCTGACATGTTTCAACATGATTACTTTGGTGTTGAGTCAAAGGAAGCACAGAATGAGAAAATCACTGAAGCAATTGTGCTCTTATTGTTAAATGTTTGAAAAATGAAGTAAAATTTTAAAATAGATGAAGAAAGTTCATATAAAAAATTATTAGAAAAAATACAATTGTATTATTGTATTATTATTATCTCTGCAAACTTAAAAAGATCTACCTATTAGGAAAGAGAAATAACATAATAATAATAATAATAATAATGGAAATACTGTGGTAGCTTATTATTATATATTATTATAATTGAAAAGTTAATGCTATATTTTTAAACATGTTTACCTATTGGGAGATGAAGTTCATTGAAATATTAATAAAATAAAAATCAATACAACATGAAGTTAATAATTATATTATATGTACAGTATGTCAAGAAACTCTTTACACACTGAAAAAAACACATATTTTTTGACTTTGCATGCAAAAATAACGCCTTTAGTTATTATTTTTCAATATTTTTTTAATGCAGATCTATTATTTAGCAAATTTCAAATTAGTATGTACAAAAATAAAAACAATATAACGAAAGGGAAAATTTTAAATCAACAAAATATAAGTTTACACATTTTTGACACTGTCAAGAAAGTGTTTACACACTTTAGTTTTCGATTCTGTTTTGTCCTATTTTCGAAAAAACTGTACTTTATTGTTAACTATGTTTTTTCACTATTCGCTATTTTTGCATTCCTTTTCATTCAATTGCAAAATTTTGCTACGCACTTGTCAAAAAGCTGATTTTTAAATTATTTAACATGACTGGAGCTAGATTGACTTATGAAGTTACCCAATTGACTTATTATAGTCACCAAATTGGAAAATCTGTAGCTTAGCTAGTGGAGCTACTTGGGGTATCGCGAAAAATAATTTATAATGCTCCAAATCGAGCCGAAAATGAAGAAAAACGGGAAGCAAAGTGTGGAAATGGTCGAAAAATGGATATTGACGAGCGAGCATACCGCCTTAAAATGGGCAAGGTTCGTCAAAACCCCCAAATTTTGATCAGGACCCATGCTAACGAATTGGAAGAAGGGTGTGACACGGTCAATTCACATGAAATCGTCCGCCAACTAATTCTGCGGAACAAATACTATTTTCCCAATTTTACTGTCAGAATGATGTTGCGCTGATGTAAGGCTGTTAACGGCTTGTGCCATACTCTAGTTAGTCCATCATTGTAGTATAGCATTTTTTTGGTTTGGACATAGAATACGACGCCATCCCAATAGTTGTCCGGCATGATTCTCATGTTAAAAGCCAAAATTTAAGCGTTTTCATCATTTACTTTTGAAACCAGCGGCTTCTTACGCGCAACGGTTGAAGAGTGTTTGCTCCGCAGAATTAGTTGGCGGACGATTTCATGTGAATTGACCGTGTCACACCCTTCTTCCAACTCCTTAGCATGGGTCCTGATCAAAATTTGGGGGTTTTGACGAACCTTGCCCATTTTAAGGCGGTATGCTCGCTCGTCAATATCCATTTTTCGACCATTTCCACACTTTGCTTCCCGTTTTTCTTCATTTTCGGCTCGATTTGGAGCATTATAAATTATTTTTCGCGATACCCCAAGTAGCTCCACTAGCTAAGCTACAGATTTTCCAATTTGGTGACTATAATAAGTCAATTGGGTAACTTCATAAGTCAATCTAGCTCCAGTCATGTTAAATAATTTAAAAATCAGCTTTTTGACAAGTGCGTAGCAAAATTTTGCAATTGAATGAAAAGGAATGCAAAAATAGCGAATAGTGAAAAAACATAGTTAACAATAAAGTACAGTTTTTTCGAAAAATAGGACAAAACAGAATCGAAAACTAAAGTGTGTAAACACTTTCTTGACAGTGTCAAAAATGTGTAAACTTATATTTTGTTGATTTAAAATTTTCCCTTTCGTTATATTGTTTTTATTTTTGTACATACTAATTTGAAATTTGCTAAATAATAGATCTGCATTAAAAAAATATTGAAAAATAATAACTAAAGGCGTTATTTTTGCATGCAAAGTCAAAAAATATGTGTTTTTTTCAGTGTGTAAAGAGTTTCTTGACATACTGTATATATTATAAGTTATATATGCATGTGAGATATTATTAGAAAAAGTATCTCATTGGGAAAATAGTTAATCTATTATTATTATTATTATTATTATTACTGAAATGTCTTCGCTTGCTTGTGAAACTTTTTAGAAAAGTGTAGTTTTATAATTTAAATTATAAAAGCAATTTTTAAAAAAATTTCATATTTGGAATATATTCTCATGTATTATGTTTGAGCTGTTTGTTGTTTGTAATGGAAAATTTACAAAAAAAATGACTTAAATTCATAATAAAATAAGAAATATATTATATCGATTTAAGCTTTACTGAGTTAAAAGTGCATTTCTAAAGCGGATTAAACCGGTTCTTTGGTTCTTCTAAAGAATATGCAGCTAATTTCATAAGTAAAATGTGGATTTTACTTTAGCTTTACTGCATTTTCCTTTTGGAAAAGTAAACAAATTGTGAATATTGAAAACACTAAAAGCTTTAAATTGGCTGTAATTTAACAGATACTAATTCATTGCATTTTATTTCAATGAAAGTGACTTTCAATTCAATTTAAGTGAAGATTTAGTAAATTATTACGAGTGTGTTGTTTAATAGTAAAGTCAAAGTGAAATAAATGGAAAGAGAAGACATTATTGCCTTGATTGATCAATTGAGTTATAATTAAAAGTGTAGAATAAACAATTCAAATTGTTTCAGTAAATAATTTGAAAGAATTTTTAACGAGTAGGAAATGATGGTAATAATGTTCAAAAGAAAAGTCAAACGAAATTTAATAATCTCTTAAAGCATTTTTTATAAGAAAAATGTAGTTTTAAAGGAGGATTAAAATATTTTGAACAGCGAAATTTTAATTCAACATAAGTTTGTTTAAGCATTAAACTGTGCAGTGAACTTCCAAAAAAGTGCATAAATGAAATAGAAGCTGTAGATATTTGTTTGTTTCACGAAAATAATAATTTGAGGTATTCTGAATAAATGAGAATACTTAATAAGTGCGTTAACCGCATGTTTTAGCATCTCATTGCGAGGAAAATTCAATAATAATAGCTGCTAAGCTATCGGCTATCAGCTGTATGCTTTAAGCCCACTTAAGCACTATGCATACATTTTCTACGTTGTTTCGGAAGAGGAAACTTTTCGCACAGAGAGAGAGAGAGAGAGAGAGAGAGAGAGAGAGCGAGCCACTGAGCTGGCAAATGAAAATTTTGCAACTCATTTTCATCAACATTTTCATAAAGCGACCAGAACAGAGAACACGCTGTGTTCCGTGAAAAAAAACTTGCGACAACTTTGAACAAATTAGCGGCGCTTATCGCCCAACGTCTAGAGAGAGAGAGAGAGAGAGATAGAGAGAGAGAGCTGCAAACATTTTGCATAAATTAAACAAATTAAGGAAAAGCCACGTTGAAGCGAGGTTGGGAAAGTGAATTCAACAGTCGACAATTGAAATTCGACGGATAGAATGACATTGAGATTGAGATTGGAATTGGGATTGGGATTGGGTTTGGTCGCACAATGCTTTCTGACTTTGGTCGCTTGCTTGCTTGCTGGCTTTTCCAACATGATTTTTCCGGGTGAGCGAGCGGGTTTTTCATTATTTGTCTTATTAATAAAATATAAAAGCGTCTGCGGCAACAATAGAAATAGAGCCTGCGAATTATGAGACTGCCCAACGGGTTCTCTTTTCTCCTCTTTTCTCTTCTCCCCCCTTTTCTGTGCCTTATCCCTTGCCTGCTTCAATCTCACAGTCGCATATTAAAGAATTCCGAATGCGATGCCTGCGGCTGCGGTGGCAGATACTCTTCTGCTTCTGCTTCTTCTTCTTCTCCGTTGCTCTCAAACAAGAGGAAAACCTCGCAGAAAAAACCTCGAAAAACTCTCGAGCCGAGTTTCGAGTGGAGTTTGGTTACAATTGCCAGTGAGTGTGTGTGTGAGAGAGAGAGATGGAGAGAGTTGTCGTCTCAGTCTCATGTTCTTTGTGCGTTGTCCTTTGGGTTTGTTTGCTTGCTGCCTGCATTTCAAAGTAGTTATCCCTATTTCCCTCTCTCTCTCTCTCTCACTCTCTGTCTCTTCCACTTTTCATTGCGTTTTTTCCCAGTTTGTCGCTGCGGCAAATTAAATTTAAGCCGCCGCCTGTCACATAAATCCCGTCTAGCATCTCTAGCAAAACTCTACCTAAACCGAAACTCAGCTCACCAAATCCTTTTACCGTGTTGCCAAACATTCTACTATAAGCGAATGTCCCCAAAACTCGACAAAATGAGAAGAGAATCATCCATAGTACAACTTACTTGCTACGCATCTCTTTCTCTTTCTCGTATTCGTATTCGCTTCAATTTTATTATTTCCGACTTCTGGCATTCGAACTTTTGGCCACACAATTACATACATACATGCATCTCAGTATGTGTGTGTGTTTGGCATTTACATAACTTTTTCTCTGGCATTTCCTTCTCCTCCCCTTCCGCTCGTGTTTTGTTGGTGTTATAAAAACAATTGCTGTACAATTGAAGCCTCTAACGAAAAACGAAAAGAATGAATGAATGGAAAGAAGCAGGCAAGAAGAAGTAGAAGAAGAAGAAGAAGGATAAAAGCTTTCTATTCTGCATTCACATATAAAAGTCGAAATACCTGCTTCTCCCCCAAATGAAAAAAGAGAAAAAAAGCTGAGTGGAAAAGCCCGCAAAACCAAATTGTAAATTTACAACAAAAACACAGAAATAAATTTCGTAACTGCAAACAATAAATTACAAAACAGCTACTGCTACAACAACAACAACAACAACAACAATGACGACTTTCGGCACTTCACTTTTGGCGAAAGAAATAAAATTCAATAAAATGGGCGCAGGGGGTTTGAACTCTGTGCTTCGGATTTAGGGAATTGACGGGTTCGAGGGGGAGTTGAGCTGAGTTTTGCTGAGGGGGCGCGGCTCGTAAATTTTGCACCACTTCAGTGGGCAGCTGGCAAAAGGCAACACACAGTTGTCCCTACAAAACTTCCCCCTCCCCATCCACTTCTCCCCTCTTAGCTTGCCACTTTTTGTTGGCTGTCTCCTCGCGTCGCGTCGCGAGGCTTGTCATAAAAATTCGGAGCGAAAATTTTGCGCCTTCTTTTGGCTTCTTTCTCTTGAACATTTTTATGTTTGGCATAAAAATCCGCTGAGAATGGAAAATGAGGAAAATTCTCTCTGCTAGCTGGCAGCTGTTGATGTGTGAAAATTTTGCAAAACAACAACAAAAAAATGACGGGGAAGAAACCGAAACAGAAACAGCAACAGAAATGAGAAAAATAGCAATATTCATACTTATTAGAAATTTTTCGGGTGTATTTTTTATTTATGGCTTCTGATTTTCATCACTTGCGTTGTTTTTTTTTTTTGTGTTTAGCGAAGCTCCAATTAGCGAAATTAACTTGGCCACTTTTTTTTTGGCTGATTTTGGCCAGATGGCCCCCAATGTCAATCAGAAAGCGGCAAAAAATAAGAGAGGAAACCGCACGCAAGATATTTGGAAACTGAAAGCCAACAAGGTCGTTTCAACCTCGAATCGAAATTGTTAATCGCTTTTATATAGATTTCTGCTGTGTATTTGTGTGTTGAATTTTTCTCACACACTGATTTTTCCAGCAGCGCGCAAAAATATTATTTGTTTATACCGCGCCTGATTGCTTTATGGCTGCCCCCTTCCCCCCATTCCCCTCATCCATGGCAGCTAATGAGGCCGCTCCCAACACATGCCACATCTTGTAGTTGTTGTTGCCGCATGTGGTAGCAACTCCTGAGCAGCCACTTGGCCACACTCAGCTTGCGTTGTTTATTTTTCATACTTTGCAAAATCGAATTCTATTTTCGGCTTTTCATTCGATTTTTATGCGTTTAACGCTTGGTGAGCGTCTTCCACAAATAGTTTTTTAGAAACGTTTGACAGACAGAAAGATGTTAAATTTAAATTAATATAAATTGAATTTAAATTAAATTACAAGTACAAATACATTTGATAAATATCAATAAAACTTATTAAGTTAAAAGTAAAAATTAACTTTTATTATTTAAATAACACAACCAAGTTTAAAGTGATTTAAATTGAATTGACTTTAATAACTTAAATTTCATAAACAGCATTGCTTATTTTAAAGAGTATCTGCTAGTTGTTACTCTCAATTTTTCTTGATTCGTATAAACACAGCACAATTTTGTGTTTTGATGTTTAGATTGGTGTGGTAATTATTGTTGGCGGGTGCGGTTGTTTTTCTGCTTTTCGATCTCAAATGCGATTCAATTCGATTTGTTTAGTGGCTCTGCTTCGTCTTACGTCGCTTCACCTTCTTCTTCAATTGCATGTTTCAATAATTTTGAGCTTGATGTAGTGTTATGGCTGCCGATAAAGACTTGATTACCAATGATATTTTATACATTGCGAACTGTTTAATATGTATACAATTTAAAATTTTACAATTTAATGTACACAAAGTAGTCAATCAATAACTATTTGTATATTTTTATACCCGCTTTCCATAGAGTAAAAGGGTATTATAACTTTATACCTGAAGTGAATTTATGTAACAGGCAGAATAAGGCATCTTCAAACCTATAAAGTATATTTATCTGGTATATTTTTTTTAATCTTATAGTTTATTTTGTAATATACCGCAAAAATATTAATACATACTGAAGGCTATGTTTGGTATTTAGTACTATAATATACCAAATTCATAATTTTTACTGTACCAAATTAATATACCAACACAATTATAAAAATACTGAATTTGGTATATTATAATACATATATACTACATACCAATTGTAGTACTATGAACCAAATTTAGTACTTGGAATATGTTCAGTATTTTTTGGTATATTAATTTGGTATATTTTTAAGTTAATACTGCACAAATTTGCTTTTATTCAAAATGGGTAGCGGGTATCTTCCAGTCAAGCACACTCAACCGTTGCTTTCTTACTTGTTAATAACATTTTTGTCACAATTTATTTAAAACTCATTTGAAAACAACATTATTTAATATTGAATAAAGACAATATGCACAGCAAGCAATAATACATTATTGCGGTATAAATTATGCAATATAAATTACAATTGTATCTACATAATTCAACAGCATGTATCTGGTAGATTGCACTCGCCATCTATGTCATAAGCATAACAATTATTTCACTGCCACAATCGTATTACAAACCTGCTTATCGACTCTTCCAAGTGATCTCACTGGTCAAAAGCAGCTTACTCCTGCTCTTCCTCCTCCACTTCCTCTCATTGCTGCTGATGCCTGAGGACCTAATCCTCACTTGCCGCTAAGCTGCTCAGCGACTAATCCTTAGAATCAACTTCACTGGCGCTAGAAGAGACCTTTAATGACGCCCATAAGCGCAGCTGTCATATTAGAACTTGTTATAGGGGGCAGTAAAATATTTAACAATTGTCAGTTTTACATTCATAACTCCTCCTCCACTCTCCATCCCACAGCATTTTGGGGGCGGGCAATCAATGGCAGCAACATTTGTAAAATGTCTGCAGCGATTTTCGCATCTTTTTTTTTTATTATTATTTGTGTGGATGTTGGATTTTCCTTCTTTTCGTTTTTTTGTCGTCGTCGTCGTCGTTGTCGAGAGCTGCGGAAACTGTCAATGACAGCAGCTCTCTGACTAGGCGCCGTCGAGTGAAATTCCAACTTATTACTTCCTGACAGCTGTCAAAAAATATGCAAACAACAACAAGAAATATGCAAAACTATGCGTCGAAATTGTGCGCAGCATTATGTAAATCAAAGCGATTTGTAGCAGGCCAAAAAGGAGTTGAACACCAACAACAACAAAAAAAAAAGGTAAAAGCAAAAAATTGACAGCGCCATAGAAAGGATATTCGAAATGTCAGCAGCACACACACACACACACACACACGTACACACAAAGGGATTGTGAGGAATGCTGGGAAAATTACACGTAAACAGCATGAGGTCCTTTTTTCTTTTTATTTCCTTTTTTTTTTGCAACACACACAGGACACCGAGAGACAGACAAAAGCCCCTTAAGCCCACACACTCAACCTGACACACGGGCGCGTTTGGGTTACAAGAGTCCTGCGATAATGATGCGCAGTCCAACCGCAAATGAGCAGCACTCTATAGAGGAGACGAGATAGACAGAGAAGAGGGAAAGAAGAGGGACCAAGGAGGGAGCATAGAGCGATAAATTAGCGCCGAAAATTTGTTAGAAAATAAACCTGACCTGAAGCGCGTTGAACTCGAACTCAAACTCGAACTCGAGCTGGAACTCGAACTGGAAACTGACCTGTTTGCGACCTGCTGCAGCTCGAAGGTGTTTGCGACGTGCTCTGCACTCGAAGAAGTCTCCGTTTATTGTTGCAGTTGCCAGCTGATGGGTCGCTTTGTCATTTGGGATTAGCCCAGCACAATTCTTTTGTAGCCGATTCGTTTTGTGCGCTACGCCTCATTGAAGAGGTAGAGAGACCAAAAAAAAAAAAAAGGATGCTCGTTTGTATTATAATTTGATTTTTGGTTATGGGGCAAAAGCCGCTTAGCTCTTGAGCACAGCCTCTAATTTTATTAGTTCAAAAAAAAGAGGAGAGAAATTCCCTGGGTTCGAAATTAATGCTGACTTAGTGACTGCTATTTTTATACCCGATATAGAGAGAGTATTATAACTTTGTTCAATTTTGTATTAGATAGAACGCAGTATATCAGACCGTACTTGGTATATCAGTATAGCACATATACATTTTGGTATATATTAGTATATTTTATAAACTAATTTATAATATTAAAATCGTAGTATAAACCTTTTTGCTTATTTTCAGAATATGATAAATATACATTTCGGTATATTTTAGTATTTTTACCCGTTAATCATAGGGTAGAAGAAAAGTGTGTCAGACCGTACTTGGTATATCAGTATACCACATATACATATTTTGGTATATATTAGTATATTTTATATACTAGTATTTAAGGAAAGTATAACTTTGTGCTCGTCGTTGGAGATATTTCGACGCCATAAAGTATATACATATATACCAAACATATATTTCGGTATATTTCAGTATATTTGTAATATATTATTTTATATATTTAAATGTTAATACCACCCTGATTTGTTTATACTGAGAGTATACAAAACATATTCGGTATATTTAAGTTTTGTGGTATATTAATTCGGTATATTTTAGGAATTATACCGAAATGCTTTGCTTGTATAGAAAATATGTGGCGGGTATCTCGCAGCCTAGTACACTCGATTGTAGCTGTCTTGTTTCTATTTTTTTTTTGGAATAGAAAATTGAATTGCCGCTGCCACCTTGGGACAACATTCTGTGTTCGCTTCATTTGATATCAGAGCAATGAGAAACGGATGTGGTTATGCCTAAAATTTAAGCTATGCTGATATTGAGAGGGCGAGAAACAAGTTGTGACAGCTTCTGCTTGGCACAATCTTCAGATTAGTCAGCACACAAGCTGTGTGGACAAAGTAAGAGTATTTTTATGACTTGCACACACATTGTCTGGTCTGGCTGGGGATTGAGTGGATGAATGCCTGACTGATGATTGTTTACAGTAATTGCAGGCAACAATTGCTTAGTTGCCGCCCCCCTCATGAATATCCCCAAAAAGAAAGAAACAAAAAACAATTCTCAATCCTCAAGGAGCTGGCACGCAAAACTCATAAAAATATGCGAATGCGTTGTTGCCTTTTTTATTGTCGAACATTAAATTTATTATTTTTTATAGAATGTTTCACAACTGAATGCAAATTTGTTTCAATGCTGTTTGCTTGCCGCAGCTCAGTTATTTTCTTCTTCTTGGCTTTTTACGAGCGCTCAGCATTTCTCATTTTAATTGCATTATGCGACTCCGACTCCAACTCAGACTCCGACTGCAGCTTCAAACTATAACTGAAGTTGGCAAATGCTGCTAGACAGGCTATAAAACAAAAACGAAGAGAACAAAAAGGAGTGCGGGATTTTCCAGAAGTTGTAAAAACTAAATGTAATGACAGATTTCAGTGCTGACTTCTTTATGGCATTTATGCTGAATTCGTTCATTCATTCTTCAACTGCAACTTGTGACGATCTTGCGGTGGGGTCTTCGCTGCATCGATTGATATCTGAAACTAGAGAAAAGCGTCTAAGCCACGCCCAGCATTTATCGCTAATAAAATATCAGAAAGAGAGAGAGAGAGAGCTCGATTTATATACGCAATGTATGCCACATTGAATGGGGCATGCTTCAGTAAAGATTTCATTTATCAGCACTGGCAACGGAAGCGCTCAATGACACACAGCGAGCACAAACTTTTGACCGATATAACGCATATAGTATATACATACATATATAGTATGAGCTGTGGCCAGCCGGCGCTGTAATAAACCCAAGTAAATAATAAAAACAGCAAAGGAGAAGCAAAAACACTTTTAATGCGCCGAAATCTGGGCACCTTAAAGCGGCTTAGAGAACCAAATTAGGCAACAGATAAGAGAAGAGAGAAGAGACGGACGGATGGACGGACGGATGACAGCTGTTGGTCCACTAAAAAGGCAAACAAAATGCGGTCACTAATAAAATGTTGGCGCACAGGATAAACGCAGGACCAACTGTGTCTGGACATTTCATCATTAGAGCTGAGGCGATAAAAATAGCAAAAACAGAACAGCAACAACAACAACGATACGACGACAACAAACAACATTCCATGGGCTTATCAGAAAGGAAATCCAAACGCAGTCACGTTGACAACTCCAAGAGAATGAGAAAGAACGACAGCGAGCGAAAGAGAGAGAGAGAGACGCACAAGAAATCAGTGAAAATCATTTTCATTTTTATGAGAAAACGCAGAGAAAAGATGCGAGACAGACAAAGCCAGCGAAAACGAAGGAGATGAGACTACGACGAAGCAAAACAATAAAATAAAATTTAAGATACATTTGAGACCAAAACAAATAGGCAGCGAAATAGGCGCACACAACAACGAAGAAGCAGCAGAGAGAAGAGGCAGGAAAATGGAAAATGTTGTTGGCTTGTTTGTAGCGCTCTAACATTAAAAATGTGTGCGTCGAGTGGAAACAATGTCGCAGCTGTACAGCAAAGATAGAGATAGAGAGGGAAGAGGAGGACAGACAAACATCAAATATGAGAATGCGACTCACAGGATATGTGTGTGTGTGTATTTTCAGCTAGTTGTATTACCTCTTTTATGGCCGACGACACTTGCAGAGTAGTTTTCATGCTGAGAGATACATGCGAAAAACAATAGGGGAAAGAAAAACTGCCTTGAGAATGGGCACTTGAGAGCGAGAGAGGCAGCTGAAAGTACGCAAAAGGAAGTGATCAAGTGATAAGACTAAGAGCGGATTGCAATGGAGTACAGACAACAGACATTGTTATGGCTATTCTATCTAATAGCTATTGCTCTCACAGTGATTACCGAATCGTTGTGCGTATCTTAAAGATACATGTGTATCTTTTATGCACAAAGTGCGAGCGCGCTAATGGAACTTTTACGATAGTTACGCATTATGACAGGCGACAATTTTTATATGCAACAGCAAAAGTATCTTATAGATACGCACACCACATTTTTAGCACATTTTCAGCATATCAACTTACAATGGACGACGACGACGCAGGACAACGCATCAGGTTACAGCCAAAGAAAGATTGAGACGACGCTTCGTCCTTTTTTTTCTCGCTTTTCGTTTTCGTCTGGTCTCGCATTTTATGCATATCGTATAACGTTGCCCACCCTCGACGCTGCTTCGCTGTGCCTAATGAAAGGCCGTTAGTGTCCTGCGTCCGGCTGAAAAATGCGGGAGCAAAAACGTTCGAGAGTCGTAAAATAATAATAGTGCCTCAACAAACAAAAAAATGTAGAAAACAGGTCTCAAATTGAGCCACACCGGTTTTTCTCTCATCTCTCTCTTTCATACAGTCTCTCCTCCCTCTCTCTCTCTCTCTCTCTCGCTCTCTTTCTCTCTGCAAGTGTAAATGTTACCTAATGTTTTTATTTGATTAGCGTTTGCTACGTGCCGCATTTGATGCTGCTCTTGTTTGCGCTTTAAGAAAGAAAATACAAGAAAATCTTGTGCATTTTCCTAGGAATTTCTTTCGCTCTCCCTCTCGCTCGCTCTCGTTCTCTTAGCTCTGCTCATTTGTTCTGCTCATCGGTGTAGATTTCCCCTTGAATGCTCTCGCCCTCCCCAATGATTAATTGTCTGCGCGTAAATTTTTTAATTTCGTGGAAATGATGTTGAGCGCTGGAATTTAATTTCTTGAGCCCAGCTCCCAGTATCCAGTAGACTGGACATTTGGGCAATTTGTTTGTGATTTGCTTTCCTTTTTTTCACGTTTCGTTTTCCTTCGTTTTTTTTTCGCTTTTTTCCTCCCAGCTTATTTTTAAGCACTTTGAAGTAGCTCTTAGCATTTTTTTTTGCTTGGTCTGTGCTTGATCCATGTTTTTTAATCACTTTCTGTATGCTTTTTGGCTCTTTGCAGGTATGTAAATGTTGACTTGACTTCACTTGAGACTTTGTGCTTTATTAAGCATCGATGGTGAGTACTTTCTTACCATTTTTTTTTGCTGTGTTGTAATTGCGAAAGTGTGAGAATTATGCTAGTTGAGTGCCCCCAAGAGAGAAAAACTGAAAAGAAAGGGAAAGTAAAAGTCTCTCTCACACACACACACTCACACGTACGTGTGCACGCCCACACAATGCATATAGCACTGAGTGCTCGCCTTAATTGTGTCAGCCTTCAACGAGCCGAAAGAATGAAGAAAAAGCCCAACTGGAAAGTGAAATGTTTGCACTTATTGCTGCTCTTCTACCTAGCAAAATGTGTATGTGTGAGTGTGTGGGTGTGTGTGAGTGTGTGTGGCATTATGCCAAGTCCTTTTCATCCATTCTCTTGCGTTTCTTTTCTTCTTTCTTTTTTGTGCTACCTTTCTGTTGTGCTTTATTGCACTGCAATTTATTTGATGTGCTGCCTCACAAATTACGCATACGCCACGTTGTCGGCTTGGATTGTGTGCTGACTCTCTCAAGCACACACACACACAATGCCGAGAACAACTTTACAGGTAACGGGCAACAATAACAATGAACATTTCAAGTGTTCGAGGCCTCGGAAAAAGTTTCTTGCTCCATAATGCGAGTAAGCGAATAAAACTTCGAGGTTACTTGCTGAAAAATAATTTACTTAAACTCTTGCTCCTCAATTCGACCACCAATTCCCCAAGCTGCTTCAATATTTTTCCACTTTTTTTTTGATTACTTTAGAAACTATTTTCACTTGAAAATTGTGTACAATACGGTCACAGCAAAAGTTTGGCTTGGAAAAAAAAAATAGAAAACTAAAATAGAGAGGGAAAATAGAAAAAATAGAAAATTGTGTGCTGACAGTTGTCATTTGATTGTTTTCATTTCATTTCGATTATTTTTTTTCGGGCATCAATAAGTGGAAATATAATAACTGAGTAGAGAGAAGCAAAGAGAGAACTGGACCGGACTAGAGACTGACATTTTGCTGTCAGTTATTTTTGCTGCTTGACAGTAATCATGTTCAATCATGTTTTGTTTGGCATCCACAATGGATCCTTGGCATTGACAAGAACGTGAACGCCACTCGGAACTTGTTTATATACTCTGTACTCTGTATTTATGCCATATGTATGGTTAATGGCACAAAGACTTCATTAGGAGTCGAGTGGGATGAAGATTCTGACAGGGCAGAAAAAAAGTTCTGATCAGCTTGTGTGGAACAATTGATGGACATTTTTCAACGGCATCAGAGCTCGACTCGGCAATGAATTCAAAAAGTAAAGTATACTAACAGTCGCCGCTTTTAATAAATTCAACAAAACAGAGCACAACAACAAGAAAAAAACGTAATAAAATATTAATGAAATTCCAAACACCTCTCGTGTGTAGTCAACGCACCCAGAAGATGCTGCTGCTGCTGAGCTAGGAGCAGAAAGCGAGGGAGGGAAGGGGAGTGGGAGGCAGCAGTTTCTACTGGCGCCTGGAGAGTAATTTTTTTGTTGTTGTTGCTGCGTTGCTTTTGCTAACAAAGCACGCACCGGACGAGGCTTGGGAAACAGACAGACAGACACACACACACAGAGTTGGACGCCACTTCCGGCAAACGTGGCTGGCACACAGATAGAAACAGAGTAAGAGAGAAAGAGAGAGGGGGAGAGGAGTGCAGACAGATGGAGCGACAGTCAGTGGCAGGTAATGTCAAGTTGGCCATATTTTTCACACCTTGAAGCCGAGGTTGGCCAGTCAAAAATAACTGATAGTTGCTGCTTGAAGAATGTTGCTAACGATGCAGTATGTGTGTGTGTGTGTGTGTGAGGCAAGTTAATAGAATTTTGCATTTGGCTAGCACAAAAAGAACACGAATTGCAATTGAAGAAGAGAGGAAGCAGGAACTCAACCCCTAGAAGCAACCTCCCTACGCTATGTAAGGGAGAGTAAAAGCTGTGTGTATGCCAAATTCAATTTGGCCAAAACTACAAAACAAAAGAGGCATGGCTAGGGAGAGAGGGGATTGCGGGAGTACACCACAAAAGTAGACGAAATTGATTTTAAAAAGCAAGTTGAAGAGAGCGAGCGAGCACTTGGTTATAGGTTGAGGTAGAGCATCCAAAGGAGGAGGATGCCCGAGCAGCTGGGGACTAACCCAGTTAAGGGTGAAGAGTGTGAGGGATGTGGGAGGGAGGGAGGTTTGTGGGGTTTCCTGCTGCGGCGGCACGAAAAACAAATTAAAGTAAATTCCCCAATTTCATTTTGCAGCAGCAAAAGCACTGTAAAAACTAAAAAATAAAAGCGAGAAGCAGCTGTAGGAAAAGGAAAAGAAGAAAAACGCAGCGAGCTAAACAATTGCATTTGTTATGTGATTCACTCCAAAGAGAGGGGGTGAAAAGAGGGAAGGGAGTCGAGAGCATGGAAATTGGAATTTGTGTTGAGCAAAATTTAAGCAAAACTGTCAACCCAACACTGACTTTTGTATAACGTCCTTGGGCGCAAAGTTTATCACGATATGAAAAACTTTTAATGATGCACATAAATCAGAGAAGAGAGTAAACAAAAACAAATCGAGTCGAAGCCTAATGGAGAATAATATAGAAAACACGCCTTCGTTTTCATTATGAAAATGACAAGAGTTCCATTCGGTTCTGGGCTGCCAGCATTTGCCTAATGGGCCAAGGACAATAGGACAAACAGTAGGACACAGGACACAATCAAATACACAATACAATGGTCATGCATTTTCATAAGGCAAGCCCTTAAATTTGTCCAAGCAGAAGAACTTTGTATAAACTACAACAAACTTTCGACTTTTACTTTGGCGCTTGGCGCTTTAATAAAGTGTGAAAATGTGCAAAAGGACTCGAAACGAAAGAAAGAATAGAGTAGAAGACGAAGCCAACTTTCTGCTCCGGTCTTTCTGGCTCTGGCTAAGTTTTGCCGTTGTTGAAAATCGATACGTGAGATTGCCCCCAAAGCCAGATTGCCGGACGCTTGATAGGTGCCAAGGTGTAGCCAAGAGGAAAGAAGTGTGAGGATGGTGGTGTGGTGTATTTCATAAATTTTTCAACGCTTGAAAATGTTATTTATATTTCATGGCATGGCGAAAAGAAAACTTTGGCGCAGCACGAACGACTACAAATCGTGCGTAGTGTAGAGGAAGCCAAGACAAATCGTAGGTGGACGCACGGACGGACATAAAAAAGTGAGCACAAGTTTTACACTGCGACGACGATGCCACTTTACGGCTTCGTTTATTACGTGTGAAAAGGCGAAAAGAAGAGCAGCAGCAGATGCAGTCCTGCGACATTTGCTCGACGTGCCTTCATCAAGTTTGAGACCAGGACACGTGCCAATGACCAAGTTGCGCCTAAATGCGATCGTTCCAAGGCTCTTTCGATAGCGTATCGACAAGTTTTTATACCCGGCACCCATAGGGTAGAGGGGTATTATAACTTTATGCCTACAAGAAATGTATGTAAGAGGCAGAAGGAGATATCTTCGACTCTATAAAGAATATATATTCAATATAGAGTTTTTATGATTCCTGAAAATTTGTTTGCAATCAGATAAAAGTTATTTAACAAATACTTCTGTAGCTGCTTTGGCCGACAATCTGGTATATTTTGTACTCTATGGTATAGTTTGAATATGGTGGTATATAAATATACCATAAAAGGTAGCCTTTGACATATTTTAGTTAATTTGAGTGTATTTGGTATATTTAGAATGTAGTACTATATACACATAAAATAAACCTACGGTATATTTTGATTGTAGTAGTATATAAAAATATAGTCTTTGGTATATTTGAGTTTTTTTGCGCACATTTAGTATAATTTTATTATGGAACTATATCAATATACCAAAAACTGCCCTTGGGGTATATTAATTTGGTACATTTAAGAATAATACCACACCATTTTTCTTCAAAATGGGGAGCGGGTATCTCAAAGTCGAGTACTCTCGTACTTGTTTTTTTTATGACTTTTCCGCTTCACAGGTCCTTCAACTCGTGCTTTGATATGACGCTGTCAATTTAGCTTTCACAACATTACTAATTATAGGATGTACATTAGAAAATAAATAATAAACAAAGTAATCGAAAATAAAAATAGGAAAAAAACGGGGGCGAAAAAAGTGGAAAAATCGCTTTTGCCACGCGACACGTGGCCACGCCATGACAATGGTTGACAGTTTGCCACCTGCCACATACTTATTGGCCTCAGTGTGGCGGCGACCTAAGTCAACAATTAACTTTGACATGCAATTTTAACTGTGTGCAATGCTAATAAATTTATTGTTGTACAAATTTGTTAAACAACTTCAACTTAATTATACAATTTACGCGAACAAATGAAACGAAACTCGCCTCCCCTCTCAACATTCATTCTGTGTATCTCTCTCTCTCTCTCTCTCTCTTTCTATCTCGAAAGTTTCTACTTGTGTGGCGGAGTCTATAATTAACGTCTGGCAGCTCGCTGCTGTGAGTGTTAATTGGTTAGAGCAGAGAGAGCGAGAGAGGGGGAAGTGGGAAGTGGGAAACTATAGTTGCAAAAGTCTGCAGTGGTCAGCGGACAGCAGTCGCTTTCTGGTCAGCTCTGTGGACGCAAGCGAATAATTGATGTGCGCTCTCTCTCTCTCTCTCTCTCTCGCTTGCTCTCTCTCACATTTTGTTTATTGATTTATGCAAATATTGACACATCAATTAATATGCCAAAAATTTGACAGAGTCGCGTGCGCTGATCTAATGCTAATTGAAATTTGTGGTCAGTTTCAGTTTTGTGGCTGCAAATGCGGCCAACCAAAACATTTGCCATGCCTCCGAAAGGGGCGGCATTGATAACTGCCCAACTATATAGGGATGTGCATTCCATAAAGACGTCAACTGTTTCTCGACACGCAGCCATAAACAAATATTTTCATTGTCAAACATAGGACGCTACAATCTCAACAAATTTATGAAAATTCCATCTTACAAACACACACACACACACACACACAACATATATAGAGAAAGATATAGGCACAAGGCGTTGCATAAATAAAATAAATAAAAATTAACATAGACAACATTGTCAGGGTGCAAAAGCAGAGCCCACATATGTACATAAATAAATAAAATAAAAAAAGAGATGAGCAACCAAATGAAATAAGATGACAACAAACAGGACAACAAGATAACTCGACAGCGAAATACCCGGCAAATTAAATTATTTGAAATAAATTTTCATGGTTATAGAGACTTTAAACATTAGTAACAAGTAAGAAAGCAAAACAGTGCGTTATTATTGTTAAAATGATGCGAATTAATGTACTACAAGAATACTGATTACATACTAAAAGCTATATTCGGTATATTGATAGTAAAACCACAATCCAAATATACCATTGAGTGAAAAATATACCAGATTGTCATACAAAGAAAATAACACGCGTAGTGAGTAAGCGTTTCTTACTTAATTCATAAAATTCTTATGCGATCAGGAATCATTAAAACTATAGCATTTTTGTTCAAAACATATTGCCAAAAAAAAAACGATAAAAATTATAGTTTGGATTATTAAAGTTTTTTTTTTTCAATAAGTTTTTGTACTAATACTCACTCACAAACAAGCATTCTGTTTATGAATACTTTACTGACTTTTATAAATTTTTATAATCTTACAACTATCAGCTTCTTATCACCAACTCATCAAACCCTTTCCTCCATTAGCTAACGGGTATTCACACCCGCAATGACAAGAGCAGAGCAAAAATATTTTTTTTGTCAAATTTTACTTGACATTTTATTTGCTCTTTTTCGTTTGTCTTCATCGCCGCCGCCATGAAGAGAGGTGTTATGTGGGGCAATCTTTTTGGGGTTGTCGGGGGCGCCAACGCTATAAAAATATGAGACACATGCAAATTATGCCGACGCAATGCGTGGCAACTCAGACCCCGATTCTATATGCGGCTTTTCATTTTATGATGCGAGAAAACGAATAAAAATGTGTATTTTTATTTGTTTTTTCTTTCTCACTATCGAAATTTATGAGAGGGAGAGTGAAGCAATCGTCTGACAGGTGAAATAGAACAGCTTGCGAAAGGGATTTCGAAATTAGTTGGGGCACAAATATTTCCCATTGATGGATTCTCATTTTGGGGTTTTGACAAACTGACTTCTTGGCCGCTCTCTCTCTCTGAACACCTGAGGCACGTTTGTGTATCTTGCATTTTGGGGTGTGTATTTCAACAATATGCAAATTGATGCAAAACAAAGAGCGAAAGAGAGCGGAGATAGAAAGACCACGACAAAGGCGCTTTGAAGGCGTTTGTAGGAAAATGCAGAAGGAGAGATGAGTAAAATGTGACTGTGACTTTCTCCCTCGGAGCCAGAATAAGTGGCAAACAAAAAAAAAAAAAAGAGGAAAAGAAAACGAAAAGTTTTGCACGAAAATGAAAATCTGAATGAATGTCGTGTGTCACTCTATGTGTGTGTGTGTGTGTGTGTGTGTTTTGGCAATTTAATAAACATAATGATCAGAGAGCCAGGGCCATGACGATGATGAAGTTGCGCCCGCTTCGTGACAAAATGACATTTTGCTACCAGCAAGAAGCAAAAAGAAGAAGCAGCACAATTCCAGACATGCCCCACCCACCATCACCTCGGTGGCGTCTCGGCATCTCTCTTGAATGTGCCACCTGAGTCCCGCGTCCCTCTCAGTCGCTATTCGCCTGTTCGCTTGGCCAGGTTCAGGTTCAGCCGCAGGCTTAGGTAATGAAGCAACTGGCAATGAAGCAAAAGAAGTTTCAGAGCGAGACAGAGAGAGATAGAGAGAGCGTAGGTTGTTATTTTAAAATTTAAATTTCTGTATAAATATGTTCACGCACAACCAACGTATGAGTGTGTGTGTGTGTGCATAAGAATGCCCCACAGTCGTCGACGTCATTAAAAGCCAAAAGGCGGCGACGATGTCGACGACGAGTTTGGAGAAAAACTCACTTAAAATTTCAGCGCACGTGAAGGAGCCAACAGGGAGAAATTGTGTTAGAGGCCAGAAAGAGAGGGGAAGCAATGCTAAAGGGGGAGGCAGAGCGGAAGGTGGCAAAGTGTGGAGCGTGAGCTTGTATTTTTTTGTTTGTGTTTTTTGGTTGGGTTCTTTCGACTCGTTCTCCTCGGTTTAACGGTAAAAGCGGCAAAATTTCCCCGTATGTTTATTATGATTGTTGTTGTAATTGTTTTTCTTGCTCGCGCTGGTATGAAATTTAAATATGGCCAAAAGGCTTTTACAATATTAAGTAAATTGCTTGTGAAGTTTTGGCCAAATCGATTTTGTTTCCCCCCATTCGCATTAAAAATTTTCAATGAGCCGCAGCAATTGATATTTTAATGTTGTGTTGCATCATAAAAAAACACAAAAGAAAACAGCTGTAGGAACAGCTTGAGTTCCACATTTGAGTTCCACACTTGACAATTGTGGATTGCAAGCACAGCAGGATCGTGCTTGGATCGCTAATAATTCACAGCTTCTGAGCTGAGAATTTAGTTTTTGCGCAGCATTTGAAAGTGAAACTTCTACGGCAATATAATGTTTATTAAAGTTGCCAAAATTGCTATTAAAAAGTTTTTAAATAATTTGAACTTTGAGCACAATTTAATGCATCAAACGAAAAGTGCAAATTTGATGAACTTAAGACAAAGATTAATTAATCAGCGATCAACTATATTTTGTTTTTGGGTAAGTGTGAAATGAGATGACATCATTCAGCACAAGTTCTGTTTTTGGACCTTGCACTTGTTTACGCTTTTTAGTGTTTCATCACAATCCCTGACCTTGCCAGAGACGCTAAAGCGCTTCAAATTACACCCGCTTGCCATAGATTGTGAGTCATGATGGGTACAAAACTGAGATCAGTCGTTGCTATATCAAGTTTATGTTCTATGGCACTTGAAATTGCTTAGCCTGGCATTTTGCCTATCCATCAGGAGGAGCGTGTCCTTCCTTCCTGGTGGCTGTCGTAGAGAGGCTTTTAGCACACAGCTCGGCACAAGTCTGTGTGCTGTGAATGCAAACAATAAATCCATTGTGGCCAAAGTGAAATCAGGCTCAGCGCTCTCCAAAAAGCCACTTCATCGCCATTCATCCACCCTCGTTTCTCCATCCTCCGCCCTCCAATGCCTGCTGCCATCTTCAAACACTTGAGACGTCGACGGCAGTTAATGCTAAGCAAGTGGCTGAGACTTAGACCCAGACCGAGACCGAGAACCAGAATCAGACTCAGACTATGACTGAAAACGAGAACGAAAGTAAAATGTTAATCAAGCTGATTGAGTTGTCGAGCTCTGAGTTCTTCTCGAGGTCTAATTTTAGGCGCTAAAGGCTTTTGTTGCAGCGGGGTGGCAACAACAACAAACAAACAAGACAAACCAAACAGAAGCTGAAGCAGAAAAACAGCAAAACACAAACGCTTATTAACATTTCCATTGGAGCATAAAAGCCAAACATAGATCGGGATGGGGAGGTGGAAAACAGATGAAAACGCTGGCTCAAGGTGCAAAAACCGACAATAAATATGCGTTAACTTCTAATAGAGACAGCGGGGTTGGACAGCAGCGTGTGCGGAGAGCAAGAGGGGAGGAAGTGTATGCAGAACGAAGCGTGTGCAAAAACATGCAAATCCCCAAACAAACAATTTTAGCCAAGGGTATAAACCGAAGACAGAAGATACAAGGCGGAGGAGCAAACTCTTAAGTGGCAGTCTGATGAAGATGCGAAGCCAAAGCCACGAAAAAAAAAAACAACCAGTGGAAAGAAGTAAAAAGAAAATCGATGCGGTGACATAAAGATGAAAGCAAGGCAAAAGGGCTGCAAAACTCAACGCATACGTAATACGTATACGTATATCTCAGGGGGGAATGCGTGACAGTCGTTATTGTTTTTATTTTTAATAAAAAAAAAAAATAATAATACCCAGGACATCCGCTCAGCCAGCCACTTAGTCAAGAGAGAGGGAGAAGTACAGAGTACAGGAAACGTGTTAGACGAAAAACGCCCACAATTGTCACACAGCGGGGGAAGCTTTAAAGGGGGGCAAAAGCAAGCGATTAGTTAACCGAGGTGAGATAGCACTTACTTGCTTTTTATACACACACTTCAATAAAAGAAGAAGAGTATTGTAGCTTTCTTTGTTTGAAGCTAAAAAAAAAGCATCTTCGACCTCATAAGAAGATGCAATCTTATATTGTAAAACAATCAATATATGGCATATCTTTAATGTAAAAGTTAATCATTATACCAAATAGAAATTTGGTATGTTCCAGTATTTTTCCAGTATATTAATTATGTAAGGTAAAATTTAAGTTTAATACCATTTTCATTAACATCCTAAATGTAAACGTAACTCATTATACCAAATAGAACTTTTGGTATGTTCTAGTATTTTTTCAGCATATTAATTATGTAAAATAATAGTATAATACCGTTTTCGGTAGCGTCGTAAATGTAAAATTAGCTCATTATACCAAATAGAAATTTTAGTATGTTTTAGTATTTTTTCGGTATATTAAATTAGTATACCTTGACGATAACACCGTTTCCAGTAGCATCTTAAAAGTATATCGTCGCACCAAAATATATCTTTAAGTATAATTTAGTATTTTTTCAGTATATTTTAAGGTTAATACCTTTTTCGGGTATCTCACAGTCGAGCATTCTCAACTGTCGCTTTCTAACTTGTGTATTCCTTGCGCCGACGATCAATTCAATGTCAATTGAAAATGTCTCCAGCAATCAAATTTATGCACCCAAAAGAAAACACAATAAAAACAAACGGGGAACTCGGAACGCGGAAGGGAAGCTGCCACACGTATGCTTTTGTGGAGCAGCTCGTTTCCGGTCTTGAAATGCGCCTAAAAAGATGCTATACAAACTGTTCAAGTTGTTTGCACAAGCGTATAATGAGGCAGCGCGCAAAACGCTTTCCTTTCACCCCCCACTCGCCCCCTAAAAACGATTTCTGCTTCTTTCTGCAGCGGCCATATTGGTTTTTCCCCCTGCTTTGTTTTTCTTTGCATAATCTTTGGTGCTTAATAATGTTTCAGCAAACGGCAAACGACATTTCAGCTGGCGACACGCAAACTTGCGGCTCGTGATGATTTTCCCTGCCACATGCCGCATTCCGCATGCGACGTCCTTCGGCATACCTTGTGACGTGTGCGTTGTTTTTTCTGCTTTTCCTTTTTTGTGTGTGTGGGGGAGGGGAGGGTTGCGAACTAAACGCACCATTAGTCTTTGGAAATAGCTTAGAGCGAAATTTACATTATTAAGCTTTCGGCTGCCGACTGGCGAATGGCAAATGGCGAATGCGCGATGCGGACTTTGTTTTTGAGCTTTGCTTTTTCATTTCCGTCGTTGGTCGCCATTTTGGGCCAACGGACGCGATAACGGTGCTAAGGGGCAACGTTAATGCAGCGTTATTACAACGCAATGTCAATATTTATTTTTTGACAGTTTTCTGCAACTGTTTGACGACGGTTGCCGCCCCTAGAGCGGAGAGTGCGGGAGGTAGCCATGAAAATTAAATAATATTGGCAACCCTAAATAAGCCGTGAGCTGTGTGAGTGCTTTGACACTCTAATTGGGGCACGCTAAATGCCTAAAAGGGCATTAGGTCAGGCCTTAAAGTGCTGCGACAAATTACCATGCAAATTTGACATAAATTTCGATGTAAATTAAATGTAATTACATATTTATTTGGAATTTTATTTTAATATTTGCTTATTTATATATTCTATATATCAACTCAACTCAACATTTCTTTTTATTTTATTTGCAGGTATGTAACGCTTTCAAAACTTACTCCCACATAGCGTAAGTCTTTTTTTCGTACTTTGGAGTAAGCAAAATTATCAAATGCGTGATCGCAACTTTCACTTTCTCTGGGTACCAGGTAACTGCAATACAATAGTCTTGAGATCAGCTGGGGAACATCAACAACGAGAGTCACAACTTAATCCCGTTCCAAGCAATTAGAGCTCCCAGAAGATGCGCAGCATAGTTTAGGTTTAATTTGGTAGAAAGCGCCACAACACACAAAAGAGACAAACAATTAGCAACAAAAATATGATTTAGTATTTGACGTTTCGAACCGAAAGTGCACAATGGAAAAGTTTTGTGTGCGATTATTAAAGCATCACTTGGATTCAGTTTTGAAGAGTCGCAAAAGCGGCAAAGCAAAGACCACAGCGACGCAGCCAAAGACTAATTAATCATTTGGCCAAGTCGCGAGTTTTATGGTGTTGGGTGCCTTAAATGGAAATTAAATTGCTCGGGGCAAACTGCAAGAGAGGGCTGCACTTAATGCTAGAGACGTAGAAGATAATCGCCCCACATCCTAGATGAAAATTTACGCCACTTGAGTCATTAATTCTCATAAACGAATCAATTGGAATGCAGGTCGGCCGAATTTAATGGAATTGAACAGAGAAGAGTTTACGAATCATATGTTTAAATCAGCTGCATATATTTTAAGCAAGTTCCCCGAAAGGAAAATATCCAAAACATAAATCTACGAGGCGACGCAACGTCTTCGCATAAATTGTTTACACGTTTATTTTCTGTCTTCATTGCGCATTGCGAATAACTCAATCAATCAGCTTTGCTTATAAATTTTGAGTGCCATAAAGAGACTGCCAGAAAGACTGCTGCAAAATCAACAGCAACAGCAAGAGGAACAGCAAAACAATAACAAAATTGAACCGAAATGTACCGAGGCCAAAAAGCATTTAAACAAGCCATAAAAATCGAGCAACCGCAAAACGCAAAACAAACAACAACACAACGCAAACGAGAAATTGTGCTAAGTTTTGTTTTTTATTTATTTATGTGGTACAAGGAGGATGCAGAGGCGGGGGCGGGGGCGCGGGTGCCAGAACAAATCGCGGCCAAGAAGTGTGAGTTGAGAAATAATTCATCAAAGAGCCAGAAATTTGTGAGATATTAATCAGTGGCCTGGTCTCTGGTCTCTGGTCTCTTTGTGGCATCACATGTGTGCTGTGACCATGCCAAAGTCAATTTCATATACATACATATACATATATTTTGTTGGCGGCGCATTTCAAAGCGATCCTCCTTCATCTCCCTGTTCACAGAATGAAATCCGCAGAGGCGTTTGCCCTCAAAAGCGACTGGCAACCCACGCAAAATCTCGACGATTGGAGTTTTTGTTATATGAAAGAAACAATTAAAAACATTTGACATTATTTTGTTGTTTGGTTAATGGTTGCGCTTTGGTTGCGCAGCTCGTTGACAAGAATTTTGTGCTTTTTGGCTTTCGGTCATTAACCATACTTAGAGGCAATAAAGTTGTCAATTTGGCACCGACACCAGACAAACCAGTGAAAGGCACAATCACTGTTGAAGGCAGATGTGCTCACAGGTAGTTGACATGCTTTCGGCTGGAGGAGAGAATGATGAGAGAATTGAGAAAAGGCCATGTGAAATGTGAGACGACACAAAACAAGCGGCGACGATCGTTGAGCGATTTGACCATGATATATGGCACATTAAAGCACAAGCGAGTTCTTAAAGTTCTTTTGTGGCTTATCGGATGACCATTTAATTTGCATAGATCAGCTCAGATTTGACACTAAATAGGACGTGTGAAAAATGATTGAGCCAGCTGCGTTTATTAACCCTTCCAGGAAATGTTCACAGTCAATTTTTGGGCATAAACACAACTAGTTTTTGGTTATCTAACAAACGTTTCAAATTGAAAATAGAAAAAAAAGCAATTTATTGAAAAACATATTTCACCTGCAGCATAACCAGAAAGAAAAAAAAAATAACAAAATTGAAATTGTGCTCGAGAGCATAAAATGAAATGGGAAAAGCTATTGATTTGCACCAAATAACAGCCGGCGGGTGATTGCATAAAAATCAAGTGCAATAACAGCAAAAGCAACTCTTATAATAATAATAGAGTGACGGCATATGAAAGTGAAATAGTTGAAAATAAAAACTGAAAAAAAAAATTGAAAGTGCCGCCCGCCGTCGCCATCGACAACGATCGAAGTGACCATTTAAGGTGAGGCATCAAATTGAACACAAACTGTTACAGCGAAGCAATTAAACAGACAGCCATTAACTACAGTAAACATTCAAGAGACGCAACGACGAGACAATTCAAGGTCTCTCTGCATTAAAGCGCTTAAAATGCTCCGGCACAAGCTGTCAACTAAAAATAAAACTACAACAAAAGAAAATAAGAGAAGAGAAAAAAACAAAGTTAAATCAAAAGCAATCAAATTGACAAAACGTCAGTGTAATAAAGCGTTGATAAACAGCAGCAGAGACACAATCGAGAATCGAGCTAAAATTGATTAGCCGAAGAGGAACGAGACTGGTCCAGCAATAGACGACAGAGAGAGAGACGACAATCAGCGAAAAGCTTCAGCAAAAGTGGTTAAGCTGGATCGAGTTGAGTTTGGGACAGATCGGCGGGGCTGGACCTGAGCAAATTGCACACGATTCACGATGCGTTGCAGGCAATGTGCCAAAGGAGACAGAGAAGAGAAGAGTTGGGAAGGGGAGTGAAGTAAAGTGGAATACGACATTCAGACACGTTTGTTGCAGCCGCAGCGGCAGCGCTGCTCAAGCAATTTACAATTTAATAGCACGCCACAAAATCGAAACGATGCAGCAATGAATGTGTAGTATCGATGCCAGCGATCGATCGATTGAAGATCGCAGGTCTCAAAGCATGTGAAATGAAAAGCGAAGAAGAACTTTCTTTCCCCATCAATTAGCTACGTAATTCTAATAATCTTTCAGCTCGCTTGTTTATCTCTAACTACAATTTGTTTTTAAATTTGTGCCTCGCAAAGTTTTCTAATCTCTCTCTGCGCTCAAGTAATTTTAATTTCAACTGCTCGTTGCGCCTCAATTGGACTGAGCCAAAGGCCTTTTGCGGTCAGCTAATGTCAGTTGGCCTAGCCTCCACCTCCACTTCCATCTCCATCTCCACTCCCCTTGTGGCATCCACATTAATGCGCACTTTTCCACGGCTTTTGTCTGCATTCTGTATGTTGCCAGCCGGCTTAGCTCTTTGCTTCTTGCCTCTTGCCTCTTGTATTGTGGCCTATGTTGACTTTTCATTTCCTTTTCTCATCAGTTGATTGTTCAAATTGTTGATGTGGTGCTGTGCTCCGCTGTGCTGCAGCTTTTGTTGCTGCCGCAGTCGAAGTCGCTGTTGCTGTCGATGCCCAAGTCCAGCTTGCAATATATATTGTCTATACTATATTCGCTGTGCTTATTTATGTGCGCGACCTTATAAGGCGAAATAGCAAAAGAGCAAGAAGGCACCACAAACGATTGCAACTCGTTCTCTGCTGCCGCTTTTGGCCATATTTAATTTTTAGCAGCGAGCAGGGATCGGCACAGGTACACACGATTTAGACCTGGACTCCAGCTTCTTTCTTTCTTTTCAGATTCAGCCTTTGGGCCTCGAAACGTTTTCGGTTACAAAGTGATTGCTTTTTATTGCCTCCTGCCTAGTTTCTGTACTTTTTGTAGTTGCTTCATAATTTGTGTGTGCTTTGGCTTAGACATGCGTAATTTTCGGCTCTATTTTTGGGCAGCTTGTTAAGCTTAGAACACCCAACTTGGAGTTGAGTCTGAGGACGATGCAGCCTATCGATCAATTGGCGCAATTAACTTATTAGAAACTCGCAGCTTGTTCAGAGTCTTCACATTAACCCATTCGCAAAAGCACTTAGCCCTCAGCAGGCAGCAGGCAGCAGGCTTTGACAGCTCTCTCCTACTTAGTCGTGGCTAATGATTTAAAGTTGCTTTTACTGGCCAAGTTGCAGTCGCAAGCAACCGAAGAGACTAATGTTCTAATTAACCATATGCTACATCATTAACTGCAGGCGGACTTGAACTCGACTCGACTCAAGGAATCGTTGAGAAGGAGGTCGAGTCAGGTTTGCTTCTGCGAAAATTGCGAATCATTCTTCATGCTGTCAAAATGTCTGACAGCTAATCAGCAATAACTGTCATTTAGCAAATAGTTGCTCATATTTGCACTTAAGCAAATAACCCGAGTCCACACACACACACAGGGAAGAAGAGAGAAAGGAAGAGACAGAGAGAGAGAGAGAGAGAGACTGACACTGACAGGGCAATGGTAATGGGCCTTGGACATCATGGAACTGGCAGCCGAGGGACAGCTGAGCAGCTATCGAGGGCCTCTTCGTAATGTCTCATTGTAACACTTCCGTTAAAATCGCGTCGTCGTCGTCGTTGCCGTTGTCGTTGTCATTGTCGTCTAACTGTGACTCATGTCCATAACAGTCAATAAACATAAACATGGCTCGTACATGGGGCTAAATGAATGATGGACATCGAGTGGCTTTTGCAGTCGCTGCTGCCGCGGTTGATGCCACATTTGATAGCACCATCGTTCGCTCTCTCTCTCTCGCTCTGTCTCTCTTTCATCTGCGAGCAAATCCGAACCCAAACGATGCTCTTGAGCTCTGGCCAAAGCCAAAGCGCATCATTAGCCCAAAAATAGACATCGTCGTCTGTGTGCCCATTTCGATGATTTCCTAGGAAATGAGCTGCTTAAATGTTTAGCACAACGGTAAAGCGGTGTACATTTCCAAGCAGGAGCTGCCACAGCAACAGCATCAGCAGCAGCAGCAGCAGTTGTTGCAAGCAGCAACTAAAAAGCGCACTCTTCCAGCTATTAACCTTGATGTTGTTGCCTCTTGAAAACTGCGCATGGGATCATCAGCCAAAAGCAGCCATGACTGGGCCTTGGGCACACACAGACTTTGAGTAGAAGAACTTCGAGTTGGAGTTGGAGATGGGGCAGCATCATCATCAGCTTCATCATCATCATCATCATCATTTTCATCCACATGCAGCTCACGAAAACCGAATGGCAAACTGGCAGCTCTGTTAGTTCTCCTGCATTTTCGGGTTGAGTTGCGTGATATATGCGACGCAGAAAGTGGCACACAAAAAGCAACAAATGCTCCACGTATATATAGTATACAGGGAATCTAGCTGTCTAGCTAAGTTCTTGTCATTCACATTTGCGAAAAAAAAGAGGGGGGCACATATGTTTGGCATTGTGTGTGGCATGCCACAGTTGCCATGAATGATGCGCTGCAGCCAGTTGATGAGCTACCATAATGAAGCGCCTGCCAACACTGACATGTCGTTGTGCAACACTGCTTTAACGAACTTAACTGCCAAATATATTTCGATTACTATAGTACAAGCAAAGATTTTGTGGTTGGCTTATGTATGAAAGTAATAAAATGTTGATAGATGGCTTAGAATATTATTCTGAATATCGTAAAGTTATAATATTAGGAATATTACAAAAATGTATTATAACTAGATAATAATGGTAGCACTCAAAATGATAGTTTGCATATTATTCATTACTAAACTATTGATTTATATAGAAAAGTTGAACATTTTCCAACATTTTCATTTAATTCATTACTACAACTATAAGATCAGTGTTAATTCATTCATAATTCATTACTAAATCTCGAAAGGTTAGCCTTATTCAACACTATGCTAGTGTTTGCTAGAGTTTGCTATGATCATAATAGCTTCTGCTATAAATATGAGCTAGATGGGTGGATGGATGAATGGATGGATTCTTTTAGCTGAGTTTTTAAGAAATGTAAATACTCGGAAGAGAAATAAGTTGACAAAGAAAACCCAAAGGAAAGTCTCTATTAATCCTTAGTACACTAAAATCATTTCAAACATTAAGTCGCCGATGCCCAAGTGTAGAGTATAGCTGCCAACAGAAAGCAATCTTGCAGTTTATCTCAAGTCATACATCAGACTTTTCGGCAACAGTGCGAGTGAAGTTGCACGTGGAAGGGGAAGGGAAAGAGAAAGGGGGAGGAGTGGGAGTGGATGGAAATGCAGTTTATCCTGCTTGGCTATGCAGACTCCATTGATGGCACACGATGTCGACGCGATGGCAGCTGGAGATGCATCTGAGCTGAGCTGGATTTTGTGGCTGCCTTGGCAACGCTTAAGCTGCACCGCATGTGATTACCCAGCAGTTAGTCTTGCAGCAGCAGCAGCCGTGGAATAACATCAGCATACACTACTACTTCCTCTCACACCCACACTCACCCAAAACTGTTTCTCTCTTTCAGTTGCAAACGCTGCTGGTTGCCATAAGCTGCTAAATTGCCGCTGTGCAGCAAATAGAATTTTAAACTTGCCTCGCCTCGAGAATTGCTCTCGCTCTCTCTCTCTCTCCCTCATCTCCTTCTCTCTTTCTGTCTGTTGATTGACCTTAACGCTTGAACCGGCGACTCCACACGACCACGACCAACTAACTGTACCCTGGCATAGCACAAAACACTTGAACTGGCTTCGACTCCATTCCAACATCGAGTGGAGCTTGACTGGTTTACCTGTCTGGAGGCTTCGTCATGCCGCGCTTTAATTCACTTATAATTTCAGTCTCCCCTCCCCTCCCCTCGTCTTTTTACGCATTGCTCGACTCGCATTTCATGTTTGCAGGTTGCAACGTTTGCTATGATGTGGGAAAATAATATTTTCATTGATGATTCGTACAGAGCTGTGCAAATATCGCCTTAAGGCTAAAGCCCTCATTTAAATAATAATCTTTCCGTTTATAGAACTCCGTTTCATCACCATTAATAACTTATGAAATAGTGTAATTAATTGTTCAAGTTGATTTGATTTGCTCGCTAACAAACAATAAAGATTTCGTCATTGATTTATGAGCACTAAAGTTGGTAAATGAAACCCTCACAAATTTTGCTATATATTCTTTGTTTTTTTTTTATTTTTGGGTATTTTTTTAACAAGCTGTCGCATCCACAAAAATAACGTATCACATTAAGAATAACGAGTGTGCACACACCACCAGTATTTAAAATGTCAAAAGTGCCCCCACACTCGGCAAAGCTCAAGAAATAATAATAATAACGAACAAGAGAATCGTGAAATATGTTCGAATCTGCATGGTACATGAAATGCTTTTTTGTTTGTTCTGTACTGTTTTTTTATTTTTTTATTTTTATGATTGATCGTTGCTTAAAGAGCAACTTAAACAACACGAGAAGCGACGTTTAGGGTGGGGCATCAGATACATATAGTAGGGTTAAACAGTTACACATGGACAGCAGCCAGATACAAAGCGAAAGAGTTGGAGAGAGGGAGAGGGAGAGGGTGTAATGTAATGTCAGAAAGAATTATTATTAATTCGGGGTTGGGTTCCATTTTGAGAAGTTGACATTCAAATTGTGTCAGTCTTTCCCTCGTTCCCTCGTTGTGCTTTTATTGCTGTCATGATCGATGTTGCTTCACAAAATGATGCTGCATTTTATAACGCAATACCTCATGATGTTGACATTACGAACAGCACATTGAATGCATTTTTGCGCTTGACTTGCGACTTGCGACGCACACGAGAGAAATTCAAGCGAATTTTTGATTTATGTTCTGTGAGTGAAGTTAATTAACACCCCTCACAAGGCTGATCATTGGTTCCGTTGCGATGCGATGCGTTTCGAGTGTTGTTAAGTGTCAAAAGTGACAGATCGCTTTGTAAGGCGTTGCCTCAAAGGGAGGCCGACACAGAATTGTAATCCGATGAAGTGTTCAAAATTGTTGACGTCCCTCAACAGAGCTCTTCTCCGTTTCTCCGTCTGTCGCTTAAGATGAGTTCCTTGATTGCTTTGCCGAAAAAGTTTTAAAATGTTTCACCCAAAAAAGAAAATAAGTTGATTCTTCAGCACACAGCTTCAGCTTCAGCTTCAACTTCAGCACACAGCTTGTGCGTTTGTGTGTAAAATTTAATTAAAAAATTCTTTGCTATGCATAAATTTGCCTTTTGTTTTGAGCGGGGACTGCGCGAAGAACCGAAAGAGCGAGTGAAAGAGCTAGAGCTATAGATGTGCTGTTATTGTTTGTTGTCAGCAATAAAAATGTCATCACGGCCGAGTCGAGTCCTTCGTCCATTTTGCATCCCATTCGCACACTCAACTGACTGCAACGCATTATTTTGCAATAACAACGCCAGAGCAGTTGAGCTCGCCAAGGCGAATGACAAAAGTGTTGCCACATTCACACACACACACACTGAGACACACACACACATACACCCTCGCACAATATAAATTAAATTAAAATGCTTTTCTTCTTTGGTTTGCTTTCTCTCGGTTTGACATTTCTCTCTGCTTAATTGCTTTGTTAATTAAATGTGTTAAGGCATATAAAAAGGATATGAAAACGCGACAGACGTGCGCTTATGCAAAGGACATTAACTTGACAACAACAACAACAACAAAAGCAACTAATATGAATTACATTCAGCTGTAAATTATCGTATAATTGAGGCAAAGCAACGAACTAAAGGGGAACACACAACTGAGGACAACTTAATTTCATGTTCATTTCCCATCAAATTATAAACTGAATTATCTCCCAACTAAACTCACATTATTACATATCTTTTTAGCATTAATTAATCGTTGTATTCATTTGCTTGCCGTCTTTAAAAATGCAATTATATCACTCCTTCTACCGGGCTGCTTAAGTCCCGCAAAAATCATCTTGGTGCCGGGTATATAACGCTTGGGATTCTCCAGATACTCGAACAATGTGTCCTCGTTCCAAATGATGCCTTTGGCTTTGTTGGCTTCAGTGTATGGAAATCCTGGCGCCTTGCCCGTTTGGCGACCGATTAAACCATGCAGATTGGGTCCCATTTTGTGCTTGCCGCCAGCCTCGATGGTGTGGCACATGGCGCAGCGTTGCATAAACAGCTTCTTGCCACGCTCCACATCGCCAGCTGGAATGCTCATTGTTAAAGTTGATGTGTTTTCGGTTTTTATAGGAAAACGCTAAGTAACTTTTGCTTATTACAATAAAGGAAATTTCAAAAGGTGTGGCCAAGCCTGCTTAATTAATTAGCACTAAACTAGGGAAGGCTGGTCACACTGAACAATTGTAAATGCGGTTAAATCGGGGCACAATCTTTAAAAATCATGTAATAAATAGTGATTGGATTGCCTTTTGTTTAAGTAATTCAATTCTGTAGTTTATTTTTTATTAAGAAAATTGTGACCAATCCTACTCAATTAATTAGTAGTCTGGTCACACTGAACGATTGTAAATATATCTAAATTGACTTTAAAATAAATTACCTTTTTTGACAAAGAAATTTTCCTCATCAACTTGTTAGATAATTATCGACAATTTGATGGTTGTCACACTTAACACTTTACATCACAATTGGGCATGCAACGCACACACACACACACACACTCGACTTGCATAACAACCAAGAAAGATTGCTTAATTCCAAAGCCAAGTCTGTTTTTTTCAATTGCAAAAACAAAATAATGCAAGAGATGCTTGTTAACAACATCAACTTGAGGCAATTACACGCAGATGCAGCTGCCTTTTGGTTGTTGTTAGCTGCGTTGCCTTCGAGCAACGTTTTAGGCAAAGTCAACTAAACTTTACAGTAAAGAGAGAAACAAAAAAGTGCAGAAATATGCGAATAAATAGTTGCAGTCAGTCTGCACCCAAAAACAAGAAGGCTACAAAATATATATGCCAAGCTGTCAACACGAACACATGTGGCCCGACCCCCTGACAACAACAGCAGCAACTACAACAACAATTGTTGCTATTAGACAGTGAACAACAGCGAAACAGTAGCCGGTTTCTCAACTTGGAGGCGTCTCTTGCGGCAGCAAAAAGCGTTTAATAAAAGCAAATATTATGCGCTTAATGCGACTGCGCCGCCAACTGGCAATTTAAAACTGCGACAGCAAGTTGCACACCTCAGTCAGACAATTGCAACTGCAACAGCGGCAACTTAATTAGACATTCAGTCAAGCCAAGTTGCTGGTTGTGGAGCTGCGCGCAGGCGCCACAGAATGTTAATTTCTTTTTGCACATTGCTGTATTTAGCTGTCTGTCTGATGGACGACTGACAGTTGCTGTTGATGAAGATGCACGAGGAGCGAGGAGGAGCCACCCATGTGATGTGGGTAGCAAACGCATTAAGTGGCCATCAACATCTAACGAAAGCGAAAAAAAAAACAAAACAGAACTAAAGTAGCTGAATATATGGGGCAAGATATTTTGGTTGGGGGGGGGGGGGGGGAGAGGCAAACTATAAACATGTGAGTAGGGAAAACGCAGCCAAGTGGAAATGGCAAAAAGGAAACAGATGCAAAGTCAAAGCAGATGATGAATTGGCATGCAAAAAAAAGCAGAGAAAAGAAACATAACGAACTACATATTAATAGAAAGAGAATTCAGTGATGACTAATTCCCAGGCAGCAGTCGAATTTGTGGCACGCACAACGCCCACTCGAAAAGTGATTCGAAGCGAACTTCAACCCACGCCGATTTTTCCAGTTTCAGTTCCAACTCCAACTTGAGGAGGAGCTCCTCCGAAACTGGCATGTTGCAAATTCTCAGCCGTCAGCGGCATAACTCATTATTTAATGTCAAATCTGGTCGATAGTTGTTGTTGTTGCGACTGTGACTGCGACTGCTCTTGGGGCAAGTCGTGCGTGCGTGCGTGGATCGAGGGGGATGCGAGGGGCAAGAACTACAACAACAAATGTCAACAGTTTTGCAATGGCAAAGTCAAAGACAGCAAATCGATGCACACAGCACATCGCGAGGAGTCTGCGTTGCCTTTCCCTACATTTTTTTTTTTTATTCCTGCAGCATTTTTTTTTTTTTTTGAACAGCGGCCTAATGACATTTACACGCATGCAAACACACATAAATCATTTGCGTTTGTCAGTTCTGACAGCCAGCACCCAGGCAAAAATAACAAAATAACCACAGAACACAAAAACAAGCAACAACAAAAAATAAAATAAAGTAATATGGGAGAGAAGAAACATTCAGCAGCTGGCAGCTAAAAAAGAAAAAAAAAAACTGACAAGCAACTGAGAGACAAGTCGCCTCCCGCACAAGGATAAGTGCCTCTGTCTCTGTCTCTATCTCTGTGTGGATTGAGTGTAGACAATCAATTCGTATTGGTTAATCACTCATATTCATATATATTCATAATCATATTCGAAACTTGTGAGCGCAACGCTTTCAGTTTCTGTGTGTCGATTTTCGTTCACTGCTTTGATGAGCTGAGTGCCGAATGCATTGGTCACGGCTTGTCAAAGTTCTTGGTAGTGCAGCAGGTAACCCCTGCCAGGGTTGCCTTTCAATCTCAAAGTGAGGAAAAACCATTTTTTAATGTCAGCAGCACATTTGCAGCAGCTGAAGGAGAAAAATTTAAGAAGTAGATAAAGTGGTATTAAAAGAAAAAGTAGAGCTAAAATTTCTAGTAGAATTTGTTGAAGAACGTGTTGAAAATCTCTCTGTACAATGACTGTATACTAGTGAAATTCCTTGACTTGCCAACATTTCTCTAGTGAACTGGGTCATGTGCCAAACAATCTGTTGTTTTTTTCCAGACAATTGGGGGTCGCCTCCATTTGGGTATCTAAATTATGAAATGCCAAGGATTCGCATTGCGCAAATGAGCAGCTAAGACAAAGGGGGATCCAATTGTTGCTCCCTCTCCCTCCTCTTAGCTGCTGTCAAGTCATAAGAAAAATGTTGAAAAAGCGAAGTTAAGCATACAAAACAAACATTGCTCATTGTTGTTGCTGTTGCACGCTGCTGTGGCTGCAAGTCAACAACTGACACAATGCAAAATGTCAACGTCACTCACCGATTTCTCGCATCCCATTCTCCTCCCCCTTTTTTTCTCCCTCTTGCAACTTGCTTTAAAAAAATTGTACATCAAAATGTCTGCACACATGCGGCGCTTGGCCAAACTTTTAAAGGCAACCCTCTCTCCCTCTATGTATTTTTGCTAGCCAACAATTTTTGTAATATTTTGCATATTTCTATCCGCATCAAATTTCCACAGAACAAAACCGCAACCCGCTCACTCCGAAGGGGTTGTTAGAGAGCTAGACAGAGAGATAGATAGAGAGAGAGAGAGAGACTATGCTTCTAATGCTGAACACTCGGCCGCAAATGCCACGGATTATGTGTTGGGTTTCCGGTCTGGATGCGTTGCCATTGGATTCGACGACCAGAGTTGTCCAGAGTCCTAAAGCCCGGGTCTAATGTCATTAGCCACAACTGTCGTCAGCGTAGTCGTCGCCACATGTCTTCATAATTAAATGTGCAATGGCAGTCGATAATACTTAACAAATTTAGCGATTATCAGCAGCCCTCCGCAGAGACACAGAGACACAGCCCAACCTACAACCCTAAACCCTAAAGCCGAGAAAAACCCTCCCCACGTTTTTGATGCAGCTAGTGAACACTTAATAAAAAATAATTAATTGCAGTTTTTGGCACAAAAGATTGCTAGCCAGTAGCTATAGCTGCTGTGGCTGGCCATATGTTCACACCCCGATTTTTTGGGCAGTAGGGTTGCCACCCCTACGGCTGGCTACAATAGACTCGACTACAAATACGATATGTTGATGGCGTTGACAAATAATGACATTTTTATGATGCTACTGCTACTACCAGCAAAAGTAGCGTGTAGAGGAAGAGAGGGAGGGAGGTTGGCAACTCTGCTCGTGTCCCGTTATTGGCGTTGATAATGCAATTTAGACGCCGTGGGTCTAATGACCTGTGCCCGACTGTCATTCCGCGAGGGAGCCAGACTCCAGAGTCGGGAATAAAAGAGCAGCGAGAGCGAGAGCGAGACAAACTGAGACAGTTTATTGTTGTTGTTGCTGTTGTTGTTGTTCTTGTTGTCGGCGGGCTTAATGACTTTTAACTTGATGCTATTGAACGCACAACTTCTTCTCTTGCAACTTCCTCCCTATTCCCTTCTTTATTATTATTATTATTATTTTCATTTTTGTTTCTTTTCCTTTTCTTTTTTTCGTTTTGGCAATTTTGCTTTGTTGTTGACCATTTAATGCCTCATAAAGTTTTAATTTAACAAAAACGTCGTTACTTTTTCTATTGTTGTATCTTGGCATAGTGATTGCTGATGTTGTTGTTGTTGTTGTTTTTGTTGCTATTGCAGTTTGTTATTACTTTTATTGCGTAGCCAAAATGCTATCAAAATGACAGTTGCTGCGGTAATTTCATTTGGCAACTTTTAAGGAATCCCAGGAAGTTATTAATCTTGCAGACAAGATGAACTTCTACTTTACATAATTTACATAATTCAAGCGAAACTGTGTATTAATCATAATTTTTTTATTCTTCTTCTACTTGCAGGTATGTTGACACCACATTTCTCTCTAGGCTCCTTCTTTGTGGTATAATGCGTGGGTCTGAAAAATGCATTCAAAAAAACATTCCTTACATATTAAATAGCAGATCATTGAATTCGATATGAAAACAAAATGACAATAAATTGTCCAAATATTTAGACAAACCTACACAGGAACAAAGAGTCCGAGGTCTCGCTCCTTGATCCGCTGCAGGTAGCAAAAAAAGCGGATCTGCTGATTGTTATCGAGCGCTGCTCATGGACAAATGATTGAAGTGAAATGAAATGACAAAATGTCTATATACAAATGCGGCTGCTAAAAATAGACAAAGACATAATAGACGCAATGAATTAGTCATTTGTAGCACGTAGAGTTAGGGGAATACAAATGCGTGGGGTCTGAGGGGAAGTTTCGGGTACTCGTGAGCATAAATTTAAGCGCTGCAATTAATAATCATTTAGAGATGCAGCCACAGCAACTTTTGGCCTGTTCTTGTCAGTCAGCCAAGCAAGCTGGCCACTAATCCCGTTTCTCCGCATTTTCCCCCATCCGAAAATTGTTGTCATCGCAGCTGCTTGAGGTTTTGGCCCATGTGATATATGAGCGCCCCCTGCTCTATAGAGTTATAGCTCTATTTCTGTATGCCTGCCGCCTAATGCCGTATTTAGACCAAAAAGGATTAGCAACAGCAGCGAGAAGATACAAATGTATCTCTCGGACTTAACTGATGAGCTCAAACAGTACTAATAAATAACACTGCAGACGGAAGTCGCATTCGGTGGAGGGGGGTTGGGGATAGACAAACTAGCATCAATTAAGCGAGTCCAAGCAGACAAGTATTCGTATTCATACGAGTTCAAGCTTCGGCTTACCTTTCCCCAAAAAAAACTGGGAGAGAAAAAAAAACCTGAGAACGATAATCATTCGTTGTCGAAGGAGTTTTACATACTTGTAGCTCGCAGCAGTCTTGTTGCTTCCACATTTTCTCTCGAGCCCAGCACAAAATTATGGGTTAGCGTTAGACATGCTCCACCAGTCGCCGCTGCCTCCTCCCTCCTCGCTCCTCGTTTCACATCACACAACTTACCTCTGGGCTAGACAGCAGAGACACGACGAAATCTTTTGGGCAGGCAGCCAAAAAAACAACACAATAACTTGAAGGGCAGCCAGCATCCCAAAACCCAAAAGCAGCTGCATGAATGAAACAATAGTCGAACTCAACAAGAAGTTTTCAAGACGCAAACGCAGACAAAGACAACAACAACAACAACAACGATTCGAAGAGCAACCGACAACAACAACAGGTTCTACAACGCGTCGGTTCAAGTGCCCAGTTTAGCTCTTAGGCTGCCTTCTTATGCTTCGGCCACTTAGAAGTTTCCCTTGTATCTTTGTATCTGTATCTTTCGTATACACATTTTAGTTTTTTTGTTGGCTTGTATTTTCGGTAGCCGCAGGAAAAGTGCATAACATGCTGCACGCTCATTTCCCTCTCTCACTCTCTTCACCAAAAATTGTGCCCAGCCCAGGGGCAAAGGCAGCAGCAAACTGCATTTTTACAGCAGCAGCAGCAGCGGCAGCAGATACAAACTACTTTCAATTTGTAATTTGTGGTCGAGACGCGGTGCCCCAAGCGATTTTGTGTGCAGTGTAGGAAGGGAGCCAAAACGCGTCGTCTAGGTGTGAAGGGCGCTATTTTTGGGGGCTGGGCCCCTTTTGCAGTTTTGTACCAAAGCCAAAGCCGAAGCTGAAATTGAAAAATGTAAAATACTAATGAGTTCGATGCTCGAAGTGGAAGCGTAGACAGAAATATTGTGCCAAGTGCCAAGAGAGTCAAAACTAAAAAAGAAAAAAGGGAGTTCAATATGCAAAAGATTTTGCCCTGCTCCGACTTTTGCCTGGCCTTGTCTCTAATGAAATATGCATGGCGAGCAGGCAGCCAAGCCAGCCAGCAAGTGACACGCCCCTCGATAAATCAGAATACAATACATATTAAGTGGCAGAGACCAGACCTTGACCTATGACCCAACTGTGTGAGAGAGAACGTAGCTAAAACTGGAATTGAAGTCGCAGTCGCAGTCGCAATGACTGTGAAATTGGCCCCCGGACTCTAGGGCGACTTTATGGATTTTAATTAATTTGCCAGCACTTGCGCGAAGCAATTGAGAAAGCGAGAGGGCCAGATCCTGACAGGGGGCTGAAAGTCCTCCATGCGGCCGGCTGTAATAAGAAATTCAATTTCCGCTGCCTCATAATTATTTTCTTTCAATTTCAAAACAGCGACGCCGCGCGCCATGAATTATAGCCAAGGGCTATGAGGCAACCAAACCTCCCACGCGCATACATCCTGGCCTGGCCAACAACTGAGTCTCAGACTGAGATTGGAATTGGAATTGAGCAGTAGATGGAGTTGGAGTTGGGGCGGGGACTGAAATCCAGCTGCATAATTAGTGCGAGCTATGCAAAAAAAAAGAAGAAAAAAACTATGTGCAGCATAAATAGTTTTTGGAGAATTTATGGAGCAAGAAGAAAAAGGAGTTGGGCAGCATAAAAAACATGGCAACAAAAGGCCAAGACGAAGGCGGAATGAAGCAAGAAAACAAAAATACAGTATATATAACTAAACTAAACGGCGGCGACTGTTGCGTGCAGTGAATTTAAAATTAGCCGCAAGTAGGAGCCAAAGGCAAGAGGCAAAAGGAGGAGTTGAGCAGAAGATAGGCAGCAAGGCAGACAGTCACGGACAGCAACCAAAATCAAAAAAAAAAAAAAAAGAAGCGTCATACGAGTTGATGAAGTTGGAAGCAGATCCTGAAGAGAATCGCCTTGACAGGCTTCTTGGCAATCTAGCGAAAATCTCGGAGCGAAAATCTGAGCGCAGAATTGTGCTTTGCATAAAAAGATGCGACTGAAGATTGTTGCAAAAGGATTGTGAATATACATATCATCATATCATATATATATACTATATTTGCGGCTGAGGCAGTGAACTGAATGCGTACATAATTTGTTAATTTCATGCGAATCAATAATCAATGGAAAAGCGTGGAAAAGCTCAGCTCAGCTCAGCCGACGCATTGTCTTGCAACCGGTTCGGTTCACTGGGCAAATGGCAAATGGAACAAACGGTCAGCGGTTGAGGCAAGACTCGACACACTGCCCTTGCAACACTGTGCTTAATTGAGGGGAATTAATTATTTATTTAAATTGCCTGGCGCGACTTTCATTGCTTCGCCACGTTATCTCTGCCTCCCTCTCTTACTCTCAGTCTCTCTCTTTCTCTCTCTCTCTTGTGGCTGGCAATTTGTGTCGGCAAACGAGGCATTTGCAACGTTATTTGATAACATGAATGTGCCAGCCTCTTGCCCCCTTTTTTTTTGCTGCACGCACGCGCACAGATTTTAATGCGCTGCGATTTTTTGCGTGTGTTGCGAACATTTCTCTCTCTCAAGAATCGCGACTTGATAGGCACGCAATGGGCCAAGGACCCAAACCCAGACCCAGAGCCGGAGCCAAACGCCAAGCAAACTCTACTTTGTCTTTTAATGTCGCATGTCAACGTTGTCATGTTGCTCAATTTTTTTCGTAGTAGTTTTTGTGTAGTCGATGCAGCTTGTGGGCGTTGTCGCTTTTGTCGCTGATGAGCGAAAATTGCCTGTTTTGTCTTAGACTCAACTCGAGTTGAGTTTGTGGCAAGACTCGGCATACTATTTGCTTTAATTGCGGCAGCAGCTACACATAGTTAGCACGTTGAGTGAAAGCAAGAAGAGAGAAAAAAGGGAAAAATACACAGCTGTAATTTGCTTTTGAATGCGTAGGTGTCGTCAGTCCCCAAGTCGATCCTCTGTTTGCGTGTGCTGCACCCAACACAACACAGCAACAACAACAGCAATCAACAGCGATGTCGTTGCCCAAGCCAAGGCTGCAGCATCTTCACATTTAAGGTGCGGTGTTGGATTGAGCAATTTATAAAGCGAGAGGAAGAGGAGGAGGAGTTCAAGTTGCGAGTTGCAGGCAGAAATAATATCACAAAAAAATAAAGATGAAATAACACTTCATTAGCGGGCATGGGGCAAGTGGCATGCAACCGACGTGGGTTGCCTCAAAGTGAAAATAAAACTGGCGAAAAAACGCTTTGCAGACGTTTTAATGAGCTGCAATGAACTCAAAGATTGTGTGAGAGATGCACTCTGAGAGAGAGCGAGGGCAGCTAAAGATCGATTAGATAATTTCGAACTGAGATCGCAGCATTTTGATAACACAGCTCAATCGAGAGGCTTTATGACGTAATGAAAAAAAATACAAACATTCAAGTAGAATGCGAAGCTATTATTCTTAACGTACGAAATGTTGTTTGGGCAAAAAGTCATTTGGCCAGCTCGTAACTCGCACAATGCAACCCACACATACGCACAAATAGCATTCACATAGATACAGAACAAACACATACATGGAGAGCTACCCTTTTGCCAGAGAGCCGTAATCAAAAAGCACTGTACAGCTTAAGGCAAACTACACATGAGATTGAGAGAGGGAAAGCGAAGGGAGAAGAGAAGTCCACTAAACTGCGGCAAGAAACGCAATTTCCCAAAAAGCGTTGCCAAGAAAATCCAGCGATTTTTTCCCTTCCCTTCCCTTCCCACCCGTCTCTTCTCTTCTCATCTCTTTTTTTTCTTTGTGTGGCATCAGCTTATTGGCCCGAACGCAGCTTTGCTGTTTTGGGCTAAAACTGCGACTTCGACAGCGACTGAGAGGTTGAGGCCCAAACAAGGCTTTTCCAGCGAAACAGTCGAACGTTGGCAAAAATGCCAAACAACAAAATTGGCAAACAGGCAGCCCAAGACCAAAACCAAGACCAAGACTACGACAAGGCATAAGGCCAAACGGGTTGTGTGCCTTGATCTCTCTCTCTCTCTGTCTCTGTCTCTGTCTTGTAATTTAACAAGCAAAGCAGATTGCAATCGATTGTTGCTGTACAAAGACGGACAAACGAATTCGCTTGCAGCAACCCACGCGCTTCACATATTAGCGAAAATTGTAATAGATTTCACTTAATTTATTATAAACAAAAACACAACGGTTCCAGCAATTTTCCTTCATATATCTCTCGCTCTCTCCATCTCTGTCTATTTCTTTCTTCTATGCAATTTAGCAGCCATTTGCCTGTCGCCATTCGGCGTGTCTCATAATTCTTGGCCATATTATTGCTACATGGTCCAACCGACGACTCTTGAGTTCGCTTTTCAGTTTTTCTTCCACCTACGTGACGCCTTGAAGGAGACGCACAACATTCCATTCGTTACATTGCCCTCTCCCTCACTCCAATCTCTCTCTCTCTCTTTCTGTCTCTCATTCCTCTTCCGCATCTTCTTCTTTATGGCTTTTTAAGTTTTTCCCTCTACCGTTTCAGTCGTAAGTGCTGTATTTATTTTAATTTTTATGTGCGTTCAACGCAATGTCGATTACCACAAAAACAAAAAATAACAAAATAAAAAAATTTAATTTTTCCTGTGCTGCGCTTTAGTGTCGTTCAACTTTTTCGATTGTGCTTAAGTACCCTTTGTAACTGGCCTTCAGATAGGGTATAATAATTGTCAATTGTATGTACTTAGTAATAGAAGCTTCATCAGTCGAATAATATTTTAGTTGACTGTTCCACAAGATCTATTGTGAAGGTTTTTTTTGCATGATTATGGTATCTCAATTAGCCATATTTTGAATTTTAATATTTGCTTGGTTTTATTTGGTATTTAGTATTATTTTAATTTTAGTATTTGCAAGGTTTTACTTGGTATTTAGTATTATTTCAGTTGTAGTATTTATTTGGTAGTACTTGGTATTAAGTATTATTTTAGTTTTAGTATTTAAAGAATAGTACTTGGTATTTTTGTTTCTTTTAAGTTTTAGTATTTATTGGCAGTATTAGTATTATTATTGTTTCAGTAATATTTGGTATTAAGTATTATTTTAGTTTTAGTATTTAATTGATAGCAATTGGTATATCATATTATTCTATTGGTATATCGTATTATTAGTATTTTGTTGGTAGTATTTAGTATTATTTTAGTTGCAGTATTTAATTGGTAGTATTTAGTATTTTGGTTTTAATGTTTAGTTGGAAATCTTTAGTATTTCGTTTATACTCATAGCGAGTAGAGAGAGAAGAGTTACTTTTGTTACACATTAATTTATTTTGCTTGTGGAATTAATACTGAGTATCTTCTTTTCGAGTACATTCAACTGTATTACTGGTTTTTTTGTGGTACGTGCCTGGAAAGGTTGAGACTTGATGAGGCCGGAAAGTCGCTTTTGCGTTGCCGCTTAGTATTTTGAGTTTATCTATGCATTGGCTTGTGTCTCTCTCTCTCTCTCTCTCTCTTTGGCTACTTTAGACATTTTTATGCTCAAAACAACAAGCTCGTTCCGCCGGGCCATAAAATGACCTGAAGTTTCAATTTTAATGACAAGTCACTTACATGTGTAGCATGAAGGTTATCTGCCATGTCGAAGACGCACTCACATTAGCTCTCTAATTGGCTCGCAAGTGTGCTTAAAACGGTTGTGGGAGAACTGACTAAGATAGCAAAATAAAACCGCTCTAAGAGCCGAAAGATATATACATATATGTATATTCATATAGCGATCTTTGGAGCGTGCACAATCAGGTCATTTTGAAAAGCTGGGGGAGAGAGAAAAACACTTTTCATAATGCCTTTGGCACAATTTATTGACTGTATTTTGTTACCCCAGCGAGGAGGTTTCAGTTGCCTTACCAACGTTGGAGACTTCGTGAATACATTCTCTCACACTTTTTTCGCTCGCTACTCATATGCGTGCCAGATAAACGAGAGTCATGTGTGGGTGTTGCCTAGGCTTTGACTGAGTCTCCGGCAACAAAAGGGGGGACCATTGGCGATGTGCGTGTTTTGTGCAAAGGATTTTTGTGGCGATGCACAAATGTGTGTGTGTGTGTGTGTGGAGGGAAACAAAGCTGGCAAAATGGAGAAAAAGGAGCAAGCAGAAAAAGAAAGAAAACTATGAAAATGAAAACCCATATAATGGCCTTAGGTGACTTGGTTTGGGTTTGAGTTTGGGTTCGTGGCGACAACGCGTACCAAGCACCTCTATATACACTTTCCCCCCTTCACACTTCCCTCTCCTCCCCCCTTCACGATGTCTTCTCATTACCTTGCGCGTTTCGTGCGTTGGCGACGAGGGCGAAAATTGCGTGTCTGCGTATATTGGAAATTGGTGAAAACGGCCTGGCAAAAAAAAACACAGAAACTGTTATGGCTGCCTCTTGTTGTGTGTTGTATGTGTTTCGAACGGGCTACTCTCTACCTTTATTATCATGCTATCGACTGGCATTATCTGCAGCGAGTCGCCAGGGTCTTCAGTCTGAAGGCGTGGGCGCATTTCGTGTAATGAAGTTTACTCTGCACAGGGAGGAAGAGAGAGAGAGAGAGGAGAGACGGACTGAGGGAAAAGTTTTCTGCTCTAATGGTGTTTTAATGTGTGTTTTTGCAATTTGATGCATGTTGCAGACTGCAGTCCGCAAATTGCTTCAAATAGTTGCTCCAAAACTTGTTTGTTGTGCAAAATAATTGGTGCACCAAATTGGGTGTCTTTCTCCTCCAAGTGTGTGTGTGTGTGTGTGTGTGCGTGGGTGAGTGTGTGTGTGTAATGCTTTCATGATTGGTTGCCCGGCAGATTGGGTAACTTGCTAAGGACTCTCGAGTCGAAACTAAATGCCAACTAACTGATGTTTTTCTTACATTCTCTCTCTCTCTCTCTCTCTATTTGCAGGTATGTAAACTGATAATCTCTTAAAACTCCCATTACAAAGTGAGTACAAGCAAGGAGTTGCTTCCCTCCTCCCCGCTCCCTCACCTGCCTTTATCAATTCCCAGTTGGCATACGCAATACGCATTAGCAATTGCAATTCCCTAGTTGCCATCGCCAGCTGCTGAACCAACTAAGTAATGCAATCATATTACACTGCACACACACCAAAAAAAAAAACCCGAGAAGAAAAATGAAATTATTCTCATAGTTGCAGCAGCAGCAGTAAAAAGGCTGGAAAAAGTGCTGCAGTGTCCGGGGCATGTAATCAATGTAACTACAACTTGTTTGACAGCTCTTAGCATAAATACTCGACAACAAACACACACAAACACACACAGAGAGAGAGAGAGAGAAGCAGTCGTGAGCGTTGACAAGGAGGTGTGCGGTGGGACAAGCAAGCGACATAAACACAAAACCCTTGAAAAAGAGCGTTGAAATCAATACGAATGCGGCAGGCAGCAGTCACCAGGCAGCAGGTTGTGCAACTTGTAGAAGGAACATTTTCTTACTTTGGCACATTTAACGAGTGTTTTGCCGCACACTTGAGAGATGCGGCAAAACAGACAGCCAAACAGCTATAGCTACAGATACAGATACAATTGTATCTCTCGGCACAGTGAGCGTCATTATCATCATCAATATTATGATTATTATTTTGCTGTGGCGCAACTTTAGAGCAGTAGAAACTTCTTTCGTCTGCTCTGTCTATCCTATTGATCTTTTGTCTTTCGCCTTTCGTCTTTCGTCTTGTGTCCTTTTGCAATTACAATTATATTTTATTTGCCCAAGTTGACATAAGACGACGACGAGACAAAGTTTCTCCACTGTTTGTCTCTCTAATAGCCCTTTGAAAATCAATTACGACTGCGGTCATAACCGACTGCAACAGCAGCCAGAGAATCATGCTGCGAGACCTCAACTCGACTCGACTCTTTGCAATATTATGTCAATAATTTATTTAGTTTTTATTTTATCCAACCGATTGCCGATGCCGATGACTCAAATGACAGCCAAGCGGGGCACGTACAGCGTCTGGACACATGTTCTAGCAGGAATTCTACATTGGAAATGACATCAATTCTCCCCGGATCTCCCGGTTCCCAGTCCATGCCATCTTTTTATTATATGAGGATGCTTTTGCCGCCTCTTTGCCAATTTGTTCGCTCGCTCGCAGTCAGTTTATGACTTGTGTATTTGTAATTTGTAATCTTCTCTATTGGCTGCAGCAAATTCTTCATGTTTGAAGAAGGGTTCACAACTTAAAGATAGGCACAACTATATATAAAGTTGGGGCTGCACATTTCTTACTTTACAACGGCGCCCAAAAGTCAAATAGAATATAAAGCACGCAAAGTGCTTGAAATATATGTATGTGTATATAAAGTCGTTGGCATAAATATAAACCCAGTTCGTGTATAAATTCTGCACATAACAATACAATTTCTCACAGCATAAAGGTGCGATAGAGATGGAGAAAGGGTGAAAGAGCGGGAGGCACTCGCTAACCAGGCAAAGAAATTCCTCAAGTACCTTTGTGACTGCTTTATGGGCAGTTCTCTAGAGTTGGGGGCGTTCCTCATGAGCCACACACACACACACATCAGTCTCCCACACTATTTCTCTCTCTTTCTGGTTCACTTTTTTATTTCGCTCTCTGCAATTTTTCTTGGCGCGTGCTGCCTTTTTGTTGCCGCTCTGTTGCATACAATTGCTGACACTTTGTGCAACAAAATTGTTTGTGCCATTTTGCTGGCCATATTTATATGCGACACTTCGTCCAGTTATCGCCATCAAATGATAGCGGTTGAGAAGCTGACTTTGCTTCGCTTCCTCCTCCTCTTCTAGCAGTCACATAAAATATATTTAATTAAATTTGTAGTCGTAAATAAATGTAGAATTTTGGGTCCTTCGTCAACTGACCTCGAGACATGCTAGAAAATTACTTTGCCTCGTTTCAGGTTTTTTCTTTTCGTTGTCGCTGACCTCTTGACCAATGGCTAGCCAAGCATCTTTCAGTTCATCTCTGACCGCAGTTTTTCCATAAGAAAAACCTCACACACACACACACACGTCTGAACAAAACCATTTTCCCATTCTGACCGCAAAGCAACAAACCAGAAACAGGTTTCTTCGTCTTCGCTCCAACAATAGCAATACAGAGAGCATTTTACATGCCCCGCTCGCCCCGCTCGCCCCCTCTCTCCCTCTCCCCTTTCAATCCCATCAGAGTTCCATCGGCCTGTCTGTCTATAAGCTTCAATATCCATAAATGTCCAATGTTGCCGTTGCCTGTTGTTCATGACTTTGGCTTTGGCTTCGTCTTCTTTCTTTTTGCTTGCTGTTGTTGTTGTGTGCTGTGTTGTCCGGTTGTTGTGAAGCTCGAGTTGCCGTTTTCGTCTTCTGACTTGAAGATTTTTATCGGTTTCTACTTAAGTGATTGTCAGTCAGTCATTGCCTGGTCCAGCCAAAAGGACCGTTTGCAGTCGTCTTGGCAACTTTTCTTGCCCGCTGCTGCTGCTGCTGCTGCTTTTGGCAGCAATTTATTGAAGGCCTTGTATGATATGGTGAGCTGCCTAGTTTTACCAGATTCACTCCGTCAGTACCTTATTAAAAAAAAGAACAAACAACAAACAAAAAAAAGGAAACCTTTAGCTCACTTGGGGATCCGTTGATAAGGCAATGCCATGTCGATAAGCTTAAAGAGCGGGAGAGAGATCGTCTTTATTTGGATGATGCTGCTTTTATGGTGCGCCAAGTGGGTAGCAGCTGCGCTATATGGAACCGATGAGCAGTTTAATTAGGTTTCAGCCAAGTGTGAAAAGTGCCTCTTGCCGCTTTCGTCAGGCGCAAACAGAAATCGTGGAAGCGTGCGAGAGTGCGAGGTGCATGTTGCCGCCTCTCTCGCCAAACTGCAAGAATTTGTCAAGTGCCAACACACAGAACCACACACACACACATACATACACACAAGCATAGCACATAAAACCCTCTTAAAACTCACACATGCGACCCACTTGAGGCTCGCATACGAACGATATTGCGTATACGCCCCCGTTTGCTTTCGTTTGCACTATTTATGAACCTTACGTTCGTTCGTTCGTTCGTTCGCTCTCTTTACTTTTTAACTACTTTTTTACTATAATATTTATAATTTTATTTAATTTTCTTTCGTCGCCAAGCTCCTTTTTTTCACCTACACAACACTCTCTCTCTCTCTCTATGTATGATATGCGTGTTTGTGTGGGTTAATTCTATTGAAATGCTGTCAAGCTCGCAAAGAAAAAAAAAAACATGAAACACCCACACTTGAAAAGGCAAAAGGGTCCGTTCTGCCGCTAGAAATGAGCAAAAATTACACAGGAAAAACACATGCGTACTAGTTTTTCAAATTAGTTTTAGTTTTTCCGAGCCCTGCTAAAAAGAAATAAGAAAATTGTGTGTTCTGTGTAAATGTGAAAATGTGGAAGAGGAAAAGCAGCAGCAGCCGCACTCGACTTGAAATTCCTTTACCACATTTGGAAAATTAGAATTTACGCTCCTTTGTTGTGCTTGCTGTGTGTGTTTGTGGTTTGATTTTTTGTCATTCATTCACTCACTTTTATTTCTATTTGTGTGTGTGTGTGTGAGAGCCAAGAGTCGGTTCTGTTTACACAGAAGTCTCTCTCGGTTATATGCAAATATATATTTTGATTAATTAAATTACATTTTCGTTGCCTTTGCTGTTGCTGTTGCATTCTCAACTGGCTTTTGGTCCTAATGGTATTTACTGCTTTAGTCTGCTCACAGTTTTCGGCTTTGAGGGTTTGCCTCTAAGGGCAATCCACACATGATCTCCCTCTCCTCTCTTTTGGTTGGTGTGAAGAACTTTAGCCATTTGCATGTAAACTTTCATTCATGTTGCCCTGCGTCTGCTCTCTCTCTTTCTCTCTGTGTGTGTTCTTTGCCAAGCCGTAACATTTTTGTGGCAGAAACTTTTCAGCAAACTGCAGCACACAAAAAACTAAATTAGTAAATTATAAGCCGCTCAAAATTAATTGCAAAAAAATATTTACACACACGCGCAGCACTCGAAACTTGCCACAGCACACAGAGAAAGAGAAAGAGAGAGATAGAGCGAGAGAGGAGAGACTGAGGCAACATCTGCCAAAATGGAGTTTTAAAATTCTTGCACACACATAGAGACAGCAGGAGGAGGAGGAGGAGGAGGAGGCGGAGCTTTGTGGCAAGTGCAGCAAACTGCATGAAAAGTAACGCAAAGTAGTTCGAGTGGGGAAAATGAAGGGAAAATGTCTGCTGCTGGTTGCTAGCTACTGCTGCTGCTTCAGATAGTTTGTTGTATTTACAGCGCAAACCACTTGAAAAAATATTTTTTAATTAAATTACAAAATTGCTAAAGAGTTTTGGCTGCTTTTCGGTTGATGCTGCTGTTGCTGTTGCATGTTTGTTTTTTCTACTAGAAGCGGCTGCATCAAAATGTTTCGCATTTGATTACGCTGACCAACAAAGTTTTAATTGAGTAGCTGAGCTAATGACAAGACGTTGGCCTTAATACGGCTTCGCTGTGTCGTCATCAGCTGCCACTTTGCTGCAAGTACTTGAAAGAAGAAGTATTGTAGAGTATTTTGTGCAACAACTGTTACAAAACTCAAGTTCCAGCTCCAGCTGGCGTCAAATGTTTATTTTAATAACCTCTTTTGCCGTTTGCCGTGCAAATTTAAGTAAGCTCCACTTCCGGTGAGACTCTCTCTCTCACTCTCTTTCTCTCGCTGTCTCTGTCTTTTTGCCCGCTGGACACTTGCTGCAGTTTTAAGTGTTTCGCCAGCCTGTCGACTTTTGTCGTTGGCGTTGTCATCTTCCTTTTTTTTGTTGTTGGTGTTGCTGTTGCTGTTGCCTTTGCCACCCGCAGCCAGCAGTGTTCATTCAGTGTGCCACACAGTCTCCAGCGGTGCACACAAATTCTACTGCTGCTGCTGATGCTGCTGCAGGGTGCACGGTTGCGGAAAATGTAGGTGAATGCACCGCGCTGTGGGTGGCAAAGCCTTTTTGTCCGCCATCTCTCTGCGCTCAGCTGCGCGCCATTTTCTATTATTTGTGGCCACTTTTCAGCAACGGGCGTTGACTTTGCCACGCACACAGCAAAGCTGTAAACAGAGCTAAGAGCTGCCGCCAAGGATTGATCGTAGATTGCATTCACGAAACACAAATGGAGCCATTAAGTATACGCAGAGTGTGTGTGTGCAGGATATTTTTTGCTGACTATTTATGGCTGTTTATTGTTATTTATAGCATTTCGATTTGCATATCAAAGGTGACATTGAACACACGATAATTATATGAGACAATTTGATGATAGTTTTAATTATTATTTATTTATAATAATTTGACCCAACTTGCGAGACGAGTTTGTCGCTCCACCACAGACAGCGACTGCAGACAAAACTGCAGTCAGTTGCAGCGAGTCAGCCACCACATCCACATCCACATCCGACAGAACATGGAACATGCAACATTAACAGGCGGAGGCTTTGTTTTTCAGCTGCAAGTTGCAAGCCATTGTTTTAGTTATCTTTTTATATGTGTGCCACATGCATTTTGTTTATAAATATTTCATTTTGTGGGCAAACAATGCGCACTACTTGCGACTCTCGCTTCCGCATTTTAGATGCTGCCCTAGACTGAGTGCCGCAGACACTTCCGCGTGCTGTGTTGCAAGTCAGAAGTCAGTCGCCTTACACTTGTGTGTGTGCCCCAATGCCAATTTCAATTCCAGATCCATTTTATTTATTATTGAAGTCGCCTCGTCTTCAAGTGGCAGAGGGTTGGCCTGCTTGCTGGCAACTCACTTCAAAATGGGGAACAAGATTTTGTAATTTTCCATCTGCGCTGACATATGTAGTTCATTAGTGCCTCGACTCCATCTCCGTCTCTTAGTTGTCTTTTATTTTTGCATATGAATGCTACACAAGATTTGAATTAGTGCTGTCAAATCTTTGTCATACATCACAAAACGCTGACGAGTCAGAGCCCCGGGTCAGAAAAGAGAACGGAGAGAATGGGAAAAGGGGGTCATATGCCACTCAATCAAAGCATTTGCCGAGAATAGGTTTAAAAACAATTGCACCATGTTGCCAACCACAATGACAACGACAACGATGACGACGATGATGATGTAGATATATGTAGATGTAGATGTAGTTAGGGATGAGGTTGATTTTTCTGACATGCTTGCTAGCTGCTGCATTAGCCAGTTAGTTTTGCCAAAATGCCAATCCAATTGCCACTGTCCAATGCCCGGCACCAGAATTGATTGATTAGCACACTGAATGAGTGCCTGACGTCGCAGCTCGGATTCTGGCCATGCAATATTCATAAGGGTTGCCTGACTGCCGGACCTTCCCCGGAGAGTGCGTGCCGTGGCTCATTAATATTTAGCGCCGGCTTCTCCAGCATAATTAAAAGTGACTTTTCCAGGCAACCAGCCAGCTAGACTTCACTTTACCCTCTCTCTCTCACCTACATCGTTGCTCTAAGGTTGGGTAATGCGTTAAGTTTTTCGTCAATGTCGTCGTCGTCGTCGTCGTTGTTGTCGGCCTTCTAATGGCTGACAGTTGCTCGAAATGATGATGACAGTTTAGATGAATTAGTTTGTTCAGCTTGTTGTTAATACGCCTAATTAATGCCTCAACTTAAGCTCCCAAAACCCCAAAAAAAAAAAACGCTGCTCCAATCAATGTACAATACTCAAGCTGACCCATTTGCATTTGGCGAATATAAAGTAAAATGTTATTTCTATTGAGCTAATGTGACATGCATGTTTTACTTTGTAAATATTAATGCATTCATAAAACGAAACTCAATTCCAATAAAAGCTCACATAAAACTTGAAAAATATCTTAGGCCAAAAAGGAAGAGGCATCTTTTAATGCGCATATTTATTTCATTTATTTATAACGCATCCAACTAATTGAAGACATTTTTCATTGTGTGAGGAGTTTTTCGTTTTTCGGGGTCCACACGAAATTACATCAAATATCAATTAGTGCGTTATTGAGGCTGCCTTCCCATCCCGCCCCTTTTATGGGGCACTTTATGCTTTGACCCAAATTCAGGCGGGAGAGCGAGAGAACATCCCGGGCAGCTGGCATTGTTTTTACTGCATTTTCACACTCAAATTGCGTCATAAAAATTTATATTAATTTCAATATTAGGCTCATTAACATGAAACACAGTCATCGTAAACGAACAAGTGTGTAAGAAATGTGTCTCAAGAGAGACAAATCGTAAACTTGAGTTTATAAATAAAATATGTACATATGTGCACTATCTGCATCGAAAAACAAACAAAACACAAAAAAAAGTACTATTAGCTAAAGGAATATTTCCAAAGAAACGCATCACAAATGCAAAAATAATCAGCAGAAATCGTTGAACAGCTCTGAAGACTGTCGTCAGTTGACTTTGAGTGCGCCTCGGCAATAAAAGGAAAACTTTTGTATAAAAGTATACAAATTCTGTGTAATCTACATCTGGCTTAGCGACAAGCGACCAAGCACAGTTGGATGCACAGCGAAGTAAATTCGCCTACTCGATGCTTGGTGCAAGAGAGTCGCGATGTTTTTGGCATAAATTGAAATGAACTCAGCCAATTTGATGTCCAGTCGCCGTCGGCGTCGCCGTAGCAATTTGCATATATGCAACTTGGTGTGGAGTGAGTCATTTGAGGGAATGGGAAATTGAAACGCAATTCAAACGTTTTATCAACAAAACGGAAGCTGTTGCTGGAGCAGCAATTAAAGGGCAAGCGATAAGATGCGTTTTAGAAAGCCATGTGACAGCTGCTCTTTCATAAAAATACATAAAAATATATGTGTATACTATATTTAATTACAAAGTATAAAGGCGGGGGCGTTGACTTCCTGTAAAACTATACGACGAGTAACTTAAAGAACATCGTCGTACTTCACCTACATTTGAGAGTATGGCAAGAGTTTCAGTTTCAGTTGCAGAGTTTCTCAGTTGTAGGCGACAAAGTCATTCACTTGTCACCCCCAAAGAGAAGGGGTATCGATTACATCGAAGCAAAAAAGGGAAGGGATCAAAAACAACAACAGATGTGTGGCAAGAAATATGACTGATGGCAGACAAAGCGTGTTTAGAATTGGGAAACATTTAACACAAAAATAAAAACAAGTAAGAAAGCTACAGTCGAGTGTGCTGGACTGTGAAACACCCGCTAAAACCTAAAAATATACCAATTTAATATATTGAAAAACAACTAAAATATATATCCATATACTACAACATTCAAAATATACCACAGAGTACAAAATATGCCCGTTAAAATAATATTCTAAAAATATACCGAAATATAGAATAGATTTCAAAAGAACCATATTCTTAAAACATACCAACTTAATATACGGAAAAATACTTAAATATATATAAATATACCACTACATTCAAAATATACCAAAAATATACCAATTTAATATACCGCAAAAATACTAATATATATATCAATATACTACTACATTGAAATTATACCAACAAATACCAACAATATACATATGTATATAATATATGGGGTCGGAGATGATTCTTTAAAATACCCTTCTTCCCTACCGTTACGGGTATAATAATGTAACTACGAAGTACAACTTGTTTATATACTTACCTTTATATTCATTTACTAAATGTTGCTCTTTTCTATCTTGCTATCTTTGCAGGTATGTTGTACAAGATGTATACAAATTGTATTTGTAATAAACTAAAATGAATGGCAAGAAGTTCGACTTGGGGTATGTCAATTAATTGAATAGAATTTAAGGAAAATGAATGGGGCTTATTAGAGACACAACACAACAAAACATAAAAGGCAAACTTTAAAATGCATTGAAAACAAACAAGGTAAAAGTTTATTTTTGTGTGAAAACCAAACGCAAACAAATGGCAAAGTATACGAGAAGCCAAAGCTCCCCAAGCTAAACTATATAGCAAAAGGACACGCGCTGAAGGTCAACTGAAGGTGTGTGCGCCTCGCATTGCCGCCAAACAAGGACACAGATGAAGAAGAAGCAGAGAAGCGGAGCTGTGTGGCAGTTACCTTTTAGCGAGTTTTGTGCTCTGCTCTCTGCCCCACGCAGTAATAGTAACAGCAACAGAAACAGAAACAGGTGAAAGCAAATAAACGTGTGGCATTTATATTTGTGGCAGCAAATTTATTTAGCATGCATTTTCAACGAGAGACCGAGCGAGCGAGAGAGAGAGAGAGGGTCAGTGATGGATGGAAAAGTGTGGCAAATGCTGTAAATTTTCACTGACATATAAAAAAAAAAAATACAAATAAAATATAAACAAATGTTGAAGCGGGGAGGCGAGAAAAACGTGCGCGTTTTCAAATTGATTTTCTCGACCATTGCCAAAGGCAAACACATGAGCCAGGCAAATGCGAGTACTCACATACAATTGCAAACAGCTGTTTGTGGAAAAGCGCTTTACAAATTACTTGGCCAACATATTTTATTTGCGGTTTAATTAGTTAGTTGGCCAAACAAAAAACGAAAGGCACGGACAAACAACAAATGTAAGCGAATTATTTTTGTATTTCAGTGTTGTTGTTTGTCTTGTTCTTTTTTCAAACATTTCTCATCGACTCATTTCCGTTCTTTGTGTGGAAAACTAAAAGCCTGAGCCAACGCCTACACATTCCATATTACAGTTGCTCACTTGTTTATACAGATTTTTCGTTGTTGTATTTTATATATATCCGCTCAGCATATATATGTATGCATATATATATATATAGCTTGTATGTGGGCGATGTGCGCGAGGCGCAGCTTATCAACTGCTCAATGATGATGATGAAATTGGCAGTCGCCTTGTTTAAGCTTCTTTCAAAAAGTTCCCCCTGCTCTCCCATCTCTGCTTATCTGCGGCATTTTGTTGTATTAATTTAAATCTCTCATCGTTGTTGAACCAAATTTCCAAAAATAATTTATTAGTCAGGCGGTGCTTTTGATTTCAGCTCTGAGGGATCACCAGAGATCAATGGGAATCTGGAACAAAAAAACAAACAAACAAAGTATTGCAATAGATTTATTTGATTAAGACTGCAGTCTGAACTCAATTCATGACGCAGACTTATAATTAAAGCATCCGCTTAATATGCTACGCATTTCATTTCTATGTGCTATGCATATTTTGTGAGTTCAATTAATAACAAGCAAGCAACAAGAATTCAACTAATGACGGCTAATAAACGCCAAGCAAACGCCCTATAACTAAATGGGCTGGCTGGCTAGCAGATTGTCTGTGTGGCAGACGATGACGCTGTGGAAAAGAAAAAGCTACTTAATAAAGAAAACTGAGAGAAGAAAAAAAACATAATAGTGAACGAAAATGAAAACGACAAAACTAAAACATGCAATTTTCAACGAGACGTCGGGACATGAATCGCATTCGCAGTCATTTAAAGGTTGGCACAAAATACTTTTAAAAGCGATGATGGAGCACAAAAAAATATATGAACTCCCCCATATATATGAACGTAGGTGTACTCTCTGTGTGTTGAAAGCAAAAGATTTACAAGATTTACACACGCATATGTGTACGTATGTGTATGGCTTTATGTTAAATAATAAATAGCCACAAAAGAGCTGAGAGACTCATACGAATATGTATGAGGAATGACGGCGGCATGCCAAAGCGTGACACGGCAATTTCCAGACACTGAGGTTTCCTCGTAGTGTAGTGGAGCTTCTCTTTTTGGTTCGCTGTAGACCTAATAATTGGTTATGCCAAGGCGTCAATTAAGTACTTTAAAGTCGAAAAGACCCCCGAGGCATAACAAGGCGAGGTCCAGTATTATTACATTTTGTAGCTGCAGGTGAACACAGCTCTCAGCAATCTTAGCTCCAAAATTGTAGAGTTTGAATTTCTTAAAATAGTTTTATTACTCTCTCGATCAGCGCAGATCGTGGCTCCAAAATTGTAGAGTTTGAACTTCTTAAAATAGTTTTATTACTCTCTCGATCAGCGTGTAGCAATGTCACGCTGCAATGACCCACAGAGAGGAAGAGTGCGACCCTCGAGTTGCATCCACATAACGTAGGTAGGTCAAATCGAAGAAGCGTAGCAGGTCCCTCAACGGAAGCCGAACGAGCGATCGTAAAACGTTTTTCCGGTTACTTAAAGAAAATTATAGGTTGCATAAAGCAGACAAATAGCAGACGGCCGCAAATGGACAATCTGACAATTCGTCAACTATGCACACAAGGTTTATTCATTTATTTATTAGACTGCGTTTTTTTTTTGTTTCAACCATTCAACTTAGTTTATTAGTCGTAAAGAACTTGCTGCTGGGGTGAGTCTTGGCGTTTTTATTACGTGGGGTCAAGAGTTAACTGAAAGTCAGCGAAGCGTGTTATACAAATACGAATGCAGATGCAAATACAACTACAAATACTATATAAACACTCGAACCACAACAGTGCCCACATAGGAAGCTAGATACATAGATAGAAAGGGAGTGCGGAGTGCGAAGGAGAAGGAAAACTCACATCAAGAGTGCCTTCACTTAGCCCAGTTGTCGATGTCGATGTCGCAGTCGTTGCTGTTTGTTGTGGTTTAAATATAGACCCCGTCCTGTGGAACTGCTCTAATTTTATCACATGCAAGCCATCGAGCGTGGAGCGTACCATCGAGGGCGTTTACTGGACGGTTTGGGGGGCGTGACAATACAGAAAAGAAACCAAAAAATAATATTACTCGCCTTCACTCGTCTAATCAAAGAGTGAGGTTAACGGCGGCGACATGTTTTCAGCTCAGAGATATGACTAATTGATAAGGGTACAAAGAGATGTTGGGCTTGGGGCTCAAGTTCTTTTCCAGCAATCGATTGGCTGAAGTCTTGAGTTCACACAATACTTATTAGCATATATAAATTTATTTTAAATTGTAATGTGTAGTTTGAGAAGTAGTTGAATATTCAATTAAATATTTATAGACTACTAAAAATAGGGAAAAAATATTCTAACAAGTAAATTAAGATATTTGTAACTCTTTGGGGAACTATTTCAAATTGAAACGAATTTGAATTTGAACTCAAGTTCTTTTCCAGCAATCGATTGGCTGAAGTCTTGAGTTCACACAATACTTATTAGCATATATAAATTTATTTTAAATTGTAATGTGTAGTTCGAGAAGTAGTTGAATATTAAATTAAATATTTATAAACAACTAAAAAAGAGAGGAAAACAATTTTAACTCTTTCGTTAGCCTTTGGGGAACTATTTCAAATTGAAATCAATCTGAATTCATGGCAAATCTAGCGTACTTGCGGCCCTTTTCATATGCAACCCGCGGCACAATTGGCTTTCTATTCATTTACTTTTTATTTGTATCGAATAAAAGCCACAAACAAGCAAACAAACGAACGCGTAACAAAAGTCAAACAAAGCTGGAAAAATGTTGAAGACTCGCGAGAGGCAATCACTTTTTTGCTTTTTTATAAAAAAAAAAACACAGGAGGAGGGTCACGGCAATCCTGTGGCTGGATCGGCGTTAAATGCCGCGAGTCTTTGCCTGTCAACGCAATTAGGAATGCACATGAGAGTCGTTGCAAAGCGTAGCTGCTGCTTCCCTGTTCAGTTCCCTGCATAATAGCATATTAATAAAGCAGTAATATGATATGCGGCAAGCGATGGCTATCGGCGCTACATGTCGTCGGCAACTGATGAAATTATTTATACCAAAGCAACGCAACGCAACGCAACGCGGAGTAGGAGTAACAGTCAGCAGTCGGCATGGAAAGGCCGCAAATTAGTCGTAGTTATGGCAGCAAGCAATATAAGTTACTAGCCAGAAGATACACACACACATTCGAGTAACGGGGCTGCGTGTGTGGCTTGGTGTGTGAGTGGTAATTGAATACCTTGTCCATTCGTTGTTGTCGGTTGCACACATCATTGAGCCTTCACGTTCACGCAGGACGCCGCGACGTTGCCGTCGCCTCTCTCCCACTCCCACCCAGCAGTTGGACTTCGGAATCGAACTCTAAATCGGTCAAGCTGTCAATCAGATGGGAAACAACGCGTCGTTGCCTGGGCCCCCACATACAAGTATATATTCGTATTCAGTCAAAGTAAGGGCCTCCGAGTTCCGGGTCTCTGGGTTCGGGACACGTGTAAGTGTTTGAGTTTTGAATTTCCGTTCATGCATTTTTCATGGCATCCCCCACTCGATGGATAAATGAGGGCGTTATCAAGCGATTCCCAATAATAACTGGACGCCAAAATATATACATACATATACATACATATATTCCTTTATATAGCGGGGCAAATTGTTGTGAACAAATTGTTGCGTGTATTCGTGTATTTAATATAATTAGTAATGACAACAACAAAACACATTTGTCAGTTGTGTAATTGGGTTCCCCAACCTGGCATTTAGTAACGGGTTACGTTACATTTTCAATTTCAATTTTCGACTTTCAAATGACTTCCCTCAACGAAAGGGATAATGCCAGGTCGAAGTCGTTGTCTTTTGTGTGTAATGCGCTTTTAATCTCAGCCGGACAATTCCCAGACACAGACATTTCTCTATACTTTCTCCAATTCCGTTTGTATCCAGCTCAACTAACAGAACTTTTTTGTGTTCTCCGGAATTTAGACAATTTATTTGCATTAATGACACTTAATGCTGTTGTCTCTGATGTCGTCTCAGCATCGCAACACAAGAAGATGAGGGAGAAAACGAGAAAACAATTGTTAAAACACTGAAAACTCACATAATGCAAAGAACAAAAAGTCAAACAATAAGCGAAGAGAATGTGTCATTAACACGCACAGAGAAAAATGTCAAGCTTATAGATGGCGTGTTAATGGGGCTCTGCCAAACTTGAATAGATACTGAATATCATAGACAGTTCAGTTCTTCCATGTTCTTCCATGTTCTTCCCTTGGGATATGTTAGATCTGTATGCAACGCATGCATTTTATCACAATTGTTTTTGTTTTTACAGCTTGTGTTTTGTTTATGGTTTGTTTGCCTTCTTTCGATTGGGTATGGGGACAATTCTCATCATCATTTTTGTGGATGGATTGTTTATACAGTTGCTCGTCGATGGCAATGGCGATGACGATGACGATGACGATGGCATGGAAATTGACTTTGGCTCTCACGTAGGACAACTTTTTAAGCCATCCAAATTAAGGGCATTAAAAAGTTGCACACATACACGTTCACAGACATACAAACAGTCAGATACTTAGTTTGGAATGCGAGTTTTTCAATTTTCACGTACTTTTCCACAGCAGCAGCAGGAGCTTAAAAATCAGCCAAAACTTTGCACGATTAGTTGGCCGTTAGGTGGAATTGGAAAAGGGATTGGAATACGTATTGGGTTCGTTGGGGTTTTTGGCCAAAAGTTCAGGTCAGTATTAAGCATAGAGAGAGAGAGAGAGAGAGAGAGAGTGGGAGACAAAGAAGGGGGAAGGCTGACAAGGGCAAACATTAATCATGGGATGCCTGCTGCTGCACTTTTTGAATTGCAATTGGAATTTGGTTTGCCATTGGTTTCGAGTTTCGAGTTCGAGCTCGGCTTTAGCTTTGCCTTTGGATCTGGTGTTAGCTGTGTGACTTTCGCCTGCCGATATCAAAGTTTTGCCTTCATTTGCATATCGCACAAAAAGTTACGTTATCATTTTGCTGCCTGTCTCCATACTCTCTGCTCTCAAATCCCTTTTCTGCTGCTGCTGCTGCTGTTGCCCATCGAAAGTCACATTGGATTAAAAAACAAAAATCATTCCATCTCTCTCTCTTTTTGTGCGCTCTCGTTCGTTCTCTTTCTTGTAAAAAAGGCAAAATCAATTTAAAGTTTTGTTGCATAAATTTGCACCACATTTTTCGTAACTGCAACGAACGCAACCTCCAAGAGACGCCATCGGGACCTACAGCTTGGTGGCCAATAGATAAAGTTCTCAGTTTTAAAGTTGTGCTTCTCTCTTTTTATCTATCTCTCTCTCTGTCTCTCTCTAATGTTCTCTTTGCTCTCTTTTTTTTTACAATAAAGCCATTTAATTGTTGTGTCAAAGTTTTTTTTTTCGTAGAACAAACTTTGCTGCAGCCCTTTTTAATTAATTGATTAGCATTGCGAGTGACAGTTGAATTTGTTCAAGGAATAAAAAGCTAAATTGAGAAACAGACAGAAAGAGAGAAAGAATTTTTCTCTGTTTTGCTGGCATAACTCATCTCTAAAGCTGCATTAATTTTGACTCAACTTTTGCAACCTTTGCATGATTAGTTACAAATTGTACACACACACACACACACACACATTTTTGTGGGTTTTCGCAAAGTTTTTCAACAAGAGAGAGAGAGAGAGAGAGACAGAGAGAACGACACAGACCGACAAACATTTTTTAATTAAACCTCAAGCAATTACAAACGTTGCAAGTCATCAGGCGGCACAAAGGAGCAACACGACGACGACGATGTCACCTCACACAGTTTACACTCGAAATGACATGCAAAGAGCGGAAGGCAAAGGCGCGTCAGGATGCGGGATGAAGAGCAAAGCAAATTTGGTAGCCCAAAAATGCGAGACAGGAGCTGCTCAGCTCTGTTCTCTGCTCTGTGTTCCCTGCTCTGTGGCTTTGTGCGGCACTAATTGATGTGCCAGCCTGGTTGCTGCTGCTGCTATGGCTGTCTATATGTCTATGTCTCTCTGACTGTCTCTCGCTCTCTGCTCACTGTTGCAACTGACATAGATTTGCACACCAGCAACAGCAACTACAACGACAACAACGACAACTACTACAAGCGACAACAAGTAGAAGGAGCTGCTGCTGTTACTGCAACAGCTGGCAAGAACGATGGAAGAAGCTGCCACAATTTTCTAATTATTCGCAAAATTTTATGCCAACAAAAGCGCATACACAAAATTTGTGAGTGTGTGTGGGTGTGGATTGAGTGGGCGGGGGCGAGACGAGGTTTCGCTTCATGTGGGGCGCCAAGTTTTATGCAACATTTTGGTCGTCGTTGCCAGCAGCTGTTGCAGCATGCGGCTACAATAACGAACCGAAGCAAATTTTTGCAGCTGAGCAGCAGCTGTGTGTGTGTGTGTGTGTTTGTGCGATAAATTTTACATTAGTTCGATTTTCATTTCATTTGCTGGCTGAAATTTTTTGGCATAAATTTTTCAAAACGACGCCAACATTATGAACATGCTTTTGGCTATGAATTTGTTGCCCCTCCCCCTCTTTTTTAATGTGTCAGCCTGGCTTTAACTTTTTTGATGTGACTTCCCCAATCATAATGCCAAAATGGCATAAGAAATTAAGTTTTGCGCTGAAGGAATTCATGTTTTTCATTCACAACGCATTCGCATCTTCACACGAATCTCTTCAACAGCAACAAATGCGCCCATCATAAGCTGACAAATGACAATTAATTGCCTGACCTAATGAATACCCATAACAAAAACTGAATAGCTCGAAACATAAAACGGGTTATAAAAAAGTTGCTGCGCTGCCAACTGAAGCGTTACACAATCATCCAAAAGAACTGGGCGAGCCAAGATACAGCACACAACACACACACACACAGAGAAACACACACACACCTTAGGCACAACATAAATATCTGAAACGCAAATTGAATTTTATGTGAGAAAAAGAAGGCAGCAACAACAACAAAACAGAAAAAGACAGAAACAAATTGTCGCTTCATTAGTTTTTACTATAGCAAAGTTTGCGCTTGAAAGACCAAACAAAAAATAAAACCCAAGCTAAGCAAAGCAAAAAGAAGTATAAGAAAACTTAGATGACATACTTAATGAAAGAATAGTTTTAGTAACTTAAGGTGGGGTAAAATGTAAGCTTAGAGTCAACTTAAGCTTGATTGAAGTTTAATGGAAATAAAAGATTATAATATTGGATATGTTTTTACAAGTGCAGATTTAAATAGTATGTTATTGTTTTAATAATAAATTTATATGAATTATTAATATTTGTTTATATTAATCTTAAAGAGAAAATACTTCTAAAGGACAGCTTTTTTACTTCAAAATACTTTTTGAATGAAATACTAACCGAATACCAAACTATTTCATCATTTAATGCATTACTTAAGTAAATTTCAAATTTAGGTAATTGACATATATTTTCGTATTTTCCTAATATATTGCCATTTACTTAATTTCATGCAATTGTTTGCAATAAAGTCATTTAAGAGCTGAGTGTCTTTCACCAAGGAATAGTCATGGTCTTTAAGTGTTTCGGTGTGTTTCTCAGCAAGCGAAACTGCTAAAAGTTGATTTTCAAGTTAATTATCAGTTGGCATGTGCGCCAAGTAGTTGTTATTGTTGTTGCAAATAACTAACAGGCAACATCCATAGAAGTAAAAGCAGCAGCAACAACAGCAACAGCAGCAGCAGTGCTGACGTTTTAATTGAGTTTGGCATCCATGGCAGCTGCGTTTCTCAGATCCTTTGCCAAGTGGCAGCCGCGGCTGCGTTCAAGTTAAATAATTTCATTACAAACAAATGTGCGTAGCACGGTGAGATATAAAGAGGGGGAGAGGGGAGAGCGTTAAGTGCTTGCAATTGCTGTTACGTGGGCGGCAATTTGATGCTTGTGATGGGCGTGGTTGCTGCGAGTGTATGTGTGTGCATAGGCAACATCTTTAAACGGCACCTAATGGAGGGGCAACCACAAAACAACAACGACAACAGCTGATCGATTGGCAACTGCAATACAGATTAACTGAAGCAGCAATAACAATGCAAAAGCCATCAAATTGGTGCTAACTGTGTGCCGCAATCTCTCGCCGGCGATCTCCCTGGGGGTCAGTTTCACGGCGGGTTATTGTTTCGCCAACTGCAACCATTTGAAAGAGATGAAGAGGGGGGGATATATATTGCAATTTGGTCACTGATAAAACAAGGACCGACCGACAAACTCTGTTATGTGCATTGCCAATTCGCAGTGTTATTTATATGGGAGAACTGCAGCGACATTCGCTGGGGCGTCATAAAAATTGATGGATGCTCTCCTGTTGCCCTCCTGCTGCAAATTCAAAGTTCGCTGAGCAATGCATAAAATAGTTGGCCCAGTTTTCCAGCACAATGCCAAATTGATCGGCATGCAAAATGTGTTTTATTTTTGGGAATTTGAAATAATAAACATTTGGTACTCTTTTTTTAGTTTACGGCTATAAATTTGCCATTGAGCCGTGACAAGTATTTATGAAGCAATCGCAAAACTATTTCGATGCGCTGTCGTTGATTAAAAACGGAAAACGCTTGATTGTCAAAAATGAGTCTTTGCCTTCCTTCCATTACGGAAATGTAAGAAAAATATTTGGACAGCGCAGCGCCTCTTTTCTATCTCTGTGCTCTGTTCTATTTTTTTGATGTGGAGCATCCCAAAACAGCAATTGAACTGTAAGAGGACGCATTGCCAAGAAAATGACGACTAGAATTTTTCATTCTTTTTTTTTTGGGAGAGAGAGAGAAGGGGAAAAGGGACAAATAAGTCTGCTTGCTTGTCAAGTATGACAAGGACAGTTGCAAGAGATAGAAATATGATTGTTGAACACAAAAAAATGCTTGGCCAAGTGTTATCGTTTTCCTTTGTCATACTTCTGCGATTGTGAATTGCGAACAGAGAAGAGCTCTTCAAATTCAACTGCAGTGGCAACATTTTTTTTTTTCATTTTTTGTTTCAATCTCAACTGACAGAGAAATCTTTAAAACATGCTAGGGACTGCTCTCAAAGGGTCAGCGAACTGGCCAAAGAACTCTCAAAAGGCGCTCAGACTCAGACTAAGTCGACTTAGTCAGTCAGTCAGTCAGTCAGTCAGTCTAACTGACTGACATGAAATGGAATTTTAAACTCCTTTTATGTGCTCTCGAATTTTGTGCATAACTTATCTGTAATCCTCTCGTGCACTGGCTTCGAGTGTGATTTTTATGTGCTGTTATTACATGCACGCCAAATGCACTGGAAAAACTAAAGAAAACTGAGAAAACCGTTGCGAAAAATTGCGATATAAAACTACTTTGACCTGTCACTTTTGGCAAAAATAATTTATGCATTTTTTTTTGTTTGCTTTTGTGTAAGTTTTGTTTTGGCTCAAACGAGTTTGTTGTTGGCCCTTGGCAAGCGAGACTGCGCCTAAAATGCGACAAACATTTTATACGCCTGCTTATTTTATTGCCGTTGGCATTTCGAATGCAGAACCCCATAAACATGATGCTCAAAAATTGCTTTTGTCGCATTTCCTATTCGGCATCGGCACATTTGGCGAGCATTCAAAACGCCAGTTGATAAAAGGACTCCCAACGAGCGAATGAAGCCAAATAATAATAGAGACGAAGTCGAGCCAAGGCTTTAAACTGAGTGGCAAGCAACGACCTGGCCTGACCGGGCTTGATTAATCGCATTCCAATTTGTGCCGCTGCCTGGCAGATAAGCTAATTGTGGCGAGTTGGTTTTGCTAAGACAGTTGTCGAGGCTTATCGCTAAATGCGTTCAAGTGGCCTCTTGACCATTGTTGTGCACGCAGCACTTGGACATGGTTGAAAGCAAATAACTTCAATTGTCTTAAGCAGCTTTTGTAATTAGACACAGAGTGTGTCTGAGTGTGTGTGTGGTTATCGTCTGCTTCAACTTCAGTGACTGCCCACACACCAAGACTAAGCAAACTAACTAACTAACGAACTTATAAACTAAACAAAGCCGCGGGATATCGCACAGCATAAAAGGACTCGCCACTGATAATTTAACACGTACCAGCGACAAGTCCAAGTCGAAGTCTTGAAGACTTGCAAGTCTGTTTTCCTTCAAGTCCAAGTCACGTCGCTTGTTTCATCATAATCAAGTGCTGCCAATGGCTGAAGCCGGCGGCATAAATGTCAACGATTTGATAATGGAACGGATAGCTGCTGATGCTTCTCTTGCTGGTGAGCTGTTTAGTTCAGTTGGGGAGCGTGACAAATATCTTGGCTGGTTCTTGAGCACACACACAGCAGACCACACTCCCCTCTCTCTTTTTATATTAGTTGGCATTTGTTTTGGTCAGCCGAAGAGAAAAAGGCATTGTGAAAAAACGTTGGCCAAGACAAATATTTGAAAAATTGCACAAGAAATGGATGCTGTTAATGTTAGCGAGCGAGGGTTGCTCACCAGCACCCCATACTTCTACTATACTATACTATATATACACATCCTTATACCCCACTTGAGCGCACGCTATCGATTTGCCATGCCTATCAACAACAATAAAAAAAATAGAATGAGAAAAAAAATACAGAAGATGAACAACTTTTTGCCACTGTAATCAGCAATTGCTTATTTGGCAGTCGTCTAGCTTGCAGTTTTCTAATGCTTCTCTTTTGCTTTTCTGCTCTATTTACTTATTAAATTTTGTTGAATAACAACAGCAGCAATCGCAACCACAATTTTCCTTCGCCCCCGCTTGCTCGCGCCTGTTCATAACTAACACATTTTGCCCAGCTTCCTTTTGCTTGGCTTGGGAGTGTGTTTGCATTTATTACTCGCTTTCATTGGCATTTATTTTTGGTACTCTCCAATCCACCTCCCATTCAATGGAGAAAAGGCAGGCGACCCAAAACATGCGGGGGTTAAGTGCTGCAGATGGGAGGGGAGAATTGTGTTGCCTCTGTTTGCTGCTGGTTTCGTTCGTCTGATTTTGGCTTTTATGAAACTGCCGCGAGAACAGCATTGATCCAACACACACACACACACACAACGAATAGCATTCCGATGCGAAAGTTAATACAAAATAGTTGAGAAATCATCACACAATCTAGTAGGTAGCTAGCTCAGCTGTTGCGTGAAACTCAATAAAATTATAATGTTCGTTCTATGAATACATATATGCAGCATATACTACACAGAAAGAAAAAACAATCTTGAATCACGAATATTATGTTGTCAAAATTTAACCAAGAAGGTTTATTCTTATATCATGATCATAAGTCTACAAAAAATCTAGATTGGGCAATCTTAAAATTCGAATCTGGTTTCAATAATGGAAAAATCTCTACTTATTGAGCTAACAGCCACAACAACATAAATAAGGTTCTAATTATAAAGCAATTATAAAGCAATCCCAACACTTTATAAGATCTTTCGATTTTATATATTATATTTCTTAAATTAAAATGTGCAATCTTATTTTTAATGCAGAATATATTCTTGAATCAAGGTTGTAATCCTAAAATATGATCTTTTTATTCTTATTTATTTAACAAACATTCTTTTAACAAACAAAATTGAACATAATCGAAGAAATCTTTATTCAGATTTGCAATCTAGATCTTTTCTCTCAGTGTATACTATATATATCGTGTATGTATCCTGTTTATAGCCCACACCATTCGGTTGAACGTTTCCTTTTTCCTCATTTATGTATGGAGCTTGGCTTCTTTTCTTATTTGGCCAACTAAATCGACTTTGCCTTTGTGTGTTGCTTGTACACACAATATGGTATTTCTATAAGCTACAGATACATTCACTCTCTCTGCTATATGTGTGTACATATACATTCATATGAAATCCTACATATGAGAAGTGTTTTCTCTCTCTCTCTCTCTCTCTCTCTCGCTTTCACTTGCGTTTTCAATTTGTTCGCTTTAATAATTCACAATTCAATAAATGCTAACAAATTGACATTGTCCAAAATGTTGTATAGATTTTCCGTATTCTTCTTGTGCTTTTCCTTTTTGTGCCTCAAACAACCCCCCGAAATCATGTGAGCGTCTTTACCATTCTGCAGGATAAAGACGCAATATGTGGGATGGGAGAAAAGAGGAGGAGGGAGAGGAGATGGCGTGGCCCACCAATTACATTGCCGGGGAATTAACTTGAGCGACTTTTATGTCAATTCAATACATTTCATTTACTCTCGGCAACGACAATCGCCTTGCGGGATGGCGAGATTACATTCAAGAGGGTGAAGGTGGAGAGAGTGAGGAGTGTGGGGGGACACACATAATGTTGTCTCTTCCTAGACATGGCATATTTTCAACGTAGTTTTTGCGCAAATTTTCGGAAAATTAATTTGTAATTTTAGTGCGTCGACTCGGTGACTTGCCGACTAGCCGACTAGCTGACTAGCTGACTGTTTGGACTGACTGTCAACGTATCTTTTGGGGTTGGGGGGAGGTGGAGGCCAGGATACGCTCTCAGCCAATATCCTGCGGCGCTCACAAATTATGTGCAAATAAATTGCTTTTTGTTAAGTGGCTTTGCATAAGAAGTTCGACTTTCTACATATTCCATGTATGTGTGTGTCTCTTCTGTTTGTCAGAGTCTCTCTCTCTCTCTCTCTCTCTCTCTCTGCTCCGACTGCTTTGGCATTACATTCGATCGCACATGAATATGTAAGTTGGCAAATATGCAATACACACACTCGAGTCATATTCAATTTATTTCTATTAATAGTCTCGAGCACATGCATTTTGTATGCTTTTCGTTCGTCGTTCATTTCAATCGAATATTAACCAAGTCTTGTGGTTTGCTTCAAGTTTTTCCTTGGCATAATTAAACTACGAGCATAGATAGTTTTAGGGGGAATCATTGACTGGTAATGGAAAGGTAAATCAATTGCATGAAAACTTTTATTGCTGGCTTGCTAAGCAAATGGTTTGGAACTGAGATAGATGGATAATAAATGGCGAAAGCAATTTATGGAAAAATTAACACAAACTGTTGATTTATTCACACTCTTCGTAATCTATCAAAGTCGCGATTAATACACATAGATTAGCATCAAATTCACAGTATTCACTATATATGTATATTCTTCACAAATAATCGGCTTAAATGGCGCTCAACAAAAAGCACTTTTGGGCTACACTTTAATTAATAAAACTCGTTACCAACAACGCGTTTTTTGCTTTACGCTTCACAGCAATCACCGTTCATTAGAGACTGGAAAATCTTTATGCCTCTACGAGTATATGAGGAACATTATTAATTATTATGCTCTCATGGCTCTCAGCAACGGGAGAGTAGCAACTGAAGAAGCGTACAAATTGTCCAAGACAAAACTGAATGAAAGAAAGCAAAAAGCAAAAAATTGAAGACAAAAGCAAAGCGAGAACATTGAACGGCATTCAGTGTTTTATATTTCTTTTTTTGTTGTTGTGTTGTGTTGTGTTTTTACAGCCACGTTAATTACAAAAACAATAACAACAGAAAAAGGTTACCGCCACGTTATTGGTAGATGGAAGACAAAACTGCCTCCGCCTACCTCAGTCGAAGACCGCCCGTCATCAATAGCTGGGGGGAAGCCAGGGGAGAGCAGCAACTGTTAATGTCCATGCCGCACTCAAGTCCAAGTCATTTATATTAATTTTAATAACATTGTTAAGCCACAACGTAGCCTAGGATTTGGCCAAAGCCGAAGCCAAAGCCAAAACCAAAAGCAAACTACTCACAGAGTCTTGGGTGTTAACGATGAAACACTTTTCGGTTTATGAATTTTTGAGTAGATAATCAAGCAAGCAAGAGTTCGAGCTCGCGTTCGAATTCGAGTCTATATATCCATGTCGATATATATCCATGTCTCTCTTTTGCCGCATATTAAAAACAAATTAGCGTTTTGTTCACTTCAACTGACTGCACCAAAAACGAGTCGAAGAGCTGATGGGTTTAATGTAAATGTGTTTTTAAGTGCATTGGCATTTTGTAGCAGGCAGCTAGCTGGTTGCTGCGTGTCAAATGTGTGCAATATTTTCACTGGCTTTTGATTATAATAAATTTGAATTTGATAAATTTTGCAATTCGCCAATGATCAAATGAGCCTCAGGTCGCGTTGCATTGCAATTAGCGTGAAAATGGTTTTTAATTGAGCCATAATGCGGTCGGTCGACAAGCCCCCAGAGAGCTGGTTAGTTAGTTAGCTAGACACAACACAACGCATTTTGTGACCCTCAGCTGTCCGAACCCGAACCCGAAACCAAACACTGCTAACCATGTACAATTATTTGATTTTTGCATTTGCGGTTAACGCGCTGATTGCGTTTTCGAATCTGTCTCTCGCTCTCTCGGTTTGCATATGAAATCATCAGCAAACCATATTTTGGAGGCTGCATTTAACATTGGCTTAACCTTCATTTTAATGAACCCATCCGGCTTCGGATGGAGAAGCTTTCTTCAGGCTCTACTATGAGCTGACAACAACAGCGACGGCAAAACTTTGGCATATTAATTACTTTTGTTGAACTACTATTAGTAGAGTGAATTGGAGTGTGGGGAAGGGAAAGGGGAGAGTGATAATGACCAATACACAATGCCAGCGGGAGTGAAAGGCACCCCAACACTATGTACTTAGCACTTTTCCGGAAGAGAACAAACACACACACACACACACATACACACATAGAAAGAGGAATAGGAAACCAAAGCAAAAAAAAAAAAAAGACGCCAAACTCAACCAGCATGCTGCTGCCTGCCACATTCTGCGTTTGGTAATTAATCATCATTACATTTTCGTAAACGAAGCGAATTTTAAGTGGGATTTGCAGCTCAGACAGCATCGGCAGCTAAACAGGAGGAGGCATCAGCTTCTTCCTTCTATGTATATCAAGTCTATTCCAGACAGACAGACAGACAGTCAGCTATCTATCGAAGCCCATAACATGCTCATTTAGTAATGATTCTCACTCCCCACTTGAACTTCTTTTGGGTATTGGCATTCACTTGAGCGTACTTTTCTCTCTTTCTCTGTAGCTGGCCCCAAATCTATCCATTCATTCATTCTCGTTCTTGTTCTCATTCTCGTTCTCGTTCTCGACTCGTCTTGTGTTGTCAGTGCATTGACAGCTGGGGCTGCTTATCTGTCCTGCATTTGACATTTAGCATTAAAAACGCTTTAATAATAACGCAATAATAATGCCCTCCTCTGCTTTTGCTTGTTACAATTTTTGCTGGCGATGGCAGAAGACAGCGTCAGATATTTATCATTTCATCAATCAAATGGACGACGTCCTTTCTGTGCCTGGGTTGAGTGCGGATGATGTTGCGGAGGTTGCCCAAAAAGAAAACTTTTCATCATTTAATTTTGCCGCTACAATTACCCAAGTTCAAGTTCTGATCCTGAGCCCTTGGAGGGGAAAGGGGGAGTGCTTTGAGACTGAGAAGCCGATTCTATATCTCAGTGGCGAGTCCTTCAAAGCATCATCAATCTCTTTTAGCGTGTAAGCAAAATGGCGTCCATTGGCAGGACAATAACAGAAACACATACACAACAGAACTTATCAATTACAATGGCCGCCATTTTGTTAAGTAGCACACACACCCATGCGTTCACACACATACACATAAATCTCATAAATGCATGTCATATTTAAAAGCCAAGCGAAAAAGTTGCGCCCTTGGCTTTGTCATAGATTCTTGTTATAAGAAGTGGCTCAGTTGTTGTTGTTGTTGCTGGCTAGCTGGAAGCTGGAAGCTTGTGGGTTGGAGCTTGGGGCTTAGTTGAAGTCGCCAATCTCATTTGTTGTTGCCGGACAGAGCAGTTGGACAAGGGTTTTGTTGCTGTTGCCTTTGCCTTTGCTGTTGCTGCTGCTGCAGTTGAGTTATGACTTAAGCTGACATTTCATTAGTGCGCATTAAGTGTTCTGCGAATGAGTTTACTATGAGACACCCGACACTCTCTCAACTCTCAGCTGGACAATGGCCAAGCACAACAATGCGAACTCGAAGCATACACACATCTGTGAGATAAAGAGAGGGAGAGAGAGAAAAGTGTGAGCTAGTTTTTGCGCCCAGACTTTGCCTTAATTAGTTGCTGTAATAAGGCACCATTCACATAAGCTAAAGCCATAGCCGGAGTCGGAGTCAGAGTCGGAGCATCGCAAAACTCTTCATCGGCCACCGAATGACCCAATTCTCTATATAGAATTCTCACACACACACTCACTCGGACTCGGCGAGACTTAATTGGACTCGTTTCGTTACGTTTCGCCTCAATTTGAACTGAGCTCTGTTAATTAAACATTATTCAAATTGACCGCAAGGCTTGGAAACTTGCGCAAATGCAGTAAAAATAATTAATTGAGTGGCAAATACAACCGATAAACAACTAATCGATAAATATACAAGTAGTCAACACACGACACACGAACTGTTTGAATTTAAGCTTGCAGCTTATTAAGTTTTAATTGCCCTCAAAGGGTCACCGAGAGAACGACTTTCGAATGCCCTTACTTGCAAGTAAAACTAATGAGCATATATTAAGAGCTTTGTTGAATAATTGGAGATAATCATATTGATTTGGCAAACTGAACTAACATACTATATAATATAAAACACACGTAATAAAGCTACAGTCGAGTAAGTGTTCTCGACTGTGAGATACCTGCAACCCATTTCTGCGTTCGATTAAGACTAAACTCATAAAGCTTTCGTAACTGCATATAGATGGATTGATAGATCAACAAACCAATCTTAAGTGATGAATGCTTATTTTAAAAAATACTTTGAATATATATTTAAAATATTACAAACGTCTGCAAACAGCTGAAATACCTGCACTTTAAGGCACTTTCAATGAGCACAGAGCATAATAAAAATAAAAATTCAAATGAAATGAACACAGTACAGGGAGCAGAGAGGGAGAATAGGGAAAGGGAGGGGCACGGGAAGGGAAGGGGAAGGGCAAGACAGTTCAGGTCGATGTTGGGGCATGCTGAAAGCGGGCTTGGTCCTCGATTCTTTCTCTCTCTCTCTTTCAAGTGGGCAAGCCACTCGAGTGGCCACAGCGCCACTTGAGCGAGTCCATGGAAATGAATGGAACTGACCACGGACTGACTGAATGACTGAATGCACGAATGAGTGAATGAACGAATGAGTGAGTGAGTGAATGAGTTGAGCGAACGATTTGCATGTACACAAAACATTTGCAAAAATGGCAAACGCTGCAGCAAATACAACTAACTAGAGCACAGCAACATACACTAAGGGAATGTCTAAAGCAAGAGCAAGAGAGAAAAAACAAGTAATGAAAAGGTAGAGGTAGAAGGAAGGAGACTCGACTCGACTGCAGGTCAATTAATTAAGGGTAAATTAAGTGCAGTCCTAAAGAAGGAAGGCAGTTACAGCTGCTTCTGCTCCAGTGTTTGGTTGTGGCCTGCTAGCTGCTTAGCGATTTGAGTGGCAAGATTATGAACTCGAGCACTAGCCAAGAGGGTAGAGGATACGGCATAAATCCTTGACTACTACTACGGCGTACACACGGAAACGGTTTAGTACATTGCCCGGAAGTGGAAAAGCTTGAAAATGGTAAATGGTAAATAGGCAGCAGCAAACAATGGAGTCCAACCCCAACCCTAACTCTCTTTCTCTCTCTCCGTCAACTACAACCCCAATCTCGAACCTCATGCTCTTATCCACATCGACACATCCAGAGCCAGAACCAGAACCAGATCCGAAGTCAGAACATGCAGTGTGTGTGGGCGTGCACTCTGACACTGATGACGGCCAGCCCGCTTGATGAACTGCTTGGCCTGCAAGCAGAACTATCTGAGAGCTCAGAGCTCTGTGAGCTATGTATAAGCTCTGAGCATGTGGCCATGTGCAGATAAAGCTGCAATGCATTTGTATTTGTCAGGTTGGCATTCGCCGGCCATTAGATTGAAGCTCGCTGCTGCTGCTGCTGCTGCGACTATAAATGAGCCGTCGAATTGACAAAGAAACATGGGGCCAGGAAATGCAACGGAAGACTAGCAAAAAACTAGTTCAACTTTAACTTTACGAAATTGAATTGAAAACCCGAGCGTGTGTTCACTAAATAAGGAGCACAATTGACTCTCGGATAATCATAAGACCCACACGCATTTTGCATAAGACTCGCTTAAAGATCAATTCAAACAGCGCATAAATTGGCAAGGCAAAAAAAAAAAAAAAGAGAGATGCCACTCCGGGGCACGGCACGAGTCTTGAACAATGGACAGCACATTAAATTAGCGCAAAAAGATGCGCATATTAATGCAGTGCAGTGGCGGGGGGCAAGTGCAATAATAAACATAATGATAACCAGCAGCAATGACCACAGCAACAACAGCAACAACAACATCAAGTATGTATTACTGCACAGATAACGACAACAATAATAAACTCAATAAGCAAATAAGTAGCCAGACAACAGCAGCAGGAGAAGAAAAAGAAGTTGCTGGTTAAGCAGTGTGGAGAAGGAGAGGGATGGAGGAAGGCCGTGTCATATTTGCATTCGACTCGAAAGAAGAGCGACGAAGCAGCACAACAATGGCAATTTATGATGAGGTTGAGATACGAGAGGCAAAACGAATGGACAATTGACTTGCCTCGTGGCATTGCATTGCATTGCAGCATTGCAGATTGTCGGTAGTAGGTGTAGCTTGTTGTAGCTCGTTGTAGTTGTGTAGTTGTGTAGTTGTTGTGTAGCTCGCCGGGCAGACGATGCAGCGATAAATTAAAGCGCACTAACTAACCGGTCCAAACTGCAGCCAAGATAATGGCAAATGAAGCCGTAGGAGTTTCGCAGAGTCCAGCCTTTAGCTTGGGTCGTTGAATGCCACAACATGTTGCGCATTCAAATGAAGACCGCGTGTGGAACCCACACACAGAGACAGAGACAGAGATCGAGAGACTGAGAGACTGAGAGACCGACCTGACAAAGCCAGGAGCAGCACGTTCATTCAAATTGTGTGTGTTCGACGGCAAAGCCAGGCTCTCATTGTTTGCGCCGTTGCGCCTGCGCAGTAATTTATTTCATTTATATTTTTTGAATGCTGCCGCCGCATCTCTGTAAAGAAAGAGAGAGAGATGTGGGGAGCTACAGTCTGCGTTTTATTATCATTGCATAAGCACAAAAAAGGTAATTCGCTTCACATTGTTGCTGCCGTTTTGCCAACTTCAAAAGTCATTAACTTGTGTGCCAGCCACGACCTCGCCCGGTGTTCTTCTCAGCCAAGTTGCCAGTTGCCAGTTTCCAGTTGCCAGTTGCATGGACATGTGCTTGCGGCTACTGTACGCGAGCAACCAGAAAAAGAACAAGCTGAGCAGCAGCAGTGCTCTTCTGTTTTGTCGTTTCGGGATTTGGTTTTTAGGAATTCAGTTTCAGTTTCGGGTCAGACAACCTGATGTCTGCTGCCTACGCAAGAAATGCGCGTTCTTGTTGTCTGGCTAACGAAGCTCTCGAAGCTGGCATCGAGTCTCGCTGATTAGCCATCTCTTATGCCCAGGCTTATGCAACCCAGCTCTCCCTCTCTCTCTCACTCCTCAATCTTTCCCTCCCGTGGTGCACACACGAAATGCATTTTAAATGATCGCAGATTTATCAAAAATAAAAAACTAAAAACCAAAAAAGATTTCTCTCAATTACAAGCGATTTGCATATCAGTTTCCGAATCATTTCACAGTTTCACGCAGGCGAAACAATGATAAAAAACAAACCTATAGATACATGTGTATCTACAAGATACTCGACACGGAAATTGACATTCGAGAGTGAGAGAAAGAAGAAGTTCAATCGATAAACTAAATCTCGTATCTCATTCACATCTCATATGTGTATCTGGTTACCGCGACTAATTTTTTGTCACTTTGCTGCCTTATGCAAGCACATTTGATTTGCATTTTCATTTTCATTTTATAAGTATTTTCCATGCTTAGCATGACAATGCGCGGTGCATCGCAAGAAATATGAATGCTGTAAACATTCATTAGCAAGACATTTAAATTAATTTTACAATTTTTATTATGATTTTACAGGCGAAAGTTGTTGTCATCTCTAGTAGTATGATTTTTCGATTTATTAAGCTGATGGTTATATCAGAAAGTAGCCCTAACAAGATGGGTTTTTATTCACACAATTTCCGAACAGTTTTTCGCCACAATATTTGAAACTGTCAAATGCATTTCACACTAACCGTTGGCCAAAAAAAAATAATATGCATGTATGTTGCATAAAATTGTAAATGTTAAATTGTTGATGGTAATTGCTGGCGGTGACATTGACAAAGCAGAACAACACAACACAACACAACAATAAAGCACATCAACATCAGCATACCAAAATAGCGTGGTTTCCAAAAATAAATAATAACAATAACATCACAAAAACAAAACCAAAAAAAAAGAAAGAAAGAAAAAAATAATAATAATAAACACAATTCGGCGAGAGAAAGAGAATAATGCACAAAATGCAATGCGGTTACCCACAAAATGCAACCAAATTAAATTATTGCGAAAACTTTCATCATATATGCGTACATACATACATATATATTGCGAATAATGAAATTAAAGAATGTGCAAAGTGCAATTTATGTATGAGGAATTAAAATTGCAAATTTGATACACTATCGTCACACAACTCTTGCCCAATTATCAACTATAATTATTTTGCCAATTAAATGCCACAAGCATAACTAATCGATAAATTATTGTTCTTCTATTTGCAGGTATGCAGCGTCAATTAATTCTCCAATTAATTCTGGTGTCATCGGAGTAAGAGTGAAAGTTAACTGCCTTCAATTGGATGGGAACCTATTATCTTATTTTTTCGCATTTAATTTTGTTGCTCACTTTGATTTTAAAGCCTGTTCAAAGCGGTTAAACACATGTTCCTCTCTATAAAGCAGAACAAAGGTGCCTAGATACACGTGTATAACGAATACAATAGATAAACTCTGACGCACATTGAGAGCACAGGTTGTAAACACAGCGTAAATAGTTTCAATAAAGGACATAGGAGAGGCAACTAACCAGATGCGAAAGAGAGTATGAGTGCGAGGTAACAACAGTTGTTACACGTGTTGCTTACGCTAACCCCGCCCATACGCCCACACAACCACAACTGCACACACACACACACACACATACATAGTTAAAGCCAAAGCCAGACACAAGCTGCATTTGCCATTTCCTCATCCCCCCCGCTACCCACTATTGTTATTATTTATGTGAGCCAAACAGCAGCTTCCGTTTGTGCCACATGCGCCGCGTTGCATTGCGTTGTGGCAGCGAACAGGCAGGCAACGAACAACACGAAAAGGAAGCGGTGAGCATTTAAAAAATACACGCAGCGAGGCCTTGACTGCAATATGTTGCCTAACAGCGGGCGAACCTCTTTTTGCTTCCCATTTCTCTGCTCCTTCACTGCATTTTTATAGATTTTTACCAGGTCAGCGGGGCAACGGCAGTAGTAGGTAGAGGGGCACGTTGGCTTGTTTAACATTTTTCAACAATTTATTTAATCACGGGCTTAGCTTCAAGTTGCCAGTTACCAGTTGCGAGTAGCGAGTAGCGAGACAGCAGCTGCTTTTTCCCTTACATATTTTTTTCGTTGCATACTTTTTGGCGGGCATCGTTTAATGCGATGCAATGCAAAGCGCAGCTGGCTCCTTCTTCGTCTTCTTCTTCGCTTTCTCTCTATCGCTGTTGCCCCCTCACAACGTTGGCATACATTTTGCATGCCATTAAAAGTCAGCGGTTGCTATGTATATATGTTATTTTTTTTGCTACATTTTAATTGCTTTACATAATGCCAACGTTTGCTTGTACTGTGTAATTCAGCTCCAGTTGTTGTACTTGTCGTTGTCGTGGTCGTCGTCGTCATCGTCGTTGTTGTTGTTGCCGCAATGTTTTCCCATTATTTTTAATTGTTGCTCTCGCGCTGCGCCTGTGCGTAACTGAAACACAGAAACTGAGAACTACAAAAAAGTTGCCAAACTTTTTGCATATGCATTTTGCCTAGGCGATAATCGAATTATTACTGAAGCAGAAGCCCTTGAGCCGCAATTAACCGACTTTAATTGCAAAATTAACGTGTGTAGAAATCAAAGCAATACACGAAACTTTTTAATTAGGTGCGCCGCATAAAATGTTGTGTAATTTATATTTGCATTTGTAGCAATTGCTAAAATGAAAACTCAAGATGTGTTAGAATCCCAAGAGAGCGAGCGAGAGCGTGGAGTATGTGAAACTTTTGTGTGCCCTTCAAAAAAACCAAAAAAAAAGAAAAGAAAAAAAAAAGGGAGAGTCGCTGTCGATCAAAGTTTTGCTGCCCTCGAAAGTTGTTGATGTTAGCGTAAAGCCCACGCATCCGTTCCACTGACATCGTCGTCATCGCAGTCATCGTCATCATCATCATAATTCGCATGCCTCTTTGCACCCCAAAGTGGATGATGGTGGCAGAACTTTTGTGCATGCGGCATCGCATAATTACCAGGAACAAACTTCAACAGCAGCAGCAACTAAACTTGAAAAATGTTGTGCCTCCTTAATACGTAAGGAAAGTTGTGTTTTGTGCTCTCTCTCTCTTTAAGATGCTCAAGAAACATTAATATAAAAAAAAAGAAACAGAACCGCAAAGGAAAGGCGAACAAGAAAGAAAAACTAACCCTCAGAACTTTTGGTACTTTTCAATTTTTGTGTGAACTTTACAAACGCAAAAAATGAGCAAAGCCAAAGTGCTCGAGAGATGTTTGTATGTGTATGTGTGTGGTGTACTATATGTGTGTTTGGGGCAGGGTCAGTGTGCAACCCTCGAAATGGAATATAAAAATTAAGAGTGTGAGCACCAGAAAGAAGCAGCGAGAATCCCATTTAACGACTCTCCAATGTGCACTAAAAGCCAAGCTAGAAACCAACAAACTCAGAAAAAATGAAAATAAGAAGTGAACATTTTTAAATTATATTAGCACAAATTGAGGGGCGACTAGAGTGAAGAGTGGAGAGTGGAGAGCGGAGATTGCAACCAAAATAATAAATAAACCAAATGCCACAACGACAATAAAGAGCCAAGAGCCTCGGACCTGTCGACAAAACTGCTTAAAGCTCAGCGTCGTCGACCCCCAACTACAGTTGCTGTTTCCGCTGCTTGAGCTGGACGACTTCTCTTTCATGTCTTACCAATTAAAGTTATGTTGTTGTTGCCACAGTTGTTGCTCTCTCTTCTGTTTGCCCCCCGCATTTAAAATGCGAAGATGTAATGTGAAACGCGTAATGTATACGCCGTGTTGCCGCGAATCGTTGTTGTTGCTCCCACGCAGCTCAATATAATGATGAATGTTTTTTTTTTGATTCTCTATATATTAGATTGGCTTGGGTTGTTTGCATGGCAACTTTTGTCAGCTATAAAAAAAAACGAAATATAAAATCCAATTAGCGTTAGATACCTAGAGATTTTTCCCTACAAGATCAATATAACATTCGTCAGCCAGCAACTGCAGCATTCTCACTCTCTCAGTTCAGTTGCAAGCAAGGACAATGTGCTTGCTCCTTCAGTTTGCCGCCAAGTATCTCTTTGTCTTGCTTGAAAAATAGAGAAGCAAGAACTAAGAACACGCCTCGGGTGATTGCACACGAACATGAGCTAAATAGCTAGAGAGCTAAAGAACTGAGAACTGAGAACTGTGAACTGAGAATGGGGGAGAATTGGCTTGGGTCAGGTCATGTTGTCTGTTGTCAGCTTGTTGCACTTGGCCTAAGGCTCATTAATAGGGCGATTATTTTTTCTCTTTCTTTTCTTTCATGTATATTTGTGTATGTGTCTGGGTGTGTGGCTTGCCTTCAGCTTCTTGGTGGCGCTTGTTGACACTCATTGAGACAAAAGTGCTTAACGGCTGCACTTTAACTACCACACACAACATGCAACATGCAGAACTATCTTTTAGTGTGTGGGAATAGAAGACAACGTTGAGTTGCTTTATTTTCTGCTTTTGTTCGCTTAATTTGCAACTCGACTGCAGCACGTTTTCTCGGGCTGCAGACAATGCAAAATGGCGGCGGGTGTGAGGCCTCAATGTGTGAGAGTGTTGCATACCGCAAGGCGCTGGCGAAATGTCAAGCAGCTCGTCACAGCAATTGTCGTCGACAAAGAAGGTTAAGCACATGCACAACACACATTCGCAGCTCTGGAATGCGATTGGCTTTGCCTCTTTCGCAGCCTGGCTGCCACTTTGAAATGTTAATGAGCCGCAGGCAAAGTGTCAGTTATCTCTGGCCTTCATAGTGCAACACACACTTTCAAGTTGTGTTTTTTGTCTTTGCTCTGCCGCATTTCCGGCAGTAAAAATTGCAATGTTTCCATGCCGCACAGCTCGGCATTAATTTGTGTAATTTCACGCGAATTGAGTGGCAGTGGGCGTAGTTGCGACCTAGTTGCAAGTTCTTTGCTACTTCTGCTTGCCACATTCAAAGTGCGCTCCAAATGTGTCAAATAAAGCGTTAAATTAGATTCCATTTCATTTTTATTTCACAAAGTTTTGCGCGACAAGTTCTCTAAGCGTTGTCAGTGCCAAATAAATCTTGAAAATTACACTTTTTGTTGAAAATTGTCACTTGACGTTTATTATGTGCCGCTCAGGGCAATTAAGCCCTCCAGTTAGTTAGCCTTTAAGCCTTTAAAGCATGCAGCAGCGTTTGGCCATAGCGTGGTCGGAGCTCGTTTCGCTTTTTAGTTACACATCACTTTGGGCCGACACGATAAAGTATAAACCGCAAAGTATGCTAGACCGAGACGGTCGCCATCGCCATCGTCGTCGTCGTCGTCGTCTAATAGGATTACTGACAGAGCTGCACTTGCCACTAAGTAGGCAAGCAGGTGCAGAGAGGGAGAGAGAGAGAGAGAGAGAGAGAGAGAGAGAGTGGGGGGCAGACGTTGCAAAAAATGATGAACTCAAATCGTTTCAAGCGGCTGGCCTGCGGTTTTGGTGCCGTTGACGCCATCGTCACCATCGTTGCCATCTTCGGTCTAGTGAAGTTTGCATGCCACAAAATCAATTAAGCGACGTCGCGTCTCTCAGCTTGACAAAAACTATCAAAAGCTGTCAAAGTTGGTTTGCCAACCGCAAAATGCGATGGCTAAAATGCCAGAGAAGGGGCTCAATGGAAGGTTTTTAGCTGCCTCAACTGGGTCAGCGTTTAAATTTGATTAGCTGCGCCGCAAAGTATGCAGCAGCAGCAGCTACCAAAAAATAAGAAAAAAAGGAAAGACTGACGGCAATGTAATCAAAACTCTATCGTGCTTTAGGTTAGCTATAGCTTAGGGGCCGCATCAACATATCAACATGTAAACAGTTCTGATGCGAAGTTTGATCCTCGCCAGCAGCAGCAGCAGCAGAAATAGCAACAGCAGCAAGGAGCCTAACAAGCTTTGGCGTTAGTCCTTTGTCCCCTTGTTCTCCTGCCCCTCTACCGATAGCAGTTAGTTACTAACTAGCATACAAAGCATACTACAACAAGAAGAATAACAACAACAAGAACCAAACAAAAAGCAAACAAAAAGAGCCCAACTTTTAGCTAAAATATGCGCATCGCGTGCCTTTGGCTTTTTACCTTTATATATGTCGTGTTTAGTATTAACGTACCTTAGTTGATGCGAGAGTGTGTGTGGGTGTGTGTGTGTGTGCAAATCCCAGACACACACACATACACACACACGCGTTAGCCGTGAGAGCAACACGAAACGTGACTAAGCTGACAATTGTGTCGAAGTAAATCCAAGTTTTGTGGCCGTACACTCGGACTAAATAAATCTCCAAGCTAGGCAAGCGATAGAACAAGAGAGAACGAGTGTAGACAGAGATGGAGAAAAGTTTGACAAACAACAGGCGTATTACTGCAAAGAAGGGAATGGGGGGAAAGGTGCGTGAGCTGTGGGAGGCTGAAACATGACAAGTGACATAAATAGTTGGCCAGACATTTACAGGCAAAGGAGGCCCAAGGAAGTTTGTTAAATTTAATAACACATACGATATGTACACACATACAAATGTATATATTTTTGTGGTATATGTGTGCATATAGAGCTACACACCTAGGCGATGTTTGTTTGACAAGGACATGAATCGTGGTCTTAGATGAAAGACGTATTCGAGTCGAGTCGAGACAAGAGTTGAGTCTGTTTTCGTTGTGCCTATGGCCACAGAACTTAACAACTTTGCCTATACTATTTATAGTTATGTATGTCAAGCACAGGCGGTCAAATACACACACACACAACACACCCCACCCCGCTCAGCACACGGATGAGTGCAAATGTTGGTGCAAATATAAACAGAGACAAGCGACAAACGCTTACACGCATATAGATGGCCCGCATTATAGTTTAGTTGGGGATGACGGCGTGGGGCTGCGGGAATTGTCTCTAACTAGGTGCAGTCAACTGCTGGCATATAAACAAACAACCCATCATGAAGAGAGAGAGGGAAAGACAGAGAGAGAGATGGACGACACGTAGTTGCAGCTAAACAATTGTCAGTGCGAGCGCCTTTTGTTTGTCGCTGTCGCTGCAAATGCATTTGTGTAGATGTGTGTGTGTGTCTCTGCGGCATCTGCTTATCAACAAAATGACAGCAGCAGCACTAAGCGAAATAAAGGTATGGAACCTGCAGCACGTTGCGTATACGCAATATTGCACATTGTTCACATATTTGCTGCAACATAAATCGATGCAAAGTGCTGCTATCGATTGCGCAACAATTCAAATTGCCGAATACCCGTTTTGGAAATGAAATAATCACGCAAATGAATTCGTAAACTTCAGCTTAATTCGCATTTAACCCAAAGAAATTGTTTAAGAGCAGACAGCAAAAGAGGTAAAATAGCGAGACGAAGTTCTGCCTCAAATTCAAGCTTAACTCACATTGCAGCTGTCATACCGAAAGTGCTTTACATTTCTCTCATTCGCAGAAGATGATGAAGACAACGAGGCAAATGTTGATGATGTTATTTTATTCTCTGCCGTTGCCGTTGATGTTGATGTTGCTGTTGTTGTCAGTTATTGTTGCTGGCACCTTGGCAAAAGGTGTTGGCATGCCTTTTGTCCCTCTCAGCTTCCACTTTGCCTGGTATTTGTTCATTCCTGGCATGCCACAAGCAGCTGGTGTCCTTTTTCCACAGCAGCCAACGCACTGTTAATTTAATTAACATTACGCATTTTGGGCGTTTTGGCAAAAGTTGTCTTTAATGCCAGTTGAAATCGTTAGCAAAAAGTTAAAACTTGCATATGATGCCAACTAAAAGTAGAGGGAATTACTTTCTATGGAGAACTGGGGGAACTGTCTTTAAATACTTTTGCCATTTGCTGTGCTTATTTGCATTTGTTGTCGAGTGCATTATAAAAGCATTAAACTGCAAGCCAAAAAGGCCATCAGCCAGCTCAGAGAGTGAGCTAAGTGAACTAGGGATAGCATAGTGAAAGCAGCAGCATCAACGAGAGAAAGCAAATGCCAACGCCAAAAAAAAAGCGAAGAAAACTCTACAAGGCAAATTTGCTTTGTCACACACACACACACACATGCACACATGCACGCTCAATGGCATTTGCAGTCGTGTGTGCGCTGCGAGTTTTTCATGCTCCGCCTGACGAAATGCCATTACACATTTTGCGTACCCAGAAAACAGCAAAAGCAACAGCAATGACAACGACAATTCGCATTCAAAATGACAACGACAATGGTGACAACAACAACGGCAGCAACACAAACACAAACAAAAACAAACAACACCCACAGAAAAATAAACGCTGGGGGTTGTAGAAATGAAGATAAGCTGCTTATCAGCGCCATTGCCTGGTCTGGTCTGGTTTGGTTTGGTCTGGCCTGGCCTGCTCTGTTGTTATCTCGTTGTTGTTGTTGCTGTTTCTGCGCTGTTCCTGCGCTTGGCATTCACATGGACTGACTGCTCCTGGCTGCTGCTGCCGCTGCCGCTGCCGCTGCGGCTGCTCTTACGCCTGTCTGGCTGCGGATGCCAACTGCCAAAGCGAAGCAAAAGGCCACCGACTGCAACAGCAGCTACTTTTGTTATGCGCCCTGTCAGAGTTGCCAGCGCCAAGAGCACCATCAGCATTGTTGCTGCTTGTCGTCGTCGTCAAATGTCGCCATTTTGGTGTGCTTTTGCTTAGTCCTTGACGTGGCAGCGAGACCACAATTGACATTTTTGCCACTCGTTGTTTAATATTAAACTAATGCGCGTGTAAAAGCCGCAAGCCACAAGGCGCAGTTCCAACTTCACTGCTTCAATATACATATAAAGAAAAAACAAGTCAGAAAAATACTCTGGAGTGTGCTCGACTGTGAAGATCCCGCTACGAATTTTGTATAAAGGCGAAATAGTGCGATATTCATTTAAAATAAACAAAATGAAGGCTTTCGTATACTTTTAGTATTTTTGTGGTATATTAATATTTAAATGAATACCACACAAATTCAGACTTTTAAAGATTTTTAGTATTTTTGGTATATTAATTTGGTATATTCTAAAATTAACACTGCACGGTTTTCCTTACATTAAAAGGCGGATATCTCACTATATTCAAAATATACCATAATGTGCAAAATATACCAGATTGTCGGAGATGCCTTGTTCTGCCTTTTATACCCTTTTACTCTTTGGCTACCGGGTATACAAACTAAAAATATGTTATGCAAATGTCGCAAGATGAGCTTCACTTGTGCGCCGTTGATGGCAAAATAATTTGCTTGCAAATGTGCAAGTTTTGCTCGGATTAAGCTTTGTCTTTTGCACATTGCGCATACGCCTAGTGTGCGCAGTCTAGCAATTTCAAATTTGTCTGCTACTGCTGCTTTCTCTCTGTGCTAAGCGCCTTAACTCTAGAAAACTAATTACACACACAAGCCAAAGACAAAAGTCCCAAAAATATTTAAGCCGCAGATGCCCCAGCACTCAAGCTGCACAGTTTTTAATCACAGCTGACCGTTGAACCATCTCCAATGCAATGTCAGTTCGAAGTCTGTGTGTGTGTGTGTGTGTGTGTGTGTGTGTGTGAGAGTGGAAAAATGTGTGCCCGAACTTTGGAGCTGTGTTTAACCGCGTGAAATAATCTTCGCTGGCAGCAGTCAGAGGCGCTCCATTCTGTCGTGCAGTCGGGCGTGTTTCATTATGATGATAATGCGCAGGCCTTGCGGCCATTCAGCGTCGCATCCCAAGCTGCTGGTGTCACATTTTCCGCAGCTTAAATTTCCCACTCACAGTCTCAGTCTCAGCACAGCATAGAGGCCACTTTTCAGCGAGCGCGCGCGTTTCCATTTCCACTCTTGACCGGAGCCTAACGCAATGCGATTGGACTAGACACACACACACACATTTGAGCATAAGCATGGGAATGTGAGGACGGGCAGGATATAATTTTCGCACCAAGCAAATCTCAACAATTTCGAATTTCACCCGCTGCCGCGTTGGCCGTTGGCGCTTCCGTTAGCCATTTCTCCATTTCATCGTTCAACGTTCGTCGTCCGTCGTCGTTCGCTGTTCGCCGTTTGCTTTTTTATTATTTTGTCGATTTCGCTCTTGGCATTTGAATTTGTCGAGCATCCTGTTTGCGCAGCCAGCCGCCAGCAGCTGTTAGTCCTCGATGTCCTGGGTGTCCTCAACGTTCTGTGCCCTTACTTTTTAAGCCTATAAATGAGCTTAAAATTTTCTATGCGAATGAATGTGAATGCTTTTGAAATTTATTATACTCGTGGAGTTCGCGTTTTAGCCTCAGAGTGTTGGCACGACACACCCACAAACACAAATACACATACATGACAATATACAATTTGAATGTATATAAATTTGTGTATGTGTATATACACTTATCAAAGGCATTTCGCGCCGACTTCTCGAGTTTTGTCGCTGACGATGGCATTCAAATTTTTTAGCGCAGTAAATTGAATTTTATTTCGATTTCTTTTCTGCTTTTCTGCTTCGACTTGCTTCCCATCTTGCTGAGCATCGTGAGAGAGAGAGCAAGGGGATGAGGTGAATGCTTTTGATTTTCAAATTGCCTTTTGCTTGGTAATTTTGCTGTATTTCAGAGATACGCTCTTGTATCTACGGGTGTGTTTGTTGGTGTGTGTGTCGCAGGAAAAACATTCAATTTTGAATGCTGCTAAATAATTTCATTTTTTTTTGCACATTTTTCTCGCTTGATTTTCGTGCCGAGCTTCAATGCGCACTGATTGCATGCTCTCACTCTCATTCCCATTCTCCTGCAGGCCTTAAATCCTGCCAGTCTCTCTGTCTGTCTGTTTGTCTGTCTGTTCCGCCTACAATATCCATTTCCATTTCACAGTTTTGCAATTTGTAGTTGTTTAAATATTCAAAGCATACTTTTAGTGTCAAATGTGCAATGATCAACGCCAAAATAAAAAAAAAAAGAAAAAAAAAGAAATAACTGCAAATGTATATTGTGCAAATTGTTGTGAAATGCTGCTGAATTTTATATATCGTTTGGCGATGAATGTTTTATAATTGAGAGAGACAGCAAAGATACTGTTGGTATTCAAATATCTGTATATTCGTGACATGCTAATTTTTTATTTTGATTTTTTTTCGCAGGCTTTCTCCTGGAGGGAGTCACGCCAACGGCACCACCGGATGTTCCGCCACGTAATCCGACAATGAGTCGCATGAATAATGCCCGTTTAATTGCCGGCGCTGTTGCTAACAATCCCAATGATCTGGGCGTTGACTTTGAGCCATCGTGTTTGGTGCGGACGCCATCGGGCAACGTTTACATTCCTAGTGGAAATATAAGTGAGTACTCCAAGTATTTTTCACATACATTCACACATAAACATATATTTTTCTAAAACTGGGGCAACTCCATCTCCTATCGAGTGCTATGCAAATCGTCTGACCTGCTTCAAAAGCCACTTGCCTCATTTAAATGTTAAGCGTGGGACGTTTCCATTCACCGTTCACCGTTTGCCATTTGCCATTTTGCCATTTACCATATTGCTATAAAAATGCAAAACAGTTGGTGGAGAAAGAGGGGGGGGGGGGAGTTTGTGCCAAGTAGAGGCACTCGTATTTTTGCACATTTGCAGCGCTGTTGTTTTGGGCCATGCTGCGCCTAAAATGCTGCAATACATTTGCCATTTATTGTTTTTCCAACCGTACGTATTTTTTCCACTACTTCTCGATTTTCACATTTTGGCTTTTGTTGGTTTGTTTCTTTTGTTTTCGCTGCTGCTGTTCGTTGTGTTTGTTTATTTGTTTGTTTGTTTGTTCGCTTGTTTGTGTTCTCTGCATGCGCATATCCGCAAGCAGGCTTTAGGGATAAAAACGTACGAAAGTGGACTAAAAATAGTCGGCAACAACAACAACACCAAGTGCGTGCCACGAAATCAACTAACACAAGCAACAACAGCAAAAAACGCTGCCAAACAGCCTCTGGGGCCTATGAAAAAGAGGTAGAAAAAAATAAAACCAAAATTTAGCAAACAAATGCCGCAGCCTTTACTTCTTTTTTTGTTGCGTACATATGAATTGCTGCATAGAAATTGTGGCGAGGGCGGACAACGCAAAGTGCTGCTGCATTTAACTGTTAGCACAGCAGCAACGCCATCAACAACAACAGCAACAACAACAACAACGAGAGCAACAACGAGAGCAGCAACAGCCGCAGCCTTTTAGGCAATGGATTTGATAATGGCTAAGAGCTGTCGAAAGTGGAATTAAATTGTGAGAAAGTCAGACAGAAAGCGATTGATAGTGTGTGTTCCTGTGTGTGTGCGAGTGAGACAAGGCGACATAATGCGATGAAGTTTCGCGTTGCAGCTGGCATGCTGAATTTCTGTTGCATACTTTCGGGCGCGTGCCTTAAAATATCAACAAATACGAGCTGAAGCAACAAAGAAGGCGGAAAACAAACGCAAAGAGCATAACCAACCTCCCCCCCTTTTTTCCCCTCACTCTGCTCCACTGTCTTTATTTCCTTAACATATGTATGCGTATGTGGGTGTTTCATATATATGTATGTATGTGTTACACATTTGTATAGCATACTTTCGGGCTGTTGTTGTAGTACAGTTTGCTTACGCGTGCGTTGTATTTGTGTATTTGTTTTTTGCCGCCTTTTGTTTACTTTTTTGCATTGTGCAAATACACACACAAACTGTTCTTGTTACGCTCTGCTCTGCTTTTGTTGCTGTTGCTGTTGTCGTCGTTTTTCTTGTTGCCATCCATAACGTATATGTGTGCCAAGCTTTGTCTAGATTTTGCTGTGTCGCATACAATTTTCTTGCGTTTTGTTACAGCTTTCTTTTTTTTTACTGAAACTGAAACTGTACGCTGCTTTTTGATGGCATGGCCAGCTAATTTCAATGCAAAACTTAAGCTCAGTTGTTCTATATAGATTAACAAACAGGCAGCCAAATCATGTGCTCGACTTAAAGCCTTAAAGTGGCAATTTAAAGCTGTGTGTGTGTGTGTGTGTGTGTGCCATATTCTCGTATGCAAAACTAAATATGTATACGTATGTATGTATGTGTGCCATCCGTATAGAATATGCAAGCCGTAACCCAAGCTGACAGGGCTTAAGGCTTCTCGCATGCATAACATTAATATTGAATGGACTTGGCCGCCATTTGCATTTTGCATATCATCATTTTTCGGAATGAGGTGGACCTTTTGATACGGCTGTGGCTGCTGCTGCTGTCTAAAGTGCAATTAAATGACAATTTATGAAATTCTATTTGCGTTCATGCATAAATTGATAAGCATCCGAAAATGCCAATTTTGACTTTTGCATTCATTGATCAGCTGTGCTCTCCGTATTGATTAAAATTCTCAGCAAATTGACATTTCTCTTTCTCTCTCTCTCTCTCTCTGCCACAAATACATACGTCTATATACATATATGTACCTGACTTTGTATGTATTGGCCGTTGTTTGCTTTGCCGGGCTTTTAAGCATATTCTCTACACTCGGGAGTCCTTTGCTTGCTCGCGAAAGTATTCGCCGGATATTTTCATTTCATTTTTACAGCGACGATTTTTATGCAAAAATATTATTTGTTGACTTTTGGCACCCAGCAACAGTCGGAGCGAGGATCCCTCCCACCCCAAAAAGTTGAAACTGAATTCGTTACGAGCCGCAGCCACATCCCAGGAGTAGAGGAGAGCGGAGAGTCGAGGCAATGACAGCCCCGAAATGGACGGGCCTACAATATTTTAAACTCTCTCTCCCTTTCTCTCTCTATGTATCTGCTTCGCTGCCTTTATGCATGTATATATACATATGTATGTGTATACAAAAAAAAGAAAGAAATGCTGGATAAAAGTTTGCCCATATTATGCTATAGTTAAAAATTTCCTGCAGGGTTTGATGGTTTTTATACCCTCTGCAAAAACTGCTTAAAGGATACTTAAGAAATTATTATTTGTATTAAATAATAAAATCATTTAAAATTGTATAATATATGCATAGATATCATGATTTTATTATTATTATTTATTATAAAAAAATAAATATTTAACACACTCAAGAAACTTTCATAGTATTAATCTCTTTTATAATCTTTAAAATCGTGTTTATAAATATATCTTAGATCATAGGGTCTCTTTAAGTCGAACCAACTACAGCAGCTGCCTTCTTACTTGATTTTTTTGTTGGTCGCGTATGAAAAAATGCTTATGCGCCATATGCAAATGCAAATAAAAATGGGCATTCTGCACGATTGGAAACCACACACACTCACTCACTCACACACATACAACAGTCGCATATGCATGTATGTTATATGGAAGTTATCATAAAGTGAAACAAAAGTTTGGCCAAGAGTTAAAAAATATATTTTCCCGCAGCAAACCAAAAAAAAAACCAAAAAAAAAAACTCCACAAATTGCTGCTACCCACGCGCCAGTTTTTTGGGAACGAAATCAACTCAAACAAAAGTCGACATACTCATATTGATGCTTGCCCTTTGCCCTCCACCACCTCCTCCTGTTGGTGCTGTGATTCAGAGCCAAATATGTTGTCTAGTAACAGCGCAGCGGCAAAGTCAATTCCGGCTTTAAAGAACAGCAATGAAGTAAATATTTAATTTCACAGAAGTAACCAAAACAATACAGATTTAATACCATTTCAATCGTATTGATTTCTCTTATAGATTCTCCATTTTGTATTCTGTTTAAAAGCATTGATTGCCATTTTTTCTTTCAAATTGTATTTTGAGTCGGTGCATTGAAGTACACTTAATTAACTAATGAAATACGTATAATTTGATTGTGAATTGTTAACGCACCCGACACAGACATTGCACTTGAAATGGAATAACAACTGGCGACTGACTGTGAACTGAACTGGACTGGACATTGGCTATGCAAATGTTTAGTTGGTTGGTTGCTTCTGCTGCTTGCCTCAGTGCTTATTGCCGCTTTTACTGCGCCAAGTTGCATGCTTCGTTTTTATTATAATAAGAGCCCGTTGCGGCATTTTGATGCGGTAACTTTACCCCCAACTCAGCTGCCAGCTCTTCCGTTTTCACCTCTATTTCTTATTTTACCTTCTACCTTCTCAGTTGCTGGCTGTCTCTCATTTACTGTTGCTTTAATTTTTTATCGTTTCGAGGTTAGTTTGCGAAACTTTAGCTGTCATTGACCGAGGCGAATGCTACGGCAACGGCAATGGAGCAAAGGCCAGACACCGACAACTCGTCGGGCTGTCCGAGGTCTGCCTACGTCGCCTGCCTGATGCGACGCGCCCCTTTTGTCTGCCTGGCCAGGCTGTGTCCTTCAACTAACTTCCATGCCATGTGGCCCAGTAGTTGTTCTCATAGTTGTACTCGTAGTCGTTGTCTAGTCAAGTCCGTTGCGGTTGTCCTGGACTCGACTCTTTGCCATCCATGTCCAGTGTCTATTGGCATTGGCTCGTCGTTATTGCTTTCGACTGGTTTGGTTTATCGTCGCTGCCAGCCATGGAAATACTCGTAAATTTCGAGCACTCAACTGGCCCCTCCCTCCCTCCCTCTACCCCTCCGCCCAAGCCCAGACGAGTGGGTGAATGCTTTAAATTTGTATAAATACGACGAGTGGTGCGAGCACGTTTTGGTTTTTGTGCTCTTTGCTGCCGCCGCTGTTGCTGCTGTTGCTGCTGCTGTTGCTGCTGCTGTTGCTGTTGCTACTAAATTCATTCATAATGGGTTTTTCACTGCACTCAGAGTACCAAGTACAGGCTGTGCCTTTTCATCCCACCCCATCCCCAGTTCCTACCGTCCACCATTTTGTAGCTGTAGCTGCTGCATAGTGTATATAAATTTTACGTTTTTACGCAAACTGAAATTTATTATGGCGCATCGTAGTAATTTATAAATTTCATGCCTGCTAAGTACTGAGTGTATTCGCCTCTCACTTCTTATCACACTGCAGACTGTAGACTGAACACTGAACTCTGATATCTGAATACGTTGCGAACAATTTCTGCATTATACGCACAATTTTAAATTGTATTTAGTTTGCATTTTGCCATCGCCCCCTTTTGGCCGGCCACCGTCCTCCCATCTAATGTGTGTTTATGCGCGAATCTCTTTTTAACCTGTCCCGATGCAACAAATTGCTTTGCTGCTCGTTAGTTTTATGCTGCGCTTAACTTTATCCTTACACACACACATACTCTCTTTCTCTGTTTCTCTTTGCTTTGCTTGTGCTCGTATGTGGCAAATTTGTTGCAATTGCTGTTGCCTTTGCTCCATTCGCATTGCTGGCAGAGCAATAACCATTTGGCAACTAGAAATTGGCATTTTATGTTCGCCTGTCTACCTATCCGCTGTGTATCTTTTGATTTTTGAGTGCAGATTGTTGGGAATTTATTGATATTGAGTGCGGTTGGGTCGCCGTCCACTGAATGAATGAATACATTGGATGGAGAGAGAAGGAGAGAGTGCGGAAGTATGAGAGAGACAGTGAGGAGCCACCAAAAACATACGCAGAGAATATTGCTTCTATAACAAAGTGCTTTCTATGATCGGCTTCGCACACACAACACAGTTGAAGACTGTTTTGGTTTTAAAGTATTCCACGGACACATGAAAATATTTGGTGCAAAATACCTATTAAAATGTACTCGCTGAAATATCAGTACAAGTAGTAACAGCAAAAGTGAAATTCGAATTAGGTCAAGTCCGATTCCAAACTATATATAATTGACCTTTTTGAAATTATTTGACATTCTTATAAGATTAATATTTAAAATCTACTTTGAGCTCGCCACTCATTATCTAGTGAAATTAAAAAGGTTAAAAGGGTCACATTTTGTATGAAAACACCCGCGAATTTCATCACATGTTTTCAAATCACATGTAGATCGTTTTAATTCTTTAACTATCTTCAGCCGGGAGTGATCCACTATGACATACCCGTTACCCATTTTCCACAGAAGCAAAGTAGTTAGGTATTATTATTAAAATATACCAAATAAAATACGTAAAAATAAATATTACAAAAGCTATATTTCGTGTAACCAAATACTTAAACTATACTATGGAATATAAAATATACCATACTATAGAATATAAAATATATATTTCAATTAATACCCGAAAAAAGCAGCAGCTGGTTATCGACTTGTATTTTCAATAGTCTCTGAGATCTAAGCTGTTGACACTGATCAAGAATAGTCTCTTAAGTCGGAGATGCCTTCTTCTAACAGTTTGGGTAGCGGATATAGTGAAGCAAATGTATTACGATAGTGAATAGAAGGCATGGGTTATCAACATTGTACTATATTCTTAATTAGCAATTATAATTCCAAATTCAAATAGTCCACTTTGACGAAAAGAAGCTTTATAAGACGAGTGCTTTGTTGAGGCGACAATAGTTTGAACCGCAATGGCAACTAAAATCGTTCTGCTGCTCCTCCTTGGTCTGTCTCTAAGAGGCAAAGACGCCTTGTCGAACGGCTATGACTGCACTGAATGGCCCGCAGCTGACAGTGTTATCGACCTGCGATCGCTTGTACGTTCCATAGTGAGAGGCGATGTGGAGCGGGTTCCATTGGTGCAACAGATGGCAGGACTTGCATGTAATTCAGACATTAAAGGTTCCATCTATGAGGCTTTATGGCAGGAATTGCAACAGGATAATCCAAGCAATGATCCCCAGAAGATACTCGATTTCTATATTCTACTTGAAGATGATTGGCATGTGCCGCCGACTTTGAAGGAAAAGTTTCAACAGGCGTTCGTCTCTCAGTACGCTCAGCTGTTATCGCCGCCCTTTCACAACGACAATCGCAGTGCCGAATTCCCGGAAGTCAACAAGATTCTCTCACAATTCTCTGGAAGACGAGCGAGGTATCTGGCAAACGTATTCGAAGTTATTTTTGACGATGTGCGCTCAATAGAGTCCATAGAGATCGCAACGCATCGTTTAAGCAATTTAAACGCTGGTTTGAACGCATTAACCTGGGCCAACTTGGAATTGCTGAATCGCAATGAAGTGTCCGTCAATTCAAGTGTGCACCGCACATTGATTAAAAATCTGCGCCAGTTGGTAAAGGATCCTTCTTTTAACAATGAAGTGCAATTCTCATCACAAATGGACGCATACAGGCTTATCCCGTCGGCAATTGGAATGCTCGACATGGCCTCAAAGGTACGATTCCGATTGGCGTTCAACAAGAAATATTTTCTTTCTGAGTCCGAAGGCTATGTGTGCTTGACAAGTAATGAATACACAAAGTTTCAAGTGAAACGCGAAAAGGGTGGCATTAACAATGCAACACAGTTTTCCTTTGAAAACGTGAATCATGATCGACAATACTTAGTATTAGATCCGATCATTCCAAATAAATCAGGAAAGGCAAGCAATGTTAAGAATAAATATGATTCAATCCAGTGGTGGCATGCTGAGCAGGTTAAAGACGGCGTCGCGCTCTACGATGCTGACACATCCAGTTTGGTGCTCTGCGGAAATCCTACATCAGGCGACGACCTCCAAGGTTATGCGTACACTCGCCGTGCTGATGATTTTGCCGCCTTTGAGAAGGAGTGCACCTGGTACATCGAAGACGAAATGTTATTTTAAACAAGAACTATATTATTTATTTGTGCTTGAGACCTATTATACGAGGGTGGGCTGATAAATATTCGGCCTTACAAAGAAAATACGTTTTTTTTTAATTTTGCTTTTTTATTTCTCAACATAATCTCTTTTTAGACGTATGCACTTGGACCACCGATCCCCCAGTTTCCCAATACCTTCCATAAAATAGGATTAGTCCAGGTCTTCAAAATATGCGTTTTTTCACAGATTACCTGTTCATTTGAATGAAATTTCTTACCCCCAAGCCATTTTTTTAAGTTTGGAAATAAATAATAGTCACAGGGTGCTAAATCTGGAGAATAGGGTGGATGGGGTAGAATTTCGTAGTGCAATTCACACAATTTCGACATGGCGAAAACGCTCTTGTGAGCGGGAGCATTGTCCTGGTGAAACAAAACTTTTTTCTTCGCCATGTGCGGCTATTTTTCTTCAGCTCCGAATCAAATCGTCCCAAGAGATTGGAATAGTATTCTCCCGTAATTGTTCTGCCTTTTTCCAGATAATCCACATGAATTACACCTCGGGCATCCCAGAAAACCGTTGCCATCAGTTTGTTGGCCGACAAACCGATCTTTGCCTTTTTCGGTGCCGTTTCTCCAGTTGAAATCCATTGCTTTGACTGTTCCTTACTCTCTGGTGTATGGTGATGAATCCAGGTTTCGTCAACAGTCACAAAACGACGAAAAAATTCGTGTTTGTTTGCGTTAAGCAATGCCAATCTCTCCTTCGCAATGTGCAAGCGGTTGCGCTTATTTTCCATTGTGAGCAATCGCGGCACCCATCTTGACGAAAGCTTTCTCATGTGTAAAAATTCGTGTAAAATGTTTCCAACGCGTTCCCGAGAAATGTTTAGAGCATTTGCAATCTCTCGCAGCTTGATTCGGCGATCATCCAATATCATTCCATGGACTTTATCCACAATTTCTGGTGTTGTCACCTCTCTAGGACGACCCGGGCGATCATCGTCAAAAATGCTTGTCCGCCCGCGTTTAAATTCAGCAGTCAAATATTTTATTGTTGAAAACGATGGAGCTGAATCCTTATAAACTTTGTCTAACTCATTTTTAATATCGTCGTTGGATTTCTCTTTTAAAAACAGAAATCTTATGACAGCACGATATTCGATTTTATTCATGTTGACGACAATGCAAAAGTGAATGCGCTAAAAGTCCCGCCAAAATTACCAGTGTTGATAAAACCGCATGAAACTTTCACAGTAATCGGCTGATAGAAAACACTAATCGAATAAAATACTTACGAATTTTTAAAAATTTTTTTCTTTGTTAGGCCGACTATTTATCAGCCCACCCTCGTATATGAGCATTAGAGCTTAGTGTTAAGAGATAAGGGAGCTCTGAAGCAAGCGGCCATATCGTCAGTGCATTTGCAAATATGTCAAGTATCAAAACAATAAAACTACACTTCAAGAAATAACCACTCACTTCAATTTAAATTAGTATTTTCAATTATAAATAAATACATTTTCTAGCGTCATATATTGAACGTAACATATGTTATTGAACATTTACCGGCTGTTAATCAAAGAACATTATATATGACAATTTTTGGAGCAAAAAAAACGGTTTTAAGTAGCAACAGAAAAAGTGGAACTTGAATTAGTCCAAGTCTGAGAATTCAACATTAATTACAAAAACAAACAGAACTCAATTTTATTAGCCTTTCTACAGTTTTATTAAATTCTTAGAAGATAAATATTGATTTAATTCTACTTCTCATTTTCAAGTGAATTTGAAAAGGTTAAAAGTGTATAATTTTGTATAATAATTGACGCAAGTACCACCAAAATGATTTTAGTGACTTGTTCTAATTTTATATTTAAATCACGGTGCTGAAAAATTATACAATATCCATAATTAAATTAGCATTTCCAAATTCTAATTTGACTGATTAACTTTCACGAAAATAAGCTTTATAAGCCGAATGCTTAGTTCAAGCGAGGACAGTTTAATCCGAAATGGCATCTAAAGTCTTTCTTCTGCTGTTACTTGGATTGTCTCTAAGAGGAGAAGGCGTTTCGTCGCGCGAAGAAGATTGCACCACTTGGCCTGCAGTTGACAGTGTTATCAACGTGCGATCTCTCATCCATTCCATATTGAAGGGAGATTGGGAGCGGATGCGATTAGTTCAACTGATGGGGAGGCAGGCATGTGACTCAAAAATTAAAGATTTAATCTATGAGTCCTTGTGGCAAGAGTGGCAACAGGATAGTCAAAGTAATGATCCCCAGAAGATTCTAGATTTCTATGCTCAATTCCGATATGATAAAAAAGCGCCAACAACTTTGCGCGAAACTGTTCATCAGGCGTTCGTCTCTCGCTACTCTCCGTTGTTATCACCACTATTTTTCAACGACACAGCCGAATTCCCTGAAGTCGGCGTGATCCTCACACTTTTCAGTGGATTGCAAAGACAGTCACTTTTGGCGGAGCTACTAATTTCAATATTTGACGATGTGCGCTCTAAAAACTCTATTCAGACTGCAGCGAATCGCTTAAGTAATTTTAACGCCAGTTTAGCTTTCCTAACCTGGGCCAACTTGCAATTATTAAATGGCACTGACGTCAATTCGACTGTGCACAGCACATTGGTCGATAATCTGCGCCATTTAGCGAAGCAACCTAATTTCAATAAGGAAGTGCCATATAGAAGTCTAATTAAGATATATAAACTATTACCGACTGAGGCTGGTTTGCTCGATATCAGTAGAGGTGGTGTACACTTCCGCATGGCGTTCTACGAGAATTATTTCCTTACGAGTTGTAAATCCGAAGATTACTATATGTGCGTTTCGTATAATCAATCATCGAGCTTTATCGTGAAGCACGAAAACGGTGTTGTCCATAACAAAACTCAGTATTCCTTTCAAAATTGGCTTAGCGAAAAATATTTAACAATAGATCCCAACATTCCAAATAAATCAGAAAAGGCAAAGAATGTTAAATACAAAGATAGAGTCCAGTGGTGGAATGCTGAGCAGGTTAAAGACGGCGTCGCACTCTACGATGCTGAGACATCCAGTTTGGTTCTTTGCGGAAATCCTACATCAGGCGACGACCTCCAGGATAATGCGTACACTCGCCGTGCTGATGATTTTGAAGCATATGCGAAGGAGTGCACATGGATCTTCGAGGACGCACATGTTTATATATCATAATCTATTTGTGATTGAGACTTTTTATACTATAAATAAAGGCTTGATCGCTTACAGCACGCAGAGTAGCAGAGGGAGATAAGAGAGCTCTGAAATTTCGAACGCAGAAGTAAGTCACAAGATTGGATTTACAAAAGTTTTGAAAAGCGACAATAAAACCGCTCTTTAAATTAAATTTAAATTTTTTATTTGTTTAATTCTGAATAAATATGTATATTTTCTAGCTATTATAAAGCCAGTAATATACATATATTTCTTTAGGGCTTGATTGTTTCTTTTGCGAAATAGCTGTTGAAAACATAATCGCTAAAATAGCAGTCCAAGTAGGAACAACATAAGTTAAAGTCAAGTCAGAGTACAAACTTCAACAATAACGAAAACGAACAGAACTATATTTAATTGACCTTTTCAAAATTTGTTGACATTCTTAGAAGATTGATGTTAAGCGTGTATATTGAGTTCATCACTCATTATCAAGTGAAATTGAAGAGGTTGAAAGGGTCAAATTTTGCAAAGTAACATTCGCGAATGTTTGAAAATTTTACTGATTTCATTTTCAAATCACATACTTTTAAATCGACGAAATAAGAACCAAAATGAAGCAAATGTTTTATGATAGTAAAAAGATGACCCTGCCTATCAAAATTGTTTTGACATCTTGACCCAACAATAGGCCATTCCAAATTATAATAAAGCTGATAAACTTTAACGAATGTGCGCTATATAAAGCCAATGATTATTTGAGGCGACGACAGTTGAAACCGAAATGGCAACTAAAGTCATTCTTTTGGTGCTTCTCGGATTGTCTCTAAGAGGCAAAGACGTTTTGTCGACCGGAGAAGAGTGCACAACTAGCTCCGATGCTGAACTGAGACCACTTATACGTTCCATAGTGGGAGGAGATTGGAAACGGATTCAATTGTTGGATGAAATAGCTACTGCTGAGTGTAATTCGAAAATTAAGGATTCCATCTATGAGTCCTTATGGCAAGAGTTTCAGCAAGATAATTCTAGCAATGATCCCCAGAAGTTATTAAATATCTATACGGCACTCGCATATAATTACAATGTGCCGGAAACTTTAGAGCAAACCGTTCGTCAGGCATTTGTCTCTCGCTATGTTCAGTTGTTATCGCCACCATTTTACAACAACAATCGGACTGCCGAATTCCCGGAAGTCAACAAGATTCTCTCACTGTTTAGAGGAAAGCAAGAGAGGCTTCTGAGCCCCGTATTCATCGCTATATTGGAGGATGTGCGCTCTAAGAACTCCATTGATAGCGCAGCGAATCGCTTAAGTAATTTTAACGCTAGCTTGGGCTTCCTAACCTGGGCCAACTTGGAATTGCTGAACGGTACCGATGTCAATTCGACTGTGCACACCACATTGCTTGATAATCTGCGCCATTTGGTGAAGCAACCTAACTTTAATGCGGAAGTGCCATATAGGAGTCTAATTCGGGCTTACGAACAATTCCCGACTGATGTTGGTTTGCTCAATATCATCAGAACTAGTGTACGCTTCCGTCTAGCGTTCAACGACAATTTTTATCTCTTCGACTGCGAATCCGAAGACTACATATGCGTTAAGAAATATGAAAATTCGGACTTTGAAGTGAAACGTAGAAAAGTCAACAATAGAACACAGTTTTCTTTTCCATTCATATCTTACAGCAACAGATATTTAGCATTAGATGGGGACGATCCAAATAAATCAGAGAAGGCAAAGAATGTTAAGAATAAATATGATACAATCCAGTGGTGGCATGCTGAGCAGGTTAAAGACGGCGTCGCACTCTATGATGCTGATACATCCAGTTTGGTGCTCTGCGGAAATCCTACATCAGGCGACGACCTCCAAGATTATGCATACACTCGCCATGCTGATGACTTTTCGGCCTTTGAGAAGGAGTGCACCTGGCTCATCGAAAACTCCCATTATTATACTATGCGATCTTGAGATTTATTAAATCGCAAATGCAATTATATTTTGTGACGCGCAATTTAACTACTCATATAAATTAAAACTTGTATATTCGCCGAATTTGTGTTTGTTGTTGCTCTACAATTCTTGGTGCAAAAGACATCTTAGACAAAACTCTGCTATCGCTTTCGTCAGTCTTTTGATTAGAAAAAGTTTTGCGTTTTCTCTACAAATGTTGCTTGAATTGTCCGCTTTGTAGTCAGCCTTTGAACGAACTTGTAGGCGCAGCATGTAAAATAACTTTAGCCGTTACCCTTGCCTGGCCTTGGCAATCCTTTATGTGTTTATCCGAACTATGTAAAAGGGCTGTACAAAGTACCCCCGCAAAGTATGTTATGCGATATAATTAGTATTTATGTTTAGCGTGTATATTGAGTTCATCACTCATTATCAAGTGAAATTGAAGAGGTTGAAAGGGTCAAATTTTGCAAAGTAACATTCGCGAATGTTTGGAAATTGTACTGATTTTATTTTTAAATCACATGTTTTTAAATCGACGAAATAAGAACCAAAATTAGGCAAATATTTTATGATAGTGAAAACAAGACGGTGCTTATCAAAATTGTTTTGACATCTTGACCCCACAGATGCCATTCCAAATTCTAATTAAGCTGATATTCTTTGACGAATGTGCGCTATATAAAGGCAATGATTAGTTGAGGCGACGACAGTTTAAACCGAAATGGCAACTAAAGTCATTCTTTTGGTGCTTCTCGCATTGCCTCTAAGAGAAAGTGGCGCTTTTTCGAGCGGGGAAGAGTGCACAACAAGCAACGATCCTGAACTCATATCACTTATGCGTTCCATAGTGGGAGGAGATACGGAGCGGATTCGATTGATGCATGACATAGCTACTAATAGGTGTAACTGGAATATTAAGGATTCCATCTTTGAGGCCTTATGGCAAGAGTATCAGAAGGATAATTCTAGCAATGATCCCAAGAAATTATTCAATGTGTATAAAGCAATTGAATCTGATTACCAAGTGCCGGAAACTCTGTACCAAATAGTTTATCAAGCATTCATCTCTCGCTATGTTCAGTTGTTATCGCCACTATTCTACAACAACAATCGCACTGCCGAATTCCCGGAAATCGAAACGATTGTCTCACAGTTTAAAGGAGAAGATGAAAACCTTCTGAAACCCTAGTGGTGATTACGGGTTTCAGAAGGTTTTCATTCGACGATGTGCGCTCTAAAAACTCCATTGATAGCGCAGCGAATCGCTTAAGTAATTTTAACGCTAGCTTGGGTTTGCTAACCTGGGCTAACTTAGAATTGCTGAACGGTACCGATGTCAATTCGACTGTGCACACCACATTGCTTGATAATCTGCGCCATTTGTTGAAGCAACCTAATTTTAATGCGGAAGTGCGATACAAATTAAGAATTCAGGCTCACGTACAATTCCCAACTGATGTTGGTTTGCTCAATATCATCACCACTAGTGTACGATTCCGCCTGGCGTTCAATGACAATTTTTATCTCTGGAATTGCGAATCCGAAGACTATATATGCGTTAAGAATAATCAATACTCAAACTTTGAAGTGAAACGCAGAAACGTCAACAATAGAAAAAAATTTTCCTTTTCATTCATACCGGACACCATCAAAAGGTATTTAGCAGTAGATCGGGCCACTCCAAGTAAATCAGAAAAGGCAAAGAATGTTAAGAATAAAGATATAGTCCAGTGGTGGTATGCTGAGCAGGTTAAAGACGGCGTCGCATTCTACGATGCTGACACATCCAGTTTGGTGCTCTGCGGAAATCCTACATCTGGCGACGACCTCCAGGATTATGCGTACACTCGTCGTGCCGATGATTTTGAAACCTATGCAAAGGAGTGCACCTGGCTCATCGAAAACACCCATCTTTATTATGTTTATATGCCTACATTTCGGGTGGCAAAAGCAATTATACTTTAAATTCAATTAAAATTTATATATTCAATTGCCGAAAATTGTTGTTGCTTTACAATTCTGTTCAACAAAACTCTGTTATCACTTTCGTTAGTCTTTTCATTAGAAACAATTTAAATTACTATTTCTATTTTCAGTCATCAACAAACACATTTTCAAAATGTTGATCGGTGCTTGTACAATTTTGGGTCTCAATACCTGTTAGAAATGTACTCGCTAAAATGGGAAGAACGCTAACCTTAAGGCTTCCAGTCGCTTCATTAGAGCAAGTTTTGCGTACAATTTCTTAAAGCATACTTGTAGGCGCCGCATGTAAAATAACTTTAGCCGTTACCCTTGCCAGGCCTTGGCAATGCTTTATCCGTTTATCCGTACGAAAAGGGCTGCGCAAAGCACCCCCGGAAAGTATGCAACAGAACAAAGTGGCAACTCTAAAGGCATGCAAAACATCAGCAAAACAATTTTTGTCTTCGACATCGAGGCAACGTAAGCAGCAAAGCAGTTGTGGCATTTTTATATTTCATAATTATGCGGACTCTGGTATTTGAGACTTTTAGCATTACCTTCGACAAAAGAAGAAGGACGTGAGGTTTGGGGTGCATAATTTATATGCTTTTAATGATTTCTCTTCGGCTTTGCAAACAATTTTTAATGATTTCATATGCCAAACATAATGCACTCTATGCATTTTGTTGCTGCTTCCCGTTGTTCAAGTTGCTGTTGTTGTTGTTGTCGTCGCGTCTATGTAATTAAAATTGCAATGCATACACACTGGAGACACACTCACGCACACAGAGAGAAACACACACACAAACGATGTAATGTGGCTGACGCTTTTGTTGGCTCTGAGTTTCCCCACATATAAATATGTTAATTAAAATAATGTTACCCCAGCGCTGGCGACAAAAGAAAAAAAAGCCAAGCAAATGCCTTAGAATAGCTTTACATACACAAACACACACACATAGAGTACACCTACACAGAGGCAGATTCCCTGCAGGTGAGCTTTGTCGCCATTTTGCATTTACACGCCACGCTCAACGCCTTTCAAAAGGCAGCAGCAGAAGCATTCCCAGGCCAGCCTCATTACATGTTACGTATACGCAGCGTACCACGCAGCAGCAGCAGTTGCAGAAGAAGCAGCGTCAGCTGAGGCACGAGCAGAATGTAAACAAGCGCAAGTATGATGACTTCCGTTGTGGGAAATGCCGACAGGCAGGCGTCTACCCTTCCTCTCTCACGCCTTCTCCTTTTCCTTTCATGGGAATCTTTTGTGCTTTCGCTTCAGCGACGTTCGCATTGAAAATGAATGAAAAATGAAAACTCAGGACGTGAAAAATGCATTTACGAGTGGAAGGGTCCTGCCAAGCCGGCACCACATAATTATGAACTTGAAAATTTTTGCGCTACGGAAGCAGCGACCGCACACACACACACACACATAGAGAGTAGGGCTCTAAACTCAACGCTGAGCTCAACTGGAAGCAGATTGTATAATTATTTAAACAAAACGCCGCTACACATTTCCCCCAACGACAACTTTCTCCGACTTGAGACATGTCGAGTGGGCTGCTTCTTAGTTGTTGTTGTTTGGGGCACCACAACAATTTCATATGAATTTTTAATTAAAATCCATACAGAAGCATATAGATGATTAGTGATTAGATAAGGCAAAAACTAGCATTGAGTGGGAGGAACTGTTTAAAGCAAGGCTTAAAGAGTTGCGTGTAAAGTCAACGTTGTTGCTGTTGCCCGAGGTCATTGCAATTTTCTGCTTCCACACGAAAGTGTCTAGCAAATGCACACAGTGGGACGAAGGGAGGTAGGGAGGTAGGGAGGAAGCAGAGCGTCAGTCATCGTTGCGCTTGTCGACGACGTTGTCGTTGTCGTCGTCGTCGTCGTATATGAAAATTCATTTCAATTAGTGAAATGGTTTTGGGATTTGTATGGCAAAAACCACCAACGAGTTGAGAACCGAGCGGGAAGGGAAGGGAACTGAGTTCGTCGTGTGCAAGTTGCTTGTTGCAACTTTATTTACCTTTACGTGCCGCATAAATTGCAAATAGAGATACGAAATGGGTGTGCAACAGACGAAGGATGTGCGTCGAGTACTTTCTGAAGATTGCTTGATTCTTGAGCAGGCCATTGAACTGGCGGCGACAACTTTAAGTCGCCTGTATTTTGTATTTTACAACCAACGAATAAGATGTAGCCTCTATCAGAATGTATCTGACGTTATCCGAATGTATCTGCATGTATCAAAATGTATCTCATGTGTATCCAATGCTCGCACTCGCATACTTATCTAAACTGCGCTGTGCCAGTACAAGTTGGTCCCTCGACAACACTTTTTGTCGTTCTCTGTGTTTTGTTTTTTCCACTTCTTTTTTATCAGGGAGAGCAAAAAACGCGGGTCCAACAGCAACAGCCACCAAATTTATGCAACTAACAAAATGTTTATATTTTTTTTTTATTTTGTTTCTGTTCTGCAGCGTTTTTATCGCTCTAAACGAGGCAACGAGCAACGAGCTGGCACAGTTTTCAGTTTTTTACTGCTGCTGCTGCTGCTGCTGCTGTTGCGTGTATGTGTTGTGTTGTTGCCCTGCGGCAAGTTTTCTTTGCCACTTTTTACAAGCGCGCGTGCAATCTGAGGTGCCAGGCAGCAGCAGCAGCAACAAAAGCAGAAAAACCAAATAGCAGTGTAACAAATTCTCAGAGTGATAAGGGGGCCAAGAAAAGCAACAGGACAAAGAGTTGCCAGCCAGCCCCAACGAGTTGGGGCTACTCATTAACATGTGACATCTTGATTTATATAAAAGTTTGTGAGACAGCTTATCTAGCCCTGCTTATCACGTACTATACACACTCCCCTCTTTTCACTCTTGGTCTCTTCTCCGTTTTTTCCTTTGGTCTGCTACGCACAGACATTTTGCAAGTTTGTCTTGACAAGTGTGACAAGTTTTAAGGCCCATAACTAACAAACAAAAGCAGGCAAAGCAAGAATTCCCAAACCTGAGCTCTCTCTTTCTCTCTATGTGACAGTCTTTGGATTCTAATGGTGTGGTTTCAGCCTAGGCACACATTACACATGTACACCAGGCGTAGCAATAATACGCACAGTATTTTCCTTTTCCCCCTTCACATTTCCCTACCAAAGATGCTGCCCTCCTGCCCTCAGAGACCCAAGTCTCGTTTAACTTTTTACCATTGTAATAGTCATGCTTGGCTGCTTTTCTCTTTCTTTGTCAGCCCCAAAAACCACACGCACACGAAAGTATTATACATGATTTCTGCACTTTGCTCTTGCTTCTCAGTTTTCTCTCTCTCTCACTCTTTTTCTCTCTCTCTCTCTGTGTTCTCGCTTCTCGTTTATGCGCATAATTTATAGAGTGCGACAATATGTTGCCGGCTGGACGCAACTTTTGCACTCTTGTTTAAGAAAGTAAAGATTTCTTTCTCTGGCATGTGTGTGGTCTGCTTTTTATACCCGCTACCCATAGGGTAAAAAGGTATTATAACATTGTGCCGACACAATGTACATATATATTCTTGATCAGCGTCAACCGCCGAGACTAAATAACCATGTCCGACTATCTGGTATATTTTTAACGCAGTTGTATATCAATATACATTTTAAAATTAATATCGTACTTTTTTCACTTTTATTCAATATGCGAAGCGGGTATCTCACAGTTGAGCACACTTGATTATAGCTTTATTACTTGTGTTTTTCTTTTCGTTTTGGAGGTCAAATATCAGTCGCAAAGTCAAGGCTATTAACACGTTGCTGCACACAAATTCCTCCGATTATCATTGCTTTAGTAAATTATCCAATATGCAGATTGTCAACTGCAAAGGTGCGCCCACAAACACACACACAGAGAAGCGTGTCTCTGCTTATGTGATTGATAAATGAGATTTACGTTTTCGGGCGCGCCTAATTGTATGCAACGACAAAGGGCGAAGATTGGACATTAGGCATTGCTCATTCAAGGCAAACTCAGATAATCACAAACGACATAATGACATCAATTACCAGCATTAGTTTAAAGTCAAGCGGCAACGAGCAACGAACACAGAGAGAGAGAGAGACAATTAGTTGACCATTTCTAGTTAGCTCGGTCATCAGCCGACGTGTCTCAATTATGTAAGCCACATGGGATAAGATTTCCCTCGTTCCTCGTGCCTTGGTCGTTCCCCATTGACAGCTGACTGAAGATTGCCGTGGATTGTCCCGATGCTGTCCTTGTCTGTTCCTTCCCGACTGTCGGCTTACGGCATAAAAGCAGCTCAAGTCGGACTACAGCCTACGCTGAGGACCTACGGCTAGGCTTATATATTTTTGCCCAAAAGACTTGACGTTCATTATTCAAATGTCTCACCAGTTTCTTTAATGCGATGCCCTAATCCCGGATTCGCCAATCATCGCCAACTGATTAGGTAGACAGCAACAACAGCAAGAACAAGAACAATTGTCGTTTAATTAAAAAACCCCGAAGAGTCTATAAAGCGTGCATAGCAGGGGACAAAGGCTGTCATAAATCAAGGCCAGCAATGGAAAATTTACTTCAAGGGGTTGTGATGGATTGTCATTGCCATTTGGCTTGTGTGCGAGCTTAAGTCTGTCTTCTAAGCTGCCCTCATTAAACTTCAAAATCAAAGAAAAAGGGGTGAAGGCGAAAGAAAATGTGAACAAAGACAGCGATAACGCAAATAATACTTTTCTAATATACTCCAAATTCTAAATTAATCCCACAAAGCTGAAGATGCAAGAATAAATACTTAAAACGGAAAATAGGGCAATAAAAACACAGTTTAAAAATAAATAAACATAAATATATAAAATAAATCAAGTTCATACAAAATATATTCTTAAATATTTACAAATTGTTATTATTTTTATATGAAATTTATTTTCTACATTATAACCACATTGGAAAGAATTCAAATACTGAAATTCAATAGAGAGTTTTCTATTCTCTTTGGAATGTTCAGCAAAAAAAAAAAAAAAAGTTGTTTAAGCATCTCACATTCCACGTCACTTTAGTGGAGGATTTTTGTTTAGTACACTCTGAGGGATTTTCATGAAAACAGGAAACAAAAGCAAAACAGAGACGGAAGCTGGGAATGGGTGAAAAAAAAATAAACTGAGGTTTGGCATAATAATCAGATACACTCGCACATGTGCGCTGGCTGTGTGTGTGTGTGTGTGTGCGTCTGACAAACATATTAAGCGATTTATTATAAATAATTAAAATAGTTTGCAACCCTCACAGCAGATATTTTCAGTGTATTTACCAACCATATTTTACTTTCTAGCTTTTTGTTTTTGTTTTCTTTCTGCTGTTTCTGTGGGCAGCCCCATTGTTTTTATTGTTGTTGCTGCTGCTGTTGTAATTATGTTGGCCATAATTTAAATAGCTTAAAATTTAGAGCATTTGACAGTAGGTTTTAGCAATGTTCTCATTATATGTTTTTTCGTTGGTTGTTGTTCAATTACATTATAAACATTAGAGCCAGAAACATTTCATAATTTCATATAATACATTTAAGGTTTATTAGTTTGACCGCAAGGCTTTTCCTGCCTATTTCCGTTGCAATTTAAGCGCACATTTTCGTTAATAACAATGCATTAACGTTAATAGCCTAATGCGAATGCATTTTTGTAAAGCTCTCTGGCAATTCGTTGAATCGTTTAAACAAATCTGACCTTTTACAGCTACAGCATTTAAAGGTTTTTTGTATTTCTCCCAAATTATCAATTCGTATTCAATACACAATTTTTGCTGGCACAACACAGAGCAGCAAAAAATGAGGCAACAATATTACACACACTCGTACTCACTTGTTTGTGTGTGGACAAAATGGTAGCCAATAAACTTTTGACCTCATTTTGTCAAAAAACGAGAAGCATACACCAAACTAAATGCTGCATTGGGCGACGGTGACGTTGACATAGAGGGGGAAGTGAGATGAGGTTGGCCTCGAGAACAACTAACAAAATATTTGTGCAGGCAACCTGGGTAAGAAGGAAAAGGCGAGGGGGCGGTGAGGAAAACAGCTCCTGCACACGACACTTTTGACTGGGCAGGAACTCAAAAAAAAAAGAAGAACGAGATGCTAGCAAAATATTTGCGCTCTCAGCGGCATTCAATAGTTGTTGTTGTTGTTGTTGTTGTTGCTGCTGTTGCTATTGTTGTTGCCGGTAGAGCAAGGATTATAAATTATAACAGGCTCGCACGGTTATTTATGTTGTGTCAATGGCGGCTGGTTCCGATGGTGCCAAGTGGATGCTCAAATACACCCACAAACACTCACACTCACAATAGTAAATATATAATACATACGTATGTGTGTGTGTCATGTGCTTTACCAGCACATACATCATCAATGAATGCATGCGCGCTTAGTTGAGTGGAAAAAGGCTGGCGGATGCGACAACAACAACAATAATAATAACACGAGAAACACCAGCAAAAACTATAGACTAACAATACGAAAAGAGCGTCAGATAGAGAGAGAGAGAGAGAGAGAGAGAGAAAAGTTTGTGAAGAACAGCTTAAAGCAGCATCTTCTCACTTTGAATCGCAAGAGCAGAGACATCCACTCGAAGCTTTTGATTTATTTGCTTGACGGCAATCATTAATTTGTTTGGTAAAATGAACGAAAATAAGAGCTAGCTTAGCATACAGTTTCAGCTGGCTGTCGGCTTTTGGCGACACAAACAAACACCACCCCCCTCAAAATAAAAGAGAAGCTAGATACGAAATTTAAATAAAACCAAACCAAACCGAACCGAACGAACAAAATAATCCGACACATGCGCTGCCAAATGATTGCCCTAATGCCGCCTTGCCTTCTTTGCCTCTGTCTTTGGCTGCCACTTTGCCACAAAACGACTTGCAGCGGGAGCAGCAGCAGCCCACTAATCCCATGTGCAGAGTCGGAGTCAGAGTCGGAGAGTGGATGCTGCCATGTGATTGTCGTTCATAAAAGTGAAGCTCAATTCATTTTATTGCGCAATCGCTTGCCAGAGAACTTCTCGAATGCTGGAAATGGAAATTAGGAGAGCTTAAATCAAATGGCCTCTAAATTCTCCAAAAGATAAATACGAAATCACATGAAAAGCGTAATGTAAAAGCTGAAGCTGAATGTAAACGAATGAAACAGCATTTTTTGTGGACCTGCCTGCTCAGCTTTTAAATTCGATTCGAAGTCGGAATTGCGATCAACAAAATTTTATTGAATGCAATTAAATTATATTATAAGCATAGTTTTTTCCTTGATGAAGCAGTTTGAGAGGAACTACATTTCACTATTGATTTATTAGTTGGGGAAATCAGTTGCAGCCAGAAGCAAAACCCAAAATCAAGAGCAAAACCAAAAGCCAAACCATCATCAGTCACCGGGCACAAACAAACAGTCTCGCGACATTATAGGATATACAGTATACGAAAAAGTGAGCATACATTATGGCCAACCGGCAACTAACTTGGCCAATGCCAATATTATATATAGAATATATGTATATAGTATACATGCCAATACTGAAGCCGTCGAAGACAACGTTGCGCGTGCTCTTGGCGAGAAACACGTAGTAGAAATCATGAAATGTTGCCGCCATCATACCGAAAATTGTACGGTAACGTGCAGGCAATCAAAGTACATGAAGCTTTTGGGTTTTGCGTTTTTCTTTCGGTTTTCGTTTCTCTGTGTGCGTGTGTGTGTGCCTCCTTCTTCTTTGGTCTCGGTACTGAAGTCACGGCTGTGGCACAGAGGCACACGTCTGATTTTTACTACACACGTGTGTGATGTGACGTCAACAGGAATGCCGACTGCTTTCCAACTGCCAACTGCCTAGCACACACACATACACACAGACAGTTCTGTGAGTCGACTCCCAGGCCAGACAAGGCAACACCACCAAAAATGTATGTGGCATAGCTGACGGCCCAAACGTGCCACGGCTGATGTGAGGCCTGCAAAGGGAAGCAGGCGAGGTGAAGTTGCCACTGCTTTTTGCTGTTTAAGTAAGCATGCAAATGTCACATGCAGTCTAGAGGAGTCTACGAGTCGCTGTGATAAGCAGTCTCAGTTATCATCAACGTGCTAGGCGAAATGCTCCTGCATAGTTCTAAGTACCCAACGAACACACAGAGTGTGTTTGTGAGTGTGTGCCTGCCGCATTCCATAAATGATGAGCCACGTTGGTTGCCTGCCTCGACTGCTTCTGCTCTGTGCTGAATTTAGTGATTTCCCCAAGCATGTGGCATACTTTTATATGATTTCGTTGTAGGCATAAGAATTTTGGTTTATGGTTATTGATTTTGCACGAACGGTGGAAATGGAGTTCTCCACTTTTTTTTTTTACTTGCGATAGTTTGAGTTATTGCCACCGGCTGATTTGTGTCAGCAGGCAGAATGCGCCACAAATTGTTGCATACTTTTGAGCGTCGAACTTAAGACGCTTTGCTCTTCCTTCCATCGACTTCGACTTTATATGCCAGTCATTTGTACTACTACAATATGTATTCCCATAAGACACACAAACACTGCGAATGATTATGGAGAGGTTTCGGCTTTGCTTTTAGTGCCAATCAAAAATTCATAGGATACATCTGAGGCGGGGGTGGTGTTGGGCAGAGGTGTCAATAACATTGGCTACAATATGAACTAGAGTTCGTTTGGCATTTTGCTATTCACGCTGCACCGCAAGCTAGGCGAGGCCCAAAAATATATATGTATATAGTATATAAAACAGAAAACGCAATTTACAATTACTGCACGCACAGACAATTTATTTTCCACTGCTAACAAATAAGCTGAACATTTTCTCGTCTCGAATTGCGTCTTTAGTAGGACAAGGGTGAGGTCGAGAGAGAGGACTGAAAGCGAGGGCAACTGTATCCCAGGTGTATTGCAAATCAAAAAATCAGGCAACTCTAGAGGCAAAGCCAACGGCACACGCACACGCCCAGCCAATCAGTTAAATGTTTGTTGAACTCGCCAGCTCAGAACTCAGAACTCGCATCTCAAGTCTCTGAGGAGCGCGCAAAACTCGCTGTGCAGTTTTTGCTGCTACTGCTGCTGCTGCTGCCAGCCTTGGCCAAAATTGACTAGAATTGAGTTTAGTAGCGCCAAAACCACAGAAAAAACACACACAAACACACAAAGAGCGCAAGAGAGACGAGAGCCAACAAAATCAAATAGAAGAACGACAACGACGAAGCGCCAAGTTGAAAAATCGTTTGTCGCAATGTGAGAAATGGAAGCGAAAAAAAAAATGGAAGAGAAAGTCGTAGTCGAAGGGCGAAGTAAGTCTATCCAGCTCACGCGCAGACGTAGTGATTTGGCTTTAAAAACAAAAACAAAAAACAGAGGAAAAATAGAAATCCTGCCACGTAATGAAACTGACAATTTAACTCGCAGTTGTTGTGTGCGTGCTGAAAAATCGTGTTATCGATTTAATGCGTTGCGCTATATAAGTTTATTCGACTGCGACTTCGTCTGAGTGTGTGTGTGAGTGTGTGAACAAAGCTCACATTGCCGGAAGGGTTGGCTCTGTGTGCTGCTTCGATTTCGGTTGCGTTTTAGTTTCGTTGTTGCCTTGTTGCTGTTTGTTGCCTTTGGCTTTATCGCTGCCGCCTTCTTCTGCTGTCTTGCTGACTCTGACTGACATTCTCATGTGTTGTTGTTGTTGTTTTTGTTTGCCCCGTGTTGTTTCCTTTTGGCCCTATTTTTTGTTGCGTTGCGTCTTCCTAATGGCCGCCCTGGCCAGACTTGTCGGCCAAAAGCTTTTGATTAATTTGCAGCAGTTTTCAATTTGAAATTGCTTTAGTTCCCTTTGCTTTTTTTGTGTGTGCGTGTGTGCAAAGCCCTTCCTGTTTGTATTCTTGTGTATGGCAATTGACAGCACTTCAGAGGCGTCTCAAAGCCTTTGGCCAAAAGTTGCCACTGTCCCTATATGTTAGGTTGTTGCCCTTGGCTGAGGTTGAAAGCTGCTTATGGCACTTTGAGTGCTTTTTTATTGCATTCTTGAAGTGAACGTAAGGCTTGTGTGCTACAAATACTTATAATTTTATAATTATATATATTTTAATACATAATATGTTTCTTACTAATTTCCTGCATCTTTTCTTCTATTTCTAGGTACGTATACGTAATATTCATAAGTGAACTTATAATGAAGTATTTGATGAGTAAGTAGGCATCGCATATCTTTAAGATTGAATTGAAAAGGAATGCTGGAATTTTTGAAGTCACAATGATGAAATTTAACACGCTTTTAAACCAAACAAAAGCAAATTGGAATTGCAATGCAGACACACGCACACTTACTGCAGCAGTCATGCATAATAATTATGAGAATTCAGCGCACATTTAAGGAAAAAATAAACAAAATGTTAATGACGAGCAACAGCAGCAGCTGAATGAGAATAAGGACACATGAAGTGACGTGGCTGACAAACAAAAGGCAATGTCGATGTCGTTGTCGATGTCGATGTGTTCATTACAGTCAGAGTTAAGGAAGATGTGAATGAGACAACAAGAATTTAAAACATACTCTTAGGCGTCGTGACAAATGCTGATGAACTGCAGCAGGCGATTCATTAGAGAGCTCATCAGCTTCATATAGAGCTCAATGCACTTTGCAGACTCGTCATGATAAATGCCACACACGCGTCTCTGTGTGTGTGTGTGTGTGTGTGTGTGTGTGTGTGGAATGTGTGCGGCATGCAACCGATTTTATATGCTTATTATTGTCATTACTGACAGTAGTCAGTGTGTGACTCTGTTGCTGTTTGTCTCCTGTCTGCTGTTGCTAGTGTCGCATACATTATTATTATTATTATGATTATTATGAAAATGCAAATGATGCCGAGTTGCAAGTTGCGAGTTGCCAGTTGCCAGTTACCAACCAATTGCCATGTTGCAATGTTGCAGATGCAAATGCCGTTACAGGCATTCATTATTATTAATACAGAGAAACTGCAACGGTTAAACATGCAAAATGCTTTAAGCGAATTGCGAACAGAATTCGAAATGAATAAACGAACGAACGAATGGATGAATGAATGAATGAATGCCTGACTGGAGTATAAGGGTGAATGAATGAATGTAATTGCTGGCTAAAGATGTGCACAGACAGTTGCTGTAGTTGCCGCCATCCTTTCCTGTATATATAGCAACAGTTGCAACATGCGACGTGGCACATTGTTTGTCAGTATTTTGCATACTCGTTGTTTGACTTTTTCCATAATATTTGTCATTATTGTTGGCTGCTGCTGCCGCTGCTGTTGCTGCTGTTGGTTGCCCATTAACATAATTTCAATTTGCATAAAATGGCGTTAAATATTACATTTAGGACGGGTGCCAAGGGGAACCTGCAAGTGGCATTTGCAACTGGCATTTGCTACTGCAACATGTTGGTTGACTGACAGACAGCCACTCCCCCTTCCCCCTTTCCCGCTCCGCCTCATCATCATCCAAGTGGGCCAGATAATTGCAGGTGTGAATGTGTCGCACTCTGTGTGCATTGCATGCTTCATTAGCCCCAAACACACACACACACACACACTATCTCGCTTAATATTTAATTTAGATTGCAATTTTTGCATAAATAATCCTTTTGAATTTGGCAATCGAATGCACAAAAATTTATACAAATTATATGCAATTTATTTGGTGGTCTTTGTGGTCGTTTTATATGAGAATTTCCAATAATTTGATGTATTTGCATTTGTTTTGTGTACTGTGTGCTGTGTGCGCACATTAAACTAATTGATTGAAGTGCTTAAAGACCTAATTGCCAGAAATTAGAACACTGCACAAACATTTCTCTCGCTCTGCGACTCGTTTTTTTTGGCCCACTTTCAACGTCACCCCATCAACGATGCATTTTCCCTTTTACAGCCTTGCCAAAATATCAAGTTTGGCCAAGTGCCCCTTTTTTCTGTGGAACTGCAACTGCAACTGACACTTGAGCACGCCAACAAAATTTTTTTGTTGATTTGGCAGCTCATTTGGCAGACGCCAAAATCCAAAACGATAAGTGGCAGTGTTGCAGTTGTGCAACAACAATAACCAAATTAAGAATTTCTATGCAATGCATACATAATCTTCGACTCCTAATGCTGCTACTTTGACAGCGATTTAATGCATATTTAATGCGTACAGTTTGTATCTCTTGTAAATTGAAAGCAATTCATTTATTATGATGGACATTTTTGAGTTTTTAGAATAGCTTTAAAGACGCAAATAGCGAGACACAGAGCCATCAACGCAACTTTGAAGTATTTCCAACTCGATTATCATAACCCAACTAAGGATCATAATCAAATTTACCCATTTGACACTAAACTTTAGCGTAGTTTGGGTGGCGAAGTTTCTGTTTTGTTTGCCTACAGTCGCAGAGAAGAAGAGCATCGTCATCATGAACTGCCTGCCATCAAATTGAGTTAGTCAATTAGAAATTTTGCGTCAAGTTTTCCAACATTCAATATGCCAGCCCAGGCAAAAGCATTTAGTTCCCAGCTGAAGCCGAAACTCAACTCAACTCTGTATTGGGCAATGCAAATGTTGAGGTTTCACCTTGTCAGCAATTTCATTTGCCCCCTTTCCCTCAACAACAACAACAACAAAAAAAGGGCTGATACAATGCCATCCCAATTTCGATCCATCCTCTATTTCATAACGCAGTTAAGGTCCCAAGCCGCTTTATGAACTCATGCTTACGCAAGGCTTTCAGTGATACAGCAAAATCGGAGCAGCAATTTCTGCAAGGTTTTTAGGACACACACAAAAGTCCCCGAAAAACACACACACAAACAAACACAGGCACAGACACAGACATCGTCTGTGTATAAGCTCATTAAGCTAGCCAAGTTTTTAGCCTTAATTTGGCTTTGCATATGACTTAGCTGCTGTTGCTGTGTTTATGTGCAATTCTTTTGCGCTCGAATATTGTTGCATTGTTTTTGGGACTTGACTGCTGCGCAAAAGCCATGCAAATAGGCCATAAATTCATATTTTATTGGCTTCGGCCACAAAGCTACGTCTGACAATTCCAGTTCTTGGCCGAAATGTTCCAGAGAGCATCGCATCGCATCGCATCGCACAAACAATTATTTCAACTATAAACTGACTGCATAAATGCATGTGTGTATGTGTTTGTGTGTCTATGTTGACAGTGGACTTTTGGCATTATGTGTGCATTATGATATTGCATACTTTCGTATGTCTTGCCAAAACGTCACACAATGCAAGGCAATGCAGCTCTGAGTCTAAGTTTGCTTGTCTGTGTTTGTTTATCTATATTTGTTTGTGTTTGTTTGACTCTCTCTCTATCTCTTGATAATGCTGGAAGCTGGAAGCCAGTGACGTCTTTGCCTCTGCACTCTGGCAATAAATTAAATAATAATCATTTTAAATTGATTAATATCGGTAGAGAAAATGCACTTAATTGCAATGTGACAGGCACAAACACGCACAGCGCCCACATATGTATTATGCATATCAGCTGGGGTAATTCACATATTTATATCTTTCTCTCCATTTAGCCTACATCCCCAAGGGAATTGCGAATGCAATTTAAACTGATTAAAATTCTAATTCGAATGTAATAATTTTGCACTCTCTCCTCCCCTTCCCTGGGGCATGCCCCAAGTCCAGTCCATTTAATTGGTGCCGTAAATTAGCGCTGGGCGTCTGAATAAAAACTGTATATGTATGACAAATGTTTGGTAAATTCATGATAACAGGTACAATAAACCAATGCCAACGAATGCTGCAAGATAGCAATTTACAGTTTGAGAGTTATTGCTATCAGATAACCCACAACAGTGACTCTTAAACGGCATACTAATTGAACAACAGCGAGCGTTGCTAATATTTGTTTACAGTTTTAGAGGCACTACTATCACACACCCACCAATAGTGCCTCTCAAAGTGTACACTGATTGAAAAAACTCTATTTTTGTGTAGTCGTGTTGTTGTTATTGCTTAGAGTGCAACGAGCACTTAATACAATTTGCATTTGGACTCCTGTTTGCTCTCCACATACGTCTCTGTCACAAGCCAATATAACGCATACGCCCCATTGACCCACCGTCCCTCTCTCTTTATAACATATATGTACGTACATGCATATATAGTATAGAAGCTCTGTGTCGTTCTTTCTGTATAAATTTCAATTTAGCTGGTGCAGAAATTTGCATTTGCAGCTGTCAAGCAAATTATTGCAGGCAGCTTAGCCTTGTATGTCCTTTCGTTCGGCTTGTTGTTGTTTTAATTAAAAAATATATTATTGCTGTGTTGCCATGTTGTTCTGTTTGTTTCTCTGTCTGTTTGTCTGTTTGTTTGCCTGTTTGCCTGTTTGAACAAACGAACTCTCTCTCTGTGTACATTTGCTTTTTGCCATTCAAGTGTTAATTTTATTGACATGTGACAGCCAACAAACAATTTGCCTGTTGGCGGCAAATATTGTATTTAAATGTACTTTGCTCTGGCTTCTTCTCTTGATTGCTGTTATAGTAGTGTGGTTATTTGCTGCTGCGGTCGAAATGGATATTTTTAATGAATTTAATAAACGCAGCGCCCCCCAGAAACAATGCTCGTAATTCTCTTGACATGCAAGCCATGGAAGAGCACTAAAAACGAATGCCAAATGGGAAACCAAAAACGAAAACTCCGTCTCAAACTCAAACCGAAAAAGGCAAAAGGTAAAAAGGAAGAAAAAACATTAATCAGCGTTAAAAGTCGCATTAGCAGTAAACAAAATGGGAGCGGCAATTGGTGAAGACGGACGAACGGAGGAGACAAAAGGGCGGCGCAAATTGCACGCAAAGCCAAAGCAAAGACGACCCGACCGAAAAACTAAGCTGAACTCAACCAGGACCCAAAACTGTCGAAACGTGAACGCAAAAGTCGAAGAAAATTGGAAAAATTGTTACCAGTGCGCGAAATCGAAAGCTAGAAAGAGACGGCAAAAGAGAGAGAGGGAGCTAGGGAAAGGGGGAAGGGGAAAGGAGAGAAAGGGGGCTTGCTACTCGTAGCAACGTGGCGAAATGAGTGACTGGCAGTCAAAATCATTAAAAAGTCGTAAAAATCAAGGAAAATGGTAAACAAAAAGCGAAAACGGCCAAAAAGCGGAAAGTGAAAAGTGGAAGTAGCAAAAGCAAAAGGGGAAAACACACCGGTGGGGTCAAAGGGGTGGGAAGGGAAAGGTAGCTGCTGAAAATACGCACGATTTATAATTAGAATTTAATCAAGCGCAAATCGCAAACGCTCGCAATTCGCAGAGGATGGCGACGGAGACGGAAAGACCAAAGCGCAAAAATGGGTTGGCCCCGAGGAGGTGTGTGTGTGTGTGTGTTTGAGTGTGGCGTGTGTGTGAGTGTGCACTGTGTGTTGTTTAAAGTCTAATTAAAAAGGCCGTGAAAAACCTTTTAGTGCAACGCCAAACCAGATATTAAATTTCCCTAAAAAATCAAACAAATAAAAGGCAGCCGGATGCGACACGCCCCACCACAGAGGAGAAGAAGCATAGATTAAAAATAAAAAGCCATTAGGTCGGGTCACCTGACCTTGTGCCGACCTTCGGTAATTGATGGTGATGGGTACAAAACACAGAAAAAAACAGAATAGCAAAACATTTTCCATGTGTCATCTAACAAATGATGCGCTACATTTCGAGAATCGGTTTTTGCGCTTCAACTTCAGCTTTCAATCATTGTCAATCGAGGTAAACGTGCGAATGTGGGTGTGTGGTTTTGTTATAGTATGTGTTCACTTGAATCGGAACGAATCCTTGTTAATGACAGCACAAAATAAACTATGACGAAAGACGAAAGTTTCGCTCATTTCCGCGTAACTTGCTGCATGCAAGCACTCGCGAATAATCCACTCGACGGATGGCAGTCCAAAAATAGCAAAAAGGCAAACTTTTGACATTCTAATTACTGGCAACAACAGCGGCAGCAACACGACCTGCTTGTCACATATAAACTTTGGCCATAAACAAATTTTAATGGAGCAATTATAAGCGTCTAAAAATGCGGCACAAGAAGAAAGCAACTCGCAACTCGCAACTTTTCATAACGAAAAGGGCAAAACTATTTTCCTATTTTTGCGCAAAACAAAATGCAAATGTACAACACTTGGAGACACGCAAAACGAGTCAGAAGAGCTCAGAACACGAACGAACGAAAAGTCGCAGACGATGACGCACGACACAGGCTTTGGAAATGCCTTTAAACGTGGCAATGGCAGCGCCTAAAAGCATGCACTGACATTTTTCCCTGACTTAACCCCTTACAGACCTCATTGATATGCAGCCTTGGGGTTGGAAAGGGGGGGACGGGGGGTTAGGCAGATTTACTCGCTTGTCGCCTTTCATGCTTATCGGCATAATCAGCAACTGCAGTGAAATATCTTCATAAATACCGCCCCTGACGAGTCATTCAACGCCGTCAATAGCCAAGCAGGCGGCTGACTCACACACTCTCACACACTCACACACACACAGCGAGTTAACCCCTTATTGCCCCCTTGTCTGCACACCCAGTCTTTTGTCTACGTTTACGAGTTCTTTCATTTTATGTTTTTTTTGCCTTACGTTCTTTGTTTACACTTTGCGAGTAGTTTTTTTCCCACTCTCTTCTCTCTCGTTTTTTTGTTTGTTTTGCTAGCCTATTTCTGTGGCAGACGTCGGGCGGGTGGCAATCTATTAAATGTTGTCAGTGCGTTTACTCTTAGCCGGCAGACAATAAAACTGTTGAAGTGATTAAAAATAGTCGTAGACAGCGCCCATTCTCCTCCCATCTCGAACTCTCTTTTCATTCACTGCACTTTTTTTTATAGCACACTTTTGTGCATTTTTTGTGATTGCCAAACGGGCCGGAATTCGTTTTGTTAGTCTCAGGTTTTTTTTTAAATAAAACCATTGAAAATCGATCAAGTCGTTGGCGCGTTAATGGATTTCTGGACTAGACAAAAAGGTTATTGAACCGCATGACAACAATAGCCGTTAGATGTTAGTGTGTGCAGCGGATAGATAGTGTGATTAAATTTGTCCAGCTGCAAAATAAAGAAATGAATGTAATAGAAAAATAACTCGAAAGTTGAAGTAGTTCTTCAAGGCGTGCGGAGGAAACGCCTCTGACCCAAAACAAAGCCCAAATCCAAACCCCAACCCAAACCCTAAACTCACGCCTACGACATGCCTGGCATGCCAGGGTAAAAATCTTAGACTAATCGTTTTTTGATTTCTTACCTAACCACAAAAGGCTTTTGCACCCACCTTGTGTCTTGGCATTGTGTCAGCCCAAGGGCCAAAAGGCGGGAAACGTGCGCTGGCAAAAAGGGTTTTCACAGTCTCAGTCTCAGTCTCAGTGTCGTGTCTCACACCTTTTTTGCTATCCATTGCAATTTCTTTCTTCTGTTGCCATCTCGATAGTCCGCTTTAGCTCAGAGCGAGAGTAATAAACGCCTATCTGAAGGCACGCGTTGGCCAAGAAAATGGGCGAAAACAACAACGATAACGGCCTTTGACCCAACCATTTTGCCTTGGAAAGTCTGTTTTTTTTTTTTTTTTTTTTTTTGTTGCGGCTGTTTTTCGAATTTGTAACTTTGAATAATGTCGTTTTAATTACCGCAACACTTTGAAGGACGCCTTCGTCGCCGTCGTCGCGGCCTGCCACGAAGGAATCACAATCAGCGGCAATCGCTGACACAGAAAAAAAGTAGAAAAAAGTGAATAATAAATATAAGAAAAAAGGCGCAAAAAATAAAATTCATTTTAATTAAACTCGACACAAAAAAACGAAGTCTGCACATGAAACGTCAAGGCCTCTATTACTTTTGTATGAGAAAATGAAATTGAAATTACTTAAAGCCAAAGCTGCGGAGGAGCTAAGCAAATGCTTGGAGATTTATTACCACAATTGAAGAGGTTTTTAGTGCGCGTTGCTAATTTTGAAGGCACGTTTTTTTCGCTGTATTTTTGTGTTCACCTTCACTTATCCTTCGTGCTCCATTTAGAAGCTGCTAGCGCCTTGTCGACGATTTGATTTGTTGTTGCCTTGACTGCGTTTAATTATAAAAACGCAGTTCTCCCCTGCCTGCCTTTTTCTTGCTTTTTTATAAGGCTGGGTGGCAGCCGCAATCCAATCATCCAATCAGCCGCTAAGCTCTGCGTTGATTAAAGGCCAATATATACATACATATATATTTTTTGGCTCTCCCAAAAGTATGCTACATAAAATGCGTATCCGCTTAGGCAGCCCGCTAATTGACAGAGGGCGAAAGACGGAGAAAGAAGAGATGGTGGGGAAGCTACGTTTTGTAATTGAATTGAATTGATTTAGTGGATTTTCGTGAGTGCTGTCTTCTCAGCAGCTAAAGTGCTTCAGCCTGCCGCTGCTCTATGCCTGGATACAGGTGTTAACGGTGCAGACGTGACGCTAATGAATTTGAAGTTGAAGCAACAGCGAGGGTGGCAAACACCAAACACCGAAATACACCGCACCACAATTGCCACAACCAGCAGCGTTTTTGGCATCGCAAATCAGCCACACACTGAGAGCAGCACACACAATCGCCAAAAGCAATTACATTTGCATGCATTTATTGCCATCATTTTCATGATTTTCAATCAGTTTTCGCCCACGCTCGCTGTTGGCAGCCGATTATCACAATTAATTAATCGGACATCAGCAGAACGAAAGATAGAGAGAGAGAGATCGTAAAATGCATTAGAGGCAAACATTAGAAAATGCATGGAAATGCATTCGTCAATTGGCAATTAGCAAAGCCGCAGTATAACAGTTTGTATAACACTCACACACACACTCACACCTGACACATCGTTGCAGCCTTCGCATATCGTCATTTTTATTGCATAACAAAAATTGTCAAAATTGTCAGTCAGGGAGAATTGCATTTCTCTGCCTCTCAACTTGTCCCATTTGATATCATTGCAAAATTTCATTTCCGCACAGGCTTGACAGGTAATGTGTGTGTGTCCCCCGCACCACATAGCCCCGCCCCGCCCCGCTTCCCCGCGTTGTTGATGTCGCTGTTTTTGACAATTTTCATGTTTCAATATTTCATTATATGTGCAGCAAGCGAATCCTTTGTTGTGTTCCTGTTCCTGATGCTGCTACAAAATTATTTATGCATAATGCTGGCAAAATGCGGGGCGCGTCGAGGCACTTTAATGCTCTCTTTCTCCCAAATCCACGCGATGCCATCCAAAAGCGAAAAGCAAACTACCTTTGGTTAGCTGGAAATGCCATTTGCGAATGCTTTTTTGATCGATTATGTCGCAGAGTTGGGTCAAAAGGGTCTGAGGTCTGGGGGTTCTGCACTTTGAGTGGCAGAAACTATAACATCCTGGCACACACCCGCATCATTAACTCAACGCATACCCAACTCAATGACAGTCAACAGCTAGAGTCAATAGCTATTGATGGAATACGTCAACCCGATACCAATCTCTCTCTCTCTAGCTGTCTCTCTTTATCAGTCTTTAATTTAAATCCAATCCGAACGAAAGAACAACAAAAACAAAATACGACTCGACTCGACGAAGAAAAAGAAACAGAAACAGAATTGGAATGGAATGGCGAATAAAGAATGGCCAGAAAGTCGTGGCAACTGTGCGTTAATGACAGTATAAAACGAAATCCAAACATAAATTACGCGCTTATCAATTTCATTTATCTTTCGTTTCTAGCGTTTCGCTTTTATTTTGATGGTTTTGTAATTGAGTAATAAACTTTGGTATCGTTGCTTGCTTCGTTTTTGCTTCGACCAATATCGAAATGGAGGCCATAATAAATTTTGAAAGTTTCTCCTTATTTCTTTCCCTTTTCGCGACCATAATGAGGCTGGCCAATTGCGCCTCCCCCATCGAAAAGACATTTATTGTTTCAAACGCCTTCGATAAGTGTCCATGAAATGGCCCATTATCAAAAAAAAAATAAGAAGAAGAAAACTGTAATACTCCTTTTTGGCTTTTTAATGAGTCTCAATCGGAAAAGTTGTGAAATGTGGATGGGAGAGTAAGTGAGGAAGCGTGTCCTGGCCAGACAGTTCATTCATCACATCACAACAGAAACTAACACTCCCCCATGGGTTATTTTAAAGTTTATGGCCAATCAGTCAAATGAGACGACATGCGAGTGAAATCATCCCTTAGTAAAGTAAGAGTGCATATCCCCGTAAGCAAAGCAATTTATTTCAATTAAATTTAAACAGGCAAATAAATCTTGAAAAACATATGACAAAAGCTCTCTTAAAGCCTTAGAACAGCCAGGATTCCCCGGAAATTGACGTCTATCTGTGTGCGCAAATCAAAATTATCGGTCATTGTCGCAGTGCGCACAGAGTGCGCCTAAAATGACACACAATAAATTTTTATTTGCCGCTTTATTAAATTTTATTTCACCCGTACGGCCAAGCCCAAACTGCGATAGTCACTCCAGTTCAGTCCAGGACTATCAAATACTCAGTCAGTCTGCCATTTGTCTGGCATTGGCCATATACACATGGCAGTCAATCCCTCCTCTGGTGTTTGTGTGTCTGCCTGCGTGATAACTATAAATGCGTCTGTCGACTGCGTCGAGACAGGGAGTTGCTTGGGGGATTGGTTTGGCCTTTGGCAAAAAGCGTTGCGACTGCCTCCGCCGCCGTCGCCGCGTAAAAAGGCAAATTCATCAATTACTTAATATAATTACTTTTGGCTTTCGGATTATGCATATACACCCAACAACATCCTCGTCTACGCACAAGAAGCATTCGCACAGTGTGTGCGACGGCATCATAGCCAACATTAATACTTAATATAATAAATTGTAGCCAGTCGCAGCAATGGTATCCACAGTCTCTCCCCTCCCTTTTATCCACTTCGCTTCCCTTGACTGTGCATATTTTCCAACGCAGCCACCAACAAAAAAAAGCGAATGCCGCGTTTCGTTGGACTCTCGCTGTCTGACTTCGTTTGTCCTGCACAGTTTTGACTTGCGCTCTGGAGCACTGCAATGGCATACACGCAATTACCAGTAGCTCTGATGAAATTAACAGACTCTGTCCCCCTTTTTTGGGCACACACACACACGACAGAACGAGCGGGCGCAGCCTATTTGCCATTTTAATGGCTTTTAAAGTGCAACTCCAAAATGGAATTGAGAGGGCAGTTAGTTGACTTCCGAACAAGTAAGAAAGCTTAAGGTGGAGTGTGCTCGACTGTGAGATACCCGAGAGAATAATAAAAATTTGATTTATTTTAAAATATATCAAATAAATATACCTTAAAAATACTAAAAATATATTGAATGTTATATTTGGTATATTGATATAGTATTAAATTCAAAATATACAATAGAGTACATAATATAGTCAATGAATATATTAAAAAAATACTAAAATATACCAAAAGCTATATTTGGTATATTAAAAACATATCATAAAGTGCAAAATATGCCCAACTAACTAACAACTAACATACCCGAAAAAATACTAAAATTATATAAAATGCTATATTTGGTACATTGATATAGATATACCATAGAATGCAAAATATACCTATGGGTAGAAAACTACCCTCACATAAAATTCTCTTAAAGTTATCAGCTTAAATGTTAATTTTTTTGGGTGACATTTGAAATACTAATCAGCATTTATTAATATTTATTTATGCCGACACTTGTGCTCCCTTTTACCCCATCTGCATCGGCTATTAGCCCTTTTTATTGGCCACAATTGTCGTAAACTTCGACCTGTTTGGCGGCGTCAGTTTATGCGCAAATAAATTGTCATAATTTTAACATTTTGTCAGTTAATAATTTCACATTAATTTATTTATTGGCAGCTAGGCGCACAAAAAACCACAAATTAAAAGTAATTATGCAATCTTTTTTTCGCAATCATAATTTCATGAAATATATGGAGCGGAATGAAAACAACAACAACAACAACAACGTGAACTAAATCTATCGAATGTGAATTTAATTCAATTTGCAATTTGAAATTTACAATTTGCCAAATGCCATTTGCATTGTTTGGCTTGTTTTTGTGCTGCTCTCTCTCTCTCTCTCTCTCTCTCTCTCTATCTAAAACTATGTTGTAATTGCGTCAAAAATATTAATTTCATAAATTTCATAATGTCCAGCGATATGTTTAATGGTGCTGTTGCATATAATTAAAACAATTAAATGTCACAAAAATGTGCAACGTACATCGAATAAACCAAAAAAAAAAAAAAAATCTGGCATAATTATACATAAATAATGTGGCACATTTTAGGGCAAACGCATTACGCATTAAGCATAACAAAATATATATGGCAAATATTATTAAAAAGCACATTAATTGACAGCGCAAAGTCAAAAAAGCGCTTTTCCGGATTTTCGCAATTGTTTAACAGAAGCTTAAGTCACACTGAGCTGCCCGTCATTTAGTGTATAAATTGAATTTGAAAAGTGCCATCAAAATTAATATTTTTGATTGGTTTTTTTTTGTGTGTTGTTGTGTTGTTGTTGGGTATTTAAGCTTGGGGTATTTACATTATTTATTTATACAAAATAAGTAAAATATGCAAAACAATTTATTGTTTATTGTTTTCGCTTAGTTTGTTTATATATATATATATATGTATGTATTTTTAAACGTAATGGCAATTCAATTGTTGGTCGCGCTTAACTGGCCATTTCTATTAGCTTCAGCGTTGTACTTATGCATACATGAGAGACTGGAAAAGCGTTGCGCACTTTTCCAGAGCAGCAGTATATAGCATGGAGTGGGGGGAGGTGTAGAGAGCAAATAAAATATGCAACGGAACGAGTACATGGTTCATTAAGTATGCGCCGTGTGGCCGGGCAAACAGACGAGCGCTCGAAAGTATGCAATTGAATTTAAATATTGCAAGTGCCTCCACAAATGTATGCATGCAAGTGCATGTGTGTGTGCGCAAGTGTGTGTGTGTGTGTGCGTATGAGTGCTGTGTAGTGGCACTTTAGTGGGCGCCATGTTTTCGCGGTTGTGTGTGCGTTAATTAACACAAACTTTATGACAAAATGGCTGCCCAACTTTAATGGCTGCGTTGCGCGTTGACCAACCAACTACACACACACAACTACCACCAACACACACTTAAGTAATGTGTATAAACATAATAAAATTACAAGTGGTTTGATTTTAATATAAATCACTTTTTACGCGACAATAATTAACGCCATGACGACACATCGTGACGCCGCTTAATGATTAAATGTCAAGCTACCAATCCGACTTGGAACGAACTTCCTCCCCGTTCCTCCCAACAACAATTGACAGCTATCATCTCTACTGCTGTTGCTGCGTTTCACCTCAACTTTTATTCGGCATTATTCGAGTTGTTTTTTTTTTTTTGTGTTAATAATTATGGTAATGAGCGCAGTTTGCAGTTGGAGTTGACTTTTGCTGTTGTCTGTTTGGTTTCTCGCTGTTGTTTGTTTAATTCGTGTTGCGACGTCTGCTGCGCTGACGTTTCGACAGCATCAATTGCCCACCACGTAATTTGTTGGCTGGTCAGAGGCAATTAATTCAATTTACCAAAAACAAAAAAAAAAAAAAGTGTAGAACAAGTTGCACTTAGCAGTATTTTAATTAAACTTTCAATTAATAGTTTATATTTGAGTTTGCTCAGACACTCAGCCTCAGGAATACAGCACATCTACATCTTGGGTGTGAGGAACTGAGTTTGGGAAATGTTAAAGCCGCAAATGGCCTATTACAATGAGTGTACATTAATTTCAATTAATTGCGATAACGCTGACAATGTTTATTGACTATAAAATAGGCAGGCGAGTGGCTGCCAATGCTGGCACCAACCGCAATGTAAATCGCCAGCGAAATGGCAGCAGCAACAATAACGGCGCAAAAAAATTATGAAATTGATGATCAAAATCGACGCTTGCAGTAATTTAAATTAAATGCATTAAAATTACAATAAAAAGGCAACAACGCAGTAACCGAAACAGAAAACAGCGCAAATAAACAATAATAAAAAAATATATGTCCGTATATATAATAATAAAAACAACAAAATTGTTGCATAAAAAGTGCAGAGAGTAAGGCAAAAAAATGGAAGAATAAAAAAAAGAGAAAAACAGCAAACAACAAATGCAATAAATATGGCAGCGCTTTACAGTTCATTAAATCGAAATCGAAAACAAAAGGCAGCCGCCTGCATTTATTTTACCTGGTCAATACACCACACTAACAACAACAAACAGCAAGCAGTGAAGAAAACACTTTATTTAAATTCGTTATTAAAATACCCTGCTCCACACTCTTCTGTCTTCTGTCCTGTGTTCGCAATAATAATAATAATAAAAAATACGCCATGTGTACTTATCGAAGTGTGTGTTATTTAATGCTGGCTTTATCGCAATTATTGCCATTAGTTTGACAAACGATACCGCGACAGCAGCAACAGAATTATGATGCTGCAATGCGAGCTAATTAAATTTAAAGAAAGACACTACACAACACTGCACAACAACAACAACAAAAAGAAACGTGTGCAATTTAAGGCGCTGAAAAGTATGCTACAAAAAAATACGCAGCAAAAGATCATCTCTATTGCCGTCTCCCTCACTCTCGTTGTCTGTATCCGATTTCAATGAATGTGCCACGGTTTAATTGGTCTAAAAATTGCACGTCAACGTAGATAAATTTTTATTTGAAAAAGTTTATTAAACATTTGCGTTTCGCAGGCAGCGCACGTACCTGCCACGCCCCCGCCTCCAACTCCAGCTCCGCCCTGGCCATGTGAGTGTCCTCTGGTCGCTTTTAGCCATTGGCGTTTTTTATTGCAAACTTTTTTACAGTTGCTTTTTGGCATTGCTTTCTGTGCCGTTACACTCGTTTATTTTTATTTTTATTTCTATTTTATTCTTTTCATTTCATGTCTGTTTTTTTTTTTAAATTTTGTTATTGAAAAAGTTTTGAGTTTTGTAAAAATTATATGGCAAAGTTTTGCTTTGTAATTACATGCAGCAGCCACACACAAACTAAAAATAAAATACAAATAGAAATAGAAATTTGTTGGTGCTGGCAGCGTCCACAATTGGCCCATGGGGTAATGGAAATGTCGAAAATGTTTTGGAAAATTTCAAGCACGTGCCCAGCACAAGCAATTTCCACGTGTCCACGATGTTAATAACGAAGATTTTAATTAAACGTTAGCAAAAATAATATTTAGCCATGACAAACAATCAAAATACATAAACTAAGCTTAAGCCCTACACTGATAAGCTGCAGCATTAAGCGGCTAACGGTAAACAGAGCTATATAGTATCTACGCTCCAAAGCTGAGCACTAACTTGGCAAACAAAGGCGAAGGCAACGACGGACGCTGCTGAAAACTTAGCGAGCTGAAACTGTTATCAAATAATTTATGCGTCTCACCTGCAACAACAAATTAAGTTTTGTTTTTGCCCCAAACAACACCTGAATGAGGCAGCAGAGGCGACGAGTAATCCACGTGCCGCGTCTTCCACTTTTAACTCATTAACTGTGAAGGAAAGTGCTGCCAGCCAGCCAGCGAGGCAAAGCTATCCCCATGCCAGTTCAGTTTAGCCCCTGTTGGCCATTAAAAGACTTATTTTCACACTTGCATAAACTCATTTAGTGCGAGAACAAACTGAAAATTGTCTGCACAAAAGGTAAGCACGCACCCCCTCAACAAAGATGAAGAAGAAGAAGAAGAAGAACTCGCCACCTTATCACACGGCACGTTGGCCACGTCGAAAGAGAGCGAGCGCATCGTGACATAAAATTAATGCCCAACCGACAATTTTAATCGGCAACAATTTTTGTCTTGAGTTATAGCTGCAAAGCGAAAGCGAACACCCGAAAAACAAAACACCCGAGTCGCAACCCCCGAGACGAGGTCGCGCAAACTTTGCTGCAAAGATTTCCAAGTTTTTCCGGGCATCTCTTCGGATGCGGAGAGGGTGAAGGCATGTAAACATACAGACACAGAGAGCAGAGGCAGGCAGTCAGCGAACCGGATGCGTATATTTAAAACTTATTAAATTGCTATAATTTATACGACTTATCTTGTGGGCGGTGGCAAAAACTCTCCCTTCACCATCTCCAACTCCATCGCTGTCTTAGTCTCAGTCTCAGTCTTCGTCTCAGTCTCAGTCTCAGCCTTTGTCTTTGTGTGTGCCTTGAGGGTTGCTTAGGACTCGTAAAAAACACGGCAGAGCAAAAAAAAATCACGTTGCATAGCTACAGGCGCGCGCCATGAACCTTGCGACAGTTCCAAGGCAATGGCAATTAATTTACATGCAAATCGTGCCAAAAGTTTTTTCGCCTCCCCGTCGAAGCCATTGCTTAAAGTGTGTGTGTGTGTGTTCGCTATGCTACGCTACGCTGCTTAAAGGCGGCCTGGTTATCCACAACTCCCAAAACTCTCGCATACACACACACACACACTTGATTAGTGCTCAAGATGGGACGGAGCCCGCTGTGCACCGCCTGCTCGAAACAATATGGCAAGCGAGGACAGCAGCGAGTGGATAACAACGACCCTTTTGGGATCGCGACTCACGTGCGTCGATGTCGACAGGTTGCCGCATCGTTAGAAGACCCAAGTTCTTTATACTCCTCTTTTTTTTTGTTGTCTGTGCCCGGCCTAACAAATTGCAACATTTTGTTCTTTTTGCCGCTGCTCGTTGTTGATTTATTGTACAACAACGCGAAATGAGCGCACATTAAACATTTAGTAATGAGTTTAAAGTTTTAAATGGAATTTTTGATTACGCGTGCAGAAGAGAGAACGAGAGAGAGCTAGATACAGAGAGAGAGAGAGAGAGAGGGACAAAGAGAAAAGCAAGCGAAGCATTGCCTATCGCAATTTGCTTGGCCACTTAAGTCGACGTAATTACAAGACAGTGATTATTGGGCTTAGTGCGAAGCCTACACCGAGTATATACTATAACCTTTTTTAAAGGTCTTCTAAGCTGTCTTTCACTTTGATTGCCTCGACTATTTTGTAGTGCTGCAGCTGCGCAGCCCTTTTTTGTCAATCCATCATAAGCCCTGCTGGCAAACCCCTTTTATGACAGCTCCTTCTGCTTGAGCAAATCTCTGGAAATCCAAACACTTTGTACATACATGTGTGTCTACACCGTTCTGTGCTGAGCTGCGTTTGGCTTTCATTATTTTCATTTTCAATTTCCAGCACACAAAACGCGACCATTAAACGCTTTAAAATCAACATCAACTGCTTCAGAGCGTCGCGTCGACAGGGGCAATAAAGTCGACCCCAAAAATTGCTTCCTTCGCACATAAAATCCAACAACATGGCGAACCCAAAATCGTTCTACATGCCTAAATTCCTTTACACTTACACACATACACACTCGCGCACACAATTGCTGAGCTTTGCACACAAACGCAGCAAAAGTAAACGAAACACTTTGCCAACCACCCCCGCATCGCTCTCTTCTCTCGCTCACTTCTTTGCCCACTTAATACTTAAATGCAAACGTGTAAATTATGTGATTTTTCCCCGGCGGCCATGTTTGTTTGCAAACTCCATTACCAACATGGCGGGAGCTTCCTTCAGCGTGAGCCTGCCTCCTGCTCTCCTCTCTCTCTCGCGCAATCACCTGTTTGTTTCGAGAAATCGTCGCGCTTTACCATTAAAAAAAAACAGAACCAGCAACAAAAAAGTACGCAAAAAACGAAACCGAGAACGCCGAATACCCCTTTATGTGTTTTTCATGTACTTTTATTTGATTGTCGCACGCTTCAGCGCCTAGGGAAAGGTACGAAGGGAGCAAGGGGAGCAAGAGGAGGAGGAGCAGCGGCAGCTTGAATTTATTGCTCTGTTTTAGTGCTTATAATATTAGCAAATGTTCATTAACGACTATGCAAATTGGCCTTAGTCAGGCTCACTTAGTGAGCTCTCTCTCTCTCTCGTTCTCTGCACGAGTCCAGCAATTACTCAAAAGTACTTAACACACAATTGACGAAACGGAAAACGTAACGAGAGCGCTCTTAACTGCCCAGCAAGAGCTCAGTTTAATCTAAACAGGATTCAGGTTCTCGTTCCCTTGAGAAATTCCTTACGAATTCCCCAACAGCAGACTAGCTGGGAATAGCTTGGAATAGCAAAAACGGAGCCCCAAAAGTGTTTATTGGACTACAACAACACCTTGGCACACACACACACACACACACATGCACATGCACATAAAATATAAATTTGTAATTTTAATATTATTAAAAATGTTAAATTACACGCAGCATAAATCTCATTTGGCTTAGGGGAGACCTAAGCCTCGCACTCTTATTGTATGTGTCAGCTTGTTGGCCACATAATAATGCAGGGGTTGAGTCCACACACACACAGCACACACACACACACACATATAGTGGTGTGCACATTATACAATAACCATTACGGACAGCTGCGTACACCACACTATTTTTATTGCTTTTGTTGTCACGCCCCTTTTTCGACTGCTGCTGTTGTTGTGTTGTTTTAATTTAAGCGATTTGCTTTTGGGTTCATAAAACAGCCGCAGGCTTAACGAGCACACAACAGCCTGTCCATTCATGTCCATTCCTGTCAATTTTTGCATAAAATGTCATTGCAATAAAATTAATAGATAAATGTGAAGATTACACACATTCAACCGACCAATCCGGAAAAAAACCCAAAAAAAAACAGCAATATTATCTCTAACCTGCAGCACATCAAATGTGTTTTTCGAATGGATTAAATGCAATTAAGCAGTCAATTTATCAAACTAATTTAAATGCATAAATACGCAAACAATAATCCGTTAAGCATTCTCTCACTCTCTTTTTCTCTTTCTCTCGGTATATTGATGATTTAGTTGGATCAGGATCAATAAATCGGTTGAATTGCTCATTTTTTCCTTTATGGCATTTACGTTAGCATACTTTAGTGCGCTTGCCATTTCCCTTTAATGAGGCTACCGACCGTAAGGGAGAAAGGAAGGACTTTTATTCCCCCATCAGTATCTGGCTGGGGCGATGCTTTCACACCATCCCAATGGCAATGTCCTGTTTTTTAAAAGCACCCAAAGCCCATTAACTTGTGTGAATTTATATCAACGATTGCCAGCACCAAGTCGACTACCGACAACCGACAACCAACTGCTATTATGCGTTCGTTAATTATTCAAACACACCCGCACACACAAACACACACACACACACTCGGCCACGCATATAGACGCGCATCCTCCTCACTCAGAGTCGTTGCCACCTTCCACCTCCCCATCCCCCTGAATCGTAACACGTTTTGGTCATAAAAATCGCCCCTAGAATGGCACGCCCCCTAAACGAGGCAACTAGCCAAGAAATGAGACGAAACGCTTAACCTTTGGACCCTAATACAAATGTCTCTGCGGATCTATGGACATTTATGCATTCCTTCAGAGCAAGCAAACATCTCCCTCCCAGACAGGGGATCTTGACATTAAATAAATCTAACATCTCGTATAAGCTTAATGGGTATCTTTAATACACACACACACACACACACACACTCATTCGTATGTACATATGTGTGCATGTAGTATATGTATATAAAAAATGACAGACATTATTCACGCTATCATTGCGATAGCGAGTGGTAAAGGAAAGGGAGCTAAAAGACACACACACACATACTGTCCATACTTAGTGAAAACGCTTTGACCAAATCCATTTTGGGTTACCCAACGGCAAATCGTGGTGGCGAGCTATGAGCTCCACGCTCGATGCTCCCATGGAATGCGTCGCCCAGCTCGTTGACTCATTGGTGTAAAGATTCATCTGGGCAAGCGGTTAGCCGGGGCAGCAGCAGAGAGAGAGAGCAGAGGGAGCAGATGGGGATGCGAGGTTATTTCTGCGGCCAGAGGTCCTTTTGCCAGAAATTACAACAGTTTTTCGTAAGAGCGAGCGTTTGTCACACAGCTAACGAACGCACACACATATTTACATACACATATGTGTATGTGTGTGTGCATGCATGCATATGTAATGTGTGCGTATATGTGCGACACATGTATGTGTTTCTCTCGCTGTCTCTGTCTCTGTGTCTGTGTCTCCATCTGCTGTCTGTCGCGTTGTCTGTCTTGCTGTCTGTGTCTGCCACGCCATGTGTAACCGAGTCTGGCATGCGTCGCCAGATAATTTCTTTTTGGCAAACAAACAGTAACACACTAACACAAATGCAAACGCGTTAGATCAAAAAATTACCCATTCAGTTGACTAATCAAAGCTGACTGCTACATCATTACATGCGATGCAATCAACTTGAAAGCTGCCTGCTTTGCACACGCTGCACATCAAGCACAAGCTGTCTGCTATAGAAATTGGCTTTAAACCGCATTTGAATGGGGGAAAACCTTTAAAAATACAATATTATTTTTAAACTGTTTTCGCTTCTCACTTTCAATGCCACACATCTCACATGATATTCATGTCATTTCTTCTCCTGCCCCAAGTGACTGGGCCCTAGGCTCTATTTAAACACTCCCCACACTCTTGGCCGCTGCACATCAGCGTCGCATAATCGAATTATCATCATGGCGTCAACAAATGATTTCAACTTATGCTGTTACTACTCCCCAGTTGTGTCCAACCTCTCCCCAAACTGTCAACAGAGAATCCCTTTTTTTCACATCACTTCACTACCCTCGCTGTTGGCCATCTTTTTTTCCCTTTTTTTCTGTCTTCGGTTCTTTTTTTTTTGCTTTTTTGTTGTATTTTGTATTGCCAGCGTCATTGTCGCTGGTCATTTTCCCTGCTTACAACATTCGTTCGTCCGTTGATTCGTTCATTCGCTGGCGCATTCATTCATTCAGTCATTAATTTTTTTTCTCGTTTCATTCTCTTGATTTTGCTGTGTTTTGCCATCGTTTGTTTGAGGTTATGTTGAATGTCAGTTTGTTATCCCTGTGCAAATCCTTTTACACAAATGAAAATTTCGCCAAATGGCGATAAGCAAAACACAATAGTGTCGTCACTCCACTGCACAACCACAGCTCAGCTCGAGGGTTGACAACATGGTCAGCATGAGGTGTGATTTTAATGATATTCAATGTTGTCCATTCGACTGAGATTTTGTTCGTAATTAATAGATGTGTCTTTCTCCTCTTCTCTTCCTTTAGATATCAACAAGGGCTCACCCATTGACTATAAGAGCGGATCGGCCTGTTCCACACCCACAAAAGACACACTCAAAGGGGGCTACGAGCGCAGCACGCAAGGCTGCCCGGTGCTGCCGCCCAGGAGCATGAACGGAATGCCTACACATCATTATTCGGCGCCGATGAACTTTCGCAAGGATCTGCCCGCCTGGTGCTCAGCCAACTGGCTGAGCATTGTCGCCTTCTCAGCCGTTGCACTGTTCTGCATTGTCCTCATTCTGTTGACCAGCACCGGCAAACTGTCATGGTCCCCCACGGCTCCCTGCACCGTGCTCGTCGGCAACGAGGCGGCCGAGGTTACGGCCGCAAAGAGCACAAACACTGATCTATCCAAGCTGCATAATGCATCCGTACGCGCGAAAAATGGTCAAGGAATTGGAATTATACAAGGACAGGGTGGTGGACCTGGCGGCGGCGGAGGGACATCGACGGCAACCGTGACGACGGCCACATCGAACAGTGGGACAGCGCAGGGATTACAGTCGACATCCGCTTCGGCTGAGGCAACCTCATCTGCAGCGGCTGCCACTGCAACATCCTCGTCGCAATCGTCGCTGGCGCCATCGACTTCATTGTCCTCATCCTTGGCGAATGCCAATAATGGAGGTAATTATGCACAAGTTTTAATTATTTTTAAATGAGTTTTCGCAAGTTTCTTAAGACACAAAAGCCAGAGAAAGAGAGACGAGTGAGAGAGAGAGAGAGGAAGAGAATAAAGGCGACTGGCAGAAAATAGAGAGGCATTTAGTGCCCTCGGGCGGCGGACAGAAAGTTTTTATTATTTTTTTCTTTTTTTAGTATTCTGAATTCGCTTTTTTTAGATTGTTAGCTAAAAGTTTTGCTACGCTTTGCATTTGACAGACGCTGCTGCTGCTGCTGCTGCGAGGATTTAGCCAGAAAGTTCGATTATTTAAATTCCATTTGCATTGTATTGCGTTCATTAAATGTCTAACTGGCAGCCAAATATTATATTGGCTGTGCTTATTATTATTCTTCTTTCGGCTTGTGGAGAAATGCAAATGCAAAAAAAAAGAGTCAATTCAAGTAAAAAAGTGAATCTAGGTTTGCACTTAAAAGGAACGTAAAAAATGGAAAGACTTTACATTTGGATCAGTATATTTTTAGCCGCAGGACACACGCATGACACTTAACATTTGGCAATTAAGCTGTCAAATGTTGACACACCCTCACTCTCTTTGTCTTTGTCTCTCTCCCTTCTTGTTTTGCTGTCCTTTTTCCTTGTTTCCCTGATGCTGGGCTGAGCAACCTGTCAGCTTAATCCACATGCTTCTATCAAAATGCAATGAACATTTCTGACAACTTGAGACTGCTTGAATTGAATTACTCGTTAAACAACAACAAAAAAACATTTTATACTTAATTTGAGCACGCATGGGTTTTAAACTGGGGGATGGTAACAAGTTGGTGTTTGTGTGTGATGGGGTAGTAAATACATACATAGTACTTAGCTAACCACAAAAACGGTACAAAGTAATTTCGCTCATCCAAGCTCGCATACCTGTAGCAAGCCGGCAAGCAATGTCAACGCTGCTGGCTGTCAACAAGAAGGTTGCTGTTGCGAAGAAGAAGCAGCGTCGCCAACGTCGCGATGCCGCAACTTTAATGCACTGGCATGGCAATGAAGACGAGGATGAAGATGAGGATGAAGCTGAGGATGAGGATGAACACAAAGATGAAGCCGCTGAAAGTTTCAGCGACTTAATTACAAGCCCAAGTGGAGTTCATATACAAAAGTATTTGGCTTCCACTGCGCCAAGAATGGAAAGTATTGAGAAATTTACTGAGCAGCAACAACATCACAAGCACATTGAGTCAACTGTCAGCACAGCGGGTGCCAAGGAAAGCAATTACGCTGAAGCTGCGCTCAAAATCGATGGAATATTGAATACAAGGCATGATGATACCTTTGTGGACGACATCAGTGACTATGACTATGGAGATGATGACGATGTCGTGGTGCTGAAGGCAGCGACAACAGTGCGGCCAGCGCCTAAAACTAGGCAACAATTTGGCAAATCATTAAACGGCAATTTAGCCAAAGCAGGTAAAATGCTTGCTAAGCCCAAACGGAAGCTGGAGCAGGAGCTGATGGAGCTGGAGTTTGAACTGAAAGCAGAGACCAACAGCGGCGATAACATTGAAGTTGAATCAGATACTGAGGCAAGCAGCATTACTCCTGTTATTGATGACTATAATCAAAGTGACAGTGGCAGCGCAAGCAAGAGCACAAGCGGCAGGGTGGCTGAGGCTGAGGATGAAGATGAAGATGAGAATGAGGAGGGTTCCGCACTGACAACGACAATGTCGCCGGGAAGTGACAACGATGACATTGTTGAAATCAACACCAGCAGCAGCAAAAGCAGCAGCAGCGTGAAGGAGATTGAGGCGACATCTACAACCATCTATGTTATTGAAAATGATTTTCAAATCAAACAGAAGCTGGAGTCGGAGTCGAAGTTGGAGTTGGAGAACAAACCTGTCGCTGATGATAACAATAATGAGCGTGATTTGGCCGACAACTATGAGCAGCACAAAGGAAAGGAGCTGGGGCAGCAGAGCATAAATCACACTGTGTCCGATTTGATGTTGAGCGATGCGGCTCATTTCGATAATGAGGACATCGATATAGTCAAATTGGACGAGGCTCCCCACTCCAATGAAGTGGAAGTCTATAAGATGGCAGTGGAACAGCCCGCGAAGGCGAAGCCATTGCAAGCACCTGCACCACCGCCACCTCCGCCTACCAGCGAAAATGAGGTGCTTAAAGAACAAGAACAGGACGTGGTCCAGGCAGCTCATTTGACGCCATTAAAACCATATGTCAGCGAACGCATTGATCAGCCTGGCAAGCGAATACTGGTCAACTTGACAATTGCCACCGATGATGGCAGCGATTCCATCTACACACTTCACGTTGCCGTGCCCACCGGCGGTGGCTCCCATAATGTGGAGCAGCTGCTGACGCATGAGCACAGGCAGCTCGAAGAGCAACCCAGCAACAACGTTGATAACATCGGCAGCTGCCTATCGGAGCCGCCTCCCCGCATGCCCGATTGTCCCTGCAGTTGCTTGCCTCCGTTGCCTGTCGAAAGCGAAGACAACGAACTAGACATAGACTCGATGCGCGTAGAAAATGCTAACGATAATGTTGAGGAAGATCGTGTGAATGACATTGAGCTGGCTCCACTTGCATCCACCACTGCTGCACCACCTGCCACAACTACTAACTCCTTCAACGAGACTGCTACTGACAATGCTACTGATGTTGTTACTGATCGCACTGCTGAACAATTTGCATGCCCCGATGTAATGCCTATACTCATACTGGAAGGTGATTGTACTGTCTGCTCACACAACTAACACCACTTACAACAACCGCTTACAACTGACCCCACCTAACTGACTAATCGACTAATCGACTAACTCAAGTGCTGCACAGTTTACTAATTCCAATCCTAATTTATATTTTAAGCCATATTTATTTGAACTCATACATAACATTGCATAGCAATCCTCTTCATTTTTACCTTGATAATCCTTGTCATTATTTCATACTTTGGCATCTGTATAAATTGTCTTTAAGCATGAATATATGGCATCAACATCTGGCTTTGTAAATCTGCAGCATTGTCATCGACACTCACTGGGGAAGTAGTATTAAGGAAATGAACTTACAAAATCAGCTCATTTTTCCTTTGAAGATCCAATTTTTAGAGTCTTCTTTCTCATTCTGAAAGAATCAAATCTATTGTTATTCTGAAGGATCATTAAATAGGTTATAAATTTTATATGTAAATAGAAAGATATCTCAAGCATCAACCACTTTTCATCATAATTTATGTACATATACTGTATAAAAATCACATTATAGTTGTAAGTTAATACTGCAATAACTAACCCAACATTTGTTTTGTTTTTGTCTATCCATCCACACATTGCTGCCGCGTTTTACGCTTGCTCCAAATCCCAAAACAAATCACTAGGTGCTCGCACATTCCCAGCGCGTAGTTTTCCACCAGATGGCACCACTTTCGGCCAGATAACATTGGGCCAGAAGTTGACAAAGGAGATACAACCGTACAGTTATTGGAACATGCAATTCTATCAATCGGAACCGGCGTATGTCAAGTTCGACTATACCATACCGCGAGGTGCATCCATTGGTGTCTATGGGCGTCGCAATGCTTTACCCACACACACTCAATATCACTTCAAGGAGGTGCTGAGTGGCTTTAGTGTGAGCACACGCACCGCACGAGCGGCACACGTAAGTAAAACGCCGCTGCTCACATTCGATCGATGTCTACTAATGCCTTGACTAACTTAATTGTTCATCTCTCACCTTTCACTCTTTTATGTGCCACACACTCTCATCGCACGCATCATTCATGGATCGCTTGCCCAACTGCAGCTTTCGATAACTCGCGAAGTCACACGCTACATGGAACCAGGTCATTGGTTCGTTTCGCTCTACAACGATGATGGGGATGTCCAGGAATTGACCTTCTATGCAGCCATTGCCGAGGACATGACACAAAACTGTCCCAATGGTTGCTCCGGCAATGGACAGTGTCTGCTTGGGCATTGTCAGTGTAATCCCGGTTTTGGTGGCGACGATTGCAGTGAAAGTGTTTGTCCAGTGTTGTGTTCGCAGCATGGCGACTACACCAATGGCGAATGCATTTGCAATCCCGGCTGGAAGGGCAAGGAATGCTCCCTGCGCCACGATGAATGCGAAGTTGCTGATTGCAATGGTCATGGTCACTGCGTTAGCGGCAAGTGCCAATGCATGCGCGGCTACAAGGGCAAATTCTGCGAAGAAGGTAGAACTTAGTTTAGCTGAAACCCCAGACAACCTTATACCCGTGTTCTCTTCTTATAAATAAATGCTAATTCCACTTTTCCTTACTATTCACAGTGGACTGCCCACATCCGAATTGCTCTGGACACGGTTTCTGCGCTGACGGCACTTGCATTTGCAAGAAGGGCTGGAAGGGCGTGGACTGCGCTACCATGGATCAGGATGCTCTGCAATGCTTACCCGACTGCTCTGGCCATGGCACTTTCGATCTGGACACACAGACCTGCACATGCGAGAGCAAGTGGAGTGGCGACGATTGCTCCAAGGAGCTGTGCGATCTGGACTGCGGTCAGCATGGACGTTGCGAGGGCGATGCTTGCGCCTGTGATCCCGAATGGGGCGGAGATTATTGCAACACACGACTCTGCGACAGTCGCTGCAACGAGCATGGCCAGTGCAAGAATGGAACATGTCTTTGTGTCACCGGCTGGAATGGAAAGCATTGCACCATCGAGGGTTGTCCCAACAGTTGTGCGGCACATGGCCAATGTCGAGTCAGTGGGGAAGGACAATGGGAATGCCGTTGCTACGAGGGCTGGGATGGACCCGATTGTGGCATCGCTCTGGAGTTGAACTGCGGCGACAGCAAGGACAATGATAAAGGTAAGTTTGGATATTAATTCCCGTTTGAACCGTGCTAAATTTACTATTCTTCACTCAGATGGCCTAGTTGACTGTGAAGATCCCGAGTGCTGTGCCAGCCACGTCTGTAAGAACTCCCAGCTGTGTGTCTCCGCACCCAAGCCCATTGATGTGCTCTTGAGAAAGCAGCCACCAGCAATTACCGCCTCGTTCTTTGAGCGCATGAAGTTCCTGATCGACGAGAGCAGTCTGCAAAACTACGCCAAACTGGAAGCTTTTAACGAGAGGTAGGTGCTTTCTTGTAGCCAATTAGTTAAATTCGTCAAGAACAAAAAATAAGTGAAAATTGCTGACTAAGTCAGTTAACTGAATTGGCAACGAGCTCAGATAAAAATAATAATTCCTGTATATTATACAAAACATTTAGCTGGATTATCTATATATATATATATATATACGTACTTACAACCAATCAAATAATAATCAAAATAGTTTGCATAATTAATATTTTTATATGTTTAAATATTTACGTTTTTCGTTTTCGTGCCCTCGTCTAAAACAAATCCCGATAAAAATATACAATCCATACACAAAACCAATCAAAATCCCAATCTAAATCTTGTAAATATAAATCCTTATATGTCCTTTGTTTAAAAACTTACCCAAAAAAAAAGAAATACTAAACAAATCCAATCAAATCAAACATTTTTAAGGTACAAGGTTTCAAATTAAGTATTCCTTACATTTAAGTTAATTAGTTTATATTAATCATGGTGTAGCTTAGTTTAAGCATTAATTTTAAGAATGCCTTTCACAAGGAGAGAATATCACAATCACCAAACCCATTTACTGCTTACAACTGATGCCGAGCAAACGAATTGTCCAGAACTATCCGATATAACAAACAAAAGTTCAAGGGTTCTTGTGAAGGGTTTTGCTAGGATTTCGGCAAATGATCGAAACGAAGAGAATGTAGGAATCAATTGTATTTTGTGACGGGTTTCATAACACAAACAAATTCTAGTGAAAGATACTCTAGACAACCATGCTAATTCAAATATTTTCTCTCTGCTCTTTTTTTCTTCTCAAACACGCGTGCCCTTTAATCCGAAATATAAATAAAAATAACTTACTATTACTACTACTACTACCACTCGCTCCTCCTACTCGCTACTACTACTGCTACTCGCTACTACTACTCGCTACTAATTTCCCATCCAAAAACCAAAAACACACACAAACTCGAATGAATCGAACCAATTCCAAATGCTTTGCAAATAACTAACGAATTCCATTCGCTACTTGTTCTCGCTGTAAATCAAATTCAAATACTAACAGCATTTTTTGGAATTATTTCAATGCAAGGTAAGCCAAAAACAACAAGCGAAAAACCGGTACTAAAATACTAAAAAAAAATACTACTACTTTATACTAAATTCTGATTACTAACATAATTATCAGTGGTTGTTTGGTACATTTTCATTTCCTTTATTTTCGATTGGTTTATTTAAGTAGAATATATTTTGATAAGCGCATTTTGTGTTAGTTAGTAAATTATTTTTACTTAATTATGTGGGTGGGAAGATCCCAGACAACCAGACAATCAAGTATTTTGGGTTTATTTCATTATTATTTAATATATAGTACACTCGTACTCGTACTTGTATTTTATATGTATAAGCTATGGAAATGTTGTATTTAGGTCAATGCTAGGTCATCATACAATGCGACATACCAAACATACATACTTACTATATACTACTATATAACTCTATATAATATATATTGTTCAAATTGTAAACCTTTATGTGTTGATACGAGTCTTATGTTATGTGCGTGTGAATTATCATTATGATTTGTACTTATCGCATCATTTTATTTGCCAACAAAAAAAGAAAAAGTAGTTGCGAATCCTCAGTTCGATATGCTTGTACGAGTAGCTGTACATATAGAGAGAAACCTCATCCAACATCCTTATGAGATTCGTCTAATCCATTTCGCTTTTATCCCCCACAGCCGATCAGCAGTTATTCGCGGACGCGTTGTCACCTCCCTGGGCATGGGACTGGTTGGCGTGCGTGTCTCCACCACAACTGTACTGGAAGGATTCACCCTCACCCGCGACGATGGCTGGTTCGATCTGATGGTGAACGGTGGCGGTGCTGTGACGCTGCAGTTTGGACGTGCCCCGTTCCGGCCCCAGTCACGCATTGTCCAGGTGCCATGGAACGAGGTTGTCATCATCGATGTGATGGTCATGAGCATGTCCGATGAAAAGGCTTTGGCCACCACAACCACACACACTTGCTTCTCCCACGACTACGATCAAATGAAGCCGGTGGTGTTGGCCTCCTGGAAACATGGCTTCCAAGGCGCCTGCCCCGATCGCAGTGCCATTCTCGCCGAGTCGCAGGTCATTCAGGAATCCCTGCAAATTCCCGGCACAGGTTTGAATCTCGTCTATCACTCGTCACGCGCTGCTGGCTATTTGTCAACGATCAAACTGCAATTGACACCGGACACCATTCCTGCAACACTGCATCTGATCCATCTGCGCATCACCATCGAGGGCATATTGTTTGAGCGTGTGTTTGAGGCAGACCCGGGCATCAAGTTCACCTACGCCTGGAATCGCTTGAACATCTACAGACAGCGTGTCTATGGCGTCACCACTGCGGTCGTTAAGGTCGGTTATCAGTACACGGACTGCAAAGACATTGTCTGGGATATACAGACCACCAAATTGAGTGGCCACGACATGTCTATCTCTGAGGTGGGTGGCTGGAACTTGGACATCCATCATCGTTACAATTTCCACGAGGGCATTTTGCAAAAGGGCGACGGTTCGAACATTTATCTGCGCAACAAACCCCGCATCATCCTCACCACCATGGGTGATGGTCATCAGCGTCCACTGGAGTGCCAGGATTGCGATGGTTATGCTTTGAAGCAGCGTCTGCTTGCTCCCGTAGCTCTGGCCGCCGCTCCCGATGGCAGTCTGTTTGTGGGCGACTTTAATTACATTCGTCGCATCATGACCGACGGCACCATTCGCACTGTGGTTAAACTGAACGCCACCCGAGTGTCGTATCGTTATCACATGGCACTAAGTCCTTTGGATGGCACACTGTATATCTCTGACCCCGAATCTCATCAGATTATCCGCGTTCGCAACATGAGCGACTACGACCGTCCGGAACAGAACTGGGAACCCGTTGTGGGCTCCGGTGAGCGATGTCTGCCCGGAGATGAAGCGCATTGCGGTGATGGCGCCTTGGCCAAGGATGCCAAGCTCGCCTATCCCAAGGGTATTGCCATCTCCAGCGATAATATCTTGTACTTTGCTGATGGTACCAACATTCGCATGGTCGATCGCGATGGCATCGTGAGCACCTTGATTGGCAATCACATGCACAAGTCCCACTGGAAGCCCATTCCCTGCGAGGGCACGCTCAAGCTGGAGGAGATGCACTTGCGTTGGCCCACCGAGCTGGCTGTTTCGCCCATGGATAACACTCTGCACATTATTGACGATCACATGATCCTACGCATGACCCCTGATGGCCGAGTTCGCGTGATTTCCGGACGTGTGCAACATTGCGCCACAGCCTCCACTGTCTACGATGCAGAGTTGGCCACACACGCTACCCTCGTGATGCCTCAGTCCATTGCCTTTGGCCCTCTGGGTGAACTGTTTGTTGCCGAAAGCGATTCACAGCGCATTAATCGCGTGCGCGTTATTGGCACCGATGGACGCATTGCTTCATTTGCGGGCGCTGAGTCCAAGTGCAATTGCCTGGAGCGTGGCTGCGATTGCTTCGAAGCTGATCACTATTTGGCCACGAGTGCCAAGTTCAACACGATTGCCGCCTTGGCTGTAACACCCGACGGCCATGTGCACATTGCTGATCAGGCCAATTATCGCATTCGCTCGGTCATGTCCAGCATTCCGGAGGCGAGTCCGTCGCGTGAATACGAGATCTACGCACCCGACATGCAGGAGATTTACATCTTCAATCGCTTCGGCCAACACGTGTCCACCAGGAACATCTTAACAGGCGAGACTACCTATGTGTTCACCTACAACGTCAACACCTCCAATGGCAAACTGAGCACTGTGACGGATGCGGCGGGCAACAAGGTGTTCCTGCTGCGCGATTACACCTCGCAGGTGAACTCGATTGAGAATACCAAGGGTCAGAAGTGCCGACTGCGAATGACGCGCATGAAGATGCTGCACGAGCTGAGCACTCCTGATAACTACAACGTCACCTACGAGTATCATGGACCCACCGGACTGCTAAAGACTAAACTGGACTCCACCGGACGTTCTTATGTCTACAACTACGATGAGTTTGGTCGCTTGACCTCGGCTGTGACTCCCACCGGACGTGTCATTGAGCTCACCTTCGATCTGAGTGTGAAAGGTGCCCAGGTTAAGGTCTCAGAGAATGCACAGAAGGAGATCTCTATGCTCATTCAAGGTTCCACAGTTGTGGTGAAGAATGGCGCCGCCGAGTCGCGTACTACGGTGGGCATGGATGGCTCCACCACCAGCATTACACCATGGGGACACAATCTGCAAATGGAAGTCATGCCGTACACCATCCTGGCCGAACAGAGCCCTCTGCTAGGCGAAAGTTATCCAGTGCCCGCCAAGCAGCGCACCGAGATTGCCGGCGATCTGGCTAATCGTTTCGAGTGGCGTTACTTTGTGCGTCGCCAGCAGCCGCTGCAGCCAGGCAAACAGAACAAGGGAGCTCCACGCCCCGTCACCGAGGTGGGACGCAAATTGCGCGTCAATGGCGACAATGTGCTGACCCTGGAGTACGATCGTGAGACGCAATCAGTTGTGGTGATGGTCGACGACAAGCAGGAACTTCTCAATGTTACCTATGATCGCACCTCACGTCCTGTCAGTTTCCGTCCGCAGTCGGGCGATTATGCCGACGTGGATCTCGAGTACGACCGCTTTGGCCGCTTGGTCAGCTGGAAGTGGGGTGTGCTGCAGGAGGCCTACACCTTTGATCGCAACGGACGCCTCAATGAGATCAAGTATGGCGATGGTTCGTCGATGGTCTACACCTTTAAGGACATGTTTGGTTCGCTGCCGCTTAAGGTCACCACGCCACGCAGATCAGACTATTTGCTGCAATACGACGATGCGGGTGCATTGCAGAGTTTGACAACGCCACGCGGACACATTCATTCGTTCTCGCTGCAAACATCGCTTGGCTTCTTCAAGTATCAATACTACTCGCCCATCAATCGCCACCCATTCGAGATACTGTACAACGATGAGGGACAAATACTCGCTAAGATCCATCCACATCAATCGGGCAAGGTTGCCTTTGTGCATGATGCAGCCGGACGTCTTGAGACCATTCTTGCTGGACTCTTCAGCACACACTACACGTATCAGGAGAGCACCAGTCTGGTGAAGTCCGTAGAGGTGCAGGAGCCAGGCTTTGAACTGCGTCGCGAGTTCAAGTATCACGCTGGCATACTCAAGGATGAGAAGTTACGCTTTGGCTCCAAGAATTCATTGTCTTCTGCTCACTACAAATATGCCTACGATGGCAATGCACGCTTGAGCGGCATTGAGATGGCAATCGATGATAAGGAGCTACCCACCACCCGCTACAAGTACAGCCAGAATCTGGGACAACTCGAGGTGGTGCAGGATTTGAAGATCACACGCAATGCCTTCAATCGCACCGTCATCCAAGACTCAGCCAAACAATTCTTTACCATTGTGGATTACGATCAACATGGTCGTGTGAAGAGCGTGCTGATGAACATCAAGAGCTTCGATGTGTTCCGCCTGGAACTCGACTACGATCTGCGCAATCGCATCAAGTCACAGAAGACAACTTTCGGAAGATCGACAGCCTTCGATAAGATCAACTACAATGCCGATGGTCATGTGATTGAGGTGTTGGGCACCAATAACTGGAAATATTTGTATGATGAGAATGGCAACACTGTGGGCATTGTTGATCAGGGCGAGAAGATCAACCTGGGCTATGATATTGGCGATCGTGTCATCAAAGTGGGCGACATTGAGTTCAACAACTACGATGCTCGTGGTTTTGTGGTGCGTCGTGGTGAACAGAAGTATCGCTACAACAATCGTGGTCAATTGATTCATGCCTTTGAACGCGATCGTTTCCAGAGCTGGTACTACTACGATGATCGTAGCCGCCTGGTCGCTTGGCACGATAGCAAGGGCAACGTTACCCAGTACTTCTATGCCAACCCCAAGACACCCAATCTGGTCAGTCACGTGCACTTCCCCGAGCAGGGCAAGACCATGAAGTTCTACTATGATGATCGTGATATGTTGATTGCCTTGGAGCATGCTGAGCAGCGTTACTATGTGGCCACCGATCAGAATGGTTCGCCTCTCGCTTTCTTCGATATGAATGGCGGCATTGTCAAGGAGGTTAAGCGCACGCCTTTCGGTCGCACCATTAAGGACACCAAGCCCGACTTCTTTGTGCCCATCGATTTCCATGGCGGTCTCATTGATCCGCACACCAAACTGATCTACACAGAGCGACGACAATACGATCCCACGGTTGGTCAATGGATGACACCGCTCTGGGAGACCCTGGCCACCGAAATGTCCAATCCCACCGATGTGTTTATCTACCGCTATCACAACAACGATCCCATCAATCGCAACAAGCCACAGGATTACATGATCGATCTGGATGCCTGGCTGCGACTCTTTGGCTACGAACTGAACAACATGCAGAGCAATCGTTACACCAAGCTATCGCAGTACACACCTCAGGCCAGCATTAAGTCCAATACACTGGCGCCCGACTTCGGTGTGATCTCCGGTCTCGAGTGCATTGTGGAGAAGACCAACGAGAAGTTCAGTGACTTCGATTTCGCGCCCAAGCCACTGCTGAAAATGGAGCCTAAGATGCGCAATCTGTTGCCACGTGTCAGCTATCGTCGTGCTGTGTTCGGTGAAGGTGTGTTGCTCTCCAGAATCGGCGGACGTGCACTGGTCAGCGTTGTGGATGGCTCGAATAGCGTTGTGCAGGATGTGGTTAGCTCGGTGTTCAACAACTCGTACTTCTTGGATCTGCACTTTAGCATACACGATCAGGATGTCTTCTATTTTGTCAAGGACAATGTGCTGAAGCTCCGCGACGATAACGAAGAACTGCGTCGCCTGGGTGGCATGTTTAACATATCAACACACGAGATTAGCGATCATGGTGGCAGTGCAGCAAAGGAACTGCGTCTCCATGGCCCCGAGGCTGTGGTCATCATCAAGTATGGCGTGGACCCCGAGCAGGAGCGTCATCGCATCCTGAAGCATGCGCATAAGCGTGCTGTGGAGCGTGCCTGGGAGCTGGAGAAACAGCTGGTGGCAGCTGGTTTCCAGGGTCGTGGCGATTGGACCGAGGAGGAGAAGGAGGAGCTGATACAGCATGGAGATGTGGATGGCTGGATTGGCATAGATATACACAGCATACACAAGTATCCGCAGCTGGCCGATGATCCTGGCAATGTGGCCTTTCAGCGCGATGCCAAACGCAAGCGTCGTAAGTCTGGCAACAGCCACCGAATGAGCTCGAATCGCCGACAACAGCAGAAATATGGTGAAGTGAGTGCGTGAGTGGAGGAGCAAGACCTGGAGCTGGAGCTAGAAAGTGAAGCAGCTGGTGAAGAGTATGAATACGGGCCGGATGGTGAGGTGGAGCAGGAAGAGGACTTGGACTACTTGATAGCCGTGGAAAAGATTGCCGCCAATCAGCAGAGGAAGAGCAGCGAGGCAACTGAGGAGCAGTTTTTGTAATTATCTAGGTGAAATACAACAGCACAATACACACAAGACACAAGTACACTACAAAATACACTTCAACTTAAATAATTAATATAAACTTTAATAGCATTTAAAGTTTAGTATTAGTCAGCAGCCACAGCAGCAGCAGCAAAAGAAAACCCTCGGCAAAAACTACATAAATTTCTATATAAATGGATGTAAACGATAAAAAAACAAACAAAAACAAAATAATGATATGTATGTTGATGTTGAGTTTAGGCTAAACAATAGGCATATGATTAGTCCAGATGTAAACAATTAATGTAATTTTTTTAAAATTTCAAAAGCTTCAAGGCTTCCTCCCCACACAATACATATAGTAAATGTACGACGAGGACGAGAAGCAGAAGGACAGAATGAATGAAGACAGCGCCTTTGTGTTTTTAGTCTACTAAAGTCTAATTAGCCAGTTGCATTCAATGTCAAACAAGTATTACACAACAACAACAAGAACATACATAAATAAAAAACGAAATATTGACAACATATAAGTAAATACTACATACTCAACTAAGTAATCTATTAAATATATAAATCATAAATTAATGTAAAAAGTTGAAAGAGTCCCCCTAAGCCCCAGCCTAGCCCATATTCCTACTCCAAACGAAAAGAAAACGAAAAAAAAGCGAAAGAAAAGCGACAAGCTTCATTTTCATAAATGCTTTGTATATACATACATACTCGCACTCACACTCACACACACATACAAGCTTATTATCAATTACTTAATCATGCTTTAAACACACTTAACAAAGCGCGCGTTAAACATATATTTAATTGTTTAAAACCCATTTTGTTTTAGACTCACAAAATGCTCGAATTTATTCTAAACGCGTATACTTAATTTCGACAGCCAAAAATCAAAAGCCCTAAATTGACGAACTCTGTCTACCAAAACCCTGCTACTACTATTTCTTAATCATTTTTATTCCGAAGGCAAAATGCATTAATACTTTTTACAAATTGTGATATATTTCTAACATTTCATTTGACCTGACGACCTGAAATGTTGCAAAAATAAAAAAAAAGAATAAGAAACGAAATGCAAACTCAAATCGCAACCGAAATCGAAATGGAAATCGAACGTTGACAAAACAGCAAAGTACTTTACTCATAACGCTTTCTGTTGTAATTAGTCTATTAAGATTTTAGTTTTTTAAAATGCAATATTTAGTTTAACATATTTGCCATGTTAATTTGTAAAAGCAATGCAGTTTTTAATGCCTTCAATCTGAATGCTAGAGATTAAGGTTTTTCCGAATTTTATTTAAAACTTTTAATTATTTTTTTTTTAAATCACTTTCAATACACGAACTTTAACTTTTGCTAAAGTGTTTTATTTGTTTATAATTATATACATATTATTAAACTATTTATAACTGAAACTAAACTATTGACTATTGAGATATAAATAAACTAGCATTTAAACTAAGTACGCATACTCGTATTTAAGTCTTGAACATAAAAATAAAAACAAATAATTCACCAATCCCCCACAATCCCCCATATGACATACATACATACATACATATAAACTAAATACACCTTGTAATATAGACACACTCAAACTACACATCGTCACTAAGGATTAGGCATAGGTTAATGAAAGAAAAAAGAAAAGAAACTCGTAAAAACGAAACAAATAAAAACAAAAACGTAGCACTTAAATAATGTGAAAGTGAGCAAAGTGAGCAAGGAGTTAAGAATACAACGTAGAAGTTAGCTAAAGTGTTAGTAATTTTATTAAATAAAATTATAAATATAAAAAAAGAAAAGAACCGAAAGAAAAACAGAAGCATATATATATAGAAATATATATAATAATATACATTAAAGGCTAAGCAAAAGTATAATTCGAATATATGTATATGCATCGATAGAGACATGCGAAATGTTGTGTAAAGAAAAAGCATCAAGAAAACCAAATTTCACGTTTTCCAAAATGATATAAAATACTATTTTACACAAAAAGAAAAACAAAACAAAAAATTAAAGAAAAAAAAACGAATTGTATAAATGCAGCAAACGTATATAAATGTATATGTAGTAAAATTAAGCAGCATTATTAACCAAAAACCTAAAATGAAATTATTGAAATCAGCTAAAAACAAAATTGTGACTGAAATATGTATCTACGTCTACTCAATTGTGCTTAAATTTACTCAGTATGTATATTTTGTTCTTCAGGATCGAGGTGTAAATTTTTCAATTTTTCCAGAGGCAACAATATTGTACACACACTTTCAATTCGTTAAAACTCATGTTTGTATTATGATCTGATATTGACACTGATTGAGCAGATTGATAAAAACAAAAAAGAAACACTTTGAAATTAACACTTGAAATAAATTATGATCAATATTTGTATTAAATGTACGAAATCGTCTCCACAAAGCAATGCATAAGCTTCAGGCTATGCAGAATGAAGCTAAGTCTAAAAAACAAAAATAATAAGAAAAATTGAACAACAAAAGTTAATCGTACACAAAGCAGAAGAGAACAAAACACATAATACACACGTTTATGGCAAGCCGATATATATGATAAAACCATATATAATATCTAATAATATAACGAATAAAAGCGATTTCAATAAAAATAAAAAATTACAAAAAAATATATTTGTGCGTTTACTTTTTATAATCATTTTGGATGAACCAATTTCAGCACTCAGACAAGGAATAATTTAACGATAAAATACATTTTCCTGTTATTATTTGAAACTTTTTCAAAAAGTTTAGTTTTTATTTCGTATTTCAGTTTACAATGTAAATAAATACTAAGCAACCTGTCATTCCATAGAGTTTTCGGATCTACAACAGACTGTGACCCTTGGGGTTCTCAGTAAAAACTGTGCTTCCAGATTGATTGACGAACTTTGAATAGGGAGCTGCATCAACCACATAGTCCGTTGATTTGCGTAGAGCTTCCGGATTGCGCGTAAGTACAAGCAGCTTTCCACTAAGGCTTTTATCGATAGTCTTCAGTTCCGTAACCTTTTTCTGCTGATCAACCACATACAGTTCATAGTTGATGCCATAAAGACCAAAAAGAACCTCAACTTCAGTGCGCAGCGTTTCCAATGTGATGTATTCCTTGTTGACATTATGCTGCAGCAATATGGAAGCCTTATTGCTGTTGACGAATCGCGGTTGCAGCTCACCAGCTAGCGTAACATTTAGCCACGCCAGTGTCGGCAGTTGTAGCTCCTCCGTGGAACAAATGGTAAGGGTTAGATCGACGCCCTTGAGATCAACCAGCTCCGTGATGATAGGACGTTTCGTGGCAGCCTCTTTCGCATTAAATGGTATGAACTCCGATTTGACGGCACCCTTGATCATAGCCGCATAGTTGACTAGCACCTTTTCCAATTGAGCTTGTGTTTCCAGGACTTCCTTTTTGGCATTCTTGCTGGCACTTAGGGCATAATAGATGATAACAGGATCAGTGGGTATCAGTTGTGCTTTCTTCTTGAGCTTCTGCACGCGATTGATGATTTCACGAGCCAAACCCTCCTCAAGCAGCTCCTCGTTGGGTGTCATGTCCAAAAGAACAAGCACTTCATTGTCGCTGTGCGCTTCAAAGTTTCCTCCAACCTTATCGGACGTGCAATAGATAACACGCACTTCGTCCAACTCAATGCGCTGATCCAAAATGTTAAAGTAGCCCTGGGCAACCTGCTTTTGAATCTCTTCATCCTTCAGCGCCTTGATTGCAGCCATAACAGCCTTAAAGTTGCCCTTCAGGCGTTGACCCAGCGTCTGCAATTAATGAAAATTTAAATTAGCATTTTAAACTTTTACAAAGAAGCTTTAATAGCTCACCTTGTGGTCTGGTTCAGCACGCAATGTTACTCCGTACTTTTCCTTCTCAGAGCTGAGCGTCAACTTGCGCACATTGAGTTCGCTGAGGATGAAGTCTTGCAAGCTCTTGATCTCCTCCAACGTCTGCTGATCCTTGTGGATCACAATGATCTCCGAAACGGGATACTTTACAGGCAGAGTACGGCGATCGCGCATTACGCGTCCCAACTCAACCACAGACTGCATCAGTGCAACAGATCGTTCAATGTCGCTGCGAATAAACTTGCGTTGACTCGCAGGCATCATTTGGTAATGCACGGAGTCAGTGTGCTCCAAGGTTCCCTTAGGCTGGAACAGCACCAGTCGTTGGAAGATGTATTCGGTCAAAAAAGGCGTAAATGGCGCCATCATCTTAACCATTGTGTACAGCACATCGTAGAGCGTATCCAATGATTGAATGCACTGTTCAGTGCCCATTTCACCCTTGATGCGACGACGGTTCAAGCGCACATACCTTAAAAGTAGAAAAATTTTAGTTATCTGATTTACATTGTAATCAAGAGCCTGTTTACCAGTTGGTCAATTGATCAATGAACTTGGTGAGTCTGGGCACCACAGTGTAGAGGCGGTACATCTTCATCTCAGTGGCAAAGAACTCCAACAGCGACTCCTTGAATGACAAAATCCACACGTCGATAACCGAAGCATTCTCCATGCTCTGCAAATGGCGTGCCCTCTCGTAGGTGTACAGCGACTTGCCTCCCAGCTCTTCCTTTTCGTAGCGCACAATGTTTTGCAGCAGGAAGCGATAGGCATTGTACCACGGCAAGAAGACATCCTTGATGATATCACGCACGCCCTCTTCCTTGAAGCGCAGACTTTCAGCGCGAACAACTGGCGAGTTTATTAGATACAAACGCAAAGCATCTGCACCATATTTGTGCACCACTTCCATGGGATCCGGATAGTTCTTCTTGCGCTTGGACATCTTCTGTCCATCGGCGGCCAGAACTAAACCACTGGCAATCAAGTTCTTGAATGGCGCCTTGTTAAACAAGGCCGTCGAGATGACGAGCAGAGTGTAGAACCAGCCGCGAGTCTGATCAATACCCTCGGCAATAAAATCAGCTGGGAAATTATTCATAAAGTCCTTCTCATTTTCGAAGGGGAAATGCTGCTGTGCGAATGGCATAGAACCAGATTCGAACCAGCAATCAAAAACAGGCGCAATGCGACGCAATGGAGGATTGCCGGGCACCGCCGAAGGAATCTCAATGTCATCGATGGTCTCACGATGCAAATCTTCCACTAGCACGCCAGATAGCTCTGCCAGTTGCTTGATGCTGCCAATGACAACAGTCTCATCACCGCTCGGTGAACGCCAGATGGGAATGGGTGTGCCCCAGTAGCGATTACGAGAAATCTAAAAAGACAATACGTTAATCACGAGAGTTTTCAAGCTAGCAATGTAAACTTACAGCCCAATCTCTGGCCTCCTTCAGCCAGTTGCCGAAACGCTTCTCCTTCACAAAGTCGGGCACCCAGTAGGTCTGAGAGCTGCAGGCCAGCAAATTCTTTGACATGTGCTCAACACGCACAAACCAGGAAGGAACCGCCTTGTAGATCAATGGCGTATCCGAACGCCAGCAGAATGGATAACTATGCTTAACTTGACCGCTGGAGACCAAATTGCCGCTGGCCTTCAAACTGGCCATGATGTTCTTATCCGCATCCTTAACGTACTGACCTTGGAAATCGGGCACCTCTGCTGTAAAGCGACCGCTATCATCCAAGGGGCAAATGACATCACTGGACTTGGTGATTAAACCGGCTGCCAAGCAGACGCGGTAATCGTCCTCGCCAAAGTAAGGTGCATTATGGACAATGCCAGTACCCGAATCCTCAGTCACATAATCATCCACCAGCACACGATGCGCCTTTACCTCAGCACCACGTTGAGCAAAGTAAGGGAAGAGCGGTTTGTAGTGCAATCCCTTGAGCTTGTCGCCCGTAAACTTCTCCTTCACTTCGTACTCTGCCTCCGTCTTGTAGACGTAGCTCAATCGCGACTCGGCGAGCACATAAAGACGATCAGTCTTCACATCGCGCACCTGGCAAATGACGTAGAAACAGTGAATGAATAAATATGCAAATTTAAAGCAAGAAAAATATTTTAACTCACCTTTGCGTAATTCATTTTAGCATTAACGCAACAGGCGAAATTCGAAGGCAATGTCCAGGGCGTTGTTGTCCACACCAGGAAGTAGGTGTTGGGCAGCGTTACAGCTTCAAGAGCTACCACAACACATGGATCAACGACCTCCTTGTAGTTTTGATTAGCCTCAAAGTTGGATAGCGATGTTGTGCACGCAGTTGAATAGGGCATCACCTTGACACCTTGGTAGACCAAACCCTTGTCGAACAGCTGCTTGAAGATCCACCAGATGGACTCCATGTACCAGGGATACAATGTCTTGTAATCGTTCTTGAAATCAATCCAGCGACCCACACGCGTCACAACAGTTTCCCATTCATCAGCATAGCGCATGACAATCTTGCGACACTCGGCGTTATACGCTTTAATGCCCATTTTTGCCACATCCTCAGGACCTTTGATGTTGAGCAACTTATCGATCTCGAATTCCACAGGCAGACCGTGACAATCCCAGCCGAAGCGACGATCCACGTGGTAACCCTGCTGATAGGCATAGCGTGTCACAATGTCCTTGATGGTACCAGCCAGAATGTGCCCATAATGCGGCAAGCCGGTTGCAAATGGTGGCCCATCGTAGAAAGTGTATCTAGGTGTCATGAAAAAAAACAACAAAAACAATTGTGAGTCATTAGAAGTTTGGCTGATGCAACAATTGCATGCATTTCTTACTTGGGCTTTCCCTTTGAGAGCTGACTGCACTTCTCAAAGATCTTTTCGTCACGCCATTGCTGCAGCACATTGTCTTCTTCAGCAGGAAAGTTGATGTTCTCCGGCACCCGACACACGTCAGCACGCTCAAGTTTTCTTGCAGCGCTCATTTCTGTTTGATTTAATTAATTAAACACTTGTTTATATTTAGATTTTTCAGTATATTATAAATTCCTATACGCACCTCTTCTATTTCAAACTGAATTTCCTGAGGAAAAACTGCGGTGATGGCAACAACATGTGCTGATCAAAGTGACCGCAAGTAAAGTTTCAAAATGTACCATTTAACGTACAAAAATATATCGAAATATACCGTAATTTGTGATGGCCGACTCGGATGCACTTCTTTTGTATTTAGATATTTTTTTTTTTAAATCGTGTATACAAAAAAGAAATTAATAAAATTGTTTTTAGTTTCTGTTATTTTTATTAAATTATAAACTTTCCAATATGTAGTTAATAACAAGCATCTCTCACACCAGAGCGAATAAATCGCAGCGGCAGCGGCGCGAATGCACACCAAAGCGAAGCGAATTCGTTTTGAAGGCGAATTTTTTCCGCAACCGCGCATGTAGCGTTTGTTTCGCTTACCGCCAAGAACGATAAAATTAGATTGCGCAGAAATTTGCTCGTGCTCTGCGCTGATGACGTCACATGTGATGCATGTGTTCAATTTTTGCCTTGTTTACATGTTAAATTACTATATTCTGGATTTGATACAATATAATTATAATAATATAATACGAGACGCAGTTTTTAACTTATAATCATTCACTTTTATTGAAAAAATATTTATTAAAAATCATCACATGTGACGTTTATGCGTTTAGCTGTTTATGCGCAATGTCTTTTTTCATGGCTATCATTTGTTGTCATTTACAATTGCACTAATAGAAGCAATGGCAAAAGTGGAGCTGCTTATTAAATTAGTAAAAAAACATAAAATATTGTACGATATGGAGGACGAGGACTACAAAAACACCAGAAAAAAGGACAAGATATGGAACGAAATTGGATTGGAGCTGGAAGAAAGTGGTAATTATATTGCTTTACCAAATCAATTCCAGTTTTCGTACAATGAAACAGTTGTGTAGTCGATCCAGTTTTCTTTGATCGTTTTATACTAAAGTGTTTTTCACTGCATCCAATGTAATTTGGAAACTGCCACTTAAAAAATTTTCCGCCGATTGCTTCCACATGGTTTCAGTTGGCTCAGGCATGTAAATTGATTCTAAATTTTTTACAATTGCTTCGCCAACATCCGTTATAATGCTACCAACTGTAGAAAATCCAACACGATAGCTGTGCCCAATTGTATGAAAACTGTCTTCAGTTGCAAGGAATCTGTGAAATCAAAAATAACTAATTATTAATTTTTTATATTTTTAGGTGATGAAATAAAAAAAAAATGGAAAAATTTACGAGACTCCTTTTCAAAATATGTGAGGTCAACAAAATGTACTACAGGGCAAGCCGCTGTTCATAAAACATGGATTTGGGCCGAACAAATGGAAAGTTTTCGTCCATTTATTTCGTCTACTAAAACGTCTTCGAATGTCAGTTGCATTGAACCATCTGAACCATTTTCATTCACGGAAGCTTTTCAATGCAAAGAAGAATCACCAGAATCGGATGACGAGATCAATGATGAATTGAACCAATCTATCGTATCAATTCCTGCCGTTGATACTGAAAACCCTGAATTGAAGCGCTTGAAAAGATCTACACCACAACCAACGTTCTCCGTGAAGGATGAAATTGAATATTTGCTAACAAAGAATAAAAAAACGCACGACGGTGTTGACATGTTGTTTATGGCGTATGCCCACACCATTAAAAAATTCAGTCCCAGGAGACAGGCTCAAGTAAAATTTAAAATTGCAGAACTCATTATGGAAGAAGAACTGGCGAGTATTGAGGAAAATTCACCCTGTTAATATTACCTTAAAAAGATTGCCAATCATTCTTCTGTAATGGTGAACTCTTCATGGGAATGCCACTCTGCATTTATGGGATGTACCCAAACTCTTTTATTCCTAATTTAATAATATAATGCTACAATAAGCAATAAAAAAAACAATCTTTTTAAATACTCACGCATTTTTCTAATTTTCTTCTTCAAATAACAACGTTAATAAAACCACTTCTTCATCTGACGAAGACATTTTAGCGAATAGAAAAACCGCGAATAAATTCGCCGCGGTTTATTCGCCGCTGCCGCTGCGATTTATTCGCTCTGGTGTGTGAGATGCTTATTTCTTAAATATACCGATAAGTATATCGATATATCTGCACGCAAAATAGTTACATGTACTCGTCGCAAGTAACGAGTACCGCAACTCAATATTTATGTTAATGAATGCAATTTATCGATAAACGCAAAAAAAAAGAATGTGTACATTTTGTGTTGCCGTGTTTTAATTAGTTAAGTAAAAAGTTCAGTAAATAAATACGAGTGCATTAAGAAAACCAAATAGCTTGGACTAACGTTCGGCGCCGTTGTTTGGCGTATCCTACGCTATTTGAAATTATCTATTTGGTGATTCAACTACAGACAGCTGCGTCTGTCTATCTCATTGGAGAGTGATAAAATGGCACGCCCAATTTTTCCCAATCAGCAAAAGATAGCTGAAAAGTTGATCATATTGAATGACCGAGGCCTAGGAATACTTACGCGCATCTACAACATCAAAAAGGCATGCGGCGACACCAAATCGAAGCCGGGCTTCCTCTCCGAAAAGTCCCTGGAGTCCTCCATCAAATTCATTGTGAAGCGCTTTCCCAACATTGATGTCAAGGGTCTTAACGCTATAGTGAACATCAAGGCGGAGATAATAAAGTCGCTATCGCTGTATTACCACACGTTTGTCGATCTTCTAGACTTTAAGGACAATGTCTGCGAACTGCTGACCACCATGGACGCTTGCCAAATCCACTTGGACATAACACTCAACTTTGAGCTGACTAAAAATTATTTGGACCTGGTGGTCACCTATGTCTCGCTGATGATTGTGCTGTCCCGCGTCGAGGATCGCAAAGCTGTGCTGGGTCTTTACAATGCCGCCTATGAGCTGCAAAATAATCAGGCAGACACAGGCTTTCCACGCCTCGGGCAGATGATACTCGATTACGAGGTGCCGCTGAAGAAGCTTGGCGAGGAGTTCATACCCCATCAGCGGCTGCTGGCCAATGCCTTGCGCTCGCTCACCTCCATCTATGCGCTGCGTAATCTGCCCGCAGATAAATGGCGTGAAATGCAGAAGCTCAGTCTTGTGGGCAATCCGGCAATCCTGCTGAAAGCCGTGCGCACAGATACAATGTCGTGTGAGTACATTTCCCTGGAGGCTATGGATCGTTGGATAATCTTTGGACTATTGTTGAATCATCAAATGCTGGGTCAGTACCCGGAAGTGAATAAGATCTGGCTGTCAGCGCTAGAGAGCAGCTGGGTTGTGGCGCTTTTCCGTGATGAGGTACTGCAGATCCATCAATACATTCAGTCTACATTTGACGGCATTAAGGGCTACAGCAAGCGTATCGGGGAGGTGAAGGAAGCTTACAACACAGCTGTCCAGAAAGCAGCATTGATGCATCGTGAGCGTCGGAAATTCTTGCGCACTGCGCTCAAGGAATTGGCACTGATAATGACGGATCAGCCGGGCTTGTTGGGTCCCAAGGCGATATTCATCTTCATTGGTTTGTGTCTGGCTCGCGACGAGATTCTTTGGCTGCTACGGCACAACGACAATCCGCCGCTGTTGAAGCACAAAGGTGAGTCTCTGCAGTTTATTATAAAGTTGAGACTGTGTAATATTATTTGTTTTTTTTTTCTTGCAGGCAAGAGCAACGAGGATCTTGTTGATCGGCAGCTGCCTGAGCTACTCTTCCACATGGAGGAGCTGCGTGCTCTAGTGCGCAAGTACAGTCAGGTTATGCAGCGTTATTACGTGCAATATTTATCGGGCTTCGATGCCACGGATCTTAACATACGTATGCAGAGTCTGCAAATGTGTCCTGAGGACGAGAGCATTATATTTAGCTCGCTCTACAACACAGCTGCTGGCCTGACCGTCAAGCAGGTGGAGGACAACGAACTGTTCTACTTTAGACCCTTCCGGCTGGACTGGTTCCGCCTGCAGACATACATGAGTGTGGGCAAAGCAGCTTTACGCATCACGGAGCACATTGAACTAGCTCGTCTGCTCGATTCGATGGTGTTCCACACGCGCGTCGTCGACAATCTGGATGAGATACTCGTGGAGACGTCGGATCTGAGCATATTCTGTTTCTATAGCAAAATGTTTGACGATCAGTTTCACATGTGCCTCGAGTTTCCGGCACAGAATCGCTTCATCATTGCATTCCCGTTGATCTGCAGTCATTTCCAGAACTGCACGCACGAGATGTGCCCCGAGGAACGGCATCATATACGCGAACGTTCGCTCAGTGTTGTGAACATCTTTCTGGAGGAGATGGCCAAGGAGGCAAAGAATATCATTACCACAATTTGCGATGAGCAATGCACAATGGCCGATGCTTTGCTGCCCAAGCACTGTGCCAAGATACTGTCTGTGCAATCGGCACGCAAAAAGAAGGATAAATCTAAGTCGAAGCACTTCGATGACATTCGCAAGCCGGGCGACGAATCTTATCGCAAAACACGCGAGGATCTAACCACAATGGATAAGCTGCACATGGCGCTCACGGAGCTCTGTTATGCCATCAACTATTGCCCCACTGTCAATGTCTGGGAGTTTGCCTTTGCACCGCGCGAATATCTCTGCCAGAATCTGGAGCATCGCTTCTCGCGTGATTTGGTTGGCATGGTGATGTTCAACCAGGAGACAATGGAGATTGCCAAGCCCTCTGAGCTGCTAGCCAGCGTACGCGCCTACATGAATGTACTGCAGACCGTGGAAAACTATGTACACATCGACATAACTCGTGTCTTCAACAATTGTCTGTTACAACAGACACAGGCACTGGATTCGCACGGTGAGAAGACCATTGCTGCTCTCTACAACACTTGGTATAGTGAGGTGTTGCTGCGTCGCGTCTCCGCTGGAAACATTGTGTTCTCGATTAACCAGAAGGCGTTTGTACCCATCTCACCAGAAGGCTGGGTGCCCTTCAATCCCCAAGAGTTCTCCGATCTGAACGAACTGCGCGCTTTGGCCGAACTCGTTGGTCCATATGGCATCAAGACTTTGAATGAGACTCTGATGTGGCACATTGCCAACCAGGTGCAGGAACTCAAATCGCTGGTGGGCACCAACAAAGAGGTGCTGATCACACTGCGCACCAGCTTCGATAAGCCCGAAGTGATGAAGGAGCAGTTCAAGCGGCTGCAGGATGTGGATCGTGTGCTGCAACGCATGACAATCATTGGTGTTATCATCTGTTTCCGGAATCTGGTGCACGAGGCGTTGGTCGATGTGCTGGACAAACGCATTCCCTTCCTGCTGAGCTCGGTCAAGGACTTTCAGGAGCATTTGCCAGGCGGCGATCAGATACGTGTCGCCTCCGAGATGGCTTCAGCGGCTGGTCTGCTGTGCAAGGTGGATCCCACGCTGGCCACCACACTCAAATCAAAGAAACCCGAATTTGATGAGGGTGAACACTTGACTGCTTGTCTACTGATGGTCTTTGTGGCTGTCTCTATACCAAAGTTGGCACGCAACGAGCATTCCTTTTACCGGGCCACCATTGATGGCCACTCGAATAACACACACTGCATGTCGGCGGCGATTAACAATATCTTCGGCGCGCTATTCACCATTTGCGGACAGAACGATATGGAGGATCGCATGAAGGAATTCCTGGCTTTGGCCAGCTCATCGCTGCTGCGTCTGGGGCAGGAGTCGGACAAGGAGGCGACACGCAATCGCGAGTCCATCTATTTGCTGCTGGATGAGATTGTCAAACAATCACCGTTTCTCACCATGGATCTCCTAGAGTCCTGCTTCCCCTATGTGCTAATTCGCAATGCCTATCATGGTGTCTACAAGCAGGAGCAAATATTGGGATTAGGTCTCTAGAATCCATGTGAGGGGCAACTGCAGCAGACGCGTATTTCTATTCCGAGTATTTTCCTAGCTGCTGGTAATCGATAATAGATCATTGTGCTTTATGCCAACGAATAACGAGTACATAATTATTATTCTATTGTTAAACATACATATATGATAATCTTCCTGATGATATAATACCCCAAAAAACGAAATCATGTCTAAACTACACTAGGCACAAGTATTCTGCATTTTGATACATTATTACGTATAAATAAAGTACACATGTAAACCAAATCCGTTGACTTTTTTTCAATTATAATCATTAAAGATAAGTTTTTGATTAAACGGAGAACTAATGCTGAAGACAAAGAAAAAAGACTTCAGAAGTTGAATCAAAAATTCTAGTTCAACGTCTTTATCGTAGTTCGGTTATCAAGAATGTCAGAAAAATTAAGTATACGTATTGTACTTACAGTATTTACTTGCATTTATTGGTATTACTCGTGTGTATATTAAATGTGTATTTAATTCTTGTTCTTTTCGCTTTTCTTGGGAAAAATCTTCCACAATATTAAATTATTTGGTCACGTTTAATGTTACTTCTTAGGTTTGTGTACAAATACTTTTTTGTTTCGTTTTGTTTGTAGGTAAGTAATAAAATATGTTTAGTTCTTCAATGTGAATTCGATTTCCCTAGCAAATACATATGAAAGTATTATATTTATTGTGTGTATGCGTGTGTGTATAAGTTTCAATTCCACTACAAGATTTATCGTCTGCATTTAATACCTTGTCAGCGTCAAATATTGAGGAAATTTCCAAAAATTAATGTTGGTGCATAAGTATATAGTCATATTTTTGGGATTATCTCAGTTTAAAGCCTGCAGCTGTCAATCAAATAATAAGACTAATAGCAAAATAACAAAAAAAGTTATCTTATCTCAATTTTGAAATAATTTGATAATGGGACAAATCAAAATAATATTGAATAATTTCAATTCGGTCGAAGCGTCGTCTCATCTAGGTGAAACCAATTAAAAAACACATATTCGTCACGTAATCCTAATCTGCTGAAGTCCTACAATATTTTTGGTTAAATATACCACAATCACTACTTGCTGCTAGAAAGCTGGCTGTATTTAATCGTAATCGTAACAATATCTTTAAATTTATCTTTAGTTATCTACATTTAAGTGTCACTAATTATACAGATATTGTATTATCAATGCGCTTTTCGAATATTTGACTAATTATTATGATTCTTTTATTAGATTGAGTTTTGTTCTGTGAAAATGTTGATTCCTCAATTTTGTTAATTCCATTCTCACTTTTGTTGTTGTTGTTACATTTTGTTTTGTTTTTTTTTTTTTTTTTTTGCAATCAGTCAGTCAGTTTAGGCATCTGTTGACTTACAAATTGTCGTCATTGTCTTTTGTTTTGTTTTATTTTGTTTGTTTTCTCAATATATAAAAAAAATCACGAAATTCAAGGGGAAAGCATAGAAAATTCATGTTTGTTTTTGTTTATGTTGTTCCTTTGTTATTAAATTAATTAAAATCGCAATGTTGCTAAACTTGTTTAAAGCTCTCGAGTACAAAAATCGTGTCAAATGAAAAAAAGCTTCGAAAACTCCTTTTCCGCTTCCTTTCCGCCATCATATTATGCGGAAATTTCAACACAAATTTCCTCTGTGTATATTATTGCATTCTTTTTGAATTTTCCTGTGTATATTTTTTGTTTTTGCATTCTGGTTAACGCTTAACGCTAATTTAGCATAATATTTCGTATCGTAATATTAGTTCCTCTATGACAATCATCTCTTTTCGAATATAAAAGCCTACAAATATGAGTACGGTTATATTAATGCTTGAGTGTGCTAGACGAACTCCTCCTGCTCCAACCAGGGATGCTGCAGACACTCCGCTGCCGACGCCCTTATGACCGGATTATACTCGAGCATGGGTAGCAAAAAGTCCGAGAACTTCTTCGCCTCCACCGGATCCCAGTCGTACTTCTCCACAAGCACATTCAACAGACTCCAGGGCTTCAGCTTTGTGATATTTCTTAGGCTGCCTGTAGTTCACAATTATTTCGTATTATTCTCAAATTCCTTATGAAGTAAGCAACAACCTACCATAGCTCGTGAAGTACTTGAGTCCATGCTTGCCACGCAGTATCACCGATTGCGGTATTGATCCAAGCAACTCCACAATGTGCGCCAGATGATCCTCATCTCGGCTATACGACTCGCCTGCATGTGGATCAAAGAGATAATCTCCCGTGGCCAGCTCGAAGGCCAAGCACGCTGTGCTCCAGATATCGGCGGTATAGTTATAGGGCGCGCCCAGAAGCACCTCGATGGAGCGATACTGTCGTGTCTGTATGTCCTCCGTGAAGTGATGGTACTGGGGAGAAATTGGTATTATATTATATTACTACTTTAGTCTTTTCGTTTATATAAACTAGTACTTTTCTTCTTAATATTATATTTATTTATTATCTGTTAAATATTACTAGAAAGTGACTTAAGTTTTTATACTTTTATTTTCACAGAACTTGCAAAATATTTTTAAAACAAAAATTTATTAAAATCATATTATTCATTCAAAATCAATTATACTTAACGAACTGGGGTTACAAAAATGGAATAATGTCAATCTCAGTATATTATGGGAACTTGAAAGCTCTATCTATCTAAGCAAAAATGTAATTACTTTGCGATTGTTCGTTAATAAAAAAAGTATCAATCATATCAATCCTTTTTTTTTTTATCAAAATTTGTATAGCTACCATAATATGGTAATTTAGTATTTAATATAATAATAATATCCTTTACAATCATTAACGATCGATTATTCATTATTTCAGTACTCCCATCATAGCAGACATTGCACACCACATTATTATAGATTGACTAATCATCCTATTCTTATTTATTTGTATTAGTAAATTTCGTGATAATAATGATTAAAAAGCAAAATACTACACAATTATTAATAAATAAAATATTCTTATCAATCGAAGATTGCAGTCTTAATTGTTTCTGTACTCCCATTAATTAATTGATATTATATAGGTCGACTTATCGATCAATTCTTATAAATTTGTTTTAGAGTATTTCTTTATAGGATTATGTAATTAATAAACGATCTACTACACAATTATGAAAATAAATATTCTTAGCTATTAACGATTGGAGGCTTAATTATTTCCGTACTCGATAAGTTGATATAGAAATATTTAGCAGAGGATGGTTGCTCCCATCTTAGCAGCCATCCCCTGCTAACATTCTTATTGACTTTCAATTTTAGATTTAGTTGTACTACAATGATCGACTAATTGTCAAATTCAAGATATAATATAGTTATATATTTTATATTCTCAACTTGACAATTTTTATACTCACATCGTAGCAGGCATTGCCCAGATCGGCGATCTTCACCCTCACGTTGCTGTTGTTGATCAGCGATTGTATTGTGTGCGTATAGGATTGCCCCTGACTCTGGCTCTGGTTCTGCGAAGGAATGGCATTGGCATTGACATTAAGTTTAGCTGTAGCAGTTGTAGTTGTTGTTGTTGTGGCTGTCGATGTGGCTGTGGCTGTTGTCCTGCCAATGTTGTCAGTGCTTGTAGCAGTTGCAGTTGCAGTTGCTGTGGTTGCAGTTGCAGTTGATGGTGGCACGATATGCGTAAACGAGTACGTGCACGTGCTTGTGGTGCTGCTGGGAGCTGAAGATGGTGCAGTGGCAGTAACAGTGGCAGGTGTGGCACACACAGAGGCGGGGTCAGTTTGGGATGTGGTTGCAGTGGCAATTGTGGATGTGGTAAGCGTGGCATTGGTATTGGTGTTGGTATTGGTATTGGAGGTGGGGCTGTTGTTGCTATCGTGGATCGTGTTGCTGTTGTTATGTGGTTGCTGTTGTTGTTGTTGTTGATGATGTTGCTGTTGTTGCTGTAGTGTCGTGCACGTGCTTTGAGTATTTGAGTTCGCATTCGAGTAGTTGTTGGTGGAGCAGTTAAAGTTGCTGCCGGCATTCGAGTTGCTCACGTTGGCATTCGGGGGCAGCTGCTTAACAGGTGTTTAAGTGTTTACGTATGTATGTGAAATGTAAGTGAGTATATATTGTATGTATGTATATCGATCACACAAGGAAAGAAAAGAAGAAAAAGAACACATATTTTTTGTTTTGGTTTTTTTCTGGTGCAATGCATAAAATAACATTAATCAAAGACTCCATTCGACATTCAACCTGATGCCATATAGATCGCGTATATTGATTGCCGATCGGAGTTATAAAGCGTTACAACATTCAGAACACAATTCACATGTAAATTGGGCGGTACAATAACAATCTACTCGTTTCTTAAGCTCGGGTTGTGGAACATGTTTAATGTGTAGTATTTGATGTCTAAAAGCGTGTGTGGTAAACATCTAAAGCTAAAGCCAGAGGTGTACACATAATAAACACATTAACTTCGTAACACAGGTGTACATGGAGTTTATCGACTGGATATGGATTTTGTGTAGATCTCGGCATTGTTTAACATATGTGTGTGGGTGTAAATAACAAAAGCATAATGATCAAAATCAATGGAAAAGCTCTAGCAATCTCTAACAATCATTTATCCCGAACAGAAGTATGGTTAACGAGTAACTAGTAACGAGTAGCGAGAATTTTTCACTAAGAAATTAATGAGACCGAAGGGTGTATTAAGTTATTTTTAGTTATGCATAAAATAAAGAACGCAAAAATATATACGATGGGAGGGCATAATTGGGAACTAGCTCTATGAGCCCCTAATTCCGTATATTAACAGAGTTAATTGGCGAGCAACGAGAAGAACTTTGAACTAAGCGGTTAACAAGTAAATTAAACAAGAAGTTTCTTTGGCGACTCCCCTTTCATTTCAGGCAGGATTATAATGAAATAAGCGGTATTATCAAATGAAATTTATAGCTTAAGTAAATGATAATTATCAATTGACAAATATGCATTGCTTTAACAATCTCTATTAATCCCCAATCCCAAAACATTAGTTTAGTAGCGAGTAACGAGTAACGAGAACGTTCAACTAAGCAATTAACGAGTGAACAAACTAGGAAGTTTGGCTCTCATTTCGTAGGCAAAGCGTTTTAAACAAATTGAGAACATTTGGAAACCAGCAGAACAATCCTCTTCCTCGAGAGAGGGGAAAACTTTAGACATTACCTTATCGGGATTTGGGCAAACGTTATTCGTAATGATATTAACGTCTTGCTCGGTAGGCGTGTCGCTGGCAATGGTGCTATTATCACCGAGGGTGTCGTTGTCAGTGTCCTCGTCAAGGTCGCGGTCAATAGAAGACTGCGCCGATGAATAAGGCCAAAAGATGATGATGAAAATGAAGACATTTTTGTTTTGTGTTTGGTCCAAAAGAAAAAGCAACACAGAAAATCAAATGAAAAATACATATATATGGTATGACATATACATGATGTCTGATGTACATATGCAGGAACGAGTTGAGTGCATAAAATCGCGACGCGAAACCTGCAAAGTGCGAGCGAGAAGGCTTCTTGAAGGGATCGTACTCACCTTGGCAGTGATTTTCTTCTCGGCGCGATATCGATTGCCTAAATTCGTATTACCTCCTCCGGTAATGGGACTCTCGACTCCGGTCACGCTGAGCAGACTGATGCCATTGCACTCGTTGTCGCCAATCAAGCTGGAGTACTTGGAGGCCAGCGAGGAGGTGGTGTTGGAGTTGAGCGTGGACGAGGTGGTCGTGTCGTCCTTGTCCAGCGAGGACATTACTATGGCGGCCAGTGGCGTCGATGATGTAGAGTTGTTCGCTGTGCTGTTGCTCGTGTTCGTTGAGCCATTCGGTTCGATCAGTGGCCACTTGGCCCGCGTCTTTGTCTGCTTCTCTATCGAACTGACTGCGAGTGGAGAAATGGGAGGAATTAATAACAGAAAGAGAAATAGAAACGAGTGCCCTCGAAAGGAAAGAAGTAAATTATAAAGTATAATCCCAAATAACTTCCAAGCTAATATTGTTTTCGACCGGTACAGCTACAGACCTCTACTAGTCTATGCTCCGCACCTTATAGGGACATCTGATTCTTTCTACGAACCTAATATTTCGTACATATTGAAATTCTAAGAATGGGATTATTAAGGACTCAAATATTAAAAGCTACAGCCGAGTGTGCTCGACTTTAGGATACTTGCTACCTATTTTTACAGAAGAATCTAAGAAAATTTAATCCTAAATAATTTCCCTGTTTATACTGTTTATGAAAATTCTAACAGCGTGATTATTAGGGGTTTAAATATGATACAAAAAAAAAGATATAATCAAGTATGCTCGACCTAAGTTTGTTGTATAAATTATAAAATTAAATAAAATAACTTCCAAATTAATTTTGCCTTAATTTTATAGGATGAGCATGACAAAATGCCTTAGCAAATATAAGATAAATACAATATACAAAAATATAGTCACTGATCTTGAAAGGACAGTCGAGAGTACTACTCTTTGGGATACTCGCTTTCCATTTTTCAAAAGTGCTAAAGATCTATTATTCTCTAAATAACTTCCAACATTCTAATCTAATTCTAAAAGGGCGATTTCTTGTAAACAATCCGGTTAAAATATTGCCGATATTTTCTTTAACGGAACCTGATCATTACCCTATTTATCGGTTAAGACTAAGCAAAAATAGCTTATTACCCTTAGAAATAAGAATATCAAATAATATGCCAACTTACTATACGAATCGGGAAAATCGGCACCCTTGACGCGCAGACTGTTGATCTCGTCGTCGATCTGTTGATTCATGGCCGCCGCATTATCGATCACCAGCAATATGTTTTCGGGCTTGATGTCCGTGTGGATGATGCTGCACTTGCTGTGCAGATAGTCGAGCCCCTCAAGCACTTGCTTAATGATGTTGCGCACCTGGGTTATCGCCAGTCCTTGGTAGTTGTTCTTCACAATCAGCTTGTACAGACTGCAACCCAGTGCCTCGAACACGAGGCAGGTGTGAACACCATTCACGCCACGCACTGTAAAGTGATTCATCAGTCGGACAATGCGCTCGCGCTTCACATCGAGGGAATCCGCATCGCGAATCGCTTCCAGTAGGCGAATCTCATCCGCTGCAGTCTCAATATAATGCGGAGCGCTCTTCACCACCTTCAGCGCCACATATTTCTCATCCCTAAAGGGTAAATAGGGAAAGGTTAATCATCCATTGAGAAGGTGTCTTTCTGGCGTCAACTCACTTGAGATCTCGACAGAGCCACACGGTGGAGAAGTGTCCCCAGCCGAGTTTGCGCACAACACGAAACCGATTGTCGAAGATGTCGCCAATGACCACGGGATGATAGCCTCCACGGCAATACTGCGAGGCATCCTCCTGCTCCTCATCCGAGCCATAGAGGCTGCTGTCCGGCGAATCCGGATAGATCTCATCCGTGGTGCTCAATGTGCCGCGTGGCTCCGAGCTGCAAGTGGTAAACAAAGCAATCAAATTAGTTCAAGCAATGGAAATATAAATAGAATTTCTGTCATCAAAGCATAGTTCGATTTATTTGCCCCTCTGTCAAAGTAACCCACATGAAAGTGACCAAGTCGACATCCACATGCTGAACTCCCACGCGAGACACTTCCTTTGTCTCCACTAGCTGCTGCTGTTGATGTTGATGTTGCTGTTGCGGCTGCTCCACCACCGTGGGCGGCAAATTAATCGTCAAGGGTTGCTCCCTCGGCGCCAAATAGTTCTCGAGTATGCGTTCCCTGGGCGAGATGGGCTCAAAGTTGAGCCCGGACTTGCGATGACCTTTGGGCCGCTGTGATTGATGGCGCAGTGCGATGAGTATCGGTCCGGCCGAGACACAATTGCGCTTCTTGGTGAATCGCTTGCGATCGCTTCTCCTCCACCTCCAGCATTGCCTCCGCTGCCGCCTCCTGCGCCGCTCGCTTCTCCTGCTCGGACACAAAGTTGAACTCGCAACTCAGCTCCTTGGTCACCTCGACGGAGGCATTCGTTGGCTGCTCAGTGACCACGACAACGGTATTCCAACGCTTGAATAGATGCATCAGGAAGAGAAAGAAGAGCAGCATGCAAATCTTCACCGCATAGACAAAGACCACATCCTGCGAAAGTGTGCCAACAACATGATCCAGCAGTTGACTTGCTCGACTAGCAAAGATTGCAAGCAGTTGATAGTAGTGAACGTAATGCTCTGCAAGTTGTGACCAGTCGATGCTCCAAGGCGACAGCGAAACCGATGTGGCATTGGCCTCCTTGGGGCATGTGGCAGTCAGCAGCTCGGCGCTGTGATGCATCCACCAGCTGTCCATGTTAGGCAATGTGATGGTCGATTGAAAGTGTTCGATTGATGTTCTCTTTTTTATTTAGTCGGTTTTATTGGATTTGCCGATTTTCGCGCCTACATTGCACCATCCGCAAGTGCAAGTAACTAAGCGTTTGGGGGACGACGCCGAGGGGGGAGGCAGAGGGTGGCTAACACCGACGACCTTGACTTTCCTATGCGTTGGCGGCTTGCGTTAGTTTTCGCACGCGTTGCAAACTGTTTGCACTCGACTTTTTTTTTGTATGTTGTTTTTTTTTTATATTTTTTGTACTATGTATTGAAGACGCCTTACATAACGTTGCCGTCGTTCGCTTCGTGTCGGGGGAGGTGGTTGGGAGGTGGGGCAACAGCGTTGAGATGGCTGACGATGTGAACGTGGAGGTAAATAAATAAATCGCACAACGCAAAAATTTTAATTATGAAAAGTATCTGTATCTGTAGCAGCTTTTCGTTTTTGTTGCTCGTCGACCGTTTCGCTGGCGAGAATGCTGAAAACTGTTTGCGCTTCTGTATTTCCTAAAAGCATTTTCCCCCCAAACCAAATGAGCAAAAGAATTCAATTCGTGCCATCGCGATGGCGAGCATTTTTCCTTCAGCTTAGTTCAGTGTTGTTGTCACTACTACTACAACTACTACACAAAAGTGCATATATGTAGATACATATGTAGACAAGCACACATATGCATATGTATATGTGTATACATCCAAAAATGTACACACATACTTATTTATATTCTTAGCTATCTATATTTTGGCGTCATTATCCAATGTACTTCATCAACTCATCGTCGACGTCGACGTTGTCGTTGTTGTTGACGACGCGGCGGCAAGTGCCGGTCATGGAATACACAGCGAGCAAACTTCATTATCATCACAATGTTGATCATCATCATTGCGTTATCTTCGGCACTGTGCCAAAATTTGCCTCTCTGCAGAGGGGTATTCAACATCAAGGATTTCGTTCGCTTTTCGTCTGACTTTAATTTTAAGTTCATTAAATGAAAACCAAGCAGTCTGTGAATATTGATTTCTCCCCTCTCCCAACTCCACCCTACGCTAATAAAGCACTTACTCCATGCATGACTCACCCTAATGCACAAAGCGAAACACACACGCACCTTGCATCTTATGCTTAGCTCCCTCTTTCTCTCTCTCTCTCACTCACTCACGCTCACACACAGTTACTCTCTGTTTGCGCACGGAAAGAAGAAAAAAAAAGCAAGTGTAATTTTCAGCTTCTGCTTTGGCTGCTGTTGTTCTGTTCTTGACGTGCTTGCTGTTGTTGTTGCTGTTGCTGATTCCTCAATATTATTATTTATAGATGTGGCATATAAAAACAATAAATCGCTGTAAAAATATGTGCAAATAACATACAAGCCACTTTAGCGTGTGTGTTTTTACAGTTGCAAGTGAGTGTGCGAATGAAAAAACGTCATAGTTTACTCAAATGCAGCATAGGTAACGGTTTCTTGGCATGTATGAATGCGAATGTCACAGATACATACATACATCGTACATACGTGTGCACGTGTGTGTGTCATTTGCTTGCAGGGGGGCACGACGCCCGTTTTTGGCGTCACGTGGCGATTTTGTGGTTGAAGCAAATTAAAAAACGTAAACAAACCAAAGTAACCATTGGAGTGGTCATTGTATGAATGTGCCATATGTATGTATGTATGTATGTCTGAATGTATGTATGTAAGCTAGTGTGTACTTTCGTATACTCACACATGCATACGAGTATGTGTGCTAGAGTGGGCGGAAAATAAAAGTTCGCTGCGAACCTAACCGCAAATATCGAAAATAATATTGAAATTGTTGTCCTATTTGCTCAGTGAAAGCACAGTGGGCAGAAAATAATAAAATATAAATGAAATACTTAGCTCGCTTAACAATTTACATGTTCTATTAAAAATCTAGGAAATTAAAATAATTTTAAGAAACTGTTTATACTTTACAACTAATATTTATCTTTTCAACAAATTTAAATTTTGTAAAATTCTTTTCTTACTTTTTGTTTTAGAAATTATATTTTTTATTATAGATTCAATTCATTAATTTCTAAAATAATTTTAGGAAAAGCTATTTTATTTTGTTTTAGAAATTGTATTTTTTATTGTAGATTCAATTCATTAATTTCTAAAATAATTTTAGGAAAAAGCAATTTTATTTGATTTTAAAAATTTAGTTTTTTTTATGACTTTAACAAATTTTTAGAAATTCTTCAATCAAATTAAATAATAGTATTGAATATATACTAAATGTAAGAATTTAAATAGTTTTTTTAGTCAACATATCTTTGTGTATATGCCCGTCAATGCAATTTCTATGGTTCAGAGCATTAAATGCTGAATTCCTCCCTATTTTGCTTCTGAGATATTCAGCTTTCTAAATATGGACGGAAGGTCAGACAGACAAGGATAAACTTTTAGTCGTTGGTACCTGCAAGGAATACATACTATACATACACAAAAGTAATGAAAATATATTACATTAAAAAAAGTCGTATATCCCTTTCTCTAAAATGTTCTGTCATAAGCTAATGCGACCATTAACTAACTAAATGCTACCTTATCGCTGGCATTTCGATCGACTGATTAGGTGCTGCCTTTGCACGCTTCTCTCTTGCCACTTGCCACTGTGCTCTGTGCCCTGAGAACACAAACACTCGGTTGACCTGTCAACACAGTGCTGAGGAGGTGCTCATTGGCTCGATGAATTTAATTGAGCCCACGTCGCGTCGTGGCACGTGGCGAATGCCATTAAAGCCAAATCTAAAAATGAGTTTAAATCTATGACTAACCCGAGGAGATTTAGCCACTCTCTCACTCACTGCCTAACGAAAAATCGTCGCAAGGTTGTCGAATCGATGTGACACACGAGATGGTAAGTGATAGATTGAATTTATTTTAGGCTAAACTCATAACAAACAACAAGTTCAATGACTACGCGTTTATGAGCAATATACGCATACAAGTTTGTCAGAATTCCAATGACTAATCTGCGCAAGTAATTTTCAAGGATTTCGAAAACATAAAAAATAGCATTAAGAAAGTCGTATTAAAAGTACTCGACTACAATGTTCTCTTTTTTACCCGCTACCCATAGGGCAGAATGGTATTATAACTTTGTGGCTACAGGAAATGTATGTAACAGGCATAAATGTATGTAACAGGCATTCGACCCCATAAAGTATATATATTCTTAATCAACGACTAACCTTATAAACATCTAGATCTAGATCTAGTTATAGGTATAATTTTGCAATAGACAAATTGTTCTGCATTGGTGTGTTTTTTTTTTCGTTTACTTTACAGTCGAAGTTTTATAGACAAATTGTTCTGCATTGGGCTGCAATCCATTGAAATTCTATGAACTAATTCCCATTTAAACTTATGCATCCGCAAAGATGGACGAACGGAAATACAGACAGGATTTAAAGGAAAGTGTAGTCTACTTTACAGCGTGGCATATGATTTCTCCATTTTTATATTTACATACTCCACTCTACAACTCTTTGTTACGCACTTGCAATGAAGTTAGGGTGTAAACTTATTTGCATACAAAAAAGTAACACAAAACGCATTCTGGATGGCGTCAATGTGGTTGTTTTCTATTGTTTTGTGTACCAAATGTTTCCTTAATGATTTCTTTGTTCAATATTAGAGTTGAGGGAGTCTTGAGCGTAGTTGATTTTATTCCTAAATATACTAAATGTGGCATGAATCATTTCTTTGTTTAAAATGTTAATTTAAGGAATACATGCCGCAAATGGTTGCTTAATATTGTAAATATTTCTTGAGTCATTTCTTTGTTCAATATTAGAGTCTAAGAAGTTTTCGTCACTACTTTGCTCTTTAATATTTAAAGTGTGCATTGACTCATTTCTTTGATTAAAATTTGACTGACGTTTTCTTCTCTGCTTTACATACTAAATGTTTCCTGAGTCATTTCTTTGTTTAATAACACTGTTAAAGGAATCGTCACTACTGAAAGTCCTTATTCCTTGGCATTTTAAATGTTCATTGACTCGCTTTCTTTGTTGGAATTATAATTGAGGGAGATATCATTCGGTTGTTGCTTGATTTATCATATTAATAATTAATTGGTTTTATATATGTAATCATTAAATCACTTTATTGTTGAAAATAATAATTTCAAAAGGATGACATTGATGATTTTTGGTTGTTTAAGAAGAAAGAATTTGCCTTGCTGCCTTATATTTATTTTGATAATTTCTTTATTTTTTATTATTTAACATTTTAAAGGTTCATTCAAAGGGATGGCATTGATGATATTCTTTTCATTATTGCTTTCTTTGTTCAAGAGTCATCGTTATAAGTTTTAGGAAATGGAATTTTCCTTGCTTCTTGATAGTTATTTTAATCATTTTTTTATTCAATGCCATATTTTTGCTTTGCTCTTTAATATTACAAATGTTCATCCACTCGCATTAAATTTCAAAACTTACCCGAATAATTTTTATTTAAATGTTTATAGATTCATTTACTTGTTTGCAATTCTAATTAAAGGAAACATCACCAATATTTTCCTGTTGTTCAACATACCAAATGTTTTGCTAAATAATTGATATGCTTAAAATGATATGTTTCCCTTTTTACCCCCCTTAAAAATGATGAGAGTAAGAGAATAAAGAGTCTACTCACAGGCTGACGAAGGGTCCTCGCAGAGCGGGCATATCGCGGCGTCGATTGAGCGGCGGAGAGAGGGACAGCGAGAGGAAGTCCTGCTGGGCCTTGTCCTCGTCCACGATGCTCGTCGGAGTGCTGTAGATGCGCGTGGTTGGCAGATAGCCAATCTGCTGCAGGAAATCGTCGCGATACGAGAGCTTCGTGGTCGACTGCGAGGACGTCAAAGTGCCCAGCGACAATGGCTGATGCACTGCAGCCGGGCCATGATGATGCAAGTGCAGATGATGCGCAGAGGCAACGGCCGGCGATGCCACATTCACATTGACATGATGATGTGGCGTTGGATGGAAGTGGGGATAGGGTATGGGACCCGGAGTTGCTGTGCCAGCATTACCAGCACCTCCTCCGCTGCCGCCACCGCCGCCGCCACCGCCGCCGCCACCGCCGCCGCCTCCCCCGCTGCCATAGCCACCATGTCCATGGGCATGGGAGAGAAAGGGCGGCGTTATGATCTTGTCATCGAAGCTCCGACGAAAGCTGAATCCCTTCAGCGAATTGCTGTAGTTGCGATGCGACAGCGGCGAGCTGCCCAAATCAATGCTGGCCGCCGGTCCCAACAGTTTCATCGTGCTCAGGAAATTCGGCGAACCCCCGCTGCCCGCTGGACTCAGTGTCTGTGATGGCGTCTGGGTTTTGCCGCTGGCCGTGGCAGTTGCACTGCCCAGCATGCTGAGGGCGGGCGAGGTGCGCAGCTGGGGACTGCCGCCGGCTGTGGTGGAGGATGCTGTGGTGCCGCTGCACACCGAATTGCCCGACGAGAGCGGCGGCGAGATGGCGCTCAGCGTTGAGATGCCGCTGTCACTGCTGCATATGCCGGCCGGCAGTGTGTGTGTGTGTGAGTGCGTGTTGTGATTGTGCAACAGCGGCGTGTGTGTGGGCGAGATGAGATGATGCTTGTAGCCGCTGCCAGTGCTGCCATTGCTGCCGCCACCGCCGGCGCCATTGGCAGCACTCACCAGACCGGCCATGCCGCTGCTGGGCAACACTGGAGCCAGCTTGGCAAGTTGCCCGCAAAACTGCGACTGCGATTGCGATTGCGAAAGCAGTAGACAGCAGAAGTTCGCGATGCGTTTTGCGGATGTTGTTAAGACTTTCTTTCTTTGTTGTACCGCTCTTGGTTGTGCTTATTTTCTCTTGCTATTGGGGGAAAGAATTGCGCTTTGTCTCGCCGCCTAGCTACATGGTGTCTTTGTTGTCCTCGTCGTCGTCGTCCACATCCTTGCTGATACTGATACCGGGGTGTTATTTTGGGCGGATTACGCGATTGAGCTGCGGCCTAGAAGCCAGCAAGCGAGCTCATTGCCAATTGGAGACATCATCGCAACGATAAATCTAGTACTTAGTTTTATGTAGCATACTTTTGTGCGTAGGGAAAATCAATGAAGCCCCTCTCTCTCTCTTTCTCGCTCCCACTCTTTCTCTCTCTTTTTGTACTGGCTATAACAACATTTTAATGCATTTTAAGCAGCCGTTTTTCCATTTTTCGCTTTTCACTTTGCTTTGTTGTAACCCAAATTGCGCATGAAAAATCAACACACATGCACAAATGCCGTACACCATACACACTAGCACACACACGCGCACACATACACGACGACCAACACCAATACGAACACGAACGCCTATAATTTTTCATCAACTACAATTCGCTTGGGTTTGGTTTTTTTTCTTTGCTTTTTTGCTTTTGCGTTCGCTTCTTTCGCCCGTTGCAATTTGAAATGTATTTAACTTCCTTGCGTCCAATTACAAATTGCCACGTTTATGTTAATTTTCGGTAATCTTTGATTTTAATTGAGCAGCACAGGAAGAATGTGAAAATTAAACAAAATGTTAATAGCACTTTGGATTTTTCGCAGTTACAACTTTGCAGTGCGTCGCGCACGAACTCTCCGACTGCCTATCGGTTTCTGACCCGTAAAAACTCTGCAGCGAAGTTTCGCTGAGCCGCCTCCACTTACACTGCCCAGCCTCAGGTCTCTCTCACTCTCTCTCTGTCTTTCTTTCTCTCAGTCAGTGGCCGAAGGACAGCGCATGTGTCGGCTTTACAGTTACTTTATGAGCACTGCACAGGCATCTCAGACAAAGCACCAACCAAAACAAAACAAACCAATGCAAGAGTGCGTGAGAACCCAGAGAGAGTGAGAGCGCTGAAAAAAAGCTCACTTCCACATCTGCCGCCAGTCAGCTGTCAAAAGTTTTGTCATAACACAGTAACAAAACAAACGGGACGCGGCCTGTTTGTTTACCAATGCAAAGCCAGAAATAAATGAGTTGCGCTTACAGCGATGTTGAGCTTTTGATGAAACTCTGGACTTGCCAACTTATTCAACGAAGTTCAAATACTCTAATTGAAAACACGAAAGGAGTTTTGTTTGTTTATATAGTAGTTTTATTGATTTCGGTTTTCATTCTGTTTTGTGGCAAATTTAAATTTGAAAACAATTGTTAATTTTAAATGTAAATTTTGGAATTATTTTGTTTTTTATTCTTTTTGTTTTTTCGCTTGGACTCGTTAGAACAATAAATACACACGCAAAACTTTAAAATGTAATTATCATTAATCGAATTTTATATAAGTAGTATATAAGTATGTATGTATAGTGGTTGTGTATTGTATTTGTATTGCATGTACTATGTGTATATACTACACACATAATTGATATCAATGATATAATAACATGCACGATATTATTAAATTGGTTTGGGACTAATTGCGTTAATTTACAAAACACATATATATGCATGGGTGAAGAATATTTCATTGTTATCGAATAAAATACTTGTATGCTAAACAGAAGTCTAAAATCCAATACAATTTAAAATAATACACATTATTTTCTTTCTTTTCTTTGATAGGTTAAAGTCTGCAATACTTTGTGGACAATATTGTACTTGCAATTTTGAATAACATTTAAATGGGGGTTAACTACTTTCGAGTGGCCTGGATTTAATACATTTACTTCTTTTTTTTTGTATAGATTTTCTCATTTTACAAGAGAATTCTAATTTCCATTTCAATTGGGTGCAATTCTAGGTTCATTTTTGTTTAACTTGACTTATGTATTTACATTTTGCAGTTAATATAAATGGGCCTCCTTCGATGCAGTGACCCATTCTTTAACAAGAGCAACAGTTTATTGAATTTTCTTTACATACATATTTTTTTTTTTAACAATTTAGTTGTAAACCTATTTTGAAATTTAAAGAGATGATACAAAAAATAATGGTCACAGGTTTCGTACGCCACACGAAAGAGCGATCAGTTTTTAACAATAAACAATTACAATCTTCTTTTTAATAATGATTTTTTTTTAGCTAAGATGCAGCTTGCATTCACAGAAACAGACACACACACACTCTCGCAAATGCAAAATAAATTATTGAAATTTCTATATAAAAGATATAAGAAGCAGTTTTAACAGGTTACAATCCGATGCAATCAATTAAATCAATTTGAATCAAATGGAATCGAATCAAGGTCAGCAAATAGTCCAAAGTGTTTATTTTATATATAAATTTCTTTACGTTTGTTTTTAAATATAGTGTGTATATATATAGAAGTATTTAATTAAGTTAACTTTTTTGCTCGATCTTACTAAGGTTGACATACATAGTATATGTGTTATAATTGTAAGTACGCGTATATATATATATATAATTTTTGTTTGGTTGATACGGTATATATGTGGAAATAACACTTTGGGTTAGTTGTATCTATGTATGTAAGTATCAAATATCGTAATTGATTAGATAATATGCATTTGCAGATTAAATACCTACAGCACATGAATATTATGAATATCGATTACATATGATGAACTTCATGTGTGTGTTTGTGTGTGTGTGTATGTGATGTGTGAAACATTCTCAATTCAGTTTAGTTTCGCGCTTCGTCTAGGATTATGGAAATAATTGAGTTTGTATCGGATCGATTAAAACTTTGCCAGCGAGCTGCCGCTTTACAATTAAGATCATCATATATTTTTTCTTTTTTAAATTAGAATTAAGTTCTAAAGCTTACAATAAATATATATATTAGGTATGTGTGTGTTTATATATATCTTGTTTTTGTTTGTTGTTGTTGTTTCCATGCTGTCTAACATACCCAAATTGTTAACAAAAAGTTGCAATTTAAATAGTTTAAAAAATGTGTGTGGCTGTTCAAAACGCTCTCATGATTTGGGTGTTTGTGTCTCTCGCTTGAAGCATGAACCTAATATTTTTGCTTAACCATATCTAGATTGAAGGAAGAGAGAAGGGGGAAGAGAAAGAGAGAGAAAAAGTATAGTGAAAAATTAAAATATAATGTTAAATTTAAGTTTCAAAATCAAAACAGTTCTAATTGGCAGTGCGATGATCGAATGATGAAAAGCGAAACAAAGCAGAAAAAATAACAAACTAAATAATCAGATAGATAATTGATAGTTGATTGTGTTAAGATGTATTTACAATATACTGCAATTCCATTCACATCTTCAAGAAGGAGGCGAGTGCCCAATAAATCGATTGATTTACATAGTTACATTTAGTGTTTTCATAGGCAGTGTTATAGACAGTGCCCCATTCTTAATTCATAATAATTGCCGACAAATGGACAAAATGGATCTGATCTGGACGTTCTGGATGTTATTGTTTAGAGTGCGTTACAGAAAGTCACGAGACAGAATCAGAGTCAGAGAAATCAATGGGAAGCATATGATGTATGTATATTATAATCATCATATTATTTATGTATAGTATATTATCTATTTTCGTCGGGAGTTTTGCTGTGAAAATATGAGTGTCTAAAAATATACGTTTAGGTCCTATAACTGTGCTACATATGCTAGGACTGCATATAAGAGAGCTTATCGCTAGAAAGGTGTTACGATTTTGCATAATGCTTCATATTAATTATGTTTTATGTTTCTCCCTGACAACTGTATGTGTGTGTGTGTTGGGAGCACAAAAAGTTAATATATATATATTGTTTGTTCTATATATATATAGATATACTATATAGACAGGTTTGTTTCTTTTGTCAGTATCAAACTAATCTGTAATACATTCAAAAGTGTGATTTTACAATAATTTCTTTTTCGTTTTGATTTAAGTTAAATGTTTTCTCTCTGCACAGTTAAACAACAAGTTCGATGGTCATAGACGCTTTTGTTATTGTTTGTTTCGCATAACCTCATCATCATCATAGATCTCGTCATTGTTTTTGTTGCTGTTGTTGTTGATGGGGAGGGGAACCAACTCAACAGTTTATATACCTGGTGTGTATGTGGTCTGTTCTGTTGTGTTCAGCGACGTGTTCTCATTGGCAGCCACCGGAGCTCCCGTGAATGGATTGACGCCAACAGCAGCACCTCCTGGTGGGGGCATAGCAAACACGGGTTGTCCACCGGGCTGCTCTCGTGGCTGAGTGGTCACAGGTGCGCCTCCAGCACCTAGATTCACATCGTCCAGATCAACGTCCTCCTGCGTATAGAAAAATACAGAATGTAAGTAAGGAATTAACAAGAATTCAACTCGTTATTGAAGTCGGTGAATCGCAGTGTCGGCAGAGTGGTTTTTCTTGTTGTTCCTCAGCATTTTGTTTAGTCAACGAGTTTTCTAGCAGCGTGTGAAAGCCGTTTACAAAGCAAGTGGATAATAATTTACAATGCTCGCTCTGTTGCTAAAGCGTAAACTTAAGAAACATTGCGAAATTAAAATATAAACACAATAGTAGTACAATTAACACAACAAATGCTACGTAATATAAATGCGAATTCATTTACCCATTTACCAGTCCCATCACTATAAAAAACAGTTCACCAAATTATCGCATCATTCTTATATCAACAATATACACATTAATTTTAGATCTTGTTTTCTTGACTTCTTGCAATTTCACACTAAAATGTCACTCAAGTTTCGCATAGCACGTCTAAATTTTGTTGTTGTTTTTAGTTAGCATGGCGATGTTTGCAGTTGCAGTGTGAAGTTAGTTAGTTAATTGATTAATACGGTTGCACTTTGGTGGATTTTGGGTGGATTTGGTTTGGTTTTGGTTTTGGTTTCCCTGAGATCATGCCGTGCTCGTGCCTGTGTCGATTCCTACTATTTCAATACTTACAAGACGTGGCTGCTGTCCCAGTTGCGGTGGCAGATCGCTGGCCTCTCGATTGCCATCGGCGCGCTGCACCACAGCAAACAACACACACACGCACATATCACATATAGATATATGTATATATATAATATAGTCGGATCGTTGCATATGTATATATGCGATATGCAATGTGTGTGTGGCGCGCAGACGCAATTTGTGTGTGAGGTAGTAGTAGGTGGATATGATGAGACACGATCGAAAAAGGTAGTTTTGAGAAAAAAATAAACAAAAATTGAAACGTAAATTTGTTGTCTTTTTTTTTTGTTGTTTTGCTCCTCCAGAATAAAGAAAAGAATTGGAATTCAAAAGAATAATAAAAGCACAATATCAAATCAAGCAAAAATCTCGTGTGTGTTTTTTGAAAGAAGAAATTGTGACGACGTAAAAAACAAGAAAAGCAATTTGTCTGTCATAATCGATATAACCAAAAGAGAAGGGCTCAAGATCGATCGAATTGCATTGATATACACAGAAATAAAATACATTATTTTATGTGCTGCACAAAATGATGAGTCCAGTAAGTAAATTATTATTCAAAGTCAATTGAAAGTTGAGTAAATATTTTGATATATGTGGTTAAAGTACAGAGACGTTGAAGCATTTGATGATTTTCGTGGTGTCCGCATTAAATACAAACAAACAAATAAATAAATAACTCAAAATAGAATAAGAGTAAGAGTAACTGAAGAATAAAACAATAAATGAATGTTGGAGTTGAGAAATGATGGAAACATCGGTGGGATTTTTTTTTTCTTTGGTGTTAGTTAGTTGTGTTTACCTTTGCCATTGTCAACAACTGATTTCGCTGATTTGAAGAAACCGAAAGAAAAACTCAAACTACATACTTACCCCGACAAAACTAAGAAAGTAATACGAGTGCAAAGAGATAGATAGAGCAAGTAATATAGTAGAGAAAGAGTGGCGAGGCAGTAGATTAATAACAGTAGCACAATTAAGTAGTTAAAGAGAAATCAAAATCAAACAATGAAAGCAACTTCAACTCAGGCTGTTGCGTCGACACAAAATTAGGAATACGTTAAACAAAACAAAAAGAAAAATAGATACTCAAGGAAAATAAGAAAGCATTTATTGATCGATCAATGTGCCGATTAAGCGATTTGCAAAAATGCCATTTTAAATTTAAGCATATGATTAGCTAATAAACTACTTTTGACTAAACAATTGCCTCACAAAAATCATCAAAATGAGTTTGAGTCCTGTGTGTGTGTGTGTTTGTGAGTGTTGCTTGCGTGTGTTTAGTTTGAAAAGGTATTTTCCCAGCTTTAGATAGTTAAGTTTATCAATGAAGTTAAGTATTATTGTATATACAGGTGAGGTGTCAGTGTGTGCGTGTGTGTGTGTGAGTGCTAGTGTGTGTGCGTGTGATGATAGCGTATTTATTGCCAGTTAAGTTCAAATTGAAATCGATTGGTTTTCTTGTTTTTTGTTGTTGTCTTTTGTTTTGCATTAAATTAAATCTGGAGGGTTAGTAGTAGTATGTGGTAGGTAGGTAGTAGTGGGTAGTAGGTAGGTAGGCAATCAATAAGTAGAGCAAATCAAACATCACTCACATTTAAATGTGAATACTGATCGTGCGACTCGTTCACCGGTGGCTTGAACTTGCCACAACAGAAGTTGCAACAGCAGCAGCAGCAGCAACAACAGCAGCAACCCGTCAGCACAGTGCAGCAAATAACCAAGGCCTATCAAAAAGAGATGTTCGATTAGAGAAACGTTATTTAATATGTTAAACTCCATCATTCACTCACCTTCACCGCTGGCGATGTGACCACAAAGTATGCATTCACATTCTCCTCACCGAACTGCTCGGCAATGTAGAGACCCAACGAACCATAATTGTCGTAGATATTGCGTTTGGTTTGATCGCTCAGTATCGAGTGTGCCCGATTGACCTCCTTGAACTGTTCTCAGAATTAAAATGGAAAAATTAAATAGGTCGAATAAGTTTTTAATATCATATTGTACGTCACCTTGTCGGCTGCATCAACATTGTCAGGATTTTTATCTGGATGGTACTTAAGTGCAAGTTTTCTATAAGTCTTCTTGATGTCATCAGCTGTGGCTGTTTTCGGAAGTCCCAAGATCTCATACAGCGAATCGCCCGATGTGCTGAAAAGGGAAATTAGCATGTGTTTAGATTTTAAAATTGTAACATGTTTCGCTTAATCGCATGTCAAAAGAATATGTATTAATTGCTTATTAATTATTGTGGGGGGAAAACCGCAGAGATTATCACACTGGCTTTTTATTGTTCGACCTTGTATTTATTGACAAAAAAAAGAGTATATAAGTTTTGTATAACATGATAAACTTATAATAGATAAGTTTTCTATTTTAGTTACTGTCTGTCCATTTGTTTAAACGAAGATATCTCATGAGCTTTAAGCCCTTTTTTTTATTAAATTTGGCATTTCCGTTGAATTAACTTTTTATTGCATTTTGATTATCTTATTCCGATTGCTTGCAAATCAATAAAGCAAAAATCGCATTACTAGCGCAATTTTAAAGTATCAGCCTTGAGTTTTATAACATAGTCACGAATTGTTCTAACACAAAAAGTGGACTGAGAATAGTTAGCAAACCCAGAAGTCAAGTTCATATATTATATATAGTCGTGCACTCTTGGCACATTTGCAAAAATCAAAACAGCAAATTTGCGGGGTGAGTTTTAGAGATTTAGTATGTCGTATATAAGGCATAATACGCCTACTATGTGATCCCTTTAATGAACAGCTGCTGGTGCTGATGATGTTGGTGTTGGTCTTGCGGTTTGTTGAACTATTATTTACTTGCTGTGCACGTAGCGAGAAATAACAGTGTGCGAGTTCGCCTGCTATTCCCATGTTGCGACTTGATGACGATGATGACTAAGCGCGTCCGCTGCGACGGGCAGCGCTATTGATGTTTTGTTTATAGTTTGGCATTTCACAGCAACAGTTAAAGGTAATGCAACACGCGATAGCAACACACACAAACACAGTCACATTAACAGGCTTGGTGTTGCCCCTGAGAGAGAAAGGTGACGGTGACATTGGACAACGTCAGAGCGTTGTTAGAAAGAAGGGCGCGGTTGGGTGACTGTGGGATGCGTACGCAGCAGCTGCTGGCGAACTACTTGGCATTGATGACGCACCCGCAAATGCAGCCAAGATGTCACATCCCTCCCTTCCCCTCCTTCTCTACTCGCGTACTGCAATTCTTTATGGATTTTTATTTCTTTTGCCTTTTTTAGCACACATATTTGCGAAAATTATGTTTGCTTTGAATGTGGTGCACAATCGTTTTGCCCAAAGTAGCTGAGCCGCTTATGCGTGTGTTACAACAGCAAATCTACGTGCTGATAAGAAAAAGCATGAGACATCGTCACGAGTGGGGAAAGGGAAGAGAGGAGTGGGGAGGACAGCACTTAATGCAAGAGAGCGCTTTGAAAGATCATTTGCACAGTTGGTGTCTGTTTTGTGTGTGCGGAGGAAAAGGAAGGAAGCACAGCACAAGGCAAGACACAAGGTCAAGGACATACACTAGTGGTCGCACTCATACACACACGCTGCAAATGAGGCAATGCAACCCACTGAGAGAATTGGGCCAAAGAAATGCCGCTCGAGCATTACTCATGCTCACTTCTAATATGCAGTACTTAATGTATTGTTTTTTTTTCATACATACACATGTACGCACTTATCATCATGTGTATGTGTGTGCGAGGGCGAATGGGGACACAAGCTGCCAAATATTTAGTGGCTAAAACCAGCTAAAACACTCCAATATAAAGTTGTTATAGATAACGTACTCAGCATATGTGTGTGAGAGAGAGCGCACTTGTTGTTATCACAAATCAACGGACGGTTTTTGCACCAGTGTGTGCTTGTGTAATTTGGATGAGCGTACTACAATACTACTACAGTATTCAATAAATTCCGACAGGTTCTCAGCAAAAACACGTCGTTCAACTCGATGTGAGAATATGAATTAACATGTTCAAATTAGCTGAATGCACACAAACATACACATATACGCATACATGTGCATGACCAATTGCGCTCGCTCTCACTCTCTGTTTCCTACAACTCTCTTTCGATTTTTTAGGCAATAGTGGCCCTTGTTTATCCTAATACAAATAATCCAAAGGAATTCAATAAACGGCAGCAGGCGATGCCTTGCCTTGCACGCTGTTGTTCAGCTGCTGTTTCCTTCTGCCGTCGTCGTCGCCGCCACCGTTTCTGCTGTTGTTGCGTGGAAAATCAATTGAACGTCGACAGCGCTGCCGCTATCGCTGCCCTCTGCCGCTGGCGTTGGCAACGCGCATCTGCCATCTGCACCGAATGTATCGGTGTGTATGTATGTGTGCGCAGAAAAAAAAGGAATTGAAGGCATTTGCAAATTTTGTAACTTACGACAGTTTTCTTTTATCCATGCCACCTCCGCTCATATTGCCGCTGTTATTTGCTGTTGCTATTGCCGCGTACCTCTTTGATACGATGGGACTACTTTTACTGGCGATTAATTATTAACACTAGCTTTTTTTGCACGCACTCACTCACACAGTCGGGAAACAACACATTTGTTATATTTAACAAATATGACAAACTTCTCTAAGCTAGCGATGGTGAACCGCCGATGACATTATCGATGCATCGATGTTTTTAAAATTAGTTTAATCATCGATATATTTATAACATACTGCGATGTTTTTTTGCCTCCAAGTGATAACGTTATTATAAATAAATTAAAATAGGTTTTATTCACTTTAATTTCATTTATTGCTGTGTGAAAGTAGTCCAGACATTTAAATATACTTTTCGATAAACATACAACTGCCGGCATAAATATCAAAATGTACCATAAATATCGAAACTATTTTCTAACTTTTCAAAATACTATTTTGATTCTCCTAATGTATTTGGCGCCTAAGACTAAAAACTGCTTAAGTTTTTTTTGCTGAATAATGTTTCTTAACTTTTTCAGTTTGCAATTAAACTATAAAAAACAATGGGCGTACTTACAATAATATTTAAATTGTTCTGACTGGTGAAAAGAGCCTGCTGACGCACGACAGTCATATAGTCATGCTATCGATATGTCGAAATTTAAAATGTTCCTCATCTTCTATTAAATCAATAAATTGCGCAGTGTTATATGTTTATGAAAAACATTTAAAAGTTTTAAACCATTATTCTGGATTTATCGACATGTAAACTTTCAAGGGTTGCCAAGTGTTAATAACGAAATAAATTTAACTGCCGATAGCAACAATTGTTATCGCTATAACTTTTATAGCGCAAGTGTGACCATTGTAGCCGCTAAGTCCAATTAGAATTATGCCGCCTCGAGTCAGTGTTGATTTGGCGGTTGAAATTGTCGGTTGTGTTGAAAAGTGTGTGTAAGTGAATTTATACTTTGTCTGTTCAAATTTCTTTGCAAATGGCAGTGGCACAAAACTCTTTCTCGGAAAGCATTTGCCACTGCTACACATTTGAATGTTAAAAACGAACAAAGTCAAATCAAAGTGAATCGCGCGTGAAGTGTTTCTGTAATTTACAATAATTATGTATTTAGCTTTTTTTGTTCACCTTTTGCATGCTCAACAAACATCTGCGACTGCGACTCGCAAAATGTTGGCGGCCCGTTATATTAGCAACAGGTGTCAGGCGGGCAAAGCAATGTGTTTCAATGTGTGTGTTGTTGTTGTTTCTCTTCAGTTTTGGGGCGCGATCGAACTGAATGTAAAGATTTCTGTCTATAAAACGATCATGATGATGGGCAATAGATGTTCATTAGTGTCTGATTGGGAGGGGGAGTGTGGTGATGGGAGATCTACATATGTATGTCAAAAAATGTGGGGCTAATAAATTATCGCACATTCATTCGCACGCTCTCGCACACTCGAATGTTTCTTTAATGCATAAAAATTGCAAATAAAAGAGCGCAACTGAAAAAGAATATCTAGTTTTCGACTGTACTGTTGAAAATGTTGTGCGTCTGTTTTTGAGTGCGTGCAATTTTTGTTAAAATATCGCCACAACATAGAACGTGACAAATTTCTTAAAGCACTCTAACAACTACAACAAACACATGAATTCAGTGTGTACACACTGTGCGTAAATATGCTTGTGTGTGTATGAGTGTTTACAGGCGCATAAAATTAATGGGAAAACTTTACAATTAAGTTAGCTATCGTCAATCGCCTATCGAGGCCTATCGAGGAGTTCCGTTGGGATCCTGACTCACGTACGCATACCAACGCATAATCCATGAGTGTATGTGTGTTAGTGGGCGCGTGTGCCAACTTTACATGACGTATGTGCGTGCGTATTTATAGCGCAATTAGCAAATTGTCTAAAGTTATAAATTTATGCCAATATCCATATTGCAAATCCAATTAGCAGTCGTGCGCAAATAAAGCAATGAAATACGCGCCGTTAGCTTTTTACCGTTACAACCCATTTATCGATGTCACTACCCCGCCTCCCGCCAACGCCCACGCACAACGTTTCGCCCACCCACAAAGTGCAATTTGACAACAGCAAAAAAAATACGTATTGACAATTCTTATGCAATTACGCACTGCAAGTCCCACTCAATCGCCATTTAAATAAATTTCGCATGCAACGACAAAATAATTGATAAGCGTCATACAATAACAACAAAAACAACAACAATAGCAGCAGAGCAACAGCTACGGTCAGTACAAGCTTCTGAGTCCCTCTCAAAACACAAACAAAAACCGAAAGTGAGTACAAAATGCACATACGAAAAATAAAATACAAAAACAAAACACAACAGTTGTCGACGCCGACACAAAACAATGCAAAAGCAAAAGAAAAAAAAAGCTCGCAGCGCATTGCAATTTTTTCCACAATTAAATAATATTTACGAGAGAGCCCCAAAACCCCAAAAATGACTCAGTATCAATGTCAGAGGCGCGTGGCGCTGCGTGCCTGAGCGTAGCATTCCGTCAGCGCTGGCGTCGCTGGCGCGGGCAGAGCAGCGGCAGAGGGGACAGCATCATGCGCTGTGCGCACCCCAACAGATCTGTGGGCTATGTAAAAGCCGACAACTTTGATGCAGAATAATTCTGCGCTGCAAATTTTGATCGCTATAGCAGTGGGTGCTGCTGGAGTGGGAGGGGAGTCGCTGCTGGACTTGTTCGTGCTGTGCTTTTTGCTCTCCTTTTGCTTGTTGTACTTTGGTGTTGGTGGTCGCATGAATAAAGCAATGAATGAAAGAGTGAGACAGAGCGCACGTTTTGCATTTGCTTTTCGCAGTCGCGTCGCTGCCGCTGTTGTCACTGACCACACTCAACGGCATATGGACAGCTGCTGCTGTTGTTTTTGTTGCTTTAAGAGCTTTTCAATTTGACGTTGGTCAAAGCGCAAAGCATAAAGCAGACAACCATAAAGCATAAGCAGATCAAGTGGATATAAAAATGAATGAGTTGGGGAATTAAATTATTTTTTTTTCTCTTTTGCACGCTTTGCGAAAATTTGTTTTGGTATTAAGAGCTGGCACTTTGAACCAGCTATGATAAGCAAGCAGACGTCAGGGAATTATCCTTATCAGGCATTACTTTAAAAATTTAAATAAGCGCGCAAACAAAATGTAGTAGTATATTAGAACACATCGCGGTGATTAGCGAAAGTGGGCCAAGAGATTATGCAGATTAAGTGGCATGCAGACAATGTGTGTGCAGCATAAAAATTGCCCGCAAATTACCCGCAAATCACTCGACCCGCAGATCCCAACCACATTCACTTGCCGCTTGCCACTTACCACCTGCCACCTGCCACCTTGACGTGGCAATATGCGAATTTAATTAAATTCGTATGTAGATGGCTTTTCAATCAGTCAATTCAACTCACTGTTTGGTTAACCAACCAACCAACCAGCCAACCAACCGTCCATGCGAGCAACCGCTGCAGACTTCAGCTTATCACTTTGCAAAATGCAAAACAGACACCCGGACAATAACTGCGGGGCACACTATCTCTGTCTCTGTCGCACTCTGTCTGTGGTCCGCTTAGGCATGTGTGTGTGTGTGAACAACATTTCAAAATGTTCACCTCAACACGACATATGTTACATTGCGCTGGCTGGCGTTGTTGCTGCGTTGCTTCCCGCTTACTGCTTACCGCTTATCACAACATTACGTTCTACACACTCACCCAACAACAACAGCAGCAACAACAACAAAGCACAGTGGCAACGACAACAATGACGACAACAAAAACGATGCCTCACCCAATGGCACAATTTCATTTGGGGGGCTTGGTTGCATGCGGAGTCACAAGTGCTCCGGTGGGAGGGAGGGATGTGGTGAGTGCCGGGCAGGTGGAAAAATGAGAAGCGACGGGTTGTTCGGCTGTCGTTTGTCGTTGCTCAAATGGCATCCCATAAAAAGGTTCACAAAAAAATTAACATAGCCATAAAAACAAATTCGCAATTGACGGCAAAAAATACAACGAAAATTAATGTTACAACCATTTTATTCATTAGGCTGAACATTAAATACCCTCGCCTGAAAATTGTAATTATTATTCGTAAATTGATTATTTTTTGTTTTCATAGATTTCCCTAAGTGTTTTCAATGAATTTTTTAAATGGGGAATGAATGCATTCTTGCATGAAAATACAATACATATACTAGCATATTGAGTTGAATAATAAAAATGAAAGATATTATCATGAATTACGTAGTGTTTTTCATTCTGCACCAATATTTTGAATACAAAATTATGTTCGATTTTACCACTTCACTTCACTTCAGTTTTTATTATAATCGTCTGTCTTTAAGGGATTTTTGGAAAAGTTATAAAAAACAGAAAATCCATAACATTTTTTGGAATTCTAAGTTTTACTATCTACAGTTTGTACTGCAGTTAAACTGTTTACTGCAATCTATCGAATTTTTTTTATAGTTTTTTCTTAAATGTGTCACTAAAATGATTCATAATTCGAAGAGGTGCTTAAGTCGCATATACCCCAAACTTTCCCTATTTACTATACATAGAAATTACACCCACCCCATTTACCCGTCTAATGGGAGCAGTGGAAAGGACGGAACTGACTTTTTAACGGCTGGGTGAGGCTTCAAAACCTGTCTAACGTTTTGGCCAAAAACATTTCATTGACGTCACGAAATAATGCTTTAATGCTAGAACAATTTTCTGTTATCAACTTTAATTCGAAATCAACGCAATCGCCCCGCTCATTAACATACAGAAACCAAATAAGAAAATGCAGAGAATAGAAACAGAGCAAAGATAAAGGAAAAGTCAAGTGAAACGAAACGAACAGAAAAAATTAAATGAAATGAAATTGTTGCGATTTCATTTCTAGTTAGGCCAAAGTGCGAGTGTGTGTAATGGCAATATTTATGGGGAGGCTGTCGTCTAATGGCCAACAAAAACACAGTCCCCAAAAAAAAGCCACGGGAAAAACAATGGCTAAAGAGCGGGACACGCTGCGACATCTAATGGCCGACAGAGAAGGCTCTCAAATCGTGGGGGAGGTACTTTTATTTTATGGGCACGCGGCAAAGTTGCAAGGAAAGTGAAACTGAGATTGAAGTGTACGATGAGTGTCGTCGGCCTCGAGTAGTCAAATTAAGATCTTAAGCCGTCTAACAACTGAGACATGTTTCGTGCAGAGAGTGAAGCTGACGCATTTAATGCGCGCTTAACCTGGAAAATGGAAGTAGAAATGGAAATGGGCGAAAAACTTGCGCTTTAAGGCTGATAAGCTAAACGGAAGTGAATGAGATTGAACCGGTGTGAACCTAACTGCTAATGAATGCTACAATTAGCGAAAGTAAACTTTTATTGTGGCAAAAGTTTTGTCGCCTACTTTGTGGCGCATGCTTGAGAGCACCTGACGAAAGCTTTTTCTCTTATCGGGCCCATCGAATGTGATCATCAGCAATCAATCAGTTGTTATTCAAGACGTCCACAGACTGGCAAAAACTTGTTGCCCATAAATGCGTTTCGTTTCCCACAATTTAGATAATACGTATACGTATAATATTGGAGAGTGAGAACGCTGTTTTAAGCACGCAAGCAAACTCGCTGATGATACATGGCGAATGGCCAAAAGATAAACCCAACTGCTGAGCGCAATTTGCTACATTTAAATGCAATTTGTGACAGTTTCGCTTTAGCGCGACTTTCAACTGACATAGACGAAGTGGCGGAAGGGAAAGTGCTGCAGTTGGGAGCTTCGAGTCGAAGGATGTCAGCTACGCCAACTTTGCTGAGATGCCAAAGATGCCGTTGTCGACCCGCTTCAGGAATAAGTCAAGACATAGCTGCACAAAGGAATTTCTTTATAATATCAGACACAATCAAGTGCAGCAGAGGCAGCAACAAAAACAAAAAAAAAAGCACAACAACTCTAGCTCGCAAGAGGACACACACATAAATCCCTAACAACGTTCCGTCTTGAGCTTTAAACTCGTACGTTGCAGAGCCTGATTTATGCTGGCATCTTTAAGCACTCGAGTGTAATATTCTTACTACGTTTTGTGTCTCGTTTTTTTGTTGGTTGTGACGTGCTTCAGGAAACTTTTTGGACAAGTCACTCTGCCAAGAAGTAGAAGACCAAGTCCTTATCTAGCAATAGGCAAAGTTGTCAACTGCTACGCTTCACATAAAAAAAATGAAGCCAAACCAAGAGGGAGGATTGCGGTATGCCCGCATGGCGTATACGCAATATGTGTGCACGTGCGTTAAAACTTGCACAGCTGAGGCCTTAAAATTGATTTTGAACTAATGAATGAGTCGAATGCCTGCCTAACGTCCATCAACACTGCTGGGCCAATTCCCTTTCCTTTCCGTTTTGTCCAATGACTAATGAGTATGCCCTTTTTATACCCTAAACACATTTTAAAAGGCCAAATGAGAGTTGAACAAGTTTGTCATTCGGCATGCAACAGGCTGAAGTTGATGACCATAAACCTGTTCTACTTTTGATAGTTTCCATACTTCCAGTCCTGTCGGTTACATTTAGGAAAGGAATTGCTTGAAGTTTAAGTCCAATTTCCATTATTATTTTTTGTACGCACATTTTTAGTGATTTTATCTCAGGGTATTTTGTAGTCGCTCATTCTAGCTCAAGCTCTTACTTTTGCCCATTTTAAATGAGCAAAGTAGGTCATAAGTTTGTATGAAACCCTCTGAAAATATACATATTATGCTCCAATTCAATCTTCCATTCATCCTGCTGACCTTTGGTCCGTCGTTCCTGCCGTCCATCTTTATTAAACTGTATAGCTCGGCTAGTGTAACAGCTAGAGTCTTCAAATTTCGCATGTGTCCTCATACATTTAATACGCAACTATCTTAAGTATTGTTTACAGGGTATCTTGCCTTGTCGTTTCCCGTTTGTTTTGCTTTATTAATTGTTTCGCCCTTATTGCCTGACAACGTTACAAGAATCCAATATAGTATGCACCCCGGCCGAAGGGTGCTTGGCTCTTTGTCTCCAGGAAATAAATGCCTGCTGCTCTTTGAGTGTTGCCACCGGTTGCCACGACTCCCATGCGCTGCGATGACCAGCGACAGTTCTGGGCACTCATTGAGTCCACCGAACCGCAAAGGGCGCAAACGAAATCATTCGCTGGCGACCACATTTCCACAGCCAAGTCGAGAGCACGTTCATGGGCGCAGGCATCGCTGCTGCAGCCTGGTTGCTCTTCGCCACCATTCGGATAGTAATCCACATCCCCGAGTTGGGTCATTGTGCCCAATCCATTGCCATTTGTGTGCAGCACCTCAACGTAGGCAGCGTCCTGAGCCGAGAGTTGATGCGCCAGCTCAACGCTGTCTCCGGTGGGATCGAGTGCAATGATGTGTGAGAATTGCTCGCCAAGCAGTTGTTGCACTTGCTCAGCCACAGCGCCAGACAGATGAGCGCCCTCGGCAAATCCCACGAGTTGTTGTTTCGCCAGCGGCACATCAAACTGTTGATGCAGCTGCACGATAACTTTACTCGCACTGTTCACGAGCTGGGATTCGGTCTGCGACTCCGTTGAATCCAGGGCAAATACGTTGCAAGCCTCACGCTCGAGCAACGCTGTTGCAAGCTTCGATTGCTGCTCGGCTGAGTTATTGCTGCGCCAGCTGGGCAGCAACAGGCTGCAAATGAAAAAGGGGTTTGTGATGGCGAGGAAAGTCTTAAATTATCGCCGCTGATGGATGACTCACACAATGGGCTCCAGGGCGTAGAAGGGGGAACGCACCAACGTCTCCACCTCTGGCTCAATGCGCTGTGGTGTCTGCGGATTGCGTCGCGTGTACAGCAGATAGCCAGGCTCCGGGCTGTCCTCGGCTGCAAGATGTGAACTCTGTGTGTCTAAGTCACTGGATGACGTCATTTGTGATCATTGAACTCACCTGTCGCCGGTGTCGCAATTACCGCCAGAGCAGCTGCTAGGAGCAGGCAACTTAGCATTACCTTTGTGTATCGCATATTGTGTTCAACTGATGGCAAATTGTCGTTTGACATCGAAGGCATTCCTCGGATTGATTGCGACGCCATCGACACACCAGTGACTGATTAGATTAGACGCTACCGAGTCGTTTATGGACCAAGTCAGCGATAAGGGTTATTTATCAAATGAAGCCAACAATGAGACACCATTGACCAGTTGGAGTAGTGCACAGCTTGGCCTCTATCGGCCAGCACTTGGATAATTCTCTCACGACATCAAGTGTTATTTATGGCGCCTGTTTATACCCGTTGTGTGTGTACTTTAGCAAGGTATGTAAACTTTGTGAGCATAGAGAAATGCAACAAGTTCTCAATCAACCGTCAGTATTAACACCTAAATATCACAGACAACATGAACTAGGTTACCAATTCTGTCTGCTAAACGTTTGTTGATCTTACGCAGATCATGACTCTATAAATAGGAAAAATAAATATTTACAAAAGTACTCATGCTATTTATACGACTAGAGATTACAACTTTGGTAAATATAATAGTAACAACTTGTTGAATAGATTTTGAGTATTTGACAACAATGTGATAAGAAGTTCTTTGACTTTGGTCACACTTTTTTGTTTGTTTTCTTTGAATATGGGTCGCTTTTCTTTACCTCCTTTATATGTGTTACTTCAACATAACATTTATCCCATATAAAATCCCATAAGAAAAAAGACAACATATTTTCTCATATTCATATTTATTCAGTCACGCGATGTTTATCGAGTTGAAACCCAAACAGAGCTCACCACAACACAATATGATGATAAACACGTGCGGCAAGTTATGTAAATTATATTACTGCTTCTAATGCAGCTTACTCATTAAAGGTTTTATGATTTGAGTGCTGGCTTTTTCATAATTTGGATGCCAAAGACTGTTTACATTCTGAGACCGGTTACACTTAAAATTTACTGTGTAAGCAGAGTGTAAACAGCCATGCTGAACTTGATCTAATATGAAAAAATATAAATATTGTTAATAATTATCAGACTTTAAAGTATTTAACACATATCTCACAGCAGAGCAAACTTCACGTTAACTTTCTGGCTTGTTTTAGTTTGTCAAATTAATCAAAGCAGCGCAATCTTGTATGGCAAGTGGAAGCATTTAAACACACTCCCCGCTGCCCCGTTGCCACTGGCAACCGGCAACTGCCACCTGCTGCAACAAATTGCATTTAATTGCCTGACAGATCAATGACTCGAGCTCAGATGCAAAGCACTTTATGTGTTACGTCGTGTGCAGTAGCTGCAATTGCTTCGCGGGGAGTGGAAGTGGAATGGAGTTGTGTGTACAATTGTACTGTCAGCTGGCAGCCAGATTGGGAGGCGAGGCGAGAGGGCCTTGCATTGTTTGCTTGGCTCAACCGTCAGTAGGTGTGGCACCACCCACAGTTGCCCCCAATGCTGATGGTCATTAGCCCCGGACTCGTACATCGGACTCGAACGCACATCATAATGATGACGTGTGGGACTCGTTGCAGCTGTGCGAAATTTACAAAATTTAAGGCACACAAAATGCAAACACAAAATCTCGGCAACTGGAGCGTGTGTTGCCATAGTAGAATTCTCTAAGAAGTGCAAAATAAATCGCTTGCGAAATAGTCTGTCAAGTGCACGCGGCAAACAATTAAGCCAACAAACAACACCCTGCCACGCCCCAATATTCCCACACACACACACACACACTAACAGACACACTTATACACTTCCTGCCAGCTCAATGGGCACGTCAAGCGATTTGGAGCTCATGCTAGATTTATGGATAAACGCGCGTTATTAAACGAAGGCCGACGGCGGCCCATTTATAACCAGGCTCAACAGACTGAAAGCAGAGCAAGGCATATTCCAAAAAAGGTGCTCGACTGTAAGATACTTGCATTTTATTTAATTTCAAAGACAGCCTCGATCTTTTTCTTTGACCGAGACTAATTTTCTGCCTAAACTATCAACACACAGCCAAATTATAAGAGTTAAAAGGCTTTCAACATAGTTTACTGAATTTGAGGAAAATCACGCTGTTAGACAACGAAATCATTTATTTAATATCCATTTGAGTTTTTTTTGATTTGGAATCTTTGAACTCAAAGTTAGAGCTTTAAGAATTTGTCAATGACACAATGAAAAAACTATATTCAATTAGAAAGTAACTATATCAAAATAACACAAACTTACAAGGCAGTTAAAGTTACGATACAAGATAAGTTTTCATTTGAAACATTTTAGTAAAAACAAACTCCAATTTCCAGCAATTTAGTATTAAAAAGATGGATACCCTTAATCAAGCACAGACATACATGATTCCATCGTGACCCCAATAAAAATAAATAATATTTTTAGCATGGAAAATGTTCCTTTGGCAAGTTACATGCATGCATATTCGATTGTTACATTGTTATTATACCCTTTTATGCTCTGGCTTCCGGGTGTTCAAAGAGGAGCGCAACGTTGAGGGGTGCTAAGAGGCGTGTCTCTTTGTATTAGCATAAACATGTAGCTAGCTGTCGATGTGGAGCATTCAGCGTGCCAGCACGCATTCAATTGAATACCAAAAAAGAATTGTATCATATTCCCAACAGAGATGTGAGGGGGAGTAAAGCTTACGGGGGGCAGCGCAGGACTTCGGGATGCAGCAAATCAGAGTTAGGGCGATCAAAGGGAAAAGTCAATATGGTCGGGCGTGCAAAACTTTGAAGTGGTTGAAGTCGCAAGCGATTCAATATAATAAATTACTGTGATGATGGCATTGCAGCCAGCAAGCTCGAAGGTTCTGTCAATATCACGCATACGACTGGGTGTGAGTTAGACCCAAGCAGCAGCAACAGCAGCAGCCGGAGCAATCCTTAACGAAAGAAAGTCAGCAAAAGAGTCTGGTGTGAAATAAGCAATCAACAAAGTCACAGAGCCAAACAAAGACACTTTATGAGAAGTGTGAGGCTCGGGGGGTTGGAGAAGCTATCAGTAACTTCCATGTAGCTCTGCTCTTTATGGCGTGAAGTAAAAGTAGCGAGTGGAAATCATTTTTGATGTGCCGCAATTTCTCATAAAAATTTCATTACTTGCTCTGGCTCTGGCTGTTTGATGAGCAAAAGGATATCAGATTGAGGGAGGAGGAGACAGAGTGAGTGACAGCACAAATACTCAGCTCTCTCAGCATACAGTAATCAATTAGTGGCGAACGTCATCATCTATGTGAGAATACAATAGAATGGCATTATCTTGTACCATCGACATCTGCATTAAATGCAAGGAAACCACCTCAACTTCAAGCCATAAAAGTGCAACTGATAAGGGGTGCATAAAAACTGGTGCGCGAAATTAAACTAGTCTACCAAAGGATACCCAATGTTTACCTTCTCAGGGAGCTTAATGTTGAGAGTTCCCCTTTTTTAATTAGAAATGCATAGCGTATTAAATGCGATGAAGAAATCTAAAGGTTAAGAAAGTAATATAAATTTGCGCATTTTTGATCAGGTCGATGAACTAAGTATAAGATTAACTCCCAAGTTATTACGTTTGTCCGATTATTCGGGTATTTTTATGGCGTTTTTTTTATCGGGTATTTTATCTAGACTCCTTTTATTATTTACTCTTTTTATTGTTATTATGACGATTTAGCTCAATGACCAAATGAAGCGCGAAAACTTTCATATATTATTTACACCTTTTAGCTCTTCAAGTCTCTGAGATTAAAGCGTTGAACTATATATTTGTAAGTGTGCGTTACAAATCTTATCGAAGAACCGACGGACACTCTTTTACAAGTCTTTAATAAGTGCAGGGTATATTTAGTATCGTATTTCTCACTGTGTGTGTGTTTTTGGGGTGGATGGATGAGTGTGTGCCTTTGCAAGTGGGGGAAAGTCGTGGCAAGTAAACTAAGATGCAAAATGCAAGCAGAGCTAGCCTTGATTAAAGCTATGTTCCACGCAGGACGAAGACGCCGACCAAGAAGACGTGAATAGTAAAGAAGAGGCGAGAGAGAGAGAGAGAGTGTGGAGAGAGAGAGAGCAACAAGGAGCCATTGCAATCGAGTGAATGTAATTAACAAGAAGCTGAAGGAGCCGGAGCTGTTGTCACAGCTGAAAGTTCAACAAAAATGTTGCAACACGCCAAAGGACTAGCACACAACAAGGACACAGTCGCTACAAAAGCCGCCGCTATCCATTTCCAATTAAATTAAACGTAGCGACAAGGACACCACCTCATCAACCACTTCCATCTCAGCTGCACTCCACTCCACTCCACTCCATTACACGCTGTCTACACTCTACACTTGCTGCAACCTACAGTCATCCATCACTCCATGCAACACGCAACGCTTGTGGCGCGTAATGAGTACATCCCTGAGTACAGCTTCAGCCGTTCTACATGCACAACAACAACGCTTCTCCCCCAACGGATTGCTGCTGCCGTTCTTTGTGCTGTGCCTTCAACAGCTGTTGCTGGCCACTTGCCATGCCGAAGTCTTTACGCTGGGCTATCTGACAGGCTCGCAACGACGTCCCGGCAATCTGGACTATCAGCGTCCTGGCATCACCATCTCAGGGGCCATTTCGCTGGCCGTTGACCAGGTTAATGCCGGCAAATTGCGCTCCATGGGACACTCGTTGCGCTTTGTTGTGGCCGAGACCTATGGCGATGAAGTGGCCAGCATACGACAGACAGCGGCACTGTGGACACAACAGGTGGCCGCCTACATTGGGCCGCAGGAGACGTGTGTGCACGAGGGACGCATGGCGGCTGCCTTTAATCTGCCCATGATATCCTATGTAGGTGGTGAAATTTACACTTGCAAACATTTGCTAATGGTTTTTTGGTTTATTTTCGCAGTATTGCACGCATCGGGATCCCTCCAATAAGCTGGACTTTCCCACTTTTGCCCGCACTCGTCCACCGGACACACAGATCTCCAAGTCCGTTGTGGCTTTGCTGTTGGCATTCAACTGGACGCAGGTCAGCTTCCTCTATTTGGATGATGCCAGCAGTCAGTATCAGCCGGTGGCAGAGACTATACTCAGCACTTTGAGTGCAGCCGGCGTTCTTGTAAGAGATATTCGCACCTGGAACACCATTTACTATCATGGCTTCATGGCCAATCCGTTCGATGCACTCGTGGAGCAAACACACGCCAACACACGCAGTAAGTGGGGTTTCAAAGCTGCATTCTGTGTACATAATAAAAACTCTTGGCTGACACTCATCGTCAAGCATTTTTTGTTCGTGTTCCTTGCTTAAAGGGAATTAGCTTTAGACGCTATAGAAAAAGGGTCCGCTTATTTACTTAATTGAAGGCTTTACTTAAGAAGTTTACTCTAAATCGATTGTGGGCAACTAAGGTTATGTAGAAAAAACATTATAAGCCAATAAGATGCTATTAGCTCTACTCAAATAATCAACAATGAGTCAAATTTATTCGTAATTTTTTTTAATTCAATGCATAATACAATTTACAACTCAAAAATAGAAACATAAATTTAGTACGAATGCTGCAAATAATTGGATTCACATAATCTACAATGAGTCGAATATATTCCCTATTTATTTCCAATCAATCACAGAAACTTAATAATCGAAATAAGCTATGAAAAAGCCTTTATCATTTTACCCACTCACATTAAAATGATTTCATTTCTGTCAACATTATGGTTGCAATCAAACATGCAATATTTGCATCCAATCAACGAACATAATAATGGAATTTCATTCAGACAGTTTTAGTAAATTATGCAGCGAAATAAACTGAAACAACAGCGCCTTTATGGTGCAGTTTATAATCGATATACAGCAGAAATAGTACGAATAAATTTCAGTTTAATTTGAATTTTAGCAAAGCTAAATACTAATTACGTTTTTCTATGTTGATTACCCAATTTCAATGAGCTTTTTATACCCGCTACCCATAGGGTAGAAGGGTATTATAACTTTGTGCCGGCAGGAAATGTATGTAACAGGTAGAAGGAGGCATCTCCGACCCTATAAAGTATATATATTCTTGATCAGCGTCAACAGCCGAGACGATATAGCCATGTCCGTCTGTCTGTCTGTCCGTCTGTCCGTCCGTCCGTCCGTCCGTCCGTATGAACACCTAGATCTCAGAGACTATAAGAGATAGAGCTATAATTTTTTTTCGACAGCATTTGTTATGTTTGCACGCAGATCAAGTTTGTTTCAAATTTTTGCCACGCCCACTTCCGCCCCCGAAAATCAAAAAAATCGAATAACAAGTGCAATTTTAAAGCTAGAGCTACGAATTTTGGTGTATACTATAACTACTGTAGTAGTTATGATTCCTGAAAATTTGGTTGCGATCAGATAAAAATTGTGGAAGTTATTAAAGAAATACTTTTGTATGGGCAAAAACGCCTTGTTACTAGGGGTCTGAGTTGCTTTGGCCGACAATCTGGCACATTGTACCGTTTATGGTATACCTTTGAATGGTGTTCTATATCGATATACCAAACAAACTATTTGGTATATTTTTTAGTATTTTTTTAGTATTTTCGGTATATTTTGAAAATGATACCGCAATATTTTGTCTTTATTAAAAATGGGTAGCGGGTATCTCACAGTCGAGCACACTCGACTGTAACTTTCTTACTTGTTTTTTGTAAACTCAGTTGTAATTTATGGTTCATGAAGCACTGTGCTTAATTACATAAAAAATCATTATTCATTCTCACAGTTTACCTAGTGCTGGGTCATTACTATGAACATGTGGGACTCATGGTTAGTCTGCAGCAACGTGGACTCTTGGCACGCGGAGAATACTTTGTGGTGGGCATCGATATCGAGCAGTATGATCCAGCGAAGCCGGAGAAATATCTGAGCGGCATGCTGATGGAGAAAGTGGAACCGCTGGCGGCGCAAGCATTTCGATCCTATCTCGGCATTGTGCCCACTGCGCCCGTCTCCTTTGCCACATTCGCCAACGAGGTGAGTTGCGCCAAGATGTTGGCCAAGAATCTGGTCCCACTTGATTGATGTGTATTGTGTGCTTTAGGTAAACAAATATATGGAACGAGAACCATTCAATTTCCCCAATCCCTTGGGCGTTTACGGTGGTGCAAAGCAGGTTTGTGTTCGGGGTTTTCTTCCGGCTCGTTTCCCAATCACATTTGAAAACATCTCATGCCCCGTTTTCCTTTGTAGATAAGCGCTGAGGCAGCCTATCTCTACGATGCCGTTCATCTGTATGCGAATGCTCTGGTCTCTGTGCTGCAGGCTGGCGGTAAACCCAAAAATGGCAGCGCCATTGTGGCGGCCATCAAGGGTTCGCGCTATCTGAGCGCCATGGGGTGAGTAACACTCTCCTCTAACCCATTCCTTCGACTTTCAACTAACTGTTGTGTTGTCTCTGGAGCAGTTACCATGTGTACATCGATGAGAATGGCGACGCTGCTGGGAACTATACAGTATTAGTGCGTGGCACAGTGCGCAATAATCGCAATCAGACTGTCGTGGGTCTAATGCCAGCGGGCACCTTTAGTCACAGGGGCAGCAGCAGTATCAGCAACAGCTCCAATAGCAGCAGCAGCAGCAACGATGCACTGTCCGTAAGTAATCCCCCAATATATTGCTTTCTATCGCTTAAAAACAAACTCTTGCATCCTAATGCTTGCCTAAAAAAAACAAAACAAAACCTCTAGCAGCAGGTAAGCGCATTGGGACTTTCCCGTTGATCTGTTCACCTTACTTATGCATAATCCTTTCTCTGTTTCTCGCCAGGATCTGAAATTGTATCACCACATTGACTGGGTGGGCGGTGTGCGTCCTGCAGCCGCGCCTCGCTGTGGTTTCGGTGGCGAGAACTGCGTTAGTAAGTCAACTAGAATTTAGTTTTTAATGTCAACCATTAACTAAATACTTTGTTTGTAGATTATACTGGCGAAATCTCGGCGGGTATTGCTGGTGGTGCTTTGCTTCTACTTGGACTTGTTTCGCTGGTGCTTTATCGCAACTGGCGCTATGAGCAGGAGTTGGACAGTCTGCTCTGGAAGATTGATTTTCGGGAGGTGCAAGTCCATGAAAATGAACGCGAGCAACAGAGTCTCAAGCAAACACGAGTAAGCTCTAAATTTATAAATATGAAAACTTCTTCCTTGAAAAACAAACCGAACCCAATCATTGATCCTAGTCCTTTAGATAGCTGTCTCTTTAAAGTTTATATACTGCATCTAACAGCTGAGACAAGTCCTCGTCTAAGCAAGTTTCCTGCATTCTTTGTCATGTTTGACAGCATTCGTTAAATCAATTGCCGCGTCGTCTTCCTTCGCAGTCCACCCATCCACTAATACGCACCAGCCAGGTCAGTCTCAGCTCCAATCCGGATGCGGACTTTCGCTATACAACTATCTTTACCCCCATTGGACTCTATAAAGGACAACTTTATGCCATTAAAAAGGTACGCAAGAAGAGCGTCGACATTACACGCGAAATGAAAAAGGAACTGAAGCTGGTAAGCAAATCAAAGGCAGTAAACTTCTAAAAGACTTAACATAAATCCCCCCTTCGATTCTACCCACCAGCTGAGGGACGCGAGGCATGACAACGTATGTGCATTTATTGGCGCCTGCACTGAGCCACCAAACATCTGCATCATCAGCGAATATTGCACGCGTGGCAGCCTTAAGGTCAGTAGTGGCTTTTGATTGGGTCGCAAAAATCCATCCCTTATTGCTTTTGTGCTTTTGCAGGACATATTGGAGAACGAGGACGTCAAGCTGGACAACATGTTCATTGCCTCCATGGTGGCGGACATTATACGCGTGAGTGCTGCTGTGTAACATTATACTAATGGCATCCCCTCCCCCCTCTTCCTTTGCAACCCCATTCCGCTTCCTTTTCCGTTTACTGTTTGTGAGAGCTTTCTTCTCCTTCCGCAGGGCGTCATTTACTTGCACGAATCGCCCATCCGCTTCCATGGCTCGCTGTGCACATCGAATTGCCTGGTCGACTCACGTTGGGTGGTCAAGCTGACGGACTTTGGCTTGTTTGCCTTCAAACAGGGCATCGAGGACAACTCCACGGACATGCAGCACATGTCTGCCAAATGTCTGAGTACGTTAAACCAGTACTTCCAAATAAATCGATGTTATATTCTACTATTTATTCTTCACAGAGTTGCTCTATCGTGCACCAGAGCTGCTGCGTCAGGGCCCATCCTCGCTGGTGATGGGCACACAGCGGGGCGATGCCTATTCCTTTGCCATAATCCTCTACGAGATGCATGTGCGACGCGGTCCCTTCGGCGAAACGGGTCTGACTCCCATGCAGTGCCTGCAAAAGGTCATGCAGCCACAGGATCAAGTGCATCCCTATCGTCCCTCATTGCAGCCCCTGGAGACGGCCTTCGATTGCGTCAGCGAGTGCTTGCGGGAATGCTGGGCAGAGCGGCCTGAGGATAGACCCGAGTTCAAGACAATACGCACCAAGCTGCGGCCATTGAGGAAGGGGATGCGTCCGAATATCTTTGACAATATGATGGCCATGATGGAGAAGTATGCCAACAATTTGGAGGCGCTGGTCGATGATCGCACCGATCAGTTGCAGGAGGAAAAGAAGAAGACTGATGCGCTGCTGCATGAGATGCTGCCGCGCTGCGTGGCCGATCAGCTGAAGAAGGGACACAAAGTGGATCCCGAACACTACGAACAGGTCACCATCTATTTTAGTGATATTGTCGGCTTTACGGCCATGTCCGCCGAGAGTTCGCCCCTGCAAGTGGTCGACTTTCTCAATGATCTCTACACCTGCTTCGATTCCATCATCGGCCATTATGATGTCTATAAGGTGAGTGAGGTTTGGTAGCAATCTTACTCGAACATGCATATTAATTGGGTTTCACTTGAAGGTGGAAACCATAGGCGATGCCTATATGGTTGTCTCTGGTCTGCCGTTGCGCAATGGCGATCTGCATGCTGCTGAAATAGCCACCATGTCCTTGCATTTGCTCAGCGCCGTCTCCGAGTTTAAGATACGACATCGACCCACCAATCGATTGTTGCTACGCATTGGCATACATTCGGGACCTGTTTGTGCCGGCGTCGTGGGTCTCAAGATGCCGCGTTATTGCCTCTTTGGCGACACCGTCAACACGGCTTCACGCATGGAATCGAGTGGTGTGCCGCTCAAGATTCACTGCAGCTGGCAGTGCCGTCAGCTGCTAGAGCGACTGGGCGGCTACCATTGCCAAGAGCGTGGCGTCATCTCGATGAAGGGCAAGGGAGAGCAGCGCACCTATTGGCTAATGGGTGAAGACGAGGAGGCACGAGTGCGACGCACCTATGAGCGCTCGCAGCGTCGTGGCTCACGTGCGTTGAACAAATTTATACAGGGCACTATTAAGCAGGCGCAGGAGCAGACTAACGATTGTGGCATAAGATCCTCGCTGAAACAAAAGAACTTACCACGTAACTCGCTGACGCGTTCTTCCAGCCTAGAATCGCCAAAGAAGCTGCGCTTTGCTGCTGGAAATATGCTGGAGCATCATCGCTATCACAGGTTAGTTAAATATAATACTTGTGTGAACATTACTAAAATAATTGGGTCATTTAGCGATGAGGCTCTGCTGGAAGTGGATTCGTACACGGGACTGCGGCGTTCCTCTGGTGGCTCCACGCATTCGCGGTACGAGGAGTCGACTTTATCCTGCCAAAGCATCGAACATCTCGATACGCTGCAACCAAAGCGGCGACCTTCTTCCTATCCAACTGCCGATACGCCACTGCTGCTGAATCACGTTGAGGTGTGACCAGGAGGAGAAGGAGAACATTATTAAAGTACAGGAATCATAAATAGTAGAATTTGTCAACAGTATCTTTAGACGAGTATTATCATGGTGTTCAGCCCTTGTTAGCCCTCTTATGCTTTAAGTGTTGTCTTCAAACTTAACGGAGGCATTTCTAGATGTTGTGTGGAAACTGTAGTATCAGCATATTGTGAGAGTGATTATAAATCTAGTCGTTGCATAAAACAAATACGCTAGTTTAGCGAGTAGCATAATCTTAAATATCAATAAATAAATCATATATATATATAAATGTAACAAATTTCACTTCGATTACCTTTACACCATATGTAGGAATATAGAGTCCAGCTTTAATTATTTATTTAGTTTTATTTAAATTTATTTTGTTTTGTATTTTTTTTATTGGTTTGTCTTGAAGACATTTGCTTTATAATTGTACTGCATAGCGTTCAAACTTAACGTTTTGTTTTTGTTTTTTTTTTGTTATATATTAAGTATTCGAGTTTAAAACCAATTTGTGCATTTCTTTGTGGGGTCTTTGCAGACCCGTCTCCCAATCTCTAATCTCTGAACTCTTGCGAAAGCCAGCTTGCAAAAATTTCAAATAGTTTGTATATAAGTACGTATTACATAGTTTCTAGTAGGGAATTTCTTCAATTTGATTGCTTTTGTTTGAACTTAGTTTTGCTAGATATATATGTATTTATATGTATGTGTTCTTTCTGCCATAATTTCCTCTTCTCTTTAAGTTGTTCGTTTTCTTTGTTTTTGATAAGCCACAAGCTTTAAAGCGCACTTTAATGCATAAAATGTAATTTTGTAATTTCGAAAATTCTTTAAATTTTGTTTTGTTTTGCTTTTTTGTTTCTTCTCTTTTCTTAACTTTAAAAATATGTGATTGTGTGCGTATGTATCTGTGTGTGGAATGGTCGAATAATAACAATTTTCATCAAGTGTATAATATATAATGTGTATAAGTATAAACTACTCAATTCAACAAGTTACTAAATAACAATTTTTATACAAGTCTAGGCGTGTATAATGCTTTGATTCGGTTTGGTTTTTCTTGTTCATATCAAAATGCTTGCAACAACAATATTCATCTACATAAAATATAAATATATGCATTTCAAATTTCTCACATCTTATTCATATAACTGTATATGTATGATTTTGTATCATTTTTCGGTTTTTGTTATAACTAGAATTTGCAATTATTTATTGTTCGACTGCCAAAGCACTTGCAGGTGGCGGCGGCGGCTCGTTTCGGTAAAAAACTAACAAAAATGGAGCTATACTTTCCCCACTTTCAACTGACAACAAATATGTTTTATAATAAATATATATATACTTCGCTTGTATATATATATGTAAAATACATATATACATCTACACATACATATATGTGGATAATTATTTAAATGCGTCTCTGAAAAAATAGTGTGTCAACAATTTTTCTATTTCTATTTATAATTTCTTTTATCTTTTTCTTTTGCTGTATTTCATTATTTTGATTAATTCGTTTTTTTTAGTTTGCATTCGTAATACAAAAGAAAATTGCTCAACAATTTACTAAGCAGCGTTCTTGCTGTTGTTGCTTCGAATGGACAAGTTTAAAGAGAGAATAGCTAACAATTGATTACTACAAAAGGCGCGTAATTAGTTTAGTTTGAAAAATGAACTCAACGTGGTTCCATTTGATTGCCAATGAACTGAAAAGAACAAAGCATGCATCGAGCTGGTTCTTTCCGACCACAACAATGCTATCGTTTCCATTGTCTATCGATCAGGTCTACAGCACTTGTCGAATTGCCACTTGATCAGCAAAAGTGTTATACAAATTAGAAACACCAATGAAAAGACCATCAAACAAAGTCACCACACGGATTAATAGACATCCACAGAGTAAGTGAGATCTGGACAAGGTGCTCCAAATAGTGCAGGTCGCGAGCGCGTGTTTTTGAAATGGGTGCAAATCGATAACAGTTACGTGGACTTCATCTGGGCTTTTTGGCTACGCTGGTAGATCTGTTCGAGGGTGAAAGAGAATTATGTTAACTAAGTTTCGGATAGTTTGTAGTGCAAATCATACCTCTTGATACCGTGCCGTGGACTCGACGGTGGCGTGTGGCAAGGTGACGGTGGTGCCGAACCGCTGGACGAGCCACGCGACGAGGCAATTGATAATGTGGAGGCACGTGGCGCCGAGCAGCCCAAATAAATGGCCGATCCCTTGTCAATATCCCGCAGGTCCACTCGCGAACCATGCGCAGACGACGGCACCGAACCTATTCAAAACAAAGAGATGAAATTCAAACTGGATGCACTGCAAATGCTCGAGAGGATTAGCTACCTGTGTAGGCATGCAACCCCGCTGGACTGCTGCGAGGTCGCACCCCAAATCCGCTTACAGTGCTCGCACTGCGTTGCAGCTGTGCTCCTTCCGCAACTGGCGGCTCCTTGCTGCGTGTTCCAGCGCTGCTGACACGACCCGCATTGCTGCTGCCCATGGAGTTGCCTCGGCCGGCTGCCTTGAGACTTTGGCGCGATGGAGAGCGTTGCAGCTGACGCTGTTGTTGTTCGCGGCGTGCATCCTCAATGGCTGCCGCATACTCAGCCGCTTCACTGGAGGTAGTCGGATTGGTGCTCGTCGCCGTTCTTGTCGTCGTCGTCGGCTGTTGACAGGCAACCTCATCTTCCGGTATACTTCGCTCGTTGCCCATCGAGCGACGCGGCACCGGCGAGTGCTTGGGCGATGTGGGACACGACTGGACGGCACCGCTGATGCCACCCGGTCCACAAGAGATGCCGCCTGCCGCAGCGCTGGCCACGCTCAGCATGCTTGGCGAGGAGCTAGGGTTGGCATTGGAGGACTGGGCACGCAGTCGGGAGTGCGTGGATGCGCTTGACGGTCGACGTCGGAAGAGTCCTTTGCTGGGATCCATATTACAGACGCCTGCAAGGATAACAAAAGACAAAAAGTAAATGCTCAACTCACAATTAAATCATTTTTTATTATAGTTAAAAGAGAAGTGAATGTGAAGTTAATGCTTCGTCTTGGTTTTCCGCGTGTTTTTGCGTTTATAGGATGACTTGCGTTTGCTTTTACGTCCACTCTCTTTGCTACTAGACTGCTTTGCGATTTCCAGCCTGTCACTAGTCTCTGGCTTATCCAGATTTTTGACAAAGCGTCCATCATTAACCTTGGGCGTGTAATAGGTCACCTTTGGCATCATCGTCTCAGCCGAGCTGGTCGAATCGCTTGAATCGTCGAAATTATCTTTCGACTCGTAATCCGAGTCACTGATGTGATCGTCAACAGAGCCTGTGGGACTCTCCGAATTGTCGTATGTCCTAGTGCGCCAAGTGTCAATAATAAACTTCAGCGTAACAGTCTCATTTGGATTATAAGTCGTCCTTGCCGGCGAGGTCGGCGTTGAGCCATGTGGACCCACCATAGACATGCCGCAAACAGCGGCCAACCTGGGGAATGTGGAAACAATCGCACCTGTTGGACACTTTTCGCCGCGAGAACAGTTGCCCTCGCAGATGTCACGATTCTGCAACAGCTCCTGATAGTTGTCCAGCGCCAGGCCACATTTGATGCGATCCAACTGCTCAAGAGCCGACGAGGGAAATCGTTCCCGCAATCGCCGCCGTTCCTCGGATAGCTTGTATTGCTCGAACTCCTGCAACTGGGTCTGGAATCCGGCATTGGGATTGGCGACAGCGCGACCAGCGCGCACCACCTTCAATGCCTCCTTCCAGTTCAGATGCGTAGCCGTCATAATATAAGCCACAGCGACTGTGACGGAGCGCGACATTCCCGCCAGACAATGGATGAGCACATTGCCCTCGCGCAGACGCGCCGCATGTATGAAATCATTGCAAACGGAGAAGTATTGCGATAGATTCTGGTCGGGCGTATCCGAGGCCATTACGCAGAGATAGTGTTTGTCCTGCAAAAGTATAAAGGGAGTTGTTAAATGCTTGGTAATAGATCAGGCAATGATAATCGATCCATACCGGCAGGAGACGCCTTGGACTGTCATGTATGGCAATGATGTGCGAGATTTTGAACTTGTCCAATTGCTGGTGATCCTTGGAGTCGCGGTAGTTGCCCACATACAGTCCCGGCAAGACCTAAACAGAATGATGAGTATTTAAATTGTATTTTGGTGTGAGATAAAGATATTTACATTGATCATGCCCCATTTAAAATTTTCCAGTCCGAATACTAAATTAAACATTTATAGAAATCTGTGTTTCAATGTTGTTTACTCGGCAAAGCTATAAACTCTTTTTTTGTTTGTTTGTTTATTTGATGTTGCTTAGCACAACCTTGCCTTGACAACTAGCTGGCGGTGTCTCTGTTATTTATATTTGAAGAAAAAACGAATGCACAATTTAAAATACTATATTGTAAACTCCGAAAAAATTAACTGCAATTGCTGTTCTCAGCGATCACTTGCTATGATATCGATACACGCAGTCTTTGATAGCTGCAGCCCTGGTTACTACTGCGTCATCGAAAGTTTCAAATTCAAACTAAATTATCGATATGTTAAACATACTGTAGACTTATCGATGTATTTAAATTATTAAACGGACAAACATTACATTGAAAACTACTGTGTATTTGTTTCCATAATATATAAAGTTTTAAATGCGAACTAACTTTTCGAAATACTATATTATGCATGAAGTGCCCCCTTTAAGATTATTGAATTAACGAATAAGTTACAAAGTTTTGTCAATTTATTCCAAAAAAATGCCGCGACATTGCACGGAAAGTAATGTAACTTACCTTGTTCATGCCATTTCCCATGTTTCTTCATTTAAATGTTGGGGACACCACCTGCCTGCAATTGTCAAAGGAATTGACCAAAAATGCTGAAAGTACCATAATAAAATAAAGAACGAAGGAAAATCCGTTAAGTATATTGGACAAGTTCAGGGCAAATGTCATTCCAAGGCTGAGGGCACTAAGCCTAAGCTAATGCGAAGGCGGTAAATACGGTGTGGCATGTGGTGTGTGGCGTGTGGCATGTCCCTGCTACAACTACTATCACTTGGTCTGTGTCTGCCTGAGCTATTGTTGAAGGTGCAAGTGGCAGCAGCTGTTGAGCTGCTTCTCTGACTGTCATGGCCCCGGTGCATCGTTATCACCACAACAAAACACAACGTCGCGACATCAACAACAGCAACAGCAGGACAGTTGCAGGAGCAGTAGCTGCCACAAGTCAAAGCCAAGTTCTGCATAGACAGACAATAGTACGAGCAGCAGCAGTCGACTAGTGACCTAGGCGTAGACACAATAGAACCGTCGCATCCGTCGCGGAAGTAAACAAACCTTGACGTCGTGACGCCTTTTGTTGCATCTCATTAGTGATAGAAGACAGTCAGGCAGACAGACAATGCGGCAAAGAAAGTGAGAAATGGTTGCTGAATATTGGGCTGGCATTTAGCTCAATACAAACAAACAAATGCAAAACCCACAGACGTATGTGCTAAACTTTCAGATACCTGACAGCCATGTGAACTTTACTATTTTAATATAAACAAAATAAATAAATGAATATAGTGCAAACATACAAAAATGGTGCTATATTTCAGCTGAACTTTTTACTACAACAGAAAATAAATTTTTCAACTTTTATAAGCTTACTATCTGTGCCTTGCAAGAGCTTGACTTTTAACTTTTCAAATAACCAAGAAATTGATTTTTTGTTGTTCAAATTTTGTAGAGTAAAAAGTTATTGTGGCAAAGTTCTAAAACAATCAACACCCAGCCCAAGTTTGGTAGCTACAGCTATTTTAATGTCTGGCTGTTGATGTGAAAGGACAGAAAAACATCTCAGCTAAATATTAATATAATAAAATAATATACATATATATAGTATAAGACTGAAATTGTTTTAGGCATTTCAGATTAGCATAAACTCTTGATACCCTTGCACACAGTACGTGCGTCGGGTAGAATGATTCAGAATATGCCAAAACAGACACAAGCAAATCGACGTGTGGACTCTGGTGGTGTAGGATGGATGTGGCAATGTGGCATGGATAATGTCGCAACAGTTGGTTGACTGCTTTGCCCTTGCCTTTTGTGGTTCCAAGAACCATGAAAACAAAGGAAGGCTCATCATAAAGTCAAGTCGCTGCTTGGCTTAGCTTAGCTTGCCATCTCAGGCCTTGACTTATGTAACTCAACAATGAGACTGATGACGTGCCGTTGCCTCATCTCACACCTGACCACTTCTACCTGTATCTGCATACTTGGTACATTCACCGCACATTTACATAAGTTTTCAAGTTGGAGCAATGAGGCAAAAGTGGCGCTTTGTTAAATTTCATAACTGCCAACTGTCACCTGCCACAGGGACAGATACAAAGAGTGGAAGAGCGAGAGCGAGTGAGCGTTGTGCGTGGGCATTAAATTGACTGCGAGAATGCGAAACTGCCACAGAGTGAGTGACAAGTGAGATGGCCCAAAGATAGGGCACGTGTGGCACATTATTGCAGCCAGCAGCTGTCATTAAGCAACACAGCCGCCGCTTAACAATGCCACGAGTGTTCTAATGAATGTCCGTCCCATCCCATGCCGGCCCGCATCCTCTCTCCATCAGCTTAAGGACACACACACAGCAAAGCAATTAGAAATATTATCGCTGGCATCGCAGGCAATTGATCAGTCAACTGCGCCTGTTGAGGGACTTTGCGGCATCATCGACATGCTGCTTTGGCTGGGCTTTTGCAATTGTGCACCTTGCACAGTGCCTAAAAATAGTAAAACAGCCAGTGCACTGCAAAATGTCCTTTGGCGCAATTCAATTCAATTCATATAGAACTACGTACATATGATGTCGTTCAGCTGACGGCGGGAGGGATAAGAGAAGATTTATGGCATCTTTGCAATCGCTGTGTGTGCTTAGTCCATGGTCAAATAGTTTAAGGACTATCACATTTGGACATTTGTGTCAGCACAGATGAGAGCATGATAGTTAATCGGGCATTGAAATTGTCTTGCTTCTATAGCAAATATAATTCCAAAGCTGTAAAGTACTATGCATTAAAATGTCGAAAGTTGCACATTGAACTTTTACACCTCAAATGTAAGTATCTAAGCAATTCAAATTAGAATAAATTTAGAATTTTTGCAGAGCTGATAAATGCTGTTACTTAAAATTTGCAATGTGTTTATATTTAAGCTTTCTATAACAAATAAGTAAGAAAACTACCGCTAGCAATTTTAAATAAAAACAGAGCGGTATTAATTTTAAATATACCACAAAAATACTTAAAGCTGCATATAGTACAACATTCAAAATATACCAAAGAGTGCAAAATATATCACTAAGTAGGCGTTTTCCCACTCTAAAGATTTGAAGTTCTAATTTAAAAAAATTTAATCTAATATTTTATATTTTGCGATTAATGTTATTATTACTACGCAGCTAACTTCAAATTAAATGTTCGTAGTACAATTATCCACGTTATCTATATCAATGCTTTCACAACTCACTTTATGAAACGGAAAAAAATCGAATCTAGCTATTGATTGTGCATAATTAAAGTGAACACGACCCAAGCAACTACATATATCTAAAGTTATTACACACAATTGTCGTGATTGTTTTGCCTTCTACTATATTATAAGAGTCAATATTCAATCAATCTCTATAGCGTATAGAAAAAAGAGACGTGAATTATTACTAGTTAATTGCTTCGAATATTTTCGATGGCATCAATGAAATGAAAATCAATCTTTATTTTTAGTCTGCGCCGAACAAAAAATCAACTAGTTCCGATGCTTGCCAAAAAAAAAGATGGCGAGCGAAACAGAAAAAAGTGTTGCATATCTTTAGGCGCGGCGAAAATGGCCATCAAATAGATGACCGCTGGCAGAGCAGAGGCTTTAATCAAATTAAAGACTTTGGCAGCATGTTTGCCGAGTGGCATGGAGGTCATGGCAGGAAACAGGAAAGGATGTCGCTGTGAAATGTGGAATGTGGCTGGCTGTGTGTGTGTGTGTGTGTGTGGGGGGGGGGGGGATGGTTGGCCTTCAAGCCTAGATGCTTGTTATTGTTAAAGCGAGGGGAAGAGCAGCGACTTTTTGCTGCCAGCTTTTTTCACTTTGCTAATTGGCAAGGACTTGACTCGGCAGCAGAGTTTTTCTTTTAGGCCGATTTTCTTATCAACATTTTGCCAGTGTTCACGTCCCAAATGGATGGATTTTAATGTAATTCGAGTGAAAAACTGTCTGCATAAATTAGCGGCGCTTTTAGCCTTGTGGCGCAGTCAATAATTGTAAAAAGAAACAACAAAATAGAAAAACAAGCGGCAAACATGTCGTCCCATGGCGTGCGGCTTGGCCACGGCTAAATCCATTGCCTGACACAGAGTCAATTATATCGCTTACACATTCTACATCAGCAATAAAATATGTACAAACTTACATACAACTAACTATATAGAACAATATATATATTGGGCATGCAAATGGCAGGCAATGACACACCTATCACACAGAGAGAGAGACACAGTGTTGCAAGTTTAATGGACTGTCGCTTTATGACTCCATTTCCAGTCGCCTGAGCCAATCCTCGACTAGAGAAGTGTGCGGAGGCAAGGAAGTCGCTGACTCAAATGGCGAATGGCGGCTTCAATTGTTTGCCCGAAGCTCAGCGCACTGTGCAAACTGTTTGTAATAAATGTCTGCCACAGTTTGGCCTATGAACCATGAAGAAGAGGACAAACACACACACTCACGCACACTCGCAGACAATCCCCAAGGAGCTGGAGCAGGAGCAGCAGTCAGAAGCTCAGGCACGCACACATAAATACAAGCGATTAAGTTTTGTTTTTCGCTTTTTTTTTCAGGTTTAAATAAATTCAAAGGCGGGTCAACATATGAGGCAAACAGCTAAAGAAAGCCAGAACGGAAATGTTTTTCACTTTTATAGGCGGAAATGTCGTCCCCCCACCCCGCCCCGCTCTCAGGGGAGGAGTGTGGGCGCAGCGTCGCTTTGTCTGAAGGCAGTCAAATGTCAGGATAAGTCTGCCGACATAGATACTGAAGTGGCAAAGCAGCCGAGCAGACGCCGAGGCCTATGTTGATGTTGCTGCTTTCGATGCCCGATGCCCGATGCCGACAGCCGGCAAAACGAACCACGTGCTGTCATAAAATAGTTTATTAGCATACAAGTAGCAAAAACAACATCGGGTCGAAGGCAAAACTGCTGATTTCTGCTATTCAACAGCATGTCCTTGCTACGAAGCCTATGTCTATGTTTAAGCTAAATATTTGCAGCTCCCAAACAAACAAGCGAGCAACAAAAAAATTTGCTGACCAGCCAAGAGACTTGCCACTGACAATGACAAAGTGTTGCAATCGCAGCAAACATGCCATTGAATTGTGATTAGCCAGTCTCAAGAGTCGAAGTGGGAGTAGGAGCTGTGTTCCAGCTCATAACATGCTCTCTCTGTCTGGGTAATTAACTGCATTCAGCTGCAGACACTCGTAAACACGAACCAGCTATTCATACTCTCTCATTCATATGAATGCTTGTCATTCTAACAGAAGGGGGAGGAAACTTTTGTTTTTTTTTGTTGCAAGGTCGTCAAACCAGTGTCAGTGGAAATGCAATGGCAATGGGCGTCTTCACGAAGGTCACTAATTAGATGAAATTAAGTGGAAATGTTGCAACCGAATGGAACACTTCACTCTCGTGGCAACAGAGTTTTAATTTAAATAAATAATTTATCATTGGGTAGTAGACGGGTTTTGTGAGTTGAGCGAATGAATCCTGCATACTAATTTCGTTCTGCATACGAAATGATGGGGACAACGACATCAAAATTTATCACGTGTGCGCAACAGGGGAAATTAAGAGCGAAGTTCGTAAATTGAAGCTCATTAGATTTTCCGGCCTGGCCAAGGAAAAGTGTACTCCAAGGAGCCAATTAACTGTGCCAGCGAATGTGAGTTTTACTACTAAGCAAATATGTAGTATATAATTTTGCAGTTTCAAATAATAATACAACTACTGTACTACTATATTAACACTTTTTTACCGTAGAAATGCTAATAACAGGGCTCTCACTTTCCATACTACAATTATACTTTCATTACATCATTTACTATAAAGCTAGAAATAGTTTTTGTTACAAGCTGAGCTAGAACAACATCAATGCAAAAACTTTGAGTAGAGGTTCTAAAAATCATGAATAATATATTGACAAACAAGCGTAGAAAATAAAAAGAAGAAAGAAATTTTGAACTTATCATTTCTAATATATTAAATTAATTAAATGATTAATAAATTAAGTTAAGAAAAAAAGTATTCATTGAATAGAACTTTATTATCTTATATATGAAATCAAGATGTCCTTAAAAGTTTAAATCACTAAGCTAGCCTTTGAAGACAATTGAGAAACACAAGCATATTAAAGCAGATTCAAGATTTCCTACTTCTACAATTACAAATATACGAATACTGTTCTTATCACTTTTATTTGTGTGATTAATAAATATAATATTACTAATATTACCATTAATATAATTTCTATTATAAATATATTATTATTATACATAACCTAATGTAAAAAAGTCTTATTACAATTATTCCAACTTAAAATAAATATTGCAACTTTTAACCTTCTTTTACAGCAATTATACATTCCTCAATTGCATCTACCATTACTTCTCCTATTTCTATTACTTCATTCTCCCTTTATAAATTGCCAAGGAGACAGAACGAAAGCGAAACTCTGACTGAGTATCGAACAAATGAGCTCGAGTTGAGACTCATCGAAGCCGCACATGCTGCACTCATTGTTCATCCTACTCTCGCAACGTGAATCGTCGTCGTTGGTCTTTGGTCGTCGGTCGTCAATGGGCAATCGCCAATTATCGTCATTTAAAATGAATGCCTCGCTCAGCGCTGAGCTGTGAAAGTGCAGGGAAACGCTTTGACGTTCCATGTCCCAGGGCCATCGAATTGTTTTTGCAGAATATATATTGTAAGTGAAATGGATGGCACGTTTAGAGGCATTTTCACACCAATTTAGAGCCAGAGCCAAAACACAGAACACAGTACACAAAGCACATGAGCATTATAAGGTCGCATACACAATATTACTCATACGACCGGTGTGTGTGTGTTGAGTGTGTGTAAGCAACGATTTTAGACGGACTACGGGGAATCCAAGGGCTACGCTAATTTTCAAGTTGCGTGCAGACATTTTGCGTAGTACTCTCATTAAATTCGGCTAGAAAAACCCGAGAAGAACAAAAGAAGAAAAAATAAGGGAACAACAAACTGCAAATTACGCCATCCTGTAGGGTAATTTTCTAACCATAATGTCGCAGGTGTTTCTCAACGGAGTGAGCGAGGGAAAGTCAGGAATACTTACGTTGAATTTTGTGTATTTGACGACCACTCACAGCGGCTGCTTCGGCTGCTGCTGCTGCTGCTGCTGCTGCTGTTTGTTGTTTGTCACAGTCAATGGCTTTGCATTTGGCGCGATTTGATTGCAGCACGAATACGATATAAAAAGCGGAAACAGTAGCAAACTCCGTTTCGCTGCGAGTGTCAGTGACTCCTTCACGGCTGCTGCTGTTACTGCTGTTATATCACACAGCTCGAAGCGAGTGGCGAAGTCAGCGGCGAAGCCAGAGCGGCAACCGCAGCGTTAAATTTTGATTGAATTAACTTTTGTTTTTCCTTTTTTTTCTTTTACTTGACAATTTGTTTTCTTTCAATGATAACTGGCAACGGCCTACTGACAACTGTCTGACAGACAGACCGACAGACAGATAGTCATTTATTTATTGAGAGTCTTAAACTATTTTTAGTCCATGTTGCTGCGTTATGCAGCTGCAGGAAAAAATTCGTAGAAACGGAACCAAAAGCGCTGTGTGTATATATGTTTGAAAAGGCAGCAGCAGCACCGAACGAATGGAGTAGCAACAACAACAACAACAGCGACAACGACAACAACAAAATAACAAAGTCCAAACCGCAACAACGGCGCGAGAATAAAAAAGGAGGAAAGAGCTTTGAGCCCCCGAACAGTTGAAAGGCGTTTCAAACGCCTCAAACGCTGGTCACAGACTGACTCTGCCATTTGCGACGGAGTCGCTGCTGAGCTCGAGTCCCAAAATGAGTGAAATGCATAAAACCGAGCCACATGAATGAAGGACCAATGTTGTGTCGCGTCGTCATGCGCAGTCCGGGAAACTCACGGCAGAAGCGCGCCAAATGAAAACACTCGAGTTTGCCCTCGGGCAGAACTATATTTGAGTCAACTCAACGCTTTGGCTCATATGGGGCAACCTTTCCATGTGGTTATATAATCACAGTTACCAAAAGGAATGTAATGTTGAGAGCAAGAGAGCGAGAGTGCAGGAGAGAGAGCGAGAGAGAGAGAGAGAGTGGGTGCAGCTGACCGGCAAGTGTCCATCTAAGCATTCGGCAGTCAGGTGAAAGGCCAATCATCGCATTCAGCATTCATGGGCAAAAAGCTTATTCAACCGCACATCCGCTGCCATGATCCATAATCTCTCAATTTGCCAACTCATCGCGAGAGCAGCTCCCGTTTTGGGGCTTTGTTTTTTTTTCGGTTTTTTTGTTTTTGGTTTTTTTGACGACCCAGAACCCCATAAGAGGCACGCGAGGCTACACACTATACAATTTGTGACTACTTACTACAATATGCGAGTAATGCTGTGTTTTGCTTTGTTTCAAATCAAATTCTGATTTGTATACATACATTCTATATACTAAATATTTATATACGAATTTGTGCAATATTTAAATATGAATTATTTAAGTTTTATATGCTCAGCTGCCAGCGTTGTTGATCATCAGCCGTCGTGTTGTTGTTGCCCACGCCCAAAATCATTTGGAAAATACATCGAACGCAAATAGCGGCAACACAGCAACAACAACGCCATGGCACTGTTCTGTTGTGTAGGCGTGTCGGTGACCAGGCGATATTTGTATTATGTATACGTACGTATATTTATACATACCTACACCTCTTCCAATGAAATGCGGCGACAGTCTACGAGAGTCTGACGCATCACAAAACTTGGCAAAGTAAAATGTGCTGAAAACAGCTGCTCGAATTCAATTACATGTTCCGATTACAGCTAACAATGCCGCGCAACGGAAACTGTCACATTATCGATACGCATGCCGATCGATAGAAACATCGATTGCGTTTAATGGCGGCCGCTTATCTTCCGCGTAGGTGTGCAGCAACAACAACTACAACTCATGACGCAGTTGCCGCTCAATGTAGGTGGCGCTGTCAGCTTAATAGATATACACACATACATACATACATATATGTACGTATGCAAGTGTGTGTTTGCTCTGAGCTGCTTCCAGAAGCCATGCGACTGCCAACTCTGCTGGCTGTGGAATTTGGCACGCTCTGCGCTCGCCGCTCACGGCTCTCTTCTCGCACTGCTTTTGGATACTCAGCTGATGAATGCTCTTGTTGTTCTTGTTGTTGTTGCAGTTGTTATTTCCACCATTGGCTATTTATAAATCTGATGTGTATGAATCTTGGCGCTCAAGTGGCCCACGATCGCAGATCACAATGAGCTGACAACAACTCAGAGAGTCAAGAGATAGAGAGCGAAAGAGAGAGAGAGAGAGAGAGTTGTCTGACCATTGAGAAAGGCAGTGCAATTGACATTTTATTGGCACACAGTAACAAAAGCATTTACCATTTTAGGCCTTAACTGACAATGATTGAAGCGTCGCTAAGAAAGTTAACAGGCCGCGTGGCAGCTCAATGAGAGCACTACACGAAGAACGCGAGAGAGAAGAGCGAACGGGAGCTCGTTCTTAACACGAGAGAGCGAGAGAGAGAGAGAGCTTTGAAGGGTCTGCGTCGACGCCAAAGGCAGCCCCATATAGCGAACGTACGTTGAAAGCGTTCGAACGTTTTGCGTTCAGTCAACGAGCAACTTTGGCAGTGAGCAGTGTGGACACAAGCGACGTAAATTAAGTAGCTGTCGACAATACGGACTAGTGGACGACTAACTACGTGGTCGTGTCAGTGTGTCAGTGTGAGTGTGTGTGCGTGCAGTGGCAATGTGCAAAAATAAAAATCTATAGGTGTTGTATATTTAAATTGAATATATATAAATACAAAAGCATCCATATCGCACACACAAACGCAACCCGAAAGCGAGAGAGTGAGAGAGGCCGCTTTAAAAACGGCCAACGGAAATACGAAATAGCCAGTTGTTGTTGTTATTATTATTGTGGAGAGTGAGCAGCTGCTTGCCGTCGTCGTAGCTGCCGTAGAAAGTGTAACCAAAGAGTGACATCACGCCAGCAGTGGAAGACGAAGACGAATCGCAGCAATTAGCAGAGATTGTTTGGTGTTGTTGTTGTTGTTGTTGTTGTGTGGAAAAGTCAGTGGGGCGAATGCCAGTTGAAAGCTAAAAAGCAACAAAAAAAAGCTAACCGCAGTTAGCTTGAAACAAAAGCGTGACACAAACGCGATAAATATCGCACATACGCAACACAAAAGAAAATCGAAACGTATCGTAATCGGATCGACAACAGCCGGCTGTGGCAGTGTGCGTGCGTGTACGTGTTGTTGTGTGTGTGTGGAACGTACGAGAATCAACGGACAAAACCGCCGCCGTTGTCGCTCTCAAGGTGAACCTGCCTTTGCCTCTGGCCGACAAAAACATAGACAGCGCCAGCCACAAAACTCAAAGCATATTATTTCGAAATTAGTCGCAGCGTTTCGAGACGCAACGAGGGCAACGTAGACGAACGGTTTGAAGAGACAGGACTCGCTTCTGGCAGCCAACAATATGAAGCCAACTGTGATAACAGCAAATCAGGCCAGTGGCGGCGGCAACCCTGGCAACGGCAACGGCTCGCCCGCTGGAGCCGGCATTAGCATACCCATCAATCGTGACTATGGCGGCAATATGCACAGCTCTTCGCCGCAGCAGCAGCAGAATTACCAGCATCCCCAGTACTACAACAACCAGCAACAGCAGCCGGCAACATATGGATCACCACGCCAGCATCCGCAGCAGCAGCAACAGCAGCCACTGCATCATCACCAGGTTCCCACAAATCAGCAACAACATTTTCAGGTAAGACTAAAAATCGACATCGCCAAGGTCGTAGACGAATATAGTATCGTGTATATTGGCGCCTGACAAGGTCGCTTTTATTGTTGTATCATTATTAACGACAATTGCCTTCACCTCAAGACAGTGGCAATTTAATTCGTTCCAATGATGAAACGCTGGTTTTTTTTATTGTAGTGAATCCTTCAAAAGCTGGTTTTTCCCATACTCAATATGTGTACTATATAAATAAACAAGGCGCCGATGTTGCGTAAAAGTGAATTGCGTTCGACCCCCTGGAGCTCACATATATGTATTTGTCCGTGCGTGTGTGTGTGTATGTGTAGTCTCCCTCTCTCTCTTTCGCACTCGCACCTGCAATCAGCTGGTATGTAGTGCAGTTTCATCCCCTACGTAGAGTGTGTCAAGTATGTGTGCACACACTGTTGACCTACTCGGGTTGCCTGCTTGCAGTCAACGCGGCGTATGATTAATGTGCCACCACGTACGGAAATTTCCCACAAGCAGGCAGGCAGGCAGGCATTTCAAGAGCAAGTAAGAGTAAATGCTGATTGGCCACCTAATCTTATTGCTCGCCATGCGCCAAGTATCAAGTGTTTTATGAACAAGAACATTTTTTGTTGTCTTGTGTTCTTTTTGTTCGTTATAAAAATATTCGACAATTTCTAGAATATACACGATGATAGACAAACGCGAATGCTCTGCCTAGCAGCTACACACAGAGATTCACAGCGAGCGGACGCGAGAGAGTTTATTAAAAAAAAACCAAATACAATAACAACAAAAATCACAGCGCTGAGCAAAATTGTGTTTCTCCGACTCTGTCGCAGCTGTGTCTGTTTGCTGTGTCGCTGTGTTGTAGGTGCACCAACTTACATACTCAAATGATGTACATATGTGTGGGTGTCTAAATGGCAATATACATACATACATACATACATACATATATGTATATTATGTACACACGTTGAATGCGTGTGGGCGGCAACAGTTGTTGCTCAACTTGTTGGGCAACGCAACGTGGCCGTGACGTTGTCTGCACGATCGTCATAATAAACGCATCGGATAGTGACTTAATCTAGTTAATCTCTTTCTATAAACATTTCTATGCAATTGTTGACTTTGAGAATTGCATATCCGATCCTATTGTTTATATTATAGATCACCACAGTGGAAGCATCTAGTCAATTTCCTTTTAAATTCGACATTCTAAAGAATTTCCATTCGATTTTTTACCAGCTAGCACAGTTGTCTGTACTGGTATCTTATTTATATATTTTAATTGACTGCAGAGTAATCTAATTTACTATTTAAATATGTAAAACATAGAAAATCATCTTATATAACTATATTTAAATTTTTTATTTTATTTATCACAAAGTTATTTACAATATTTACTTTCAGCAAATAGTTTTACTTGTAGGTAATCTTTTTTTTTATTTTAAAGTCAGCTTTCTTTATATGTACATAAGAATGTATGTATGATGTCCAAGTCATTCACAAACAAATGGAATATTAAAGAATACTCTTGACTTCCGCAACATTTTAGTTTTGTTGATAATTTCGAAATATTTAATTAATCCGGTTCCCTATTTAGAAACCAAACAGTATTCATTATTGAATTACAAGATCGAAGAGATTAGGCATTAAAAATACAGAAAACTCTCACAAATTACAAATCTAAGGAATTCGAATCTTCCCGAAATGAAAATAAAAATTTTCGAAATAATTTGAATTACTTCTTATGCTTTGCTCTACTTTGCTTGCATAGTTGAAGAAATGGATTGTCTAATAAGAAATCTTCTGGTTTCCCCATTACGTACTTCCAATATATAGTTGCAATATTAGATTGTTTATTTTACTTCTTGCTTATGATGTCATATTATTATTAAAAATAATTTATTTAATTATTTTTAAATTATTTGGTTATTAATGATAACGATAATGCCAGCCAGCATTGACGTATCGAAAATATCGATTGCGACACTTTGATTTAAAAACTCTCCAGTCTCCACAAATGTTATCATTTATTGCCTGTCAAAAATCTTCAACCAGTTTCTATCGAAATCCTAGATAATACTCGTTCAAAGTTATCGATACTTTGACAGCTGAGCGAGCAATTGGTCAGCAATCTGAATAATTGAAAATCCTTATCAATCAATTGTTAGTGTTCAAAGCGTTGTTGTTAATGATAACGAATTTGTGTGTGTGTATTTTATTGGATTACGATGGCTCATAATTGCATTAAATTGTATTGCATTAAAAGGGTTTTTGGAATTTAATAGCGCATTACACATCATAAATTAAATATATACACTCACGAATAGAACAAGCAAAGGCATTAATTGTCCATTTCCACGCCAAGTCGAGCAACCCACGCTGAAGTTGCGAGAATAATCTAGTATAACTTCGGCACATCGTCGTGGGCGTTCGTTGGGTTTCACTGCTTCACTATAAAAGGCCCGACGTTAGCAGCCGGCCGCTCATTCACAAGAAAACAGTTGAACGGAGTGCGTCACGTCACGCCGCATCGCATCGCGTCTCGATCTCGTAAACGGAAATACAAGTAAAAAAAACAAGCTAAAAGAAATACAAAGCGCAAAAGAGAATTGTAAAACGTTCGTTGGCTGTCTCGCTGTTTACTGATAAAGCAAACAATTAACTTGAAATAGGTAATGAAAGGCAGGCCCATTTACTGTCAATTGAACTTTGCGTCCGTGCTGACGAACAGCTGTTAATTTCTACTACACACATTATTGCTAAAGGTGTGTTCAAGTGTGTGTGTGTGTGTGTATGTGCATTAAGTGCTCGTCTTGTCACGTTAGACAAGCGTCTATTTATACGTTGACGTCACTTGTTATTGCTGAAGCTGCAAATTGTTATTGTTTGTTATATATACAACACTCGACCTGAGGTTTATACATATGTGCAAGCATGTGTGTGTGACAACAAATATGGTGTATGGCTGCGATTGAGTGTGAATGAATCATGCGCTTATTTATAAACAATTCGCCCACTGAGCTATGCCGCTCTTTTTTGTTTTTTGTTTTTATATCACTGTCGAATTTAATCTAATATTGTGATTTCGAATTTACAGCCGACCTTTGGATTCGAACCCGATATGGACATGGATATGGATAATATGTTCCCACGCTCGCGACTGGGGCGAATGCATCACGATCCCTTCGCTGGCTTTGGTGGCACACGTAAGCGGAATAGTTTCCACGATCCCCCCCATATCCCTCTAAACAATCCCCAGCCGCACTTAATGCATGCCGATGCTGATGATGATTTTTCTCATTATTTCAACGATGCCGCAGACTTTGGATTCCCACAGATGTCGACAATGGGTCGCCGTGGTCGTATTCCCGGCGGTGGTGGCAACACTCACATGGACAACGATGATGATTTCTTCAATAGACTGCCATCGGAGTTCCGTCAGTATATACCAGCGGGCTTTGGTGCACGCCACCAGCCGCAGCAGCAGGTGCATCCACAACAACAACAGCATCCACAGCAGCAGCATCAGCCGCCGCAGCAGCAACAACATCATCCACAGCAGCAATACTATCAGCAAGATTATCAGCAGCCCCAACAGCAGCAGCAGCCGCAGCCTCAGCAACATCCAGTTGTGCAGTCGCCTTCGAAGCGTCTGTGCGATGCGGCCATCCAAACGGAAGACCCAGCAGCCGGTCGCTCTGAGGTCGATTGTGCGCCAACTGTGAATCTAAACCAGCATGGACTGCGCAACACCATGGACATGGGTGTCAAGTCTGCCGCGGAGCAGGATCCAGCATTACGCTCGCACTCTGCTCCGCCACCAGAGCAGCAGCAACTGAATCAACAGTACCAACAACAGCAGCATCCACATCCAAATCAACAACAGCAATTTGGCACTCAGACAACACCACCAGTGCAGCAGACAAACTATGGTGCAGGGCAGCAGCAGCAGCCGCCACAATTTCAGAGATCTTTCTATCCGCCACAGCAGCAGGCGCATCCCCAACAAAAGCAACAAACTCCGCCTCCACCACAGACGCCCGGCGGCAGCTATGTGCGCACCATACCCATCTTTGTCGAGGGTCGCACGGAGCCCATCATCAATGCCCACAAGGAGATACCAAATCAGAACGCAGGCAATGCGCAGCCACAAGCACAGGCTTATGCCTCGGCTTCAGCTCAGGCGCAGTCGCAGCCACAGGCATCCTACAATGCGCCCACTCAAGCGCAGCGTCCTGGTCCACTTAATACTCAGGCACAGCCAGAACAACAGCAGCAGCAACAACTGGGTGCAGAGGCCAATGCTGGTGTGCCGCCACAGACGCCACACACACAGGACTCGATCAAAAAGATACAGGACATACAACGCGATGTGCTGGAGCTGATGGCCAAGGTGGAGCAATTCAAGGGCACACGCCAGGACAAGGAGTATGTGTATTTGGATGAGATGCTAACGCGTAATCTGCTTAAGTTGGACACCATCGATACCAATGGCAAGGACAGCATTCGGCTAGCCCGCAAAGAAGCCATCAAGTAAGTGAACTCTTGTTTGCTTAAAACGACAAACTTTAACTAATGCTGATTCCTTATTTTAGATGCATTCAGGCATCCGTCAATGTGCTGGACGCCAAGGCCGAGGAGAATGGCAGAGTTGCTTCTGGCACTCAGTCTTCCGACACAGTTGCTGTGGCCGCTGCTGAAACAGCCAGTCCAGAGGAAGCTGCAGAGACAGGAGCAGCTGTCGCAGAGCCAGCAACGCCACAACCGCTAGATGCTACCAAGATTCAAGAGCCCATCCCCCTGCCACCGCCGCCCAGCGTTGTGACAGACGCGACACCCAATACCGATCAACAACCGTCCACAGTTGAGGCCGATGGCGCCGCTAAGGTCGAGAGCGAGACCACAACGCTGACCGAGAAGTCCGAATGATGAACACAGCAGCGCCTTTACAAGGCGACCGTTTCGAGGCAGCTACGCAACTCAACCAAATTCAAATATTAACGAGAAAATGGGAGCTACAAAGAATGTTGAATTTACTTATATAATACTTATACGGACAGCGACGACAAATTTTCGATTGAAGAAATGTGCGGCAAAGGGATAGAAGGAAGCATCATCAGAGATTGGATGTTGGTGAAGTGGACGGAGGACTCTTTGCTAGTATTTGATTAGATACATAATAAACAATAAGTACAGTGTTAAAATCTCATGTGACATAACAAAACAACACATTTTACATACAACACACACTCACACGCATAAATAGAAACTCGCGATGCATATGTATGTACATTAGGCAATAAGTAATGATGTTAAACAAAAAAGAATTACATAAAAAATGAAGTGCCTGCAATTGCAATTGCAAATAATACTGAAAGAATGTTAAAGCATATTGCGAATACAGTTAACCGACTGGCTTATAAGTGCAGTTTTTATATATATATATGTATTATATCGAGATAAAATCGGAGCCAGAGTATGATCTCATACAAAGCTACATCGAAAACGGGGCTCGGGATTCTTGACAAAACATTGTTAACAATAAAAACAAAAGCAAACAACAACGAGGAGAAAGAAAAACACTTATGCATAATTATTTATGTTACTAATTATTAAAATAAATGTAGATATTGTTCACAATATATAATACACGTACAAAAAAAAAAAAACTGCTGCAATACTGCTGAGCATCATTTGTTTTGGAATTTATCATCAAGATTTTGCGACTTACACACTTAGGGACATTATAACATTATACATTTTATGAAAATACAAATACAAAATTGTGTGCATGTGCATTAAGAAATATTTCTGAAAAAGGACGCAACATTTTACATTTTTCGAAATCTATCTTATGGTTAACAATAAGATATATATAATATAATATGTATAATAATCAGTATGAATGTAGATTGATAAAAATGGAAGGCAGCCATGTCATCCATCGGGTATTGACCATGTTTGCATGGGTGCATGTGTTATAGTCATTTCTAGGCAATTTGAAATCTTATTAGGTATGTGTATATAGTTTTAGTTAGTGTATGGATTGCATTATTGTTCAAGATATTACTGGGCAGCCATTTTATATTGTAACATATATATATGTAGGTAGATATATATTGTGTATTTAAGTAGTTCCGATATATGATCGTTAAAGTACAGCTATATAAGAGTTATGGCTGTTGTTATTGTTGTAGATATCTAGCAAAAAGTGTATGATAGCTGCCATGCAGTTGGCGTATTAGATACGCTCCATTTTTTGCATTTTTGCCATCCATTGCAGTTCAGCTCAGTTAATGATTTCGACATAGTTTGCCGGAAAAAGTCCATAGGTTCCATCGGGACCCAGTCCCTGCCACCAGCCTTCATCGATTTGATCAATGTGCGTGATGACATCGCCTGGATCGAAAGTAATCTCTGATTCATCAGCAGCCTGATAGTCATACAAAGCGCGCGCACGCAATCCCAAGTCGCCCAAACTCTCCTGACATATGAAGTCATCCTCGTTTACCAAATCCGTTACTACAACAATTAAAACTCAAATAAAATGGGGGTTTCTCTTAACTAAGTTGACTTTAACTTACAAGTATTGCGCTCCAGTGTGCTCAGTCCTGATGTCTTTGTCGATTGCGATTGTTGCACAGTCACCGACACTTTGGTGCGCACCTCTTCCTCCTCCTCGTCCTTTTTGTAGACAGCCGTATCGGTTTCGTTCGAGGATGTCGTCTCATCTGGTGACTGTGATTGCAATGAATTTGATTTACTATGCGGTGACCGCTTGATCGTGGAGAACTGTTCACTCTCATGAGCCAGCGGTAGATCCTCTGCTGGCTGTGCTTCCTCCTCGCTTATAGCTTCACTCGTAACAACAGCCGCAACCACCGGCGGCGCCTCCACAACGGGAGGCGCTTCAACTACAATTGGCGCCCGCACTGGCGACTTGTTAGGTGTAATGGATCTGGGCGGTGATGAGGCAACAGCGCCCTGAGTATCGCTATTGTTGAACACATTGATGCGCTGTGCAATGGAATTGCGTGCTGGCTTCGCCGGCGGCTGTGTGTTAAGTCTGCAAAATACAAAGTTAAAAGATTAAGTACATATACAATTATTTTTCCAGACCGAGTGACTGCAAATAGTCATTATGCAACAACAACTTTTACGAGTCTCTTGATAAGTGATTCAAACTTTTGTCAATAATTTCATGGAAGGGTTACCTATCTTGAGCTTATTCAATCATTTTAGTACTTAAAAAATTCCTAACGATCTACGTAAAAACAAAGAATGTTGTACGAATCTATTACTATCTGGTGAGTCAGTGACAAGGGTTCACTCTTTTATGAACTTACTTCGATTGCAGCTGACCCTCGCTGGTGTGCTTGGTGAACATGGCTTTGGCAGCGCCCACCCGCGAACCAATCAACTCTCGTGCCTCCTGGTTCCGCGCCTGGCGCATACGTTCCGCATCCGTCAGGTTGTTGGCAAAGGTAGCGGATGTTTTCTCTGGACTCAACGGTTGTGGCGAGCTGCACATAAAACACATTATTAATATGTTAATCCAATAGCAAATTGCTCATCGAATAGTTACGTTTTTATGGGTACATGGGCAGGTTGCAATTTTGTTGTGCTGATGACCAGTTTTTCACGTTCCTTATGCTCCTTCTCCTCGCGTGCACGCTGCTCTTGCTCCAGCTTCTGCAGCTCCAAGCGCTTGGCGTCTTTCTCGGCGGCCAGGCGACGCTTCTCCTCGGCCTCCTCCTTTTTCCAGAAATCCTGCATAACGCTCGCATTCAGCTCCTTGGTGGGAATGACTCGCGTATAATTCGTGCCAACCGGCGCCTTCTGCTCATCTACCATGCCGCGCGGTTCCTTGAAGCTGTACGCCGAGCTAACCGTACTCAGCTTCTTGAGCAGCCGCTCCAGATCGATGTCATCCTCGTTGCGAGCATTAATCGTCAGGTGGGCACCCGAAAGCAATTTACTGACGTCATGAATATGATTCGCACAGGTGCCTTTGCGTAGCACAGGTGCGCCCTCGCCCTGTACATGGGATCCGTGGATAACGATCAGATAAGATAACGGTAAAGCAAAAGAAAAAATAAGTTGACTCACTCACCTGCCAGTTCACCAGCAAATATTTATTGAGACCCGTTTTGGGGTCTTCAATACGCACAAAGGCATACATTATTTTGCCACTGTTCAAGTCTTCGCTCAGCTCTTCCACACCGCCGTCTCCCTTGGCCACTAGTTTCAGCTCATTCGTTTGGCCCTCGTAGCCAAAGAGTGACCAATTCGTAGTGCTCTTGTCATCGAGAACATCCTTCCAGGCGTCCAAAATTTGTGTTCGGTGCTTTTCAAAGCTAATGGCCATTGTCTCTGGATTCGCGAAACTGTCGACGATAACTGTGTGGACTTGCGTCTCCTCTCTGTCGCGTCGCTGTCTATTCAAAGACTGCCAACGACCTTGAACAAAGCCGCTTAAGGCGAGAAATCGAAGATTATTAAGGTCTGCAGCGAAACTTTCACTCGCGCCCCTTTTAAAGTGTCGTCACTGAAGTCGAGATTTGAAGTAAGCCAACGCCCCGCTCTTTTTAATTTATTTTCTCTGTTGGCTGGAGTTTTTTTTAATTAAAAACGCACATCGGTTGCAGTGGCAGAAACATACACACATTCACATAAACTTTGTTGATATAATATCGATGTTAACGATAAGTTGCACTTTCGATAAACTTGCGCTTATCGATTATTCCGTTATTAAAGGAAATGCATTAAATGCACCTCTGGTTTGAATTTGAATAGCACTTGAGAGAGCTCCAAATAAATCTTTTAGGTTTGTACTTGTTTTTTATTATTTATATTTACTTGCTACAAATAAAAAAAAATAATAAAAAAAATAAAAATTTAATAAGATAATATTTTCAACCAACTGATTTTTGTTGTTGGTATTTTTAGAAAGTTGTACTATTGGCAAACTCTTGATTGAAAAGAAATTATTTATGCGCGTCACGGCATTACAAACAAATCAACCAAAAATGAGAAATTTAATAAAATATGCGACAATGAGAGCATTCGAAAATTAAAAATTTGTTTAAATTTAATTTATTATTCATTAAGTAACTCCTCTTATTTCTGATTTGCAGGATATTAACCAATTCGTTCAGAAACGATCCACTTGCGATTCTAGCAGGAAACCTCTTTCTTGAGCGATCATTCTACGTCTCTTGCGCGATCCTTTTACGATACTTCCGCGATTCTTATGTCACTCTTCCCTTACCTTTCAAAAGTAATAACTTTTGTAGAAGTTTTTAAGAGCATTAAACGTTATCGACAATTGAAAATTATCATATGCAAAAAAAAAGTGAAGGCAAGCAAATATTTACCTACAACAACAAGAATAACGAAAATTAAAAGAATACAATACCATGAAAGTTAAACAAAAGTTGTATCAACTTTTAAGCGGAAAACAAAACTTTTGTTAGGACTATGTAGCAAAAAAATAAATGAATGATCAAGATTGCAACAAATGGCCCAAATGCAATTCAATAGTTCACTTTTGACCGTATTGTGAATTACAGGGGATTATGCCCATCGCAGGCGGTTGAGCAACTTGGATCAGATTTAAAATACAACCAAATGCCCAAAGATACAAAACGTTGCAACTCGAACAATGGACCAATAGACCACTACACCAAATCCGGTGGCGGTGTCAGTCATGGCAATGTTAAACTCACTTGCCACACAAAAATTGCAGGCTAAGGTCAGCAATGGCGCGTGGCTACAACTAAAATGGAGTGCGCCTGTAAGTATGCAGCAGTTTTGTGTTTTTCTTTTATTATGGAGTTTTCTCAATTTTCAGCAAAAGTTTTCTACACCGGAAATTGTAAACTGCGGCTGTGGGTCGTCTGTCTAACGCCTCACTTAAAGAGCCAATTGCAGATGATGTGGCAGCATGTCGAAGTCCTGAGGATTTGCAAACTGGACTTTCTGTGGCTGCTGCTGATGCTGGTTGGCCACCAGCTCCAGTTCGATGTGATGTGGCTCAGGACGCTGAGGCTTGAACTCCACATCAACATAATGAGGACGCTCTTGAGGTTGCTCCTGATGGATATTCAGCTCGATATGGTGTGGCTTCTGTTCCTTCTGCTGCTGGTGAATTTCCACTTTGACTTTGGGGGATTCCTGCTCGCGCTGCGGCTGATGGAATTCCAACTCAACGTGTTGTGGCCTGTGGTGCTGCTGATGCTCGGCAACAATCTCCAACTCCAGATGTTGTGGCCTCTCCTGCTCGCGCTGCTGATGCTTGATCTCCAGCTCAACGTGTTGTGGTCTCTGCTGCTCCTGTTGTTGCTGCTTGATCTCCAGCTCAACGTGGTGTGGCTTCTGTTGTTCCTGCTGCTTGATCTCCAGCTCGACGTGATGAGGTCTCTGCTGCTCCTCATGGTGGGGCTTCTGCTCATCAACAAACTGCAGCTCCTCACGCTCCTGATGCTTGACGCCCAATGGACGCACCTCAGCCACAATGTGATCGTATTTGGATACATCAAACTTGGGCGTGGCATCGACCACCACGGGTTTGCCGTAACGTGGAGTTTCGTTGCGGGCCAACGTCATGGCAACGCTGCTACCCACCAAAGCAACCAAAGCTATCAAAATTGCGACCTTCATCTCTGTAGACTGTGAAGAAGACTATGACTTTAATTTGATGGCCATGCAACTTAAATAGTCGCAAAGAGAAGCTGTTGGTTTTTTTTTGTGTGTGCAAATTTTCCCTGTGGGTTAATTAGGCATCGATAAGTTGCGTTATCAGATACGCCACAGCCAGAAAACTGAAGTTGCCTGACAGCGAAACATGGCCAATTACATATGTGATTAGATAAGTTGCAGACAAAGAACACTCGCAGACATTGTAATTAAACATTTACTTTTTGTTTTGTTTTGTTTTGGTTTCTCCCCTATTTATACAATTTCAATGCGTTGTCAGTGTAATGTCATAAATGCGCACCAAATGATCCTCTCCACAGCTGGCCAATTGCATGTTGTCAGTTTGTTGACCTGGCCGGAACTGCAAACGCTTCACCGTCAAATGATGTGCCAAACTGTCAAAGAAGTATTAATTAGTCAGATATTCGTAATTGCTACTAATTAACTTCACTTACTCTTTGTTTAAATCATAACTGAGCTGAAACTTGCCCTCGCTGAACTGATAGATTTTAATGAGACCGCTCTCCATGCCAATGGCGATCACATAGCTGTTATCTGGAAGACAGCTTTGAGCAAAGCTCACAGCGGTAATAGATTCATTTTTAAGTTCCAGCAAACCAGCCGCTTGCCAGCCATTCAGTGAGCTCTTCTCCGGCTGCTGCTGCTGCTCCTCGTGCTTAGTCCACAGCACCACTTTGCCATCGCGTGAGCTGGTTGCAAAATACTTGCCATCATGCGACCAATCACATGCCCAAATAATTCTTGTATGCACACCATTTGTCTTGTCCGTGTTGGCTACCAATGCATAGCTGCTGAGCGGCTCATTTAGCTGCTGTCTCTCGTACAATGACCAGCGGCGATCGCGCGAAACCGATAGCAAGTAACGCGCATCTGGGGAGAAACGCAGCTGTGTCACCGTCAACTGATGTCCACTTAGCTTCTCCAGCTGCTTCCAGTTGGCTGTATTCCTGCAAAACAAAACCAACAATGTTCGGTTTCTTCTAAATAGTCAACAAATCTATGAGTAGTTTACCAGAGTATTATCTGTGCATGCTCAGCATTGCTTGCGCGACAAGTGGAGGCCAACATTGTACCATCAGGTGTGGCAGCCAACGCGTAGAGTTCATAGCCATGTCCGTAGAGCTTTTGCAGCTCTGGCCACAATGTGTTCTGCATCAGCGTTTCTTCCTGCGGCGGCGTTTGCAACGTGATGGGTACAAAATAGTTGTCTGGATACTCATCCTTGGCCTTGGCAGTCTTATCTTCTGGTGTTTCCACTGTATAGACCGCTTTGTTAGACAACCCCAGTGAAGGCACCGATGCGCCCTTGGGCAAAGCTACAATAGAACGTAAAAATTACTAAACTGAAGGTATGCTTAAGTCATCATCACTTACAATCCAACAGAGCATCGCCTGCCGCATCGTTCTCCAGCCGACAAATGTGTCTGAAGTTCTCGATGAAATTCGCAGGCGCTTGGAATGTGCGCACAATCTTCTCCTCGGCGCCACTGGCAAATCTGTACCGCGAGAGCAGCGCCAGCGTTTGCATGTCATAGCCATGCACCTGAGGACGCGCCAACTCATGCCAGGTGGGCGTCTGTTCACCCCGATTCCAAGGCGCATGCAGACGTGTCGTTTGATCCGCCGACACAGTCATCAGATAGCTTCCATCGTGTTCCCAGGCCAAGTCACGCACCTGGCCATAATGCCCGCTGACAATCACATTCGAAGTCCAGCGTTGTGCGTGCTCCTCGCTCTGATTCCAGATGTGAAAGCCGCCCTGATAACTGTGACCCATAATTGAGCGACCATCGTGCGAGAACTTGCCGCCAAAGAAACCCATAGAATTCCCACCAACCTCGCCAACGCGCACCTGCTCCAACCACACGCCCTCCTCGGTGGGCGCCCAAATGATCAGCGTTTTATCAATGCATGCTGAGAGTAGTCGAAGTTCTGAATATAAAAGAGTTAAAATTATAATTGTGTCATAGGATATATTTTACGCTGCTTACCATTATTGACGTTCTTGTGCCAGTGAACGCCATAGACCCAACCTTCGTGGCCATAGAGCACAGATTCCAGCGTGATTCCATACCACGATTCTTGACTCAGTTGAATAATCTTCTCCTCGACACGGATTTCTCCAGTGTCTGTTTCGTTAAAATTGAGAATGTCGACAACATTCTCACGCACCTGTTGCTCTGTACGTGGCGCAATGCGCCACAGACGTATAAAGTTATCCTGCGATCCACTGGCTAGCAACAAATCATCGCCATCCTGGACAAAATCGAGGCCACGCACCCAATCCTCGTGACCGCTCAATGTATGTACCTTTTCAAACGCATCACTTGGATGTTGCACCCACAGAGACACGGTCTCGTCATCCCCACTTGTTGCTAATAGCGCCTTATCACTGTGGGGCAACAATGTGAGGCGCAACGAGAAAACGAAGCCTCCATTCAGCTCCACAGTTTGAATGCAGCTGATCTCATCGTTCTGTTGCAGGTGCCACAGTTTAATGCTGTTATCAGCGGCTGCAGTAGCCAGTAACCAAAGCTCCGTTGATAATCGTACGCCATCTACAGCATTGACGCCACTTGAGTGTCCCTTGAGCACAATGCGCTTCTTAGCACCGGTGTCATCCAATTGCCATAAAACGGCGTTGCCATCATCGCCGCCCGAAAGTAAATGTTGTTCATCCAGCCACTTGACGGTATTCACACGCTTCGTGTGCTCCACCAATGTGTACAGTATCTTGGCTGAATTGCCATTGTACTGCAATAATTAATAATTTACAAACAAAATCACAAATATTGGTATTGTTATGCGACTCACTCGTGGATTTAACACAACAACTGCATTACAACCGCCGTAGGCAATTAAACCACTTGGTCCCCAATCGGCGCACTCTGTGGTACGATTGCAGGCCACCGAAGTGTACAAATTTGTAATTTGCATGCTATTTTAATATTTATTTAATATTCGCTTATTGTTGTTTTACACGTGTGTTCACTGAGCGTTCAATGGCTGCAAAACTACGGCGGCTCTCAGCTGTTAAGCAAACAGCTGTTGCGTCGGTGAAAGCGAGACAACTATATAGTTGTTTAACTGTGTCGCCATACAACGCTGTTCAAAAAATAAATACAAACCTAACAAATAAATTTTTGTATTTATGGCTTAAATTGTATGCTTAAGTGCAAAATTATTTTATTTGAGTAATTAAAAATTTATTAACTATACATTAAATAATAATTTTAAGTGAAATTCCTTGTGCACAAACAACATCAATATTTAGTGGAGCAACGCGGCAACTCTGCGCTGTTTATAAATAAACATTGTTTGTGTGTACACTTGTGCAGTGGAAAAGAAATGAGCGCACTATTGTAAAGGAAAAAGTGCAGCAGAACGAGGCGATCGCGTTTAATTAAAAGTAATTTGCATAATTGATTCGATTGTAGCATTGCTCACAATTACACATAAACGCACACACATAGTGGATCCAAAGTTTGCTGACAGTTTTCTTAGTGCTCTGAGTCACTGCACATCATAATAATTTTGGTGTTTTTGTTTTTTTTATCGCTATCTTGTGTCTAGGGAAAAATGCATGAATGTGTTTCGCCAGCAGCATAATCGAAGCGCATAAGAAGTTATTTATAGCGCCAGAGTTGGAGGCCACGCCCTCATCGACATTAGGCAGCAGCGGTAGACGTAAATCGGCCAACATAATGTCGCGCAGCAAGTCACGCCTGCAAACCGAAGTCTGCGGCGATTGTGGAGCAACGGGTGAGTGCGCGGAGGTGGATAGGTGATCGCATCAACACTAATATTTATGTACGACACTACTAGATCCCTCTTGGGCATCAATAAATCGCGGCATTCTGCTCTGCGCCGACTGCTGTTCGGTGCATCGCAGTTTGGGGCGTCATATTTCTATTGTGAAGTCACTGCGCCAAGGCAACTGGGAGCCATCGGTGTTGAATTTTGTGAATTCTCTAAACGCGCACGGTGCCAACAGCGTCTGGGAGCATCATTTGCTCGACGGCGCCACGAATTCGTCTGGCGGTAAGCATGTGCCACGCTGGCGCAAGCCAACACCCAAGGATGCACTGCATCCAACCAAGTCGGACTTCATCAAGGCCAAGCACGTGAATTTGAACTTTGTGCTCAAGCCTAGCTTGCAGGACGACGATGACTCCAGTAGCGGCGGCGGTGGAAACAATCTGGAGCAGGAGCTAAGCCGGCAGCTGCATGCCAGTGTCCGCACCAGTAATCTGGAGACTTCCTTGCGCTTTCTGGTGCAAGGCGCCGATCCCAATTATTATCATGAGGAGAAGTGCTCAACACCCTTGCACATGGCTGCAAAGTTTGGACAGGCTTCGCAGATCGAAATGCTGCTTATCTATGGCGCTGATGTCAATGCATTGGACAGCAATGGCATGACGCCGCTGGAGTTGGCCAAGGCCAACAATCACAGCACCATAGCGGAGCGTCTGCTGGACGCCATGTACGATGTAACCGATAGACTTATTATGTTCATGGGTGGCAAGAAACCCGATCATGCCGTGAGTTTAATTTCAAATTGTTTAAAACAAAACTAACCCTGTCATGCTTTTGTAGAGTGGTCGCCACTTAATTATACCGGAGACCAATGGCTCTGAGATTAGTGAGCAGCTGAAGATTGCGCGTGGCAAGTTGCAACTGGTGCCCAACAAAATGTTCGAAGAGCTCGTCATGGATCTCTACGACGAAGTCGATCGACGCGAATGCGAAGCCAGTGAGTCGAAAGCATTGTTAATTATATACTTATATACTAATTTAGTGTATTCAACAGTTTGGTCAACGAGCACACTGAATGCTGAACATGCTACGGTGCCATTTCTTCCGGCAAATCCATTTTTGAGCGCCACACGCAATCAGGTTTGACCTCGTCATGTTTTGCATACACTTTTTACTAATTAGCTTAATTCTCTGACAGGGTCGTCAGAAGCTGGCACGCTTCAATCGCGCTGAATTCGCCGGTCTGTTGACCGATGTGCTCATCGATGCGCTGCGTCGCCAGAACATGGCCAATCTGCGTCCGTTGGATGCCCCACCACTGCCCACACAGTCGCTGCAACTGCTGCCGTATGGCAACAATTCGACCATGTACAGCAGCTCGTTTGAGCAAAGCATGCATGATCCGAATCTGTCGGACGATGAGCCTATCTACGATCCAGTGGCCAGCGATGATGACTATGCGCCGGTGCCGCCAATGGCCCAGCAGGTAAACTTAATGCGTCAAAAGATACTCAAGCTGAACAATAGCTTTGGTTAGCCATATGTTGCGATGCCACAAACCGTCAAGTGTTCTAACTGGTCAATGTAGTGCCTAGCTCCAACTGCTCCTCTCCAAACATATAAACTATACAAAACTATATGCGCCCAACTTCATTAGCAGTCGAACAAGTAGATGAACCCCATTTAGTTGTAAGCTTTTCTAGTCGAAAAAAAAAACAATCGAAATAAATGTAGTTTGCTAATGTTTAAAGTGTAGTTTAAATGTATACGAAATGTTAATTTATAGTTTTTAGTTACTTGTTTTTAAGTTGATTTCGTTATGATTTAATTATGATTTTATTTACTCTTTTGTTCACTCAGGCCATTGTTCATACGCCGCCGCGCAATGCAAACTCACAAAACGAAATGGAAACGCTGCGCAAGCAGATCAACGAATACAAATCCGAGATCAGTCAGCTGAAGAATGTGGTCCAGCAGTTGTCCAGCGAGAATTCGCAGCTAAAATCGAAGTTCAGCAGCGCCTCGAACAACAGCGTCTACGATGAGCCACTGTGAGATTCCTTTATTGCTTTATTATTTACAATTTATAATTTGTGTTTATTTTTGTTGTTAGTCGCATTGATTTGAGCCTCAACAGTCCCGACTCGGAGCACGAGCCGCTTTCTTTGCCCGAGGGCAGCAACAACTCAGCTGTCGCTGCAGCCGCAGCTGGGGGAGACAGCGCCTCGTCGAATGCTTCATCGACACAGTCGACCATCAAGCGACCCGCCAGCATGTATGAACGACGTTTGGCATCCAATTTTGCCGAGGGCAACACCGATGTCCGCAACACAACGAGCATGTATCAAATGGCTGGCGATGGCAAGCCATTTGGTGAGGAGGTCAAAGTGCGGTCCGATTTGGTGACACGCTGCCTCAAGGAGCTCATTCAGGCCATGCATCCCACCTGCGAGGCGGAGAAGCAATCGATAGCGCCGCATGGCGAACGCATACGTAGCGCTGTGACTGATTTGATAGCACTCTATGCCAATCTGGTAAGTTAGAGCGGGAAGGTCAATCAATTGCATAGTCTCAAACATATTTCTTATAACTGCCACAGCCACCGAATGCAAGTGAAACCACACGTGAGACTCTGAAGCAGCTGACACGCAAGAATATACTCATTCAGCACGAGTGTGAGAATCTGCAGAAATCAATTGAGGCGGATGACAAGCAGGCGATACAAACAAATACGTTGGAGGTGCGAGATTGCGCCTTTCACATAGCTAGTGCCATTAAGACGCTGGTGTTGCAGTTCTATTAACAATGTTTAGCACATAATTAACGATACACATATTACTAGTTATTAGTTTCAACCCGAAAGCATTTAAAGTTGAAAAAAGTATTAATCCCTCTGACACTAACACCAAGTGCTTCCTTCAATTGAATAACGAATTCAAAAATTTGTTTGCCAAATGAAGCAAATGTTTATTTTCAGTTTAATATTTGTATTAATAAATGTTTTACATAAAGCGATTTGTTCAATACATGTTCAATATAACACATATCGAAAGGAATATATGTATATGTTTGTTTTAATTATTCTCTTCTTTTTTATGTAGTTATACCAGTTGTAAATTAGTTGAGCTTGTGTCAGTTTTGTTAAAATCGAAAGACAAGTGAGGAAGAGTGAAGTTGATTAAAGATACAAAGGGTAGAGACGAACGAAGATGGATAGTTAAGCAACACCCGCTGTTGCTAGTTGTAATGTAGTACTCTCTAAACATATACGCTATATTGTACATTTAGTTAACTTTTTGTATGTATTTTAAAGCATGGACATTTAGCTCTGACATCGGTTTTGCTATTCAATTTGTCCTCCTATTGTTTACCTTTATGTAATTAATTTGTTTGCTTTTGGTCTGTATACACATATTAACTATTTTCTTTAAATTCATTTTAATTTTTTTTTTTGTATTTTTCTTTTTGTTTGTTGGCAATTCAATTGCATTATTTAATCGTTTAAAATATTGCGCACTGCATTTTATTTTTAGTTGTTGTTATAAGGAATGCTACTCATACTTTGTTGCTTTGTTTTGAGCACAGGAATCTGGCAAAGCATTAATTATTTCACTTTTTCATTCTTGTTCTATACAAAAAGTTCATCTGATTGCATTCATTATTCTCAAACAAACTCACGTTCAACATTCTTTAAGCGTCGCGCCCCAAAAGTTCCCATAAAAATATATACGCTCACACACAATACCCTACAATATCGAAAATATTGCTTACTTTCTTGTTTCTTGAGTTTTCAACAGCTCAGCTCACTAATAGGTAATAGCTCTATCATCAATCTGAACCTGAACCTATCCCAAAAGACACTACACTAGCTACACAGGTTTACCGAGGGGACGAGGGGCACATCTAAAATCAATAATATATATGTATGATGTGTTTATAAAATGTGTGTGTAAAATACTGCTACAACCTTTACGTTGATCGACGGATTTTGCATGGGGGAAATGTACGGAATGTCGAATGTCAAATGAAAACATAGTTTCAATCGGCAAGCCGAAATCGAAATACCCTTGCAGATGGTTCTTCTAGGAGTTGTACATTAAAGCTAAATGATCGTTTTTCTTAACTTAAAATAAAATTTAACTCGTTTTGCATCTCCAATTGTCAGATTTCTATCAATATATCTATGCTTAATAAAACTTATTTATACATATCTATTCTTTGATCGACTGCTCTGAAGGCAACAAATGTATTTCACATTGATCCAGCTCAATCAGACAAGGAACAACTGAATCTGTAATGTCGAAACTACAAATAAATTTGGCAATTCGATCTTAATTTACCCTGTTTCGTAAAATACTACGCATACTCTCTAGTTCTTGACCTTGCAAGGGTAAACAAAAAGTTAAAAATAAAAACATTTGATCATTTCGTAAACTTAAATTTATCAACTTGTCTTAACTTATGTTAAACTTTTTAGGTACACATATAAAATATTAATATCAATGTATGTATATCAAGTTCGCGTAGAGTTTGTTTCCATTAAAGAAGTCTTGAAGTGTTTACAAACAAACTTAGTGAAACTAAGTAATAAATAACATATCTAAATATATAAACAAGTTGATCGATTTTCAATCCGATCGCATAACTAAACTTGTACTACATTTAATCTTTACTTTAAACTTAACTCATATATGCTTTTCCATATCGGTAATTGCCCTACAATTCGTATCAAGTTGTCTAATTTTGTAACTACAAACAAAAAAAGAAGAAGGAAAAGAGAAGTGGAAATGAAAAGTAAACGTAAATGCAAATATAAAAAGCATAAAATAGAACTTTACTCGTCCTCTGCCTCGGTGATCGTTGAGTTCATGATGTGCGTCTCCTTCTTGTACACCAGCTGTCGATGATGCTGCAAAGGTGATAAAAAAAAGATGTTAATCTATAAAATGAATTGTACACTCTGGTAACTACCTCTTCGTTCTGTATCATAATAATACGATGCTCCACCTGCGGCGCCAAGTCGCAAGTCGATTGTTCCAAGTCATCCAGCGAAGCACGACGCAGCATCTGTTAAAAAGTCATTTAGTAAGCAAATCTTTACATCCAATCACCACATTATTACCTTCTGCGAGTTGCCATGCGACAAGTCCATGGACTTGTTATGATGTCCCACCGAAAGCTTACGAATGGGAGATGGACCATCGAGATCCATGCTGTCCAAGCACTGCACGAGGCTGTGTCTGCGCGAGAGAGTCACCAGCGACTGTCGATGCTTAGTGTTCTGGCCGCATTTGCGCGAATTGATTGCCTTAAAGTGATTCTGCAGCGTGATGCCCAACTCGGGACAGGCATCGTCATCCATCTACAGACAAAGAGCATTAAAATCTCTCTCTAACTGTGAAACTCTTTGTTTTACTCACCAGCACTTTGGCATCTTTGAACATGGTGTATCCATCGCAGCCCATGAAGATGTAGCTCTTGACGCACAGCTTGTAAGTCTGCTCGAGATTCAAATACTCATCGCCCACTTGAATGAGCTGCGGATCAATGCGTTTGCCAGGCGCAGCCTGTGGATCAAAGGCAAAGCTAATGCCAGCCACCTGAGGGAAGCGACCCTCTAGCTTCGGATATGCAGAGACGCCATTCTCCAGCGCCTGCCACAGCACGCTGCCCTTCACCTCAAGCAGTATCAATGGATCTCGCATAGGTATAACATTAACCAGATCACCCATAGTGAAGGCGCCCACTGGATGTATGCGATCCGAGCGGAAGGTGCCGCCATTAATGATGACCACATCGGCGCCAACAGCTGCCAACACCACATCGCAGACCCAATTGCCCAGATTTGTCTCCTGGGTGCGCACACGCGAGAAGCGTCCATCGAGCTCCACGCTGAATACGCCCATCACATCCTTAAGCTTGCTCTCAATGAACTCTGTGGGAGAGAAAACAGTTTAGTATGAATTTCGACTTAGAACTTTAGGCACTTTCGCTACTCACTGGCATATTTGGACAGCTCCTCTTTGAGCACCGGATCTTCGGGTATTTTGGCTGTAACATCCACACACTGCACATCCGTGGTGAACTGTGTGCGATTGTTCGCCTGACGTTCGATTGTGATGACGGAGAATTGCTGGAAGTCTGTGCCAGACTTTACAATCATTTTGCCATTGATTTCCGTCACCTCACGCACATGATCGTGTCCACCGAGTATGATGTCAATGCCGTTGCATTTCTCGGCCAAATTAATATCGTTGGGTGTTCGCATGTGAGTCAGAGCAATGATCAGATCACAGCCCTCGTTGCGCAGCTCACGGGCGAGGCGATTGCCAGCCTCCACATAATCAATGTAGGTGACTTCGGTGGGATCAATGGTGGGCAATGTTTCGAGCCATTCCCTCTCCACGAGGCCAATGAGACCAATCGAGATTTGATTGTGTAATATGAAGTGGGAGATTTTACCACCGCCCAGTGGGCGCCCAGTTTCGTTGTCAACCACATTCGACATCAGCCAGGGGAATTCAGTTTTCTTAATCAGCTTGACCAGCACATCCAAACCGTGATCTAGTTAAGATAGAGAAAGTTAATATAAATAACATAATCCGTTGTAATAATTTGAATTCATATAAAAATTCCTTTTCTATTGCATTCATTTGTAATCTGTTTTAACTTCTCTAGATAGCAACATTGTCATTAGAATATCTATATTTTTATGTTTAGTATCTTAATATGCAATTATCTGAATATCTCTTCTTTTTGTTATATGACTCTAGAATTATTTATTATTTGTAGATTGTATATGAACCAACCAAAGGGCTGAATAGCTGTTATTCTTTCAGAAGCTTAATTAATGAATAATAAATAATTTAGTATTGTTTAGCATCTAAATATAGAATTTTATGTGTACAAATATCTGCATTTCAGTGTGGCATAACCAACGCTCTATTTTTCGCAGCAAATACTGCATTCATTTAACAAGTTTTTAAAATTCTAAGATCCTTTTTCTAAGAAACAACAATTTTGCTATTAATGTCCTAAAATTCATGTTCAGAATATAAAAATAGAATTATCTGTTTATTATTTCATTATTATAATTTCAGTACTGCCTTGCATTACATTAACTTAAGCAACGATTTATTTTCTACAGCACTGGCATTAATTTGCTCTACCTATTAAAATTATATTTCCTATTTAAATATCTGTGTTTAAGTTTATCATCTAAATATAGCAATCTCAAATTCTGTATTAGCATTTCTTACCATAATATTTAGGTAAAGCAAGGAACATAGAATATTCTAAAGTATTCTAAGTTCAAGTTACAAGTTGTAACTGCGCTGATTCTATAAATATGCATTTCTACTTCAGCAACTGCTGAAATAACATTTCCAAGCATAACATTAAAGTTTACTTCGATGAAATCAATTAAATTCTTCCTAACTTTAAGCGTAGCAATTCCTTAAATTTAAATCCACTTGTAAGGCATCCAAGGACTCACCGAAATCGTGATTGCCAAAGACGGCGCAGTGTGTGCCCACTTGATTGAGCACAGGAATCATCTGCTCGCCCTGTGTGAAGGTGCTCACTGTGGGATGTAGCAATAATTAATGGCAGTTCATTAGCTATGCCAAGGGGAGTGAGGCGATACTTACGCATGCTGGGCGAGAAAGCATCGCCACTGAATAGCACGAGAGGATTCAAGTGTGCATAGCTCTTGATGGCTGTGGCAAAGCGAGCGGCGCCACCGATTGGCTCTGTTTCGGCCATGGACTCAATGTTGTAGACATCGTTGTAGTGTAGGATGGTCAATGGTTTATCCTCGCCCTCCGTCATCTTCAGCAGCTTCTTTGTCTTCTCGAGCTGTGATGATATCGATGTGGAACGTCCAGTCAGGCCGTTCGGTGTGCCACGCACTCGATGACGCGGACTCTGCGGTTGACTAACGGATGCGTAGGCACGCGTACGTGTCAGCAATTTGGTGTCGCAGGTCTCCTCGTCCTGGGCAATGCCAATGCAGCCAGCCGAGATTGTCGAGCCGCTCAACGAACCCTCGGCACTTGTTGTGGTCGGCACACTGCCGGACGATGCGGACACGGAGACTGTGGGAGCGAGGGAGAGATCGAGGGAACGAAAATTTGGATTGGTGCTCTGTAGCATCGACAGTGTCCGGGTGCCAGCGTCTCGCACCTCAATGGAAGCCTGTAAAATGAGGAGATTCATGCAGATTAGCAGAGGAACAATATAATTGCGGTGCATATATAGACATAGACTCTATCGATAGACATTTAGCAGCCAAGGGAAATACTGAACTGATCTAACAGATCAGTTTAAATCAAAATGGTTGCAATAGTTCTTAGATAATCCAATTTAGAGGGGGGAGAAGACAGGTCGCCAACGAGCTAACTTAAAATAACTACCAGGAATTTAAATCATGGAATATTTTTATTAATTCGTAAGAATAAATTCATTAAGAATAGAAATAAAAACGTACCCATAGAAAAATAAAAATAATAAGACTTAAAAAAAATTAAAAATTATATTAAAAACCAATCTATTGAAACAAAATTGTAAGCTACAGAAATTTCGAAAAATATATAATATCAATTAAGAAGAATCCTTTGATATCTAATATCTTCACAATAAAGAGATTAAAAAAAGAGAGAGGAAGTTACAAAAAAATTTGTATGAGATCTACTGCCAATTTCATAAATAACAACGAAAACGATTATATATATGGTACATATTATTATTGTTGAAAGAAATTCTACCTCTAACGAATAAAATGGAATTTAAATTTATCACACACAAAAGGAAAAATTAAACTCAAATTTAAAGAAATACAATTTTCAATATTTATTTGTAGAACCTTTGATATAATAAATGTAAAATAAGAGATTAAATAGTTTGTTGCATTTATTAAACAAATAAAAATAAGTGCAGATACACATACATGTAAATACTGTAATAGAGAATGATGTCATTTAATTTTCTTTGCTTTGACAACAAAGTTATTTGCCTTTTAAGTAAGAGACGTGCCTTTTGGGCAAAGCGCACTTCCGCTCTTGCAACTAAATAGTGAAGCAGAAGGTGTGTTTTGGGGGTTGGGGTTGGGGGGTGCATATATAGTATATTACAGAGTAAGTAGTTGGTATAAAGCTTGTGCAGGAGATTACATTACGACAACGACAACGACAACAAAACGAAGGATGAGAGGGTGGCGTTTCGTAAAGTGTGCAAAACACAAAGGTGTGTGGGCGTAATTTAGTGTGTCGTAATTAGAGCTGAGCTGAGTAACTGCTCCGGCTTTAGCTGAAGTGCAACACCAACAACAACATAGACATCCACAATGCACACACACACGCACAATGACACACTCAGATATAGAGAGAGAGAGAGAGACAGAAGGGAAAACAGAAACCTGCTTCAGCCAGCCAACAACATTGCCCATGGCTGCTCCACGATTGCCGCCGCCGCCGCTGCTGCTGTTGCCACCGCTGCCGATGCCGCCGACGCTGCTGCTGCCGCCTGTCAAATGCACTAGACGTCGACTGGAACCGGAGACAACGCCAACGCCGACAGTGCCGCCAGCTGTTGGAGTTGTTGGTGATGGTCCTCCGATGGTGTTCCCAATATTCCCACCGACGCCACCGCCACCGCCATCATTGTTGCTGTTTTTGTTGTTGCTGCTGCTCATCCTGCGGCCGCTGCACAGAAGCAAAGAATAGTTTGGTTTTTGCTTTTGTTTTCTTTCATTTTCATTTTCATTTTCTGCTGCTGCAAGTCTATTGAGAAATCTTACAACTTACAACACACAATTCGTGGCATATTTCAAGCTGCGTATACGCATTTTTTTCATTGCTCTTCACAACACATCAACAACAATTTCGTCGTTGGAAAACAACTTGCGAAATTTATGCGACAACAAATCGTAACTAAAAATAAAAATAAAAACACAAAAACGCGCGCGCCAAAAAAATAAAAACACACGTCAACAACAACAATTTAAATAGACACAAATGTTTGTTGTTATACTATTTGTTTCGATTTCGTTTATTTTCTGTTTCGAAATATTGTAGAAATTTGTTGCGAACGTCGCGCGTTTCGCTGCGAGATTGAAATGCAAAAACAAAAAATGATTTGCTGAATGCAAAATTTAACTCAACTAAAATTGAATAATTTCATTGCAGCAAACACAAAAAAAAAAACAGATAAGCAATCGCAGTGAGATAGAGTGAGTGTAAGAGAGAGAGATAAAGCGGGAGAGGTTGAAACGAGAGACTCGCAGAGCGATAAAGAGGCAAAGATAGAGAGTGTTCAAGTGTCGAGCGTAGAGGTAACAATTGAAACGAAAATGAAAACGAAATAAAGATCGAAGAGAGCAGTTAGCCAAGTGCAAAACACTTACACTCTTTCTCACCAACACTCACTCACTCAATATAAATGCAGTGTTTATTGTTGTCATTGTGGCAATAAATAGCATAAGTAGAGCCACAAATTACCAGGTTGAATAATCAAAACAAATGCGACTAGTCAATGCCCTGCTGTGTCTCAGCTGCAATCAGCAGCTGTTTGTTATCTCTACGCTTAGCTCTTCTATATTAATTCATCAAACAAATATTAGGTATTTAATAATAGACTTTAAAGCCAGACAGTACACAAAGTATCAAAGTGTCGCTTAGACTTTTCCATTCTGATATAATTTAAGCAAAATGACCTTCAGCTGTCTCTAAGTTTTTAAAAATTCAACAAATTGGCCTACTAATAAAATTCTTGCTTGCTAATAAATTTACATTTGAATTTAAATAACTGAGCACGCCATTTCCGAGTTCATATTACCTAGACTTCAATTTTGGCATTTTATTAACTTAAACAAAGCCTTCCACATATTCTTGTTTAATACAAACAAGCAAGCTGAAGTGGAGTGTGCTCGACTGAGAGATACCCGCTTTACGTTCTCAACAAATGTGAACAGTGGGGTATTATAATTAAAATATACCATTCTAATATACCGAAAATATATTGAAAATACCGAAATCGTCGACCAATCGATATACCAAAAACCATAATCTACGACATCGGTAAACCGAAAATACCGATATACTGATATGCGATGCTAATATACCAAAAATACCAAAATAAACGATATTAATATACCGAAAAGTATATATATATTTGGTATATTAATATAACAAGTTCTCTCAACAAAACTTATTGCTCTATCTTTATCTCTATCCCTATCACTATCTCTATCTGTATTTTTATCTCTCTATAGGTCCTCATACGGACAAAAATCTTGAACTTACAAAAACTAAACTTATCTCTTCTGACATATGTAAAGATTATTTGCAAACCAAGCGTGTATTTGCAGTAATATTCATATTTGCCGTCACATTTACTTTTACTTTCTTGCTATACATAAAACTTTGCCATTTGCTGTCTAGAAATGAATGTGCTTCAATGTGTAAGCTGCTTAAGCATCGGACAAAGTTGTAGATACATTTTTGTTCAGCACGATAGACAGATTGACAAAGTGCGTGCTAGTTTTTTGCTATTGTACAAACACACACACACACACACACACACACACACATAGTAGCAAACATTGTTAGATGTTTCGGGCAGCATTGGCATTGATAATGAAAGTTAAGCAAACGAACGAACGAACGCATGAATTTACATGCACATTGCGTATACGCAACGTTTTCAGTTGAGATGCGTCAAACAAGGTCGCATTCTTGTTTTAGTGAATCAGAATGTGCCTGGGAATGTGTGTGACACTACACACAAAGCACTCTTATGTGCACACACATATAAATGTGTTCCCATATGAATAAGGTTTGCTCGTCGAGTATATGGAGCCATAAAAAAATGTGGTTTTTAACGGCGTCACGGCAGCTGAACCACAAAATTACTGAAAGGAAATGAGTTCTAAGCACTGTCGAAATATGGCAAGGGCAAGGCGAAAGGCAAGGCAAGGCAAGCTAACAAGAGGATGCCATGCAAAAAGAGACGACAATCGATAATTTCGATGGCCAAAATGATGGTTAAGGACATGACAGCTATTTGGCTTAGACGAGTGCTCCCAAGTGCTTTGCTTTTGCCCGAAAAGGCCATGCCTTCTGACGTGTTAATCATTGACATTGATGACAACGACAACAACGATGACAACGACGACATCTAGAATGAGAGAACGACTCTTGGGGGCGCTCTTATCAATTATATTCAATCAACTCAATTATCTATGCGGAAACACTTGATTAACTCTGCGTATACGCAATTTTGTGGCTAACAATGAGTTTTCTTGGAAATATCTCATGATTGCCAATAAAAGTTTAATACGTCTTAACATATCAGGCAATATGCGGAAATTTGAGCACTCGAAAAAAAAGTAGTATATAGTATTGAAGGACATACTCATACATTGCACTTGGGCGACGACTTCCGTTAGCCCTGAAGGGTAAAAGCCAAGGATATGAATATATCAAGTGCACACGGGCCAAACGATTGCATGCATATTGCTCGATAAATTCAGCTGCCAGACGAGAGCTTCACAGACACCTTTGAAGAAAGTCAAGGGTCAATTGACGAACTGCGCTCGCTTCACCATTATTATTTGTGCAAAAGTCAAAAAGCGAAAGAGAGCGAAAGCTGTTCTGTATGTGTGTGTGTATGGCGAGGCCAAAGGATCCTTTGTGGCGCCGAGCATTGAGGTCGCCAAGTCACAGAACAGAACAGAACAGAACAGGCAAAAAAAAAAAGAAAATTTGCTAAACCCTCTGGGGAGCCAAGTGAGCAAACGGCGCGTGCCAAAAAACAAGCTCATATGTGTGTTGTATGTGTGTGAGTCTCAAAGGTGGGCGAGGCCAACAGGACTTCAACAGGATATACAAAGTATTGTGTGTATTTGCACAGTTATAGACATGTACACACAGTTAGCGGCAGTTAACAAACACAAACACACACACACACGCACATCGTAAGAGAAAATTTGATTAGCATATTAAGTATACGTAACGGACAGTGCAATTTGTTCCTTTTCTTACCTGACTTTGGGTTTGCGTACAACAAGAAAAGGATCAAGTACGTGTAGAGCAAAAGGCAAAGACGAAAAAAACAAATCAGTGTTGAATTATTTACAAATTAAATTCCAAAAATTCCTGACCCTTTTTTCTTAGTTTTTCTGGTTGCTTTTGTCTTTCATTTTTTTCGGTTTGGGTGTTTCTTGTCTACAACCTTTATGAACTGTATTGAGGCATACATAAGTAGCTTAGAGTTAATCAGTCGAAGGCGTATTTACCTTCATCAAATTGCCAGAGCTTTATATACATCAACCTTAAATCTTAAGCTATAATTGCGCCACAAATCAATAGAGGCAATTATGGCAAACACTTAAATACCCAACCAAGACAGACAGAGAGAACTTACGTGCGTGTTAGGCTTGTCTCCAGTAATGCCTCTTGTTGTTATTTTCCTTATGCGATGCAAGCGACGACCTTGTGTTTTTCTAGTTTCCTGGGCAACCACTTGCGGTCGTTTGTACTGTATGCTAGGCCAGCTATAAATAGTTAAACAAATAATAAGCGCATTTTACTTTTAATATTTTAATTAATTTTGTTTATTAAAGCCGCAGCCAAGTTGCATGCACACACAAACACACACAGACACACACACCCGCTGCTGTTGCCGGTCGAAGCTGTAATGGCCACAATCGAGAGCACAACTTTCGAAATTCTGCAGAAACTTTGATGGCAAAAGCGAGGGAGCTGCTTCGCCGCTGTTGCTTCAAGGGATGGCTGATGGTCTAACATACACATACAGTGGACGAGCGGAGGAACGGCGGTTGGATGGATGGATGAGGCTGACTGGCTAACTTTGACTGTATTAAAGCCTCGAGGGGGAATGGGGATTGATGGGGGCCCACAACCGATACTTCTTGGAAACAAAACAAATTCAATTTTTGCTTTGCGCAGTTATCTGTTGACATGTTTCTCGTTTTTGATGAGCAAAATTCTTCGAATAGCTATGCAGAGACAACAAACAAAGGCCTTCCACATCAAGATTTTAATTGCAGAGCTTCAAAAATGCGTTAAAACTCAAAAGGCATGACTCGACAGCTTCATCAAAAGTGATTTTTTGATGCGTTAAGATATGTGTCAGTCAGCTAAAAAAATTTGGCAATTTATTACTATTTTCAAGGCGATCAAACTGTGATCAATAAGCGTTTCCGTTAAGCATTAACAGCTTAGCATAATATTTGCTCAATATTAACATTGCCAATAACATTGACATAATATTTGCTCAACATTAACAGTGACAATAACATTGACTATTCATTTGGCTTAACATTAACAGTGCCAATAACATGGTCTATTGACTTTGTGTCTCGCATCAGCGAAGCTTTGAAACATTTTTTTTATTTATAACTTATAAGAAATATTTGTGTTGCGAGTTTTTTTGTTTTTGGCAAACTGTCAGCTAGAGATAAGTGTGTCAATGTGATTGCCATGTGCGTGCCTAGACCTTGTTGTCTAGTGCTGTTTTTTGGGGGCCAAATCATAAGCGTCTAAGAGTTTAATTAACCCTCTCGGCACTTGTTGTCGTTGGCCCACATAAGTCAAGTTCTCTCCCTCTCTCACACACTCTGAAACAGGACAACGACACACACACACATTTACAGTGGTTTGCGATTTATAATCAGCTGTGCCAACAAAAAGCTTGCTCAGCCTCTCTTTCTAGCGGCGCTCTCTTAAGCTTTAATGAGCATACCTGCTGGCTGCGCTCTCTCAGGTCTCTCTGTCTACCTTTCTCACTCTCACACTATGTAACCCGTCGTCACGTTGTTTGTTGTTCTTGCTGCTGTTGCTGTTATTGCGCCTTCGACGGTTATTATTATGTATTTTCATGGTGCGTTTGCATGTTGTTGCTTCTGCTTGTTTCTCTACAGCTGGATATGGTTTTTTTTTTGTTTTAAACGTGTTGAACGGTTAACGCTTTAGCTTTTTTGCGCTTTTACTGAAACCTGTGTACATGTGGGTGAGTGTGAGTGTGTGTACACTCAAACACAGTGTTTGTGTGTGTCGGTGAGTAATGTAATTTTGTGAGGGTTACAAGTTTTGTAAGTATGTAAGCACTTGGCGAACCTGAACTTGCAGCTGTTTTTCCTTTATAAAAATAAACTGTTTATGCAGTTCAATTTTGTGCGGGTTGCGCGACTCCAGACTCGTTACTTTCTTGTGCTTTTTGCCTTGTCTATGGGACTTGGAATTGTTCTCTGCGCTCCCCCCGTCGATGACCTAATATGAAGGGCAGCTACATAAATATGTACATAGTTAATATAATATGCCTGATTTGCTATGTCTACCGTGCATAATATTTGAATAAAAACTCGTGCTAATATTTATAAAAGTCAATTGGCACTTCCGCTGTCAGGTCTCATTCATAAATTGGCAAAAATCTGTACACGAATTTGCACAATTTACCGTTGCCGCAATTACTTTCACTTGCAACAAACACACACACAATCTCACACAACGTTTTAAGTGGCGTACTAATATTTATTAATCAATTAATTAATTGCGCACTGATAACGTTTAGCTTCCCTCCTATTGAACCAAAGTAACACAAACATACATACTCTTACACAAACACAGATTTCTATGCACGCTTGATTTTTTTTTTTGCGCGCTTTTGTTTACAGTTTCAATTTCATTTCACACCTGTCACATTTGGTAATATTTTTTATTTACACACCTTGTGCAGAAAATTGATAGGCAATTTTGCGCACCGTTTTTTCTTGTACACCACAATTTTGCTCCTTGTTACTGCTTGTAATATATTCTGCGTATAAAAAAGTGTCACACACACATCAACGCAACGCAATTCGCGAAAACCGAACCGTACCAGAGGAAGGCAGAACTCCAACTAAAATGCGACACCTAGTGTTAATGTTAATGTTAAGAATATTTGCCAAAATCAAAACTGTTAATGTTAAACTTTAGCAAATTCTAAAGGAACGAATGGGAAATAGTTTATCCACAGCACCAAAAATAATGCAGTTAACAAAACGAATTGTAATTGACTAAACGAGTTTAAAGCAAAATTATTTCACATATGAATAAATTTCTTACGTCAAATTTATTTAATTTCAAACGATTAACGATATTCCGCATCGACAAACGTTTTCCACACATCTCTATAACATAAATTGACAGCTAACATTGATAAGCTTTAGCATTGCTTTTTGAGTAAGCTTGTCAAGTGTGGAGCATATTTACCAGCCGCTACAGTTTGAGGGGCACTGATGTACGCTTGAAATGTTAACCTTTAATAAGAAGCAGACTTTGTATTAAATTAAAATACGATCGTTAACTGGATTTTACTAGTTTAGTACATTTACTAATATAAATCCTAATAGAAAATTATTCTACATTTACTCATTGTTAACAGGAAAACTTACTGCGATTCCTAATAGAAGAGAATCTTAGTGTGACAAAGTTTATCATTAGCTTGCTCGCTGCTGTTAACATTCTGTACATTCCGGGAAATCCCGAAATTATGTAGATTTGGGTTACCAAGAAAGTTTATTCAAGAATCCCGACAAAATGTTTATTTTTTTTAGTAATTGCTGACAAAATCATGTTGTGAATACCCCACCAAGTCTATGAAGAAAACTCTGTTGTTGTTTATATTATTTAATAATTTTTATTTATAGTACCTCACTTTAAAAATTACGTTATACCAATATTACATTAAATGTTTGCTGTTTAAACTGCCTTCCAATTGCCATATACATACATCAAAACTACTTGTATTCGCATAATGTCTTAAGACATACGCGTTATAATTATCAATATTATAATTATTGTTATTATTATTATTATTATTATTCTTTAGGTCTGTATGGTTCCGTCTGGGCTAACATTTATGTTTATAATCGATATACATATATATATATATTTGTTTTCTGTATATGTACTTGATAATCCGAAATGTGCTATAATATTGTGTGGTTAATGATTACACTTAAACTTGTAATAAGCTTAAACTATAAATTTCTTTTTAAATGTTCTGTTTAGATTTCATTGATCAAGTGTTACTTCAATTCTTTAATATACGTTTTCCTTTTTTTTAATTGTTCCTTGCGACAATTTTAACAATGTTATTATGATATATGTATTTGTATATTTTATTGGTATTAACTCTTAAAGATTTTTACTTCATATGCTGTTCATTTATCCATCGAATTGATAATTAATTTACAATGATATACAGTTGTTGTTGTTGTTTTTGTGTATTTTTGTTTTTCATTTTTTGTTTTTGCCTAACAAAAATATGTTTTTTTTAAATTTATGAAAATATAGCAACTAAAAATAATAGGAATTAAATTATGTTGAGTTAAGGTAAGCATATTGCATTTCAGTTCTACGGTATGTAAACACACTATTAAATTATGCATTAAATAAATTAGGCGCAATAAGTGCAAACATTTCGAAATTTACTCTTCTCATCCATTGTGTATTAATTGTCAATATTTTGTTTTATTTTTCGTATAGTATTCTTCTAAACCCTAAACATATTTATGTATTTACAGAGGTTTTTTCAAAAAGTTTCCTGTTTTTTCTTTTTATGCTGAAACCAAAACTTAAAGTAGCTTCAAAAATATATGTGTATTGGTGTGTGTTGTCTATGTATATGTGTGTGTTGTGTATACTCCACTCTTTCTATATACTAATGGAAGCTATACAAAGTTTTCTTTTCTTTTGTTTTGTTTTTTTCATTAATCCAAATTTTAAAATTTAAAATTTTTTTTTATACAACATCGTTTTTGTTTTATTTTCATTTTCATTTTGAGTTTCTTACATTTGATTTTAATAGTTTTTCCTATTACTGAGATATATATTTATATATGTATACGTATGTATGTGTGTCGAGAAAGAAAACCAAAACAATAAAAACTATTTCAGGGTGTAAGTTGTAAGTTGATCTAAATGTTAAGAGGGATTTATTTCGTATGCCAACACGATACACTAACAGATTGTACAGATTTGCTTCTAAACATGTGAATGAGTGTGTGTGTGTGTGTAAAAGTGTTGGTGTCTGTGTATTACTACTATTCCATACATATATTTATGTTGCTTTTACTGTGACTTTTCGTTTAACCATATTAACAACGTTTGAAATCTTTTTACAGTTTCTTAAAGTTTTAGTTTTAATTTTAGTTTTTGTTTCTATCAAAAATACATTTCATTTCATGTGTTTTTTTTCTTCATCTTCAATATTTTCATTTTTGCATTTGCTAAAGTTAAAGTAGATTTTTATTTCGCTTCACGTTTTCATTTAAAATTCAAATAACTTTTGTTTTGTTTTCGTTTTTTGTTTTGTTTGTGATTTGCTTAGAGTCTTTAATTGCTAATGAGTTTAATTGCTAAGACCTTGATGATTTTGGTTTAATTCTAATGTTAAGGTATTTTTCTCTTTCTTTTCTAAACGAAATTATAAAGCATTTCTCATATAAATATATATATATATTTATAGATATATGATTATTATATATGTGTATGTGTGTGTGTGTGTGTGTATTTATATATATGTATGTGTGTGTGTGTTGCCGCATATTGTTATTTGCAGTTTGTTTGCCTTTACAAAGTTGTGGGCTCACTTTCAGTCTCACACTAAACTAATTAGAAACAGAACAAAAAATAAGAATAATTCTACATATAGTATGACTCCGAAATTCTGCTAAAAATGTTCATTTTTGTTGTTGAAATTGTTTTTGCTTAATTTTAATTTAATGCTTAAGTTTGCAAATCAAGAAAAAGAAAATAAATTGTCATTGTTTCATCGCGAAAAAAAGAAAATAAAATTCAACTGCTTCTAAAACCGTGGCCGCAAGTGTTTTGTTGTTGATTGTTTGTTGTTCCATCTCGTGGTGTGTGTTTTTATAAAGCATATTTCATATACATTAACTTTAAGCTTTTGTTTTTATAGTATTGTTTGTTATTATGATTATTATTTACATTTGATACACATTCAAATTGTGTAATTAATGTCTCATCTTTTGTTGTAATTTTGATTGGTTTCTTTATCTTTATCTTTATCTTTTGTTTTTGTTTTCTTTTTGACTTTTGCCAAGTTGCCAAAATAGTTTTTGATCTCTTCACTCTTGCTCTCTTCAAGTTGGTTTGGACATTAACAAATGAAACTGCTTCAGCTTGCGCTTCCAATGCTTCGAATTGAAGCGAAATTTAATGGCGGCGGTGTCGTTGGCTTTATCGGAGTTCTCAGCGGTTTTCGGTGCAACATCATCAACTTCTACTTCTTCGACGATTGTGGCGCTTTCTCAACGCTTTTGCTTGGTGGCTTTTTTGCGTTTGCTGGTGCCAGCTGTGATTGGCGGTGGCTGATTGGCTGCCGACGATCCGCTTGCGTGTCCTGATATGCTGGCAAATGGTGTTGCTCCGGTTACTGTTATTGCTCGCTCTCCTCCTACTCCCCCTGCTGTTGCTGCTGCTCCACTGTTGCTGCCGCCGCCTAACATTGCCGCAGCGTGCAGTGATTCTCAACTACGCTCGGGCGTGCCGTGATGCTGATAGATCTGCTGAAGCTGTTGCTGCTGCTGCTGTTGTTGTTGCTGACTATGCACCACTTGGCTGCTCGATGTTACCACGTCCTGTTGCTGCTGCTGTTGCATGTGTTGCTGTTGATGGTGCGCCTGATGCGGCGACTGCTGTTGCATGTGCACCACATGCTGTTGCATATGCTGAGGCGTCGGCGGCCCCTGCTGCGAACTGTGGTGCTGCGGTGTGCTATGATGTTGCGGTGTGCTATGATGCTGCGGCGTCGGCGGATGCGGCGACGGACTGTACGGGAACTGTTGCTGCAACATATGCAACTTTGCATAAATAAATTGTGAATATCGGTTAGTCAAAGCTGGCAGTTCTGTGTGTGTATGTGTGTAGGTTAAAAATGATTACAAAAATTAGTTAAAAACTCTAAAACGTACAATATTTAATCGATATCATACAACATTTTTAGATTGTTTTTTTTTTAATTTTATTCAATCTAAGGTTTGAAATGCAAGAAAGATTCTCTATTTCTCATTATCATATTCATTATTTATAGAGAAACTAGTAGGCATTGGCAAACAGTAGTAGGCATTATGTAAACTTTGATATTAATTTTGATAAAATTAACTTTTATGGTATTCATAAAATAGCTATTTATCTTAGCGGACAGACGGAACGACGGATGCATGCAAGAAAATTGTATTTTCAAATTGATTTTTTTAGAATTAATTCAGTTAAAGTTGAAGTTAATGCTTCATGTAAATATTAAATTCAAATTCTGTTTGTAATTATATTATTTGATAATTACAGAGAAAGTAGAAAGCACTGGACAATTTTAAAACACATTGAAAATGTGTATTAGTCATATAAGTTCTGTTCTCAAGTCTGATAACATTAGCTCTAATAATAATCAAGATTTAAGCACTTATGCAGTCGGACAGACGGAACGACGGATGTGTATTCGCATGCATTTGTGTATTTGTAGTGTATTTAGCAGTGTTACACAATGTTATTTTCCGTTAGTAAGAATACCTACCGAATTCTCCTGACTATGCTCAATAATCTCAATGCTGCCAGTCGTGTTGCCCGATGTGTTCATCAGCGATACGCCACTGGTATTGGCCACGACATCATATTTGCCGCGCTTGAAGCGCCCATAGAGCGAGCTGTAGGGCAGGTTATAATGTATGGCCGCCTGATTGATGGACATTTGGCCGACGCTAGAAAACATTAAAATTTAAATTAGTCTTCTCTTATATTTCTTGTTAAATACAGCATACTTACCGCACTGAGTTCAATGCCTCGT